>NC_084532.1:11670500-12398000 GCF_024500275.1 Phycodurus eques | reverse complement strand
GTACAGGGAACATTTAAGATATCGATATAGACTGATATGAAAAAAAATATTGTGATAGGATTTTTTTCCCCCGTATTACCCAGCTGGAATGTCAGTCCTATATGAACATTTTAATTTCGTAATTGATATATTCTTTGAAGCATTCATATTAATTTATGCAAATCCAATGCCTTGCTTTCAGTGAGGATAGTACACAGTCATAGTAATAAATGCAATTTTATTAATAATTGGCGTAATAATTTATGTCAGTGTTTACGTTTATGGCCTTGGTTTTCTCATTTCCGGTTTTCGATTTCAGCCAGCAATTTTCATTTGGGTGCATCACTAATTAAAATCATACGTCAAAAACATTATGGGTTTATCAGTTGTTTGACCTTTGTTTGAAAAAGGGATTAAAATGTATGAAACAATTGTTAAAAAAGCATGACAACTATTTGTTGGTGGAAACAAAAAAGTAACAATACACCTGAGACACGCCTACCTGTGCGGACTACTACAGCTTTGACCAGTTCACCAGTGTAAAAACGCGTCTGGATGACATTAGTGCCACAGAAGAGTGTGTGTCTTTTATGCTCCTCTATGCTATAGGGACTCATAACCTCATCGCCACTCTCCCCTGGCAACGGGTTTTGAAGGTTGGTCTTTGTCACTGGAACACTTTCACCTGTTGAAAAGTAGACCGGTATGAGTGCCTGGCATTTTTTTTTTTTTTGCACGTCTCCTGGCTGAGGGCCAGTCTCGTTTAAAATATCACATTTATTTTCTGACCTGTCAGCATGCTTTCATTGACAATGCAGGTGCCACTGACCAGCACGGCATCACATGGCATAATGGTCCCATTGGTGGGGATGACTATCATATCCCCAGGCACCAAATCAGTAGACATAACCTCTTCAATATCTGCCACAAAAGACAATGAAATTTGAGGCATGAATATGGGAAACATTAGGAAGATAATTTGTGTAGCATGATTTGGGGGAAAATGTAACAAGATTAATCAAGGTATTACGGCTCGCTGTCAATTTGTATTGTAAAGTGCTTTTGTAAAGTAAATCTGTGTGTGCTGTATCTCGGCTGGGATGGGTTGCCACCTGACTGATCACCCTGATTGGTGACCCTCATCCTCAATTTGAACCCCCAGTCGGTGCTTAGCAAGATGGCCTGACGGATAATTGGATCCAAGGGACATGCTCTGCCCACACTCGGTCAACACTGAGTTTGTGGCGGACTCCTTTTGCTTCTCGTCCGTTCTGGCTATTATTTAAATGTGAGCAGTCAGTCTCTGTGCCTTGTTTTTTTGTGCTAAAAGATAGGATTTGTTTGAGTATTTAACTACTCTTGTTAGGAGGTATATTGTTGTGATGTGCCCTTTGTACCCAGTAGAAGTGGGCACTTGCTGGCCTTTGGACTGTGGCCCTTTCTAGTCCACTAGTTTGTGTTCAGTTGGAATTTGTTTTCTTTTCCTCTGTAATCATACTGTATTTTAGTATTAACTGACGAAAGGCAGACTAAGTCTGTAGTCTCTTTGTGATGAAACTTCGATAGGATCCCATTTTATTTGGCTGTATGTAATATGTTTTGGTACAATAGCTTGTTTTCTACGTTCGACTGCTGTACTTAATGACCACTTATATTCATTAATAACTTATTTCATTGTTAGTCCCTCTCTCCTTCGCGTGTTGCCTCAAGATACAAAAGGTATCTGTCATTTTTCAAATGTATAGTATACAGCACATTTGCTAGAAATGTGTCCGACTGGGGCATAGACACCAAACAGTATAGGCTGACATTGAGAGAGGGAAAAAAATACAAACCATTGTTGGCTCTGCATACAGATACACGGACAATACTGTGAGCTGCCACCATATCATGTAGCATGACATATTGCTAGAAAATGCAGAGAAGAAAACATAAGAAATTTCACAATACCTCTTGATTAAAAAAAATAATAATCTGTGACATCGAAATGTAAACGGACAGTAGTAAAAAGGTCAAATATCAAAAGTAGTGATCGACTGATTATCGGCCGGGCCGATTATCGGGGCCGATATTTGTCATTTTGGCTTTTATCAGCATCTGCCTTTTTTTAATCCGACGGACAATAATTTAATACAGGGTTATTTTGACTCTGATGCAGCCAGCCTCTCTGTCTGTGACATCTCTCTCCAGCATTGTCCTGCCCACAGTACCACCAGATTGGTTACCTTTGCACATGCACTGTACAGGTAATAGTCAACCAGTACGCAGTAAAAGCCGTGCAATGCATAAACAATGCTCTCAGTCTCACACACGTGACAGAGAAGAGGTTTTACCAAATGGATCCGGTCCAGGGAGAAAATTTGTGTTTCAAAGGTAAGTTAAAGCAGCAGACGCTTAATAAATGGTAAGGAATCCTAGTCTTCAAGAACACACAACTACTTGTAACATTACAATGAGCACATTAAGGTTATATATATATATATATATATATATATATATATATATAGCGGCTGTAATTAAATATTTAACACGTCGGTTTTTCTCACTAAATATATTTCCTAAGGTGCCATTGACTTGAAAATTTCATCAGATGTTGGGAACAACCCAAGTAATCCATGCATACAAAGAAAGAACAAATAAGATCAGAAATTAAGTTATGTGTAATAATGTGAAATGACACAGGGAAAAATTATTGAACATGCGCAGTTATTTAATACTTTGTACAAAACCCTTTGTTTGCAATAACAGCTTCAAGACGCCTCCTGTATGGAGAAAATAGTCGCATGCATTGCTCTGGTGTGATTTTGGCCCACTTTTCCACACAGGCAGTCTTCAAATATTGAAGGTTCCGTGAGCTTCTTTTATGGACCTTGGGGTTCAGTTCTTTCCATAGATTTTCAATTGGCTTCAAGTCAGGTGATTAGCTGGGCCATTCTAGCAGCTTTATAATTATTCTTTGAAAACAACAGAGTTTCCACCCTCGTTTCATTTTCATCATCCTCGTAGATGGCAGCAGATTTTTGTCAAGAATGTCTCGCTACATTTGCCCAGTCTTCCTTCCTTCAATAATGTTAAATTTACCAGTACCATTTGCTGAAAAGCAGCCCCACACCATCATGTTCCCACCTCCGAGCATCACTGTTGGTCTGGTATTTTTAGGGTGATGTGCAGTGCCATTTCTCCTCCAAACGTGGTGTGCATTATGGCATCCAAAGTGTTCAATTTTGCTCTGATCAGACCAGACTATATTCTCAACAGTACCTGCTAATTCCAGGTCTTTTTGAAACTCTCTATAGGTGGTCCTTGGCTCTTGAACAACTCTTCTGTTTATTCTTTGCACTCCTCTGTCAGAAATCTTGCGAGGGCCACCTGAATGAGGCAATTTTATGGTGGTATAATTGGCTTTCCACTTACCTATTAGGGCCCCAACCGTGCTCACTGGAACGTTCACAAGCTTAGATATGCTCCTGTAACCAATGCCATCGTTATGTTTTGCAACAAATACTATGCAATGGTCTTGAGACAGCTCTTTGCTCTTACCCATTATGAGATGTGTCTTGACTCACACCTTGGCAATGAGACCTTTTTGCAGACCATCAATTGGGACAACCAGTTGATATTCGTTTGCACTGACAAGGGGCTGGATTGATGTGATTATTGATAGAATTTAGGTGTTGTCTTGGCTTTCCATGCCTTTTGCAACTCCCTTTCTTCATGTGTTCAATGCTTTTTCCCTGTCATTTCACATTATCACATACAATTTCTGATCTTATTTGTCCGACTTTCTTTGTATGTATTGATTACTTGGGTTGTTCCCAACATCTGGTGAAAATTTCATGTCAATAGCACCTTTGGAAATATATTTAGTGAGAAAAAATGGTAATATTTTAAATACTTATTTCAGCCGCGGTGTGTGTGTGTGATAAGCACACTCGGGATGCGGAAAGTATTCAGACCCCCTTAAATTGTTCACTCTGTTATATGGCAGCCATTTGCTAAAAACATTTAAGTTAACTTTTTTCTACATTAATGTATACACAGCACCCCATATTGACAGAAAAAAAACTGAATTGTCGAAATTTTTGCAGATTTATTAAAAAAGAAAAACTGAAATATCACACAGCCATAAGTATTCAGACCCTTTGCTCAGTATTTAGTAGAAGCACCCTTTTGAGCTTATACAGGAATGAGTCTTTTTGGAAATGATGGAACAGGTTTTTCACACCTGGATATGGGGATCATCTTCCATTCCTCCTTGCAGATCCTCTCCAGTTCTGTCAGTTCGGATGGTGAACGTTGGTGGGCAGCCATTTTCAGGTCTTTCCAGAGATGCTCAATTGGGTTTAAGTCAGGGCTTTGGCTGGGCCATTCAAAAACAGTCACGGAGTTGAAACCATTCCTTCGGTATTTTAGCTGTGTGCTTATTGTCTTGTTGGAAGGTGAACCTTCGGCCCAGTCTGAGGTCCTGAGCGCACTGGAGAAGGTTTTCGTCCAGGATATCCCTGTACTTGGCCGCATTCATATTTCCTTTGATTGCAACCAGTCGTCCTGTCCCTGCAGTTGAAAAACACCCCCACAGCATGCTGCTTCCTCCACCATGCTTCACTGCTGGGACTGTATTGGACAGGTGAGGAGCATTGCCTGGTTTTCTCCACACGTACCGCTTAGAATTAAGGCCAAAAAGTTCTATCTTGGTCTCATCAGACAAGATAATCTTATTTCTCACAATCTTGCAGTCCTTCAGGTGTTTTTTTAGCAAACTCCATGCAGGCTTTTGTGTGTCTTGCACTGAGGAGAGGCTTCCCTCAGGCCACTCTGCTATAAAGCCCCGACTGGTGGAGGGCTGCAATGATGGTTTGACTTTCGAGAACTTTCTCCCATTTCCCGACTGCGTCTCTGGAGCTCAGCCACAGCCACAGCGATCTTTGGGTTCTTCTTTACCTCTCACCAATGCTCTTCCCCCCGATTGCTCAGTTTGGCTGGACGGCCAGCTCTAGGAAAGGTTCTGGTCGTCCCCAAGGGCTTCTATTTCAGGATTATGGAGGCCACTGTGCTCTTAGGAACCTTAAGTGCAGCAGAAACTTTGTCACCTTGGCCAGATCTGTGCCTTGCCACAATTTTGTCTCTGTGCTCTTCAGCCAGTTCCTTTGACCTCATGATTCTCATTTACTCTGACATGCACTGTGAGCTGTAAGGTCTTATGTAGACAGGGGTGTGGCTTGTCAATATGGGGTGGTGTGTGTGTACATTGAGGATAAAAAATTAACTTCAATGATTTTTAAAAATGGCTGCAATATAACAAAGTGAAAAATGTTAGGGGTCTGAAAACCTTCCCTACCCACTGTGTCTGTGTGTGTGTGTGTGTGTGTGTATATATATATATATTATATTAGTATTAATCGTGTGAATTTGCTTAAAATGTACTTTCAATCATGTAAAGCACATTGTTACCTTGTGTAAATAAAGCTGCCAGCGCCTTCCCTTGAACTAACCCCCCTAGTAGACAATGGGGGAAGAGGTTACCAGGCTAAAACAGCTAGCTGCTAATTTGCCATGTCAGCCATATTAGTGGTTCTGGGGCAATGTCTAACCACTTGAAACATGGTTGCTTATAATGTTGATAGTGAAATAGTCAGTGATTAAAGTCTTTGTGTGTGTGTGTGTGTGTGAGTGAGAGAGAGAGAGTAAAGTCTGTTTTATTGCAGGGAAGCACGCACGTTGAGGGGATGGCTAGAGAATTGTGTGTGTGCGACAACAAAGCACTCATGTAAAACTTTAGAGAAATAACGGCTGTTTAACCATTCTACTGCTACAGGATGGGCAGGCACCTGCATATGAGTGCACAAGAATGATGGAAAAACACACAATAGGCAACGGAGAGAACGCAATCCTTCCATAACAGTGTTGAGACATTCAGCTCTCTTCTGGCAAATCACACCTGCCCAGCAGTAGCTGCGCTGTGAATGAGCTACATCTGGACCTCAAGGAGCCAGTCATTGACAGGTGGAAAGGGGACCCACTCCAGTGGTGGACGTGACAACTCGAATTACTGTATAAAACTTTAGGGAACTATTAATTTAAATTTATATTGAACCCTCCTGTCAGGTTGGACTCTCAGGAACAGCAATGATGTTCCTGGGTCAATTTGACCCAGGCTATGTTTAATGTTCCTAAAGCATCCAGATGGTAAATTGTTATAGTAACAGTTTTCATTGCAAATATGTGGAAATGAAAATGGATGGATGATTATATGAAAAAGGAAACCAATTAGTCGTACATTATTAAGATAAAAGTCTTATTTTGCACTTTGTATTCATAATTGCTCTCTAACCAAGCAAAAATATAGTTTCAAGGCTTGTGGTCTGGCATCACTATTGGCAAGTCAAAATTAGCATTTTGTCCCTCATAAAACACATTGAAAAGGAAATCTGTGAATCGCAGATTGTTCGCTGTGCTCAACGGACGCAGATAGGTGACATTGTTGTCACCGAAACAGCGGAAAGTGAAGCAAAGCTTGGTTGGCTTGGCTGAGCACACTGTATACGAGCCTTCATATGTCGGGTGTTCAGCCGGGGTTCAGCCGTCATACTCTGCGTCTTTGTTGACAATAAACATCGTATGTGGCAACTGATTTCGTGCGGCCGCTTCCACCATTCACGTTTACGTAGCAGCTGGCGAGTGTGCGAGGTGCGTTCAGGGAAACTGCGTGAATGGGAGTGAATATGTTCATTTGAAATACAGTACATAATTGTAAAAATGGATTACTAGGAAATGTATTTGTATCAAAATGCTTTAGTTAAAACACTGTCAAAAAATTAGTATTTTTTTTTTGTATAAGAATAATCAGATCAAATACAAAGTTATCAATGTCCTTTCGCCAACGTTCTTGTCATAGTGTACTAAGTGTTTTTGTTTGCACATTAAGGACAAAAGCTAAATTTTTGTGTTAATTTCTCATTTTAACAAAGACCAGAAAAGCAAAAGGTTTTCCCTCATGTATTTGAGATTTTGTTTTTGAGATTGTAGGGTGAAAGCCGCAAATGGCTACTAGCGTGGACTAAATGGGTGGCAACAATGGGGAAATGAAATGTCTGTATTTTTAGGGTAATTACCCATCAGCAACATATTGAGCGGGGGGACAAAAAAAAAAAACAAAAAAAAAAACTATGAACTAGTTCATTTTTGGAACAGTGAATTTGGTTAAAAATTTGGAATTATGAATTAGGAACTGAACGAGTAAATTTTTGGAACGGTGAACTTAACCTTTTTGTTTAACTGTTTCACGTAGAAAAAGAAATTTCCTAACACTGAACTTACAGGGTGCCTAAAAGTTTTGCTCAGTGTAGTCGCTGTCTGACATGTGAGTATACTACAATCTGCTCTGAAAGTGGGTACACCTTGAGTCATGCGGGTGGAAAAACATGGCAAATGTGGTCAGAGAGGAATAACGGGTAAAATGGGTTGTGTACCCAAAGCGAAGAGGGTTTCGAAGGATACTTGAGTAGTAAAATATTCTATAGCTGCACCCCTACATTTAATTCCCCCATTGTATTGTCATATTTTTCTAACCTGTCTGATGCATGCCTGTTAAAATATTTTCAAAATAAAAGACAAGTCTGACCTGAGATGCTAATTACTTCACTGTACAGGGAGTCCTCAGTTAACTACGGCGTTTTGCTCCTACAAATTTGTAAAACTGTAGGGAAATAAAAGTTGGTATGTGTCAGTCTTATCACTAACCGACACTGAATATCATGAGATCTGTGTTTGTTGACTGTTGAGTTGTCAACTCTTTAGGTTTTGCTGTTTGTGGACTTTTGCATTGTCAACTCGTTAGGTTTTTGTTTCCACCTGTTCTTGTCAGTTTCGTTCCTTGTTTCTACAAATATACACTCTCCAGCCACTCGTGTCTCATCAAGGTGTGCCTTGTCTCATCAATTTGTTTGCATTTAGTTCCCTGCTTTCATTCAGTCGGTGTTCGATTATTCTTGCTTTAAGTCACGTTTCTAGTTTTGTCATGTTCCCTGTTGTGGTGAGTGTTTTATTTCTTAGTGTTTCTTTGTCACTTAGATTTTCTGGGACTTCGGTAATTTAGTATTTAGATTTTTCCATGCCCCTTGTTTGCCTTTCTGTTTTTGAAAATGAATAATTATTTTGAGACTCCCGAATTCCAGCCTTGTCTGCCTGTGCTGGGGTTCTCCATTTTTGCCATCGCCACAAACCCTGGCAGCTGACAAAGTAGAAAAGTCCTAATTCAAGTAGATTCTGTATTTGTATGAAAAACCATGAATATAAAACATGAAAAACAGTAAGTCATATGAAGTCATGAATCAAGGATGCCCTGTATTTTTTTTACTACGTGTCTGTAACCCACTGACAATGAAGCTACAACCCACCAGTTGAGACTCACTATAAGAGAGTGCTTTGCCTAATTTATTTTCTGCCCATTATCTCGCTTTTGATAATCTTGTTGACAAAGTCCAATATTTTATAACCTGAATTAGGCACATATTTTGTTTTTGGATTGAGTTTGATGCAGTGTTTAAATGTGTGGTAAAATTACACATGCTTACCTTTTTTATGGTATATAGAGAGGTAGCTATGGATATAAATGACATGATAAGAATGGCAACAGCATAATAGTAATATTCATCGGCACTCCATAATATCACACTGAAGAGCTGGAAGATATAGAATGGATTTAGGACCTGGAAAAGAAAGGGATAGACATCAGATGGGCTAATGCAACAATGAGAAGATATGAGAATTACAAATGAAATATTTTTAAAACATCGTCATAGGTTCTACCTCTTTGATAAGCAGCTTGAAAACAGAAGGCACTTTCACTTCAATTGTATTCAATCCAAAAAACTGTCTCCTGAAAAAATATAAAAGAATGAAAAAACACCATGTTAAAAGTTAAACCAAAATGCGAAACGTTTAGCACTAAAAAAAAAAAAAAAAAAAAAAAAAAAAAAAAGGGGGGGGGCTGGTACAGAACACATTCCACTGACGCAGGATGAAGAAAAACAAAGTGCTAGGTAACAAGAAATTATGGAAACAAACAATACAGACTATATTGGTAATTTTCCCACAACAAATCCCTCCTCTTGATTACTAATCAAATGAACAAGAACAAAATTATTAAATACTAAGTAATCAAAATCTAGGTAGTAGTAGTTTTCCCACGACAATGGGAGTATCAAACAGTGCAGTTTTTTTCTGCCGCTATTGAGGGAGCCAGTCTGAGAAGCAAACCATATCTCCCATGATCCACTCCAAAGTGTGCAGGGAACCATGCAAGATGCGCATGTGCAGTGCAGGAAATATTGCGAAGCATTGAGCAGAGCGCTAAACGTAACAAGAGGAACGTCCTGCAAACCTTAAATCAAAAGTATGAACATTTTATTTTTGCAGTAATCAAATACGATCGAGGAGAAAACATGACGGACAGATGCTGACCACGGTCGTCGACAAGTCGCAAGTCGGGTTATACAAGTAATATGACAAGCCACTATGTTCATGTAAAATTCCAAGATGCAAGCTAGGCCAAACATCAATTCGTGAGACATTTCAAGCAGGTTTTCCTGGTGACAACATGAGAATTAAAAGGTTGGTGAACATAAAAATTCCATCATGGCCATACTTCCCCAAAACACTTAACACGACACAACACAAGCTACGTAACCACTACTGCGTAGTAAAAAATATAATTAAAACATTTGAGCATTATGCATTTTGTCTTCACTTACAGTAAGTGTATTTATTCTTAACATTTGTATTATTTTTATGTTAAAAAAACAACAGAGGTATCAGGTAAACCTACTGTTTTTCCAACCTGAAGAGATATTCAAATAATATGGGAACGCATTTATCATTAATGTCTGTTTACTGTACAATAAAATTATGGCTAATTAGTTTTCAAATCAGAAGTCAAGAATAATATAGTTTGTTCAACTATTGTTCAAGTCTCACAGGTGTGGTGGGAGCACATGTGGCTGACACTGATTACCCCACAAGGTAATCACCATTTATTTTTATAACTCACAACAAATGTGTTCATACAGTAACCTACACTCAGCCCTATGAGATAAAGGTTCATGTGTGAATGTTGTATGTATGGTATTTGGAATAAATCATTTAAATTCAAACAGAAGCTGAATTTATTATTTTAATACACAGGAGAGGACACGCAGTCGCAGCCACGCGCTTCATGTTCGGGGGATTCCTCCTCCCTTCCTGGCGTCTCCTCCGGCATCCCCAGCCTCTCTGACGCCATTACACTCCAACAACCGGCTGCTGCTGCCCGCCCGACTGGCTGTGTCCTCACCCGTGCACACTGATAAAGAGTCCTTTGAATTTACTTAATTTGAACATGTACATTGGTTGCACATGATTAAAATGTGTTAAAATTACATTTGTTTTAGGAGGAGAGGGGTAAATGTCATTTTAACACATTTTAATAATGTGCAACCAATGTACATGTTCAAATTAAGTAAATTCAAAGAACTCTCTCTTTCAGTGCATGTGCTGAAGTCAGAAGAAGAGATTGTGAGGGCAACAGGTGGCATAAATGATCGCCTTGATCAATTAATAGGTGCCCTCACAAATATCAGTGATTCATTAAATACACTGGTTAACAAGTGAATTCAGAGTCCTTGCCTCTTTTACGTTGTTGAAATCAAATGTTGCCGATCATTAATTGTTCATCAATGCGAATTGCTCATGTGTCTCTTATGTGCAGATGTGAGTTTCCCAGTATCACCTCTAAGTGTCACCAAAGCACCAACAGCTATAGAAACATGCGTATGCCAGCCATGAAGTTGGCGTGAGGCACTGCACATTTCCACGGTCATTTCACTCTTGATACATCTGAACTTTGCTGTGAAAAAGAACATAGGCCACGTTTTTGTGCGTACGCACCTTTTGTAAATGAGGCCCCAAGGAGAGCAGGTGGAAAAGCAGTAAGGCTAGAAGTTTAGGGGCAGGGTTCAAATTATTTTACCATGGTGTAGATTAGAAGACAAATTGAGTAGGGGTTCTTTTAAAAAGTTACCTAAGAATGTCTTGGAGGTGAAAAGAGTATCAGATCGAGTGATAAGGCTGAAACCTGAAATTGAGGGTGTTATGTATAATATGAGTAGTGGCTATGCACCACAGGTAGGATGTGATTCAGAGGTGAAAAAGAAATTCTGAAAGGAGCTTGACGAAGTAGTTCAGAGAATCCCAGACAGAGAGAGAGTGTCATGATTGGTGCAGATTGACATTTTGGTGAAGGAAACACGTGTTGCAGAAGTGCAGTGCAGCATCCAGGAAAGGAACGTGGAGGGACAGATGATGGCAGACTTTGAAGTGAACACCTTCTTCCAGAAGAGGCAGGAACATAAGTGACCTACAAGAGTGGTTGTAGAAGCACGCAGGTGGATTATATCTTGTACAGATGATGTAATCTGAAGGAGGTTACTGACTCGAAGGTAGGGGAGAGTGTGGCTAGACAGCATAGGATGGTGGTAAAATGACGCGAGTGGTGGGGAGGAAGATTAAGACAAAAGGAGGAGCAGAGACCAGTCTCTCAGGACCTGAAGTGGACGATCAACATCAACTTCGTCCTAAAAAAGGCCCAGCAGAGGATGTACTTCCTGCGGCTTCTGAGGAAACACGGCCTGCCACAGGAGTTGCTGAGGCAGTTCTACACAGCGGTCATCGAATCAGTCCTGTGTTCTTCCATCACAGTCTGGTTTGGTGCTGCTACAAAAAAGGACAAACTCCGACTGCAACGGACAATCAAAACTGCTGAAAGGATTGTCGGTACCCCCCTACCAACCCTTGAGGACTTGCACGCTGCCAGAACTAAGACAAGAGCGTGCAAAATCCTCTCGGACCCTCCACATCCCGGTCACCAGCTCTTTCAGCTCCTTCCCTCAGGTAGGCGCTACCGATCAATGCAAACTCGAACTAGCAGATTTTCCAACAGCTTCTTCCCTCTTGCCATCAACTTCTTAAACAGCTAACCTACAATGCCATTGCAACATGCTGCCAATTTTGTTTTTGTCTTGAGTTTGTTGTCACATTTCTGTCGGGCCAAATACACATCACTCATGCACTCACTGTAGTAGTCTCGCCACGCTGCACTATTTGCATATATGTGGTTCACCAATACTGGCCACTCATGCCAGAGTACCACCTGCACCACTTGCACACTGACTGAGGAGTATCTGCAAGATTTGCACAATCAACATTGTCCCAGATTATCGCACTACTAGTCACTTTAAACTGCATACACTCCTTGAAGTCTCGGCGCCCTTTGCACAATGGTCATTGCACCGGACTATTGCTATATTAGTCATTCAAACTGCTCTAAGTGCTAGAGGACTGTATCTTTTTGCACAATTGTAAAAAAAAAAAATGTATAATAATAATTGTACCGGCATTTCCAGATAAGTAGCAACACTTTATTGCTCAGTGACTGTTTTTCTCAATGTCTTTTTATCTCAAAAGTGTTCTCTGTCAATTGACTGACTGTTGTCGTACTAGAGCGGCTCCAACTACCGGAGACAAATTCCTTGTATGTTTTTTGGACATACTTAGCAAAATAAAGATGATTCTGATCAGCCCTCTCCCCCTTCCTGTTTGCAGTGGTGATGGATAGGCTCACAGATGAGGATAGACTGGAAACACTGTGGACCATGGTGTTCGCAGATGGCATTGTGATCTGCAGTGAAAGCAGGGAGCAGGTGGAGGAACAGTTAGTAAGGTGGAGGTATGCTCTGGAAAGGAGAGGAATGAAGATTAGCCAAAGTAAGAGAATATACGTATGAATGAGAGGGGTGGAGGGGGAAGAGTTAGGCTACAGGCAAATGAGGTGGAAGACTTCAATTACTTGGGGTCAACAGTCGAGACTCTATAGAGTAATGGTGAGTGCGGTAAGGAAGAAACTGGTCCAAGCAGGTTGGAACAGGTGGAGGAAGGTGGCAGGTGTGTTCTGTGACAGAAGACACACTGTTAGGATTAAGGGCAACGTTTATAAGACAGTAGTGAAGCCAGCCTTGATGTACATATTAGAGACAATGGCACTGAAGAGACAACAGGAAGCAGAGCTGGGGTAGGTGGAAATGAAGATGATGGTGTTCTCTCTCAGAGTGACCAGGACCTGGACAACTTCCTATGATTGATGGAACCATTAATTCTGCTCTTCAACAGAAAACCCTAAATGAGAATGTTCCGCCATCAGTTCATGACCTCAAGCTGAATCGCACTTGGGTTCTGCAGCAGGATAACGATCCAAACCACACCAACAAGTCAACTTCTGAATAGCTTTAAAAAACAAAATGAAGGTTTTGGAGAGGACTCGTCAAAGTCCGGACTTGAATCCTATTGAAATGCAGTGGGTATGACCTTAAAAAGGCTGTTCATGGTCGAAAACACTCAATTTTTGCTGAATTCAAACGATTCTGCAAGGAAGAGTGGGCCGAAATATCTCCACAGAGATGTGATAGACTCATTGCCAGTCTTAGAAAACACTTTATTTCAGTTGTTGCTGCTGAGGATGGCCCAACCAGTTATTAGGTACTTTTTCCACAAAGGGCCAGATAAATTTGAAGTTTTTTTCCCCCTTAATAAATGAAATCAGCATTTTAAAAAAACATTCTAAATTCAGTTGGGTTATGTTTGCCTGGTATTTACATTTGTTTGATGTCAAACAAAGTGGGGAAACTGCAAAAATATAAGAATTTGAGAAGGGGACCAATACGTTTTCACCGCAGTGTAACTTATAACGTACTGTATCCCTACTATCGCTAGTTAGAATTAACTATTGTGTTTTTCTGTAGTCAATAACGCTTCAGAGACTTTCTCAGCGTGATGTTGAAGCTGACACGTTTTTTTTCGACACATGGGCATGGCTAAAAGAGACTGAGTGGGAGACCGGGTGTGTTCAGCGTTGCGATGCTTAAGTGTATAAAAAATACTTTTAAGAAAACAAAAGCATTATGAACAAGCTTCTCCTGTGCTCATATCCTTTACCTACAATAATATACAATAGCCTATACAGTATAATTATTGAATAACTACTACTACTACTATCGTACAACCCCAATTCCAATGAAGTTGGGACGTTGTGTTAAATAAAAACAGAATACAATGATTTGCAAATTATGTTCAACCTATATTTAATTGAATACACTACAAAGACAAGCTATTTAATGTTCAAACTGATCAACTTTATTGTTTTTAGCAAATAATCATTAACTTCAAATTTTATGGCTGCAACACGTTCCAAAAAAGCTGGGACAGGTGGAAAAAAAGACTGAGAAAGTTGAGGAATGCTCATCAAACACCTGTTCGGAACATCCCACAGGTGAACAGGATAATTGGGAACAGGTGGGTGCCATGATTGGGTATAAAAGGAGCTTCCCTGAATTGCTCAGTCACTCACAAGCAAAGATTGGGCGAGTTTCACCTCTTTGTGAACAAGTACGTGAGAAAATAGTCGAACAGTTTAAGGACACTGTTCCTCAAAGTACAATTGCAATGAATTTAGGGATTTCATCATCTACGGTCCATCAAAATATCAAAAGGTTCAGAGAATCATGCCAGAGTAGCATCTTCTCCATTTGCACACTGATTGAGGAGTATCTGCAACATTTGCACAATCAACATTGCCCCAGATTATCGCACGACTCGTCACTTTAAACCGCATACACTTCTTGAAGTCTCGGCGCCCTTTGCACAATGGTCATTGCACCGGACTATTGCAATATTAGTCATTGGAACTGCTCTAAGTGCTAGAGGACTCTGCATCTTTTTGCACATCTTTTTATAAAATAAAAATAAAAATGTACCAGCATTACCAGATAACTAGCAACCCCTTACTGCTCAGTGACTGTTATTTTTTGTCAATGTCTTTATGTCTCAAAAGTGTTCTCTGTCAATTGACTGACTGTTGTCGTACTAGAGCGGCTCCAACTACCGGAGAAACATTCCTTGTGTTTTTTTTTTTTGGACATACTTGGCAAATAAAGATGATTCTGAATCTGGAGAAATCACTGCATGTAAGCGGCAAGGCCGAAAACCAACATTGAATGCCCGTGACCTTCGATCACTCAGGCGTCACTGCATCAAAAACCAACCACATGGGCTCAGGAACACTTCAGAAAACCAATGTCAGTAAATACAGTTTGACGCTACATCCGTAAGTGCAAACTCTACTATGCAACGCAAAAGCACTTTATCAACACCCAGAAACGCCGCCAGCTTCTCTGAGCCCGAGCTCATCTAAGATGGGCTGATGAAAAGAGGCAAAAGTGTTCTGTGGTCCGACGAGTCCAAATTTCAAATTGTTTTTGGAAATTGTGGACGTCGTGTCCTCTGGGCCAAAGAGGAAAAGAACCATCCGGACTGTTATGGACGCAAAGTTCAAAAGCCAGCATCTGTGATGGTATGGGGCTGTGTTAGTGCCAATGACATGGGTAACCTACACATCTGTGAAGGCACCATTAATGCTGAAAGGTACATACAGGTTTTGAGAAACATATGCTGCCATCCAAGCAATGTCTTTTTCATGGACACCCATGCTTATTTCAGCAAGACAATGCCAAACCACATTCTGCACGTGTTACAACAGGGTGGCTTCGTAGTAAAAGAGTGTGGGTACTAGACTGGCCTGCCTCCCATTGAAAATGTGTGGCGCATTATGAAGAGTAAAATACGACAACCGAGACGCCGGACTGTTGAACAGCTGAAGCTGTACATCAAGCAAGAATGGGAAATAATTCCACCTCCGAAGCGTCAACAATTAGTGTCCTCAGTTCCCAAACGTTTATTGAATGTTGTGAAAAGAAAAGGTGATGTAACACAGTGGTAAAGATGACCCCGTCCCAGCTTTTTTGGAACGTGTTGCAGCCATAAAATTCTAAGTTAATGATTATTTGCTCAAAACAATACAATTTATCAGTTTGAACATTAAATATATTGTCTTTGTAGTGTATTCAATTAAATATAGGTTGAACATGATTTGCAAATCATTGTATTCGGTTTTTATTGATGTTTAACACAACGTCCCAACTTCATTGGAATTGGGGTTGTACTTGCATTCATTCACATTCAACTCCCCTACTACACAAAACATTCTTACAATACACTCAGTACCTATTTATGCAGTTAAATGAGAGAAGTCCATCCCTCGAAAATGAGAATTCCAAAAAATATATATATTTTTTTGGGAGTGAGGGTTGCGGGGAGGATTACTCGGTTACTCGATGGAACAGTCAGTAGGATAATAGATTCTAAAAGAAATTCAATAGAGACAGCCCCACATGTAACCTGTCTTTAGAAGCTAAATGCCAGTTGATAAATGGCCAGGAGTTGACCAGCACTAACACATTTTGTCAATCAGATATGTATTACCTGTATTCTTGCTGGTTCCTGGTTAGGCCTTTGCTGTGCTCTGAGTGGAGAGCGGAAGGGGTAACATGGAGATCATCCAGGCCACTATCAGATAAAGTCACAGCAGTATGCAAAATTGTGACTAGTATAGTCAAGCTTCATGGTGACAGCAATTTAAGTATTTACTGTCGTGTTAAAATAATGTTTATTATTTAACAAAGATTCAGATTCCATTTTTATACCATTTGCTTAAACACAATGCGGTTAAAAAAAATTAAAAACATTAAAAATCTCAAACTATTTGGGCGACTGCACACAAAAAAAACAGTAGAAAAACAAAGCTTACGTTAAAACTTCAAAGTTCTGCACTCTGTCATTCCAATAATATTTTGTGCTGTGGAGGGTAAAATAACGAATCTGAAAGACACAAAAGGGCGGAGAAAATTAGATTTGCAGCACGTGTAACATAATTTGAAAATATATTATTTTAAAATTGCTTAACACATGAGTAAATGTCAGTGGTTTTGGATGGGTAATTTTATATCAATTATGTCATCAGGTTCCAACCATGACTGATCATAATTGCACTGGTTATAGACAAAAATGCAAGGCACCAGATGGAAAGACATTGAGGCAAGCACAACAGATGGGGTGCTTATGCAAGCTATAATTGGAGACTAAACTTGAGAAAACATAATAGATAAGGAGAAAATCCATGGTTGAACATGTCACTAAAGATCTGGTTTGATTTACGTTTTAAATCCAGATAAATCTTTAGAATGAAAGTAGGTTATTAAAATGGACTCAGTATGACTGAATTTACTCCAAATAGAATGGATGCAAAGTTTTAAACATTGGGAAAGGGGACCTGTTATTTTGGGGGTGCTCTTAAGAAAGAAGGAGAGGAAAAGTTTTCAAGAGATGAAAGACCAATATGGTTTAACAAATCAGGATCAATACAGACATTTGCATTTAAGGCATTATTTAGAGCAAACAAAGGTGGTGACCTTAGAGGGGAGGGGGCTGGAAATTATTAAGATGTTCCTTTCAGGGTATGAGTGTAGACTGGGGAAACAGCTACTTTCTACATTGTGTAAGGGAGTGGAAGATTAAAAGGGTAATGACACTGTACATAAAAGATACAGTCCCCTCAAGAATTGGAACGGCAAAGTCGATTCCTTTGTATTTATTGTTCAGAATTCCAGCTTTTATTTAATCGTGTTTACATCTAGATGTGTTAAACAACTCAAGACAGAGCACCTTTTGTTTGAACCCACCCACTTTTCCAGTGAGCAATACTATTGGAACAGACGATTAAATTAACTTAAAGTGAACAACATTTAATATTTGGTGGCATAACCCTTATTTGCAATAATTGCATCCCCTCTCCACCATAAACTCCTCTGTCACACCTGCAGCAGACCTCACCGCTTTTCTGCTGCACTCATTCATGTCCTGTACTATTCTAACATACTTCTCTGCCACTCCAGACTTTCGTATGCAATATCACAGTTCCTCTCTGGGTACTTTGTCATTGGCTTGCTCTTGATCTACAAAGACACAATGTAGCTCCTTATACTCTGTATCATGCATCTGTGGTACTCTTTCCAGGCATGAAACCATACTGTTGCTTGCAAATACTCACTTCTGTCCTAAGTCTAGCCTCCACTACTGTTTCCCATAACAGCATTGTGTGGCTCATCAACTTTATTCCACTATAGTTCTGCATATAACCCTTGTTCTTAAAAATGGGCACCAGTACACGTTTGCTCAATTCCTCAAGCATCTTCTCACCCGCTAGAATTCTGGTGAACAAGCTGGTCAAAGACTCCACAGCCACCTCTCCTAGATGCTTCCATACCTCCACAGGTATGTCATCAAGACCAAGTGCCTTTCGATTTTTCATCCTCTTTAGTGCCTTTCTAACTTCCCCCTTATCATTGCTACTTCCTGGTCCACCACACTTGCCTTCTCTACTCTTCCTTCTCTCATTTGCCTCAATTATCAAATCCTCAAATTATTCTTTCCATCTATCCAGCACGCTGCTGGCACCAGCCAACACATTTCCCTCACTATCCTGAATCATCCTAACCTGCTGCACATCCTTCCCATCTCTATCCCTCTGTCTGGCCAACCAGTAGAGATCTCAATTTCAAATTTCGGCCTCATCACTCGATCTGATACTCTTTTCACCTCCAAGACATTCTTAGCTAACCTTTAAAATAAGCCCTACTCCATTTCTCTTCCCATCTACACCATGGTAAATTAATTTGAACCCTACCCTGAAACTGCTAGCCTTACTGGCTTTCAACCTGCTCTCCCGGACACACAAAATATCAACCTTTCTCCTAATCATCATGTCAACCAAATCCAGAGCTTTCCCTGTCATAGGCCTCACATTCAGTGCTAGGCTCTGTGCTTTCCTCTTCACTTTTCTGCCTAAGAACCCACTTTCCACTTCTCCTTCATCTTCTATTATAAATGCAGTGTACCAAGAAGACGGGTTTTCCCTACCCTTGTAGGCTGGTAGTCGACATATCTTCTGATGAGCTCCCGAGCTGTGATCCCATCGGAAGACGGGAGTGTGTCGCCATTGGCC
The DNA here is from genome assembly GCF_024500275.1 of Phycodurus eques. Classification (NCBI taxonomy): domain Eukaryota; kingdom Metazoa; phylum Chordata; class Actinopteri; order Syngnathiformes; family Syngnathidae; genus Phycodurus; species Phycodurus eques. The sequence continues at coordinate 12,379,039 of NC_084532.1, read as the reverse complement.
ATAGATGGGACGGAAGAGGAGAAGGGACAAGAAGGGAAGGTCGGGGAAGAAGGGGAGGTGGTTTGGGTCTCCAGGTTGTGGAAGGGGTTGCTTCCTGGGGCTAGAATCACTTGAACCTTAGCCAGGAACCAGCGCCGGAACTCATCCTAGTCAAAAGTACAACTTTACTTGACAGAAAGAGCGCATAGATACATGGTGGTTGGATTTAGTTTTGCCACTAGTGCAATACTGTTAGCAAAGGAAATTGAGCAAAGTACATACAAGTTTGTAAAAGTATAAAATACCTCCTATCTCCTATCCAGATCTGCACCAAATATAATTATTTCTTTCTCAGGCACAACCATTGTCTTCTCTAAAGTTTCCTGGAAGGTGGTGGTTACGTAATTTTTACATAATGCTGTACATGGATTATTACAATACCGCTTTTATCTGATAAATTTACAATTACATTTTTTTTCCAATGTGATGTTATCAATCCTCCTTTGTATGCCTCCATTCAGGCAACAAATGATGCCTTGAGAATGACTACAGCTGTAAATTATCAAGTAAATGAGTACAGCTGTAAATTATAAAATTATTTCTTTAATAAATCACAGTGTACCATATTATCAAAATCAAGTAGTAGCATCCAGTATGTACTTACACACTTGCACAATGTCAAATTTATGCAAATGGAACCACACTGGATAGTTGATGTCATTAATCACTGACAAGACCCTTTCCAAAAAATGTGAATATCATGGAAAGGTTTATTTCCCCCTCCCTGAGTCGTCACCTAATCGTGGTGGAGGGGTTTGTGTGTCCCAATGATCCTAGGAGCTAAGTTGTCTGGGGCTTTAAGCCCCTGCCAGGGTCAACCATGACAAACAGGTCCTAGGTGAGGGACCAGACAAAGCACGGCTCAAAGACCCCTTATGATGACGACAAACGAACACTTGGCACCAGGACACCCTAAGTCGCAGTTCGATGATCGACTTTGTGGTCGTGTCATCGGACTAGCGGCCGCATATCTTGGACACTCAGGTGAAGAAAGGTGCGGAGCTGTCAACTGATCACCACCTGGTGGTGAGTTGGCTCCGATGGTGGGGGAAGATGCCGGTCCGACGTGGCAGCCCCAAACGTATTGTGAGGGTCTGCTGTGAACGTCTGGCAGAATCCCCTGTCAGAAGGAGTTTCAACTCCCACCTCCGACAGAACTTTGCTCATGTTCCGGGGGGAGGCGGGGGACATCGAGTCCGAGTGGACCATGTTCCGCACCTCCATTGCTGAGGCGGCCGAACGGAGCTGTGGCCGTAAGGTGGTCGGTGCCTGTCGTGGCGGCAATCCCCGAACGATGGATACCGTCAGGCTGAAGGAGGAGTCCTATCGGGTTTTTTTGGCTGGTGTGACTCCTGAGGCAGCTGATGGGTACCGGCTGGCCAAGCGGAATGCAGCTTTGGTGGTCGCTGAAGCAAAAATTCGGGTATGGGAGGAGTTTGGTGAGGCCATGGATAAAGATTTACGGACGGCTTCGAGGAAATTTTGGTCCACCATCCGGGTTCTCCTATCTCTGGATTTGGGGAGCTTTTTAACCACCTCGGTGGCAAGGCCCCAGGGGTGGATGAGATTCGCCCGGAGTTCCTAAAGCCTCTGGATGTTGTGGGGCTGTCCTGGTTGACACGCCTCTGCAACATCGCGTGGACATCGGGGACAGTGCCTCTGGATTGGCAGACTGGGGTGGTGGTCCCCCTTTTTAAGAAGGGGGACCGGAGGGTGTGTTCCAACTACAGGGGGATCACACTGCTCAGCCTCCCTGGTAAGGTCTATTCAGGGATGCTGGAGAGGAGGGTCCGTCGGGAAGTCTAATCTCAGATTCAGGAGGAGCAGAGTGGTTTTCGTCCTGGCCGTGGAACAGTGGAGCAGCTCTACACCCTCGGCAGGGTCCTCGAGGGTGCATGGGAGTTTGCTCAACCAGTCTACATGTGTTTTGTGGACTTGGAGAAGGCGTTCGACCATGTCCCTTGGGGGGTCTTGTGGGGGGTGCTTCGTGAGTATGGGGTACCGAACCCCCTGATACGGGCTGTTCGTTCCCTGTACGACCGGAGTCAGAGTTTGGTCCGCAGATCCAGCAGTAGGTCGGACTCGTTCCAGGTGAGGGTTGGACTCCGCCAAGGCTGCCCTTTGTCACCGATTTTGTTCATAACCTTTATGGACAGAATTTCAAGGCGCAGCCGAGGCGTAGAGGGGGTCCGGTTTGGTAGCTTCAGTATTGCATCTCTGCTTTTTGCAGACGATGTGGTTCTGTTGGCTTCATCAAGCCGTGAACTCCAACTCTCACTGGATCAGTTCTCAGCAGAGTGTGAAGCGGCTGGGATGAGAATCAGCACCTCCAAATCTGAGACCATGGTCCTCAGTCAGAAAAAGATGGCGTGCCCTCTCCAGGTCGGGGATGAGATCCTGCCCCAAGTGCAGGAGTTCAAGTATCTTGGGGTCTTGTTCACGAGTGAGGGAAGAATGGAACGGGAGATCGACAGGCGGATCAGTGCAGCGTCTGCAGTGATCCGGACTTTGTATCGGTCCGTTGTGGTAAAGAAGGAGCTAAGCTGAAAGGCGAAGCTCTCAATTTACCGGTCGATCTACGTTCCTACCCTCACCGATGGTCACGAGCTGTGGGTCGTGACCGAAAGAACAAGATCCCGGATCAAGCGGCCGAAATGAGTTTCCTCCGCTGGGCGTCCGGGCTCTCCCTTAGAGATAGGGTGAGAAGCTCGGTCATCCGGGAGGATCTCAGAGTAGAGTCGCTGCTCCTCCACATCGAGAGGAGCCAGATGAGGTGGCTGGGGCATCTGATTCGGATGCCTCCCGGACGCCTCCCTGGTGGGGTGTTCGAGAGGCGTGTCCCACCGGGAGGAGACCCCGTGGACGACCCAGGACACGCTGGAGGGACTATGTCTTTCGGCTGGCCTGGGAACGCCTCGGGATCCCCCCCGGAAGAGCTGGATGAAGTGGCTGGGGAGAGGAAAGTCTGGGTGTCCCTGCTAAAGCTACTGACCCCGCGACCCGACCTCGGATAAGCAGTAGAAAATGGATGGATGGTTTATTTCCCTAATTCCATTCAAAAAGTTAAACTTTCGTAGGTAATGGATTCAGGGCCTACAATTTCAACCAGTTCAGGTATTTATTTGTTTATTTTTACATAATTTGGGCTTCCAGTTCATAAAACCCACAAAATCAGGAATTCAAAAAATGTAATACTGTGAAGACTGTGATCACCATTGTCAGTTTTTGTAGGGGGGAGGAAAAAATCAATAAAATAAAAATAAAATAAAAAAAATTTTTAAAAAAGAAATTAGGGTCACATTAAAATCAATCAAAATATGGTACTTTCAAAACGAGATGTTGATCTTCAACACTGGGAATCCCTTTGTTTTAATCACTGCCTCGATGCGCCGTGGCATTGCCTGGGAGTTATGGAAGGCCAGATATCCTTGATGCTTGCTGTCAATTCTTTGTTTTTGTGTCTGGTGCCCCTCATTTTCCTCTTGATAATACCGCTTAGATTCTAAATAGGGTTTAGATCCAACAAGTTGGGTGACCAGTCAAGCACTGTGATGGCATGGGCATAAAATCAGGTTTTGGTGCTTCTGGCGGTATGGGCAGGGGCCAGGTCCTGCTGTAAGATGAAATCTACATCTCCATACAGATCCGCAGCAGAAGGAATCATGAAGTCCTCTTAAAAATTCTGGCAGACTATCTCTGCTAGATTATTGAATCTTCTTTGTTTGATAATCCACTGAAGTCCACGGTCATCTCTTTTTCTGGTGTGTCTTCTCCTGCCACATTTTGTCCTTTCACAAGACTTTCCATTGAGATGCTTGGAGACAGCACTCTGTGAACAGCCAGCCTCCTTAGCTATGAACTTTTGTGGCTTACCCATCCTATGGAGGGTATCAATCATAGTCTTCTGGCCATTTGTCAAGTCTGCAGTCTTCCCCATATTTAACCCAACTGAGACAATTGAACCAAACAGAAGCAATTTAATGAGACCTGGGGAAACCTGTGCAGGTGCTTTGAGTTTAGTAGCTTAGTGTGCGACAGTTTGAAACATTCATGGCCTGCAAAATTTGGGCTGATTTCTTCAGTGTTCTAATTTTTTGAATTCATGATTTTGTGGGGTTTTTGAGCTGGAAGCCCAAATTATGTAAAAATAAACAAACAAATACTTGAAATGGTTTAAATTGTGGGCCCTGAATCTATCATCTATGAAATTTTAACTTTTTGAATGGAATTATGGAAACAAAACCTTTCAATGATATTCTATTTTTTTGGAAAGAGTATTACATACTTATTCCTGTCTGTATGTTAGTTACATATTAGTAAAATAAATGTTAATAGCCTCACAATGCTTTCTCAACAATGACTACAAACCGTTGATTGCAGCAACACCACTTCGGCATCACAGGCCATGGTAGGGACGCAGGTGGCCTTGACGCACCACTCTGGTTTCCAGTAGAGCAGCAGGAGTAGGAAGCCCCCTGTACACAGCACCCCAAGACCCACCAGTGCCAGTCGCAAGCGGCACAAACGGTAGCCTTGCAACTCCTTTAAAATGGAAGTAGAAAAGGGGGCACGATGTGAAAACTCAGAAGACAAGAATTTGTATATTTGAGGTTGACGCAGTAATTCAGGATGCTCACCATCTCTTCTTCTTCCCCCTTGTTGAGGACCTTTAGTTCTTCCTTCTCCATGATGCAAAGCTCCCTCCTTAGTCACTGCAGTGACAAAAAGATACAAAAATATGGCTTCTGCATTCAGTGTAATAGTCTGCAAGACTATAAACATTACATATGAAGCATTACATATGAAGCATTACAACTAAAGCATTTTTTTAGCTAAATCATGGGAAAAAACAAATGACAATTTATTGAAACACAGATTACAAGGAATACAATACTTGTACAGTACAGTACAGTACAAAAGATCAGTTGTGTTGAGAGCTGATAATTCAGAGCGTCTCTGAACGCATCGCTTCTCCGTGCCTGTGGGCAAGTCGAGTGAGAGTTTGTTGACGGTGTACGTCTCACGGTAACAGTGTTTCGTTACGTTATCGATAAATGTGAGATAAATAGACTGACGTCTCGCTGTTTATCATTGGAAGACGTTACAATACTTTATGTCAAGCCCTACAATGCCGCCCAAACAAGGTACCTGCTGGCTGGCAGTTAGCGGCGGAGCAAGATGCTAGCAATAGCAGCTATCTCGCAGTAAAGATGGAACGTCTCGACCAGTTGAATAAAAGGCAGACCGGCACAAGGTTTATGGCTGTCTGTAGCCATTATGGCATAAATGAATCTTCGGTCCGCTTCATAGAGAAGGGTGAAAATAATATCTGGGTGACAGCCGCAATGCTCTTGCCGCAGTAAAATTGGCATCAACTTTAATGGTGAGTACCTTCATTTTAAATATTGTTATTATATATGTTTAAGAGTGTAAAAAGTGTTTTAAGGGTAAAGGAAATATTTATGAGTTCAGTAGAGGTTAATAAGAGTAATGGAAATATTAATAAGTGTGGGACTGGAGAGATTCATACAATTTAAAAATCTGTAAAAGAAAAAAAAAAAAACTGATTTATGCATCGCGGAATTGACTTATTGCGGGGGTGGTCCGGAACCTAACCCCCGCGATAATTGAGGGATCACTGTTCAACAAAAACAAAGGAATTGACCTTGCCGTTCCACAACCTTTGGAGGGGACTATATATGAGAGAGAGTGACAGAGAGACATACAGTGCCGTGAAAATGTATTGGCCCAAGTGAACTTAAAGTGCTGTTTTTAAATGGTGATTTCAATTATTCAGGAATAAAAACTATCCAAAGTTACCTGGCCCTGTGTGAAAAAGTAATGACCCCCCCCATGAATTAATTGTGGCAAATCACAACTTTTGGTTAATTTTCACTGATCACACCCAAGCCCAATTACCTCCAGACCTGTTCAATCAAGAAATCACTTAAACATAACCTGTCGGACAAAATCAAGTCAGACAAGAGATCTAAAAATCTGCAACAAAATGACACGATCCAAACAAATTCAAGAACAGTCAAGAAATAAAGTAATTGACATCTATCGATCTGGAAAGGGTTCCAAATCCATTTCTAACGCTTTAGGATTCCAGTGAACTATAGGGAGAGCCTTTAAGCTCAAATGGAGAAATTAAGGTCAGTGTTTATGACAACAATTAGAGAGAGACTGGGAAGGTTTGTGTCTTGTTACATCTGGCGTAAATGGAGCAAAGCATTTCAGAAAAAGAATATCCTAACAAAAATCAAACATGGCGCTGGTCATGTGATGTTCTTAGGCTGCTTCACTCCTTCAGGACCTGGAAAACTTTCTATGATTGACGCAACCATGATTTCTGAAAATCCTGAAGGAGAATGCTCAGTTTGTGACCACAAGCTGAAGCGCACTTGTGTTTTGCAGCTGGATAACGATCCAAAATAGACTAGCAGGTCAACTTCTGAATGGCTTAAAAAAACAAAATGAAGGTTTTGGAGTGTCCTAGTCAAAGTTCAGACTGTCCGATTGAAATGCAGTGGCATGACATTAAAAAGGCAGTTCATGCTCGAAAACCCTCCATTTTTGCTGAATTAAAACAATTCTGCATATATATTTTGTATTTATTAACAGTACTGTAATCCCTTTGTGTCTGTTTAAAAGCTGATTCCTCCGGGTGGTGCAGCTCATCAGCGCCCCCAGAAAACATCCAAAAACTTTTTGAAGAGCGATGTATGCTTGTACCTTGAGAGCCTAGGACGGACTTCCCCAGGTGGTCTCTTGCTGTTAGCTTGCTCTTAACACACCAACCTGGAACCCTAGAGGAACAGAAAAGGTCACAATAACTTCACCTTAACACATCACGAAGAAAATAAAGTATATGAAAATGCTTTTCACCTTTCAATGGGCACCAATTATACACTCAGAAATAAACACCACAAAAGTATCATTGGTCATCACAGGATTAAGTTACTTTGGTAACTTTGTGGACATGCACTTATTTATAAGGTCAAATAGAGACATTTTAATCACACCTGATTGTCCATAATGGTCTGCGGTAGCTTAGCTGGTCAATGCTTCAGGAAGAGGACAACACTGCAGTGTGTAAGGCTTTCATTGTCATTGACAAAACCTGGCCAGTTAATTCAAACCGTAGAATATTAATATAAAGGACGCCACCACCACAAGTGATAACTGTACAGCAGAGGGCAAGCTGGCAGCTAGATAGACAATTGCTAACACAAAACGTGAACATAGCATAATACAGCTTTACTTCGTGCTCCTTGTCAAACATCACAAGCAGAAATTCAAGATACCATTTACCGAAGATCCAAATCAAAGTCCTTAAAAAGCTAAGAGTCCTTTGAACCCAATGGCAAAAACAGGAAGTAGAAACTTCACTTTTAAAAAACAGCACTTCTGAACAGTCATCCACATGGCTACAACAAGTGACCATCTCTGACTACAGTGTCGTGAAAAATAATTGGCCCCCTTCTCAAATTCTTCTATTTTTACATAGTGTCACCACTTAAATGTTTTAAGAACATCAAACAAATGTAAATATCAGGCAAATATAACCCAAGTGAACTCGTGTGATGGTCTTGATCTGCTTTGCTCCTTCAAGACCTGGACAACTTGCTATAATTGATGGAACCATGAATTCTCCATTGCGGTTTTAGAGGAATATAACATCAGCCGTCAGTTTTCTACCAAGCATGCTGATTATGCTAATAGCCAATTAACGCAGGAACTGATGGCTACAGCTCAGCAGTTAAAATCAAGCTTGCAGGGTCAGCAAAAAACCTTTATCTGAAAAACTGCCATCCAAGATGCAGCCACAAAAGACCCTGAAACAGTGCCACTGGAGCTGCAGATGGAAATGATTGATCGCCAATGTGATACAGTTTTATGCTTCATTAAGCGCAGACAAATTTCCAAAAATCCAGAAGATGGCACAGAGGAGGATGGTGGTGTTTGGCTCAACATAAGTGTGTGAACAGACCTTTAGTGTGATAAACACCAACAAACATCCTACAGATCCCAGATGAGTGATGAACACCTCAGATGTGTTCTGAGAATTGCCACAACAAAACTAAGATCAGACTTTGATGCACTGGCAAAAAAAAGGGGACCAACAAAACAATACTGTTCCCCTTAAAAGTAAATCTAAGTAATAACACTACAATGCCTTTTGTCTGTTTATTATTTATATGTAAGCATCTGGTCCTGGCTTGGCCCGCCTGTCAAATTTTAAACGTCAATGTGGCCCCTGAGCCAAATGGTTTGTCCACCCCTGAGCTAGACACTAGCCAAAAAATTTTTAATATTCATTTCCTCTGAGCTATAATACTCATTGTATTCATACTGTTACAAAAAGGTCTGTGCTTTTCTGACAATAAAACAGACTTTTACAATGTATTGAATGAATAAATAAATAAATAACAACAATTCAACCATCCATCCATTTTCTGAGCCGTTTCTCCTCACTAGGGTCGCGGGCATGCTGGAGCCTATCCAGCTATCATTAGGCAGGAGGCGGGGTAGACCCTGAACTGGTTGCCAGCCAATTGCAGGGCACATATAAACAAACAACCATTTGCACTCACATTCACACCTACGGGCAATTCAGAGTTGTCAATTAACCTCCCATGCATGTTTTTGGGATGTGGGAGGAAGCCGGAGTGCCCGGAGAAAACCCACACAGGCACATTAATATTATTATTATTATTGGGCCATATTAGCAAAGCTTTGCTCCCCTCAAGGGCCAATCATGTCATTATCACAACAGGTCTTACCAAAAAATCCATGACCACCTAGTCTTCCTATTCTGCCTAATGGACTAAACAAGTAGTCCCCTGCCACCCTTTTATCACATACTAACAATATTGTACCGTAATAATAATCGTATCTATTCGTAGCGAGGCTAGCCCTTGTTTGGGTCATCCAGCAAATAACCTTTTTCAATGTCTAAAAAGTTCAATCAGATTTCAGAAGAGTACTTTCCAAAATTAGGTCATGGTCTCAGCCCACCCAAATTAATTGACCTAAACTCACCCCTGCTGCAACTGATATGCTTTATTTGAATTTTTAAATATTTTGAAGGTTAAACTGGTGCATTTAGACAAAATTTCTCACCTTTAAAGTGAATAGAAGCAGCTCAGGTCCACAAACTGTCTGAAAAGGACATTGTCCAGTTCAGTGAAGCTGTTGTCAGGGGGCTAACATGTTGTAGCAGTCATGAAAAAGGAATACATTTTCTGTCGGTACTTAACACTTCTGTTTTCTTCAAAGACTACCTCAAATTGTTAACAGTATCAGTTAAGTAAACAAATGTTTCTTTGTACAAGTGCTCAGCATTACTCTGTGTATATTTTACACATAATGGCCTCTACCTTTCTGCACTGTTCTTAAGCAGAGATACGAAAAGGAAAGGGAGAACAATGAGCCATGACCTAATGACAAAGTCCATAATTCATGGAAGCATTTGGAGGAAAATGCATTTTGTTATCATCATGCTGTGCACTCAATATGCTTTCTTTATCACTTCCCCTCCTATTCTTGGGCCATAATAGCACAGCTTTCCTCCCCTCAAGGGCCAATCATGTCATTATCACGACAGCCCTTACCAAAAATCCATGACCACCTATTCTTTCTCTTCTGCCTAATGGACTAAACAAGTCGTCCACTGCCACCCTTGAGCATTTATCGCATACTAACAATATTGTGCCAGAACAGGTAATTTAGGAGTCAGCTAATGAAATATATGATCCATCTACACAGATCATTTAACACTTGAAACTATGTGAATCCCAGGATGCATATCTCTGGAAACAATAAGTCCAAGCCATGGAACAATGAGTTCCCGCAACTTATCATCACAGAGTATAGCTACAGTAATCCTCCACTATATGACGGTTGTTGTTTCGCAGTCCCGCTATATTCCAGATTTTTATTTGTTCAATTTGTACCGTATTTTTGTGTTATCCATTGCTCTTGCTCTCACTCCATATGTTTCAGCCTGCCACAATACCAAATGTTTTAGGACAATATATTTTCCCAAAAACTATCACGATAAACGATAGTATCGTTGTTGTTTTGTTTGCTACTGATTTAATGATTAGGCTTTACACAATCAGGATTTATGGGGCCGCTCACCGATCAGCGAGTTTTAAAAAAACTAACCGATCACAAGATGGAGGAATGTGTCTACTGAAATGACCTGTTCATTTACTGTATATACTTGTGTACTTACTTCCTGAAAAAAATTATATTTACAATAAATGATGCATCTTTGCTCTTCTATTTATGCCAGTGAGGCATAGTGACAGACAGAACAAATGAATGGTCTTCTATGAGATGGCAGGAAGTTAATACAGTAATTCATGTATCCACCTTTGGTGACATTTTTGTTTCTTGGTGTGCTGTGAGATTTTTCAATTGTAAAATATGTTCCTTGCCTCCATAAAGGTTGGAAATCACTGCTCTAGTCAGATCGTGTATTCTAATCAGTCAGTTCAAACCAAAATTACATGACAGAAATAATGGGTGCTAACTTACTGTAATTAAATGACTTTATTATTAATTAAATTACTTCATCCACACGAAAACTTTAGAGCATGATTCGACAGAACGGCGGCATGTTTACGTCCAACTGTTCGTGCTACCGCTAGCTTGCTAGGGTACATAACATTTTATTACTTGCTTGTGAGCCGTATCGTATTAAAAGTACGTGAACATACCTGACGCAAGCCTTAAACGAACGTCCTCTCCTGTCCTAAGCACCGGTGACCACCAACACACGTTTTTTCCCCATTTTGTCCTTATAATACCGTCGGCTCGCTCCACTTTTCTTGTTGTCGCCACGGTAACGAGAGTGTATCCGGTCGCATTTGAGTTGACAAGATAAAGCCCTCCCGCGACCCTAACCAGGATAAACGGTGTTGAAAATGGATGGATGGAAGATAAAGCCCAATGATCGTAAAAAACGTTATGCGGAATACAAGATTTTATTGCAGTAGTCTGACAGTGCAATCGTGAAAGAGCAAATTTGACTTGTAGTCTGATCGGGTATTACGTGTTGCCTGTCTCCGACGTGTTGCCTGTCCCACACTGCCGAAAGCGCTGATTGGCCAAAGACGAGATCGGTTTATCGCCGATTGATTGCTATTCCTTACATTTCCCGGATGTCTGTCACAGCCAATTTGAAATTGAATTTGTCAAACTGAATATGAAATGATCAAACTGAATGTGAAAATATAGAAATAGAATTTGCATTGCGGATAAATTCTTATATTCACTTTCAAGTTTATTGGACTTCAGTTTCAAATTAATAAATTCAATTTCAAATTATACTATTCAGATTCAGCTATTAGAAAACTGAAGTTGGTTGTTTACATTCAATCTCAGCTTGCAGCCATCACAAGTGATCTCATACCTACCCTCTTACTGGTCTTTGGTCAGTGAGTGGAGACTTCAATCATGTTTCTCTCTCTCGTCTACTAACAGCTTTACACAACATGTCGACTTTGCACTAAGAGGGAATAAAACTTGACCTTCTGTATGCCAAATGCCAATGTGACAGGAGGTCTTCTTGTATACATGACAAAAGAATATATTTACTTTAGGGCTTTGACTAATCTTTTTAGAATCGATTACCCTATCGATATTTCATCATGTCACCCCTACCCCCCCCCCACTAAGATGCATTTTATTCTCATTTACGAGGGCTGGACTTCTATCTTTAAACTGCATATGGTGTGTCTGTATGGTATAAACTCTGTACAGAATTTGAGACAACAAACTCAGCCTTTACTCAACGGTTAGCATTCGCAATTAGCATAAGCGCTAGCGATTACCATTAAAAAAAGAAAACGCTAAGTACCATTCAGTTCACACAAAAATCAGGTTATATTTACAATACACATCTAAATCACTTAAAGACGCTCCTCTGTCATTTTTGGCCCAACAGTGCGTCCGTCTGCAATGTCTGTGTAGTAAACATGAACACTGGCCAAATAGTTCCAGGCAGTGCAAATTCGTTCCGGGTGGTGTAAATATGCTTTTATAATATTGTTTATTGCCTTGAGGTAGAACTTTTGGGGTTGACCGATTTCTGTGGTCAACTTGGCCGACCGAATGAGCTGATTTTTTTTTTCCCCCCCACAGGCCCAATTTACTTATTATTATTATCACAAAAGAGTACTTTGTTTACCGCTGTGGTTGTTTTTACCGTGCTCTACAACAAAAGTTGAGTTGATATCATCGATTACCCAAGTTATTGCACGCTTTAGTGCAGTACAGTGAATAAGTATTTGCCCCCTTCCCAAATTATAATTTTTTTTTGTATAGTTTCCCCACTTTGGTGTTTAAGATCATCCAAAAAAATATAAATATCAGACAAAGATGACCCAGCTAAACATAAAATGCAGTTTTTAAATGGTGGTGAGTGCGAATGGTTGTTTGTCTTCAAGTGCCCTGTGATCGGATCAGGGTGCGGCCCGCCTCTCACCCGAAATCAGCTGAGACAGGCGCCAGCACACCTGATCCAAATAGATTCTAGAACAGATGATGAATAAAGTAACTGAGGTATCAGTTTAGAAAGGGTTACAAAGCCATTTGTAAAGCTTTAGGACTCCAGCGAACCACGGCTCCCAAAGCCATTATCCACAAATGGAGAAAACATGGAACAGGTGTGAATCCTCCCAGGAGTGGCCGGCCTACATAAATTACCGCAAAAGCACAGCAACGACCCATCCAAGAGGTCACAAAGAAACCCAGGACAACATCTAAGGGCCGGTACACACAAAGACAGTCGGCTTGTATTTGTACCGATTGTGGCCCTTCCCGACCGACCAAGCACATCAAACGCCATTTTACGTGATTATCCTATAAGATTATCCTTAGGTCTGAGGTGTGTTAAGAGTAGATTTGTCATTGCTCTGGACTGTTGACTCCAAGTATTTAAAGGTCCCGTATTTTAGCAAATTAGAGTGACTCTCTAACATGGACTTAGTATAAAAGTGTTTATTTCTTTTTTTTTTTTTTTTAACACCTTGGTTTTGTCATATTGTGAGAGTGTCCAGAAAAGGCCCCTCTGACAGCTACTTCTGTTTGACCCAGTTTTGTGTCCGCTTTGTCCGTATTTGGCTAAGACCGTCCGCTTTCCTCTGATTGGTTGCCTCCGTGTAGAAGACTGCTTGTGAGAGCACGCAGTTTTTTATGTTGGCACAGAAGCGGAAAGGGAAGGCGGAGATATTTGCTAGTGACATAGATAAGCTCGAGAAATTATTTCAGGCCTCTCGCCAGAAAAACCTCTGGAACTCAGGAATGTGTAGACGACTTCATGTTACACGTTTACTGAGGCACCATGGAGACAATATTACAACCCCAATTCCAATGAAGTTGGGTTAAACAAATAAAAACAGAATACAATGATTTGCAAATCATGTTCAACCTATACTTAATTGAATACACTACAAAGACAAGATATTTAATGTTCAAACTTATCAATTTTATTGTTTTGAGCAAATAATCATTAACTTGGATTTTTATGGCTGCAACACGTTCCAAAAAAGCTGGGACAGGTGGCAAAAAATACTGAGAAAGTTGAGGAATGCTCATCAAACACTTGTTTGTAACATCCCACCGGTGAACAGGTTAATTGGGAACAGGTGGGTGCCATGATTGGGTATAAAAGGAGCTTCCCTGAATTGCTCAGTCATTCACAATCAAAGATGGGGCGAGGTTCACCTCTTTGTGAACAAGTGCGTGAGAAAATAGTCAAACAGTTTAAGGACAATGTTCCTCAACGCACAATTACGAGGAATTTAGGGATTTCATCATCTACGGTCCATAATATCATTACAAATTTTCAGAGAATCTGGAGAAATCACTGCATGTAAGCGACAAGGCCGAAAACCAAAATTGAATGACCGTGACCTTCGATCCCTCAGGCAGAACTGCATCAAAAACCGACATCAATGTGTAAAAGATATCACCACAGGAACACTTCAGAAAACCAATGTCAGTAAATACAGTTCGGCGCTACATCCGTAAGTGTGACTTGAAACTCTACTATATGCAAAGCAAAAGCCATTTATCAACAACACTTAGAAACGCCGCCAGCTTCTCTGGGCCGAGCTCATCTACGATGGACTGATGAAAACTGGAAAAGTTTTCATCAGCAAAAAATTTGCAAATCATTGTATTCTGTTTTTATATATATGTTTAACACAACACCCCAACTTCATTGGAATTGGGGTTCTAAATCCCAAATACGAGAAAAAGTTGGTTTGGCAAAATAAGGCACCTTTAAAGTCCTCCATCCTTGCAATCTCTTCTCCCTGTAGCCTCACTTTTCCCCCTCCACCCCTCTCATTCATGCACATATATTTTGTTACTTCGGCTAACCTTCATTTTCCAGTGCATGCCTCCACCTTTCGAAATGTACCTCCACTTACTTCCTGCTTTCATTGCAGATCACAATGTCATCTGCGAACATCACGGTCCATGGGGATTACACTCTAACCTCATCTCTCAGCCTATCCATCACCGTTGCAAAAAGGAAAGGGCTCAGAGCTGATCCCCGATGCAGTCCCACCTTAAACTCCTCTGTCACACCTACAGCACACCTCATCACTGTTCTGCTGCCCTCATACATGTCTTGTACTATTCTAACATACTTCTCTGCCCCTTCAGACTTCTGCATGCAGTACCACAGTTGCTCTCTGGGTACTCTGTCATCAGCTTTCTCTACATCTACAAAGACACAATGTAGCACCTTCTGACCTTCTCTGTACTTCTTCATCAACAACCTCAAGGCAAATAATGCATCTGTGGTACTCACTGTAGTAGTCTTGCCACGCTGCACTATTTGCATATCCATTGTTGACCAATACTGGCCACTCATGCCAGAGTAGCATCTGCACCACTTGCACACTGATAGAGGAGTATCTGCAACATTTGCACAATCAACATTTTCCCAGATTATCGCACTACTCGCTTGAAGTCTCGGCGCCCTTTGCACAATGGTCATTGCACCGGACTATTGCAATACTAGTCTTTCGAACTGCTCGAAGTGCTAGAGGACTCTGCATCTTTTTGCACAATTGTCAAAATTTTGTTTTAAAAACGTAAAAATGTACCACCATTACCAGATAACTAGCAACCCTTTATTGGTCAGTGACTGTTTTTTGTCAATGTCTTTATGTCTCAAAAGTGTTCTCTGTCAATTGACTGTCTGTTGTCGTACTAGAGCGGCTCCAACTACCGGAGACAAAAGTCCTTGTGTGTTTTTTGGATATACTCGGCAAATAAAGATTATTCTGATTCTGAAACCATAATGTTGCTCACAAATACTTCTGTCCTGAGTGTCTCCTCCACTACCATTTCCCATAAGCTAATTGTGTGGCTTATTCCTCTATAGTTCCCACAGCTCTGCACATCACCCTGGATCTTAAAAGTGGACTTCTCCTCCATTCCTCATGCATCTTCTCACCCGCTAGAATTGTCTCTTATGGTATTTTTGATTGAAATTGACTGTACATTGAGTCTCTTAAATTTGTAAACAATAAGGTACAAAGATTTTTGACATATACTATAAAAGTTGAATGACGTAAATTGCAAAAAAAAAAAAAAATAAATAAATAAATTGAAAGCTATAATTGTCTCTGATGATAGTTAACACTGAATCTTACATTTGCTTAATGATAATAAATCCTTATCATCATAAAATGAATCCTGAATTTGCCATTGTTAAACAAACATCCAGTTGTCACGTTGAAAAAATTCCAAATACCAGGAAAAAATAAAAGGCACAAAACTATTGGCAGAATTTGTCACAAGCCTTAACAGACAAACAGAAGGGGCTTTTAACAAGGGGGAAACACTGCTTACATGTTAGCGAGCTAGCTGGCTAACGTTGGCGAAGACAGACCGTTGACCCACCATCCAAAACAGTTTGAAAACTAAACCAAAGAACCGTCCACCATGTAGTTACCTTAAATACTATCCTAAGTCTTCAACCAGTGTTTCACCAGCCTCACGCCGCTGCCCCGTCCCAAACGAGGTGCCCTCACTGGCTGTAGCTAGCTTTTAGCGTTTAGCAAAAGCCAAGTAGCGAATGCCACACATGTGTGACGCTGACAGCAGTAGCCAACGCCACATTCAGACTCACCCAGAACCACCTGGACACGCTGAAGATCACCTTCGAGTCATGCTGAGATAAGAGCAGATGTTATCTGGTGGGAAACGTCGTTAAATACGAGACGCGACTGTAACAGCGCAAAATATGTTGCGGACACAGTGCCAGTGCAGTGGCGGTGCTGTGTTGACAGCTCGGATCGCTCGGCTCCGCGAGACTCCACACTTTTGCGCGTCGTGAACTGGCCTGAACCGGCTGCGTGTCTGGCGCGACAGGACGTGACGTTTAGTACGTCACAGGGTAACCACGCTAGCGACATATGAAAATGTAGACGTATTGTTCCATCCGTTCATTTCAGTACAGCTTATCTTCACTCGGCTCGCGGGCGCGTTGGAGCCTTTCCCGGAGGCGGGGTACACCCTGAACTGGTCGCCAACCCATCACAGGGCACATATAAGCAAACAACCATTCGCACTCACATTCATACCTACAGACAATTTTGAGTCTTTAATTAACCTACCGTGCATGTATTTGGAATGTGGGAGGAGAAAACCCACGCGGGCACGGGGAGAACATGCAAACTCCACACAGGCAAGGCCGGATTGGAACCCGCAACCTCAAACGGTTTAACCAGTAGGCCATCGTGCCGCGCATATGTATATTCATTAAATAAAAAAAATATGAAAAGGTTTTATTACAGGTATTATTATTATTGCGGGACATTCCACAGGATAACATTCCCAAATTTTCACAATCAAATTCCCACATTTAAGAAATGTATATTATCCCCTCTTTCCATACTTCTTGACCAATTTGAACCATTCCAACTTGAAAATATCTTCCACATTACAAGAATTCTCAAAATTCCGCCACTCGCCCGAAGAAATTCCGCCTCTCGCCCGAAGATAGCTGGGATAGGCTCCAGCACGCAAGGGGTACAGATAATGGAGGGATGGATGAATAAATGAATAAAAAATATTACTGCTAGTTATGAACTGATTGACCTTTATTTTATGTTGTAGTTTCAGGTTTGCCAATTACTCACCTTTTTTTGTTTCTTTTTTTAAAAGCAAATGCAAAATTTGCAGAATAGACAAAAAAAAAATCCTGCGGGCTCAGACAATTTGGCGTCGACCATGCTCTTTGCAAGTAAGATGATCGCTGACGTACGGGCCAAGAAAAACACAAAGGGCCTTTCCAACGTGTTGCTTGATGTCCTAATCCATGCCCCTCATCCCTTCTCCAAACAAGATTCCATTTTCTTTTTATTTGGGACACCGTTTGTTTTCCTCTGACACCAGAGCTTGAGAGGGACAAGAGGAGGCCCAGAGATAGATATGCTAACTCAGCAGTTATAATGACATCAGCCTGCGTCAACCGAATACAAACGCATACAAAACTGGACCAAGCACATGAAACACAAAACAACTGCTTTAGCTCACCTCATTTATTAGTGTGTGACACGCATTCAAGGAAACTTAACAGGAAGGAATACAAATGTGGGTCATAAGCTTTATCTTGTCATTGTATTGTTCTACGACCAAACTTTAGGAAAAGGCTCATTTAAAAATGTCCTGGTGCATTGCTGGCATCATGACGTAAGGTTGTGGGGCAGGCATATTTTTACTCAAGCATTTATGTTAAGAAGAAACTGTACTTTTACTCCGTTACAAAAATCGACATGCCGCTTACTACTTTCATTCATCAATAATTGCGTGCGCCATCTATTTATAGACTTTCGTTTTTGACGTCCACATCCTGCACCAATCCACTGTGATTACCTTTGTGATGTTTGACGCAAGTTCACCAATCAAACGACACAAGAAAGTCACATGCCCGCACACAAAGTCTTCTAGTCGGCTTCGCGGGCCAATCAAAGTGAGTCGAGACACCCGTGGGCAACTCGTTTATATTATAGTCCAAGAAAAACAACAGCTTTAACAAGCAGCGTCGTTTTGTCACTGCCCAAACGGGGATATTTCAGCCCATATCTAACTTGACAAAACACGTTGCGGTAAGTTGTTATGGCTCTACATGTGGCAACATTAGCCCTATTTTATGATCACAAGTAACTGTAAAACATGCATCTTCTGTTGTACATTCTCTCTCTCTCACACACACACATTTTATCAGTTCTTTTCAGCTAACACTTCAGCCATTTTAGCAAATGTTTCTGTATGGCTCTATGCATGTGTTGTTGTTCTTTTTTCACTTAAAATCGAAATGGTGGCAGGTGTGCTTGGACTCCCATTGAACATTAGTTGGAATGTGATCTGTTACTTCTGAACACAACCACATCCCAGTTATGAGAGAGTGCATCCTTGTGCAACCAGATTTATTTGATTTAAAATGCATTTAACCAGGTCAAAGACGAGTTAAAACAGAACATCTCTTTTGCAATGGTGACCTGACCAAGAAGGCAGCAAGTTAAACGTCCAAGTCAATCACATTCAAGTTTATTTTCACCTTCCTTCTCAAAAATATACAAAGATCACTTCAGTTGTACAAATTCTCGGTAAGTAATATTTATCTTGGTCAAAATTCTTTTCTATCACAAAAACCGGGCATTTGGACAGGGGTGTGTGTACTTTTTATAACCACTACAGTCTTGTTCCTGTTTTTGTAATCTGCCTGGTGAGCCTACATTATTGTGCTGCGTGGAAACAATATAAGAACATTTCTTGGGGCTGAATCTGCCTAATTTGTTATTTTAAAAATATTAGTTTTATTTATGTTTTAGATTAAGTGATGTCTGAATTTGCACATTTATATTTTTAGTTATTTTCATTTTATTTGACGTTCATGCTCTGATTTAAAAATTAAATCAGAAGTTACTCAGAACTTGTAGTTTTTTCACTGAGTACTTTCTAACTCAATTAATTATTTGGAGGACTACTTTTTATTTTTGAGACATTCTAATGTAACTACTCTTACTTTAGTACAATATTTGGATACTCTATCCACCTCTGCCATCCCTTAGTAATTAAACAAATTACACTATGGCCTAAGAAATGATTTATTGCATATGTAGCACAAGAAAATGGTTCCTTTGATATTTATGAATTAAATTTCCCAATATAATTCAAACAAAGCAGAAGGCTAGGCGGCCATAACACCATGCAACAGTCAAAATTATTTTTGCACGTCACCTTTTAAGTGGTTATTGTCTGGGTGAGACCTTTTTTGTCAAATCACCCACTTGTCTTTAATTAAGGTGGAATCAATATTGTAACCAAGCAAATTAAATTGCATTCAGTCTTTAAATAATTCCTAAAATATTGTGTTGTATTGTATAACTTTAGACTACAGTACTTAATAAGATTAACCACAATTGTGCTATGAATTGAGGTGACGCTAGATGGTCTAAATAAAGGAGAGGGTCAAAACAAAGTACCGTCCGGGAGTGGTTAAATATCTGTTTAATCATAGCGCATATTTGTTTGTCATATACATTTTATCCTTGCCTTCTCTATCTTATGATGCAGTTGGATACTAAGTGCTCTTCACTGTACTGAATTACATCACGTTTACAGGGAGATTTTTTGTTGTTGTTGTTAGATCTGGAAGTTGCTTGCTTCAGAAACCAGCACAACTCATTCCTGTGTAGCGTATTTAGCTAGCTTTGCCTCACCCATGAAACAAATGGTCTCGTATCTCTAAATATTTGGAGATTTAATTGTACTGTGAAGTTATACTATGGTTATAACAAGCAACAACAGCGTAATAACTCAAGTGAAATAGAAGCCATTGAAACACGTATTAGAACTGTTTTGAATGGAAGGTTGACTGCTGACTAGTCAGGGGTAAAATGACTTTTCCAATCACCGACTTCTCCTGTCGAGGATAAAGCAGACGCTGTTAAATTATTTGGACAAATATGAAGTAAAATCCTGAAGCCTACGCGTTAAAATTGTGGCGTGGGGAACAATGGCCGAAATGACCGCTGATATGAATGTTTCCCCACCCCTGCTTGAGACAGCTTCAAGAAAATAGATTGTTATATTTTCAATGCTATTGTAAAATATGTTTTAAAACTTACTAGCTTTATTGTGTTTTATGGCTACAAAAAGGTTGAATGACCCGTTCTCATGAAGCTGGAGATGGAATTATCAAAAATCTCTTAGGATTGAAGGTGTAGTTGGTCATTGGATTCTCCTTCATCCTCTTGAAGGTGGTCAGGTTCCAAATGCGGCAGATATCATCAGAGGGACAAGTCCAGGTACCACTTATTTGAGTCACTTCACACCAAGGATTCTGGGTGGGGGGACAACATGAAAAATAAAAATTTAAAATAATTTGTGCACATAATTCATTTCTTATGTCAACGCTGGTAAGATGCTCACACATCTCCTGCCACCCAGAACCTGGGAAGCTCCAGGGACAGTTGTGGGGGGAGGGGAGCACAAATACTGACTTTGCTCCCACTTGACCCTCGCAATCAACAGACGCTAGACATCCATAAAACCCAGAAGACAACTGGATCTGCAGCCTTACAAACTCATCTAGAGCCCAAAAATCCCACTGACTACTCCTGTCAGAGTGGACCACCATCCCCTCAAACAAGAGCCTGGCTAAGGACCAGAATGCACAGTCACAGTGACAATGTGTTCTTCCTCGTCATAATGCCCTATCATAGCAGAACTATGGAAATACTGTAAAATAAGTAACTTTAGCACAATCTCACATTATTATTATTGGCGAGGCACAGAGAGTAAGTGTACACCCTGAAACCGGAGTGGATGTTGTTGTTGTGGTGCTGGGCAGTCCACATAACCCACATTGCCCATGCGAATGTGGTAGAATGTTTGGTGGTGGTCAGAGGGGTCGTAGGTGCAGAATGGCAGTTATCAGAAAAATAGTGATGATAAAAGCATTGGGAGAGGTAATACATCACAACCTCATTCATGTTTTCATAGAAGAGGTAAAGCATGTTCCTCTTTTCTCGTTTCGCCGGGTAACCTTTCACATGATTATACCACGAGCCATATGCCACTACAGAGATGACAATCGGCAATCACTCACTGAAATGTTTGAATAGTACTCATGACACTGGTACTCACACTCCATGCATGAATTTCTGGATGTAGCCATCCCAAGGTCCAGGCTTAGGGCTGGTCATAGTCATGTGACCCTAGCTCACCAGGGTGTCCTTAGCATTGCAGATCATCTTTAAAACACAGCATGTTAATAAATGAGGGTTGGTTCTGAGTTGTCATTCCTGCAGGCACATGGCCTCATCAACTTACTTTGCACTTGTTTTTCCCAAACCCAGCAGGAATCAGCTGAAATGGCAGATGTGACTTAATGACTCTTAGGAGATCAATTTCCTTCAGGAGATCAAGACCTGATGTTTGACAGCAAAGACCTGCACATCTTTGTAAGTGTCAATGGGTTCTACTCGGAACTGTGTCCTACATTCTGTACAATTGAACACTTGTACAATCTAATAAGATCCAATTGGGGCCTACACACCGGAGTGGCTGTATAGTTGAGTGGACATCTCGAGACAAGAAGCTCGGATCATTATTGGTATTAGTCTCCAGCTATCAACATCGCTATGAAGAAGCAGGTCTACTCTCTACTGTCCAAGTTGACCCTAATCACACAAATTTACAAGAACTCATTCCTTAAAGTCCCTTTAAAATGAAAATAAATGTTTTCTAAATTTGACACACTACAGAGAATATTGTTAACCCTGCCAAATTTGAATGATTAAAAATAAAAATAATTATCGACAACTATATAAAATGAGACTTCAAAATTGCAAACAAATAAAAATAAATTGCCTCGTCTCTCAAATGGTGTGGGTGTGTCCGCTAAATGCATTTAAACCGTGCCCTGCTCCTCTGTCAATTGTCACGATGACATGCGGGCACTCACTGCCGACAACAAGGGGCACTAAAGCAGCCACGACAGCCCAAAGCCCTGGTCCTCACGCTGGGTGTCAAATCAGACAACTCCCCGCGCTCCTAGACACACTCTTCTGCCAGTTTCTGCGATACGTGTATACACTCACAGCAAACAAGGCACTCTAAGAGCCTATTCATGCTTTCGACATCCACGTCTGCAGGATGTGCATTGATCAAAGCAGACCCGTGCGGTGGACCGCGTACAACCCATTTTTTGTGACCTCGCGGACTGGATGTATAAAAGCGCACCAATCAAACGTGCAGAACAACGGATTACAAAAATAACAATGGATCCCTGCTTCACCTCGTGCTTGTGTGAGGAGATCCCCGGTATCCCCTTTTTTTTTTTTAATAATTAAAGTTCAAAGAAATATAAAAATAGCCAGATGGCTCAAAACTTCTGGCAAACTAACCAAAACAATATAAACAGAGCAGCTCTGTTTACTGAACCTGCAGTGTCGTATGAATGGAACCGTGTGCAAATACAAAAGCTGTGTGCAGACGCTACCTCACTTGCCCCGACCCACCAACTCTAATCAACTCTTAACCCATGCCCATACTGCCCATGACACTAACCCGAAACCAGCAATACCCTTAAACAACTCATTCTCTACTAGCTATTTTCAGAGCAGGGAAGCCCAAACTGGGAGCCATTTTAGAGCATTTTGACTGATCTTTCAAGACCCACAGAATATTGTGTAGATAGAACACAATATTCTGTGGGTCTTGAAAAAGTGAACTCACCTTTCACCAGAAAATGTTTCTACCTTTTTGTGTTCTTTATTAATCTGCAGTAGAATATGGGTTAGTTTTACTGAAAACACCCATTTCCAATCAACAGAGAATATTTGCTTTTTGTGAAAAGAAACAGCAAGTGATTTGACGATATATTATTTGCTTTATTGCCACCTCAAACATCTTTTATAAAACAACACTGAGAAAGGGCTTTTGATGGCAAATATGTGGCATGCGCGACACTGACTTACTGCATGGTCCATGTTCAACGTTGGCTCCTTTTTTACATGGTGCTCGTCATCTTGTCATTCACTCCATGAACTCCCTTGTCTTTTCTCACGATCGTGATATAGGCAAATGCCGGTATCAGATTCTGAAAGTATGATAACCGTGAGCAAAAATATTGCAGTTTCACAGTATTGCAATTACAGCTCTAAAATGTGTTATTTTGAAATTGTACTTACCTGGTATAAAATCTGTGCTTGCTTAGTGGAACACAAAGCTATTGCTATATTTTGTTTTATGAATGGCAAGAGAATGGGAGAGCCTGAATGGGAGAGCATTTAATTGTTCTGTGTCTCACTATATGTTGTGGCATAGAAAGATGAAGATACATTATTTGTAGTAAAAAATGTTTTAACCAATTAAGTACAATTTGATAATTTCCCACACCTGATGATCTCTAATGGCACACTAATGTGTTGCGGAACAGTGGTTGGGAATCACTGGCTGAGAGTGACTTGCAAAATACAGGATGTCACACAATAACCTCAAAGTGCAGCATGGGAGGAATATTGTTACAGCAAGGGAGGCAGCTCATAACCTTCAAAATATCTCAGAGGATTCAAGATCATGCTTTTTTAATGGAATCTTGAATGAATACACCAAATATGCATTATTATTAAATTAGATGCATTTCTGTAATCGAATGTCAAATGAACACACCAAATAGCCATAACTCCATTAGTGGCACGAAAATTTGATTATTATTATTATTATTATTATTTTATTTATTTTTTAAATCATTTGGAACGGCTGACAGCGTCGTCACAGGACACACCATTTTGAGAGAGTATACATGAGGCATAGGTACGCATATTAAATGGTTTTGGGTTACTTGGCCACTCTTGCAAGGGGAACACCTCTCCATCCTGTAGTTTTGCTTTTGCTTCATTCCACCGTGCATTTCCCTCTTCAAAATCCCACTAGAAAACAAGGAGAGGTCTTAATGGAATCATGGAGAATGCATAAAAACAAATAATTCATGACACAAACACTCAGCCAATACCTTCCTTGCTTTTGTCTATTTGTTTGCTAGTGAACATGAGTCTTCCTTGCTCATGTTGGACAACATAAGGTAAGTTATGAATGGACCATTGTTGATTCCATTGATTAATCATAGAGTGACTGACTGTAGGGGGTGGGGGAGTCTGTATCCGCACATTTATCCAGATTTGCACCAAAGATGTAATGGAGTCCCTCCTTGTTACATGTGCCACCTCTACACAAAGTTTCATTGAAAATCAGTGTAGTTTTGAATCATCCTGTTAACTAATGAAACAACCAACAAACTGCCATTTTTTTGGGGGGGGGGGGGAATTTTTGTATACCTGCTTATTCAGGATTTTTTTAGAGTTTAAAAAAAAAAAAAACCCCAATGCAATCATAATGGGTGTCAATTATCCGCAGCTTACTATACAGTACACTGTTCGGCCCAGTCCCTTCCCTATCCCCTGCAAATAGCAGGGGTCCACTGTATACCAAAAGCACAAAGTACTTTTTCCACATAAATTACGTACTAAATAAAATACAAGAACGGTACAACAATTTATCCTCAGGACCTGCTAGATTGTCTGTGGACGAGCAGTTTCCACATGCTGCACCACTAGTTAGAATGAAAGTGTACTAGCCTTGAATGTGCTATTAAGACACTAGCTTCTACCAACAATACATGTTAGCACTCCAGTTGGCATTTATTAGCTTACTGGTTAGTCAGGTTTTTTTGTTTGTTTTTAAAAGAGGTTATTAAAATATGTTTTATAAAAGTATTTTATTTTGCCAGACATAAAACTCCAGTGACTCCTGAGCAGGAGGGGGAAGGAAAAAAAAAAAAAAAAACCTCTCCCAAAATAGCAGGGATTGCTTCAGTAGCTCCCCTATAGGAAGAGGCAACCATTTTCCTATGTAGACGTGCCCTGCCCAGCATTGGTCTTTAATCAACGATCCTTCACAAGAGAACAATTGGGCAGCAGAGAAAATCTCAAACATTTCCCGGTCTCAAGCCTACCCTCTGTTCCATCATGAATGAGAAAATGTACTCTGCACAATAATGGGACATTCTACGCAACTGGCCAACCAATCTACTTGCAGATGTGAGTCAGAGGTAATAGCAACATGTTGAGTAGTCACAAATGTAACTTTTCAAAAGCACGGTAGCCTACCCTTACATTGTTTGGAATGCAGTTTTTTTAGTAGGCCAATGTCTAGGTTTGTCACAGGATACAGTTTCATACAATCAGAGACACACCCAAAAACAGCACACTTGTTAGGGAGCAGAGGTTAGTTGTGGCTAAAGGTCTGTAAAGATAAATCACCATGTCCTCTGAGTCAATAGATAAAACTTATCACAAACTTGGTTGCTTTGCTTTTTCTAGTACAATGGGACATACATCAAATAAAATCCATTCAGGAAGCTGCTTGACTTCCTTTTTGCTTGGATTTTGAAAAAAAAAATACAAAAATAAAAAACAATCAAACTGTTGCCATAAAACCTTTATAAACTGTACAGGCATTTTCAAAAGTATTTTTTAAGTGCAAAAATAAGTTGACTGCAGTTTAAATTAAACACCAAAAATACAATGAGTCTTCACTTTTATTATGTATGAAAACTAATGTGAGTTGTGTCACAGATTCACCTAATTTATTTCACTTTTCACATTCTTAATTGTCACACAAGTGAAAAAAATAAGTTAAGCAGTGTTAAACCCCTTGATGTTACTTCCGGTGTATATGCTCTTCTACCAAAATATTCTCAAAGAAAACTAACCCATTCTTTTCTCTGGTTCTTTTATAAGTGTCACAAAAAACAGCCATAAAAAAATAAAGAAAAACTGAAACAGATGCAGCCTTAATCATTTGATAATGGCTGAACTGAGATCTAGTGTGGCATCATGCATGATGATTGTTGGAAAGCTAAGGTTTTGTGCAAATTTAGAGGCGTTTACACCCCAAAGAATGTCGGTCGAATTGCCAATGGTACGACATTTGACGCTAGTGGTTCCACTATATTACGTGTGCAAAGCATGCCTCTTATGTACTGAATATCAAAACCATTTTCCTTAGGTTTATGAAGCCACAGATTTATACGCATACTAGGTTCTCGTAGTAGCATCTTATCAAATTTACTGACTACTTGTCATGTGGAAGGGACTTCTGTCTGGTTGACTCACTTCCCCAACAGTCATGTGAATGTCTGAATGTTACTTTCTTACGCATTGCAAAGCATTTACACGACTAGCAGCCACCACATTACACTGACTAAGGACATTTAATACAAGATCTTGGATTGACAAAATAATAAGTAGGTATTAAGTAATAAACAATATGCTTATTACCGCTGCTGTAGTCTGAAGTGGTGTACAACTGCAGTATATCATACCACAACCAGAATTATAAACATTGTTATTATTTATACCTCTTGAACAGAGTCAGTCAAAACTGCATTCATGTCTGTTGGGTGTAAACATTCAGAGTAGTCATGCACCCTCTAGTGGCTTTTCCTGGGTCACACTCGTAATAGCTTGAGGATAGTATTCATTAAATGAAAGCAGTGTGCCGGTACCCACTATGAGAAATGTCATATTAGTGATTATCCCAAGTAATATGGGCCCATCTAATCCTGTGAACAATGGCACTTATTCCATAGTTCTGGACTGGAATATTAGTGATGTCTGGAGAAAGGATTACCCCCAAAATTGACTCAGTAGTAATTCTAGGCTAATTTTATGATAAAATATTTGATTTTCAGCTAGATATTGGCCCTCCCACATTTTGGACACGTCAGCCTGTCACAGCCTGATACGTAGATGGCGGAAGGCGAGGACATTTTCTCATTGAACTTCGATGTATTCTGTGGTGAAATTGTTGCCTATATTGAAAGTCTGGATTTTGTTTTTTTTATATATATATGTGTGTGTGAAAACAGTGACTGTGAAACATGTTGTAAGGCTTTTGTTTAAATACACAGCTGAAATGCCTCCTTGAGGTAAGAAGATATAGCCACATCTTGCCACATACTGTATAACATGCATTAAGTCGCTTTATGTCCAAAAATACAAAAAACGTACATTCATATTTATGTCCACCTAGTTCTGAAAATATCAAAACAATCCGCCTGGTATTTATGATTTTATCGATGCGTTTCAGCAAGGTAGAGCATCCCACAGAGGAAGTGCTTTGCTGATTCGTTTCTGCATTTATACACTGCTTTCGTCAGCTCAATTTTGCATTAATTGCACCACAGATGCCTCTAAGATGTCCCAATAGAGTTCCTACAGGTCAGTAAGTGTTTCTCTCGGTGACAGTGTGGTCTCAAGCCTAACCTCTGTTCCATCATGACTGAGAAAATCTACTTGCAGATGTGAGTCAGAGGTAATAGCAACATGTTGAGTAGTCACAAATGTAACTTCTCAAAAGCACTGTAGCCTCCCCTTACATTGTTTTGAATGCATTTATTAGTCAGCCAATGTGTAGGTTTGTCACAGAATACAGTTTCATAGAGTCAGAGACACACCCAAAAACAGCACACTTGTTAGGGAGCAGAGGTCAGTTGTGGCTAAAGGTCTGTAAAGATAAATCAGTGTGGATGGCTGTGTCATAAAGTCGGATGACGAGGGCACTGACCTCCTGGCCAAAAGAGTTAACGTCACTTTATGTCCAAAAACGCTAGCTGATCTTCACCCAAATTTATGGGTACATTCCTACTTACGTATATCCACATACACCTCTGAAAATATCAGACCAATCGACCTGGCTTTTAAGATTTTATAGACCAAAATGTTTTCCTCGACAGGGCAGGTGAGGTAGGGAGAGGCACGTCAGTTTTGGAGATGAAAAAGGGGCGTTCCAAATGTAATTTGTTAAGAATGGCTCCATAAATGATTGATATTATTGGAAATGACTGCAAGTTTATTTATTTATTTCTTTTTTTGTAAAAAAAAAAAAAAAAAGACAAACTTGTTGGTGAACGATGGCCCATGAAGACCACATAGGTCCTTTAAGACCTATATTAAGACCCCATACGTCCTTCAATCAGTCCTACCCACCTCTAGATCAGAACTGACAATTGAAGAGTCACATGATGTGTCACAACCATCAACTCGTACCATTGGGAATGTCCTGCTCAGAACCTTGTTGTCCACTACCTTCCCACACACTGTTGCATCTCTGGGGTGCATCTGTCAACAACAAGATACTTACTTTGGACAGTGAAAGACCAGCTTTGCTTTAGGAGTAGATACAGTATAAGTTTTATACCTGCAGCACCAGGTTCAGTGTGTGTAACAAACATTGCTTACTTGTTTTGCGGTGTCAATACTGACGTCCATATAACGGCCCATATCCGTCAAATTGAATTTTTGGCCCTTTGAAGAAAGGTTCAAAAGCATAACGGTCTGACCAAAACACTTACATTAAACAGAGAGAGGTTTGATTTGGAACATTTCCAAAGGACCCATGATGATGGACTACTGTACACGAAGGATGAACGACCTACTTGTTTTCCTTGATGCTTCACAACAGCATTGTCCTTTGGTGAGTCACCCAAGAGGCTCTCCATTTCAGAGAAAATTCCCATAGGCTGCTGCCTGGTTCCCATGTGACACCAGTGGAGGACGATAGTCTGACACACATGGCAAAGGTCAGAAGACTACAGCAGGATCATGAGCGTAGACAAATTATATAGTAGTTTGTGCAATTTCGATTATTATTATTTTGGGGGGATTAACAGGATACCAGAAGATCCAGCGAGGCACCACAGACTGCAGACAGCAGCCAAGGCATTACCCTGAAGAGGAAGCTGACCCGAGTGTCGTAGTGAAGTATGGCAGCAGCATAGAGGGCGCCAGCCAGTGAACATAGCACACAAGAAAAAATGTGAGATCTTGACAGCATCTTCCCTTTGTGCTGCATGGGGGGTACAAAGAAAGACCTTGAATTAAAAGCAATTAGCTTAGTGTAAAAAAGGATTTGTTAAAGAGTGATCACTTACGATTCTGTAAAGTGTGGGGAACTTGGAGGTACAGGTGATGACAAAAGCCAGTAGGCCAAGTATGTAACCAAGGATTTCAGTGTTGTCCTAGTGCAATATCCAGGTGTTAGAAAAGGGAGGAAAGCTACAGTTAATCCTCAAAATTGAAATCCCGCTGATTTTGCACAATTTGGAATTCAAATATTGTATGCATCTATCCATCCATTTTCAACACCGCTTATCCTGGTTTGGGTCGCAGGACGCTGGAGCCTATTCCAGCTGACTTCGGGCGAAAGGCGGACTACACCCTGAACTGATCGCCAGTCAGTCGCAGGGCACATATAGACAATGACAACCATTCGCACTCACATTCACACCGTCACTGAGTGGGAACTGAACCCACGCTGCCTGCACCAAAGTCAGGCGAGTGTACCACTACACCATCAGTGACCTGTATGCATCTAAAGTTAAGAAAATCCAGACGTCCAGAGAATGATGTCACGGAGAGCTTCCCAAGTGTATTGTGACCTTTCTTTGGCTTTTTGTGTGATGCCGCCACGTAGGTGTACCAGTAATGGCAAAGAGGAAATGTGTGATGACAACCACAGAATCAGAAATTGAACACGTTGAGACCACGGAGAGTGACACATCTCTGTCCTGACTGCTAAGTACAATACCGCTAAAGCACATCACCAATATGCCGCACACACGCACACACACGTCAGGCCGAAACCTCCTGTCATGATTTGTATGCTTTCGTATTTTTTCACAAATCAATAATATTGGTCAGTCCCCACGAGTCTGTAATTTTTACAAATTATTGACCAACCTAAAGTGTTGAAAATGGCTTTCTTTCTTTCATGAGTCAATGTTAATGGCTCAACAAAGTTTTTTTGTTTTCCCTAAATGTTGATGGTTTTGGAGAGCTGAGTATTCTGCCAGTGATATGCAACAATGCCCACTAGAGGCTGTGACAAGTATATAGGATGACAGTGGAACAATCTGATTGGAGGATTGAAAAATGCTTTAAAAGTGTTGCCATGACAACACTCTCTCATCATCATCATCATCTGTTTCTGTCTCACCTTAACTCTTGTAGTAGTAGTAGTAGTAGAAATGTAATAATAGTGCTCATAGCTGTAACCTTACTTGCAGGGCAACATAAAACAGCCTCCTCCCTCGGATGAGCCTGTCTCCTGCTGGACTGTGGAGGACACCTGACTTTAGGAAACCTCCAGTAAGTGCGGTCAGAAAACAAACTGCAAGAAGGTGAGATCTCCTGCGCCTCCTGATCATTCTTCGCCTTCTTTCTGAAGCACAATGCCACATGAAAACAGTTTTTTGGTAATCTAACAGGGTATCCTGAGTATTTTGAAAATTACAGTCTGGTTACTGTTCTAAATATCCATAGTCCAACAGAATATTTCATTTGCTATTGTATTTATTTTGAACTTACCTTCTTGCAAGTTCCTGCAAAGAAACAGTGGAATACAGCAGGAGATAACATTTACCATGTCCAGAGCAGCAGAGACAAGTCCCATTAAAACCTGCAGAAAAGTGAAACTTAATATCTAACATGAGTCTTGGTGTTTAAATACCCTGATTGTCACGTTTACTTGAATGTGCAGCTGTCTGGACAAAACCGCTCCAGTGAATCCACACACATTACCAAGGAAACAGTAGAGAGAAGTCACAATGTGTCCTGGATGTCCTCCATGCTGTTTGCACCTCTGACACATGAAACTTGAAAGGTTAACACAGGGAAACAAGATAAGTTAGAAGTCAAGCGATATTCAAATAGAAATGCAAGACGATATATACAGTGTTCCCTCGAAATATCACGGTTCACCTATTGCTGATCAAGCACATGGCAGATTTTTTATTTTTTTTAATATTAATTTCTCACATAATTACCATATCGTGAGATTTTGAGTGTATGCTGTAATTCTTTGCGGTATAATAAACACTTCCTAGCCTAACACAAAACTGTAAAAAAAAATAATAATTTAAAAAAAAACAAAAAAATTTCATTAAAACATATTACAAGGAATGAAATGTACATAGTGTATAGTAAAAGGTGGGAGTAAGTTACATATAGGCAAGTCATAACCATCAAGCCTCAAGCAAGTCAGAAGTCACTGTTTTTCGCACCTTATAAAAGTTAAATGAACAACAACTGAGAATACGATTGATTGAATTTATTTATTTACTGATTTTTTTTAATGCTGTAAAAACAAACGCAAACTCAATTTAACTCAACTTTATTTTTGAACAAACTATGCTGTGTACTTTGTGGTGACAGCCTTGTAACTCCTACGGTTCTGAAGAGAACACCATTACACAAAAACCAAGACTGGTACATCACTGTACAGTATTAAAGTGTATCTAAAAAGTCAACACAGCCTTGTTAAAAAATGCCAGGTTTTTGTGATGTGAACAAAAAAAATATAAATATATTCACAACTTGGATTGATGGATATTCACAACTTTTCTGACCTTCAATGTGACACATAACCTGTACAACTAATTTAAAAAAAATGGAAATCTTTTATCATAACTACCGTAATTTCTTGTGCATAATGCGCATCACCCCCCCCCCCAAAAAAAAACTGTCAAAAGTCAATAGTGCGCATTATACATGGGTATTGTGGAAAATGAAAAAAAACTTTCACATTTTAGAAATGTATGCCGCCATCTAGCGGTTATGAAAAAGCTGTGCAGTTTCATTCCAATATGCCACCGCCACCTAGAAGTTATGAGAATGGTGTACACTTTCATTCTCGTATGCCATCACCACCTAGTGGTTATGAAAAAAGGTATAGCCTACACTTTCATTCCAATATGACAGGGGTACACGTATAACTGTTGTGGTCATAAGTTTACATAACCTGGCAGAATTTGTGATTTATTTATTTATATTATTATTATTATTTTTTTTTAATACGACTGATGACTGAACAACAATCATCATTAATTGATTTATGGTTATGTTTTGTTTAATGATTATGCTTTTCTGAAATGCTTGACAGTTTAACTTGAATTCCATTAAAATCAAATTAAATGTGTTTCACCTGACCCTTCATGTTTTCTTTAAAGAATTGTACCAATCATACAAATTCTGCCTGGGTAATCAAACATATGAGCACAACTGTGTTTTCTCATTTACTAAATAAAAGCAGGTAAATAAAAAAAGTATTACGTGTTCAAATAAAGTGCTTAACTTCAGAATAATTATTTGAAAGAAAAAAAAAACCTAACAAAATATAGATAATACTTCATGTTTTGATCATATGGGTAGAAGCACAATCATGCATCAGTAGAAGGGTTTTCCAGAATTTTGAAGTCAACTTTGGAGGTGCGTATTATACATGGGTGCGCATTATACACGAGAAATTACTGTAGGTACGTGGCTGTGTTCAGAATTAAACAATCTCATTTAGAAGCATTGACTCTGGACAACTGACAATTGTCATTAGATTAAAGGTTATGTTTTGGGGATGTACGATACAGGAAGTCCTCGATTTATGAACGAGTTCTGTTCCTACGCTGGCGACGTAACAGGAATTTCCGCATAAGTCGGATTTCACCGTTGAAAGTCGAAATTTACGGCGAAATACTTCTGTTACGGGTATTGTCCCACGTGTTTGTGACAGCAAGCTCAGTGTGTGTGGGCGTGTGCGTCGATGTGTGAGTGAGACGGGACTGCGCAGGCGTCGTCCGGCGGTACTGTGAAGGAGTAAGGAGTGTGCGTCGGTGCGAGTGTGTACAGTAGCAAGTGTAGTGACAGCGACCGGGGAAGAGTAGCGATTAGCGGAGGACCAGTTGACGTCGAGTGTGCAGAGGAGCTAATAAAGTCATTAAAACAGCAAATCGGTGCTTCGTGCCTTTATTGTTGCCGCCACACGTACATCTCCTCCCCAATCCAGTAGACCCATGGACTGTGATGTGGAATGAAATAATTGCCAGTCACTTAGTGACCTCCAGCCCGTGCTTTTGCTGCACACAAATAGAGGAGTAACTGGTTGTGTTGAGTGTTTTTATAATGCATCTCCCACCAAATATTGTATAATTAATTCAATACAATAAAAATGACATAGACAAGAGTTTGCAACCACAATGTAATTACCTTTAGTTAATAGTTAGCCGAGCGCAATCTATTTTTCTTTGTATTTTCCGGCAATGTCCACATTCTCAGGTTGGATAAAATTAGAAATGAGCTCATCAGAGGCACAGCCAAGGTTCGATGTTTTGGAGACAAAGTTAGAGAGAGCAGACTTCAATGGTTTGGACACATCCAGAGGAGAAATAGTGAGTATATTGGTAGAAGGATGATGAGGATGAAGCTGCCAGGCAAGAGAGCAAGAGGAAGACCAAAGAGAAGGTTGATGGATGTCGTGAGGGAAGACATGATGATGATGGCAGTTGGTGTTTGAGAGGAGGATGCAGGAGATAGGCTTACATGGAAAAGGATGACACGCTGTGGCGACCCCTAACGGGACAAGCCGAAAGGAAAAGAAGAAGTCCACATTCTCTTGTGGAACCATGCTGCCTCTCACAGGTCAGTCTTGGTACTACACCAGACACCTGTTTTGGGTGTGGCTTGCTGGGTTGGTCACCTCGAGTACACCACATACAGCACTAAGGAGCAGGAAGAAGACATTATTTTTTTCCTCTATCAATTTGAAACTCGATAAGATAAGAAAGATAAGAAACAGTGTGTGTACCCTGCTTGATATTACTGGTTAAAGCGTCAGCCTCACAGTTCTGAGGACCCGGGTTCAATCCCCGGCCCGCCTGTGTGGAGTTTGCATGTTCTCCCCGTGCCTGTGTGGGTTTTCTCCGGGCACTCCGGTTTCTTCCCACATCCCAAAAACATGAATTAATTGGAGACTCTAAATTGCCCGTAGGCATGACTGTGAGTGCGAATGGTTGTTTGTTTCTATGTGCACTGCGATAAGCTGGCAACCAGTTCAGGGTGTACCCCGCCTCCTGCCCGATGACAGCTGGGATAGGCTCCAGCACGCCCGCGACCCTAGTGAGGAGAAGCGGCTCAGAAAATTGATGGATGGATGGATGGATGAATCAGTGCTCTGTATTAAATATGACGCGCATAACAAAGACGAGAAAACAATCTGTTGAAATGCTGCTCGCCAGCTGAATGCAAAGTTGCCACTGGTAAGCATCGGGGACGAGCATGGTGTACCAGTGGGTGCAAAAAATAAATAAATACATAAATAAATAAAAATAAATCCCTACTACTGTCCTATCTCATGAGATTAAGACTGAACAATGACATTTGAGATTGGCCATTATCAGAGGTGGGTAGAGTAACCAAATATTGTACTCAAGTAAGAGAGTACTGTTACAATAATATGACTTAAGTAAGAGTAAAAAGTAGTCCTCCAAATAATTACTTGACTAAGACTAACAAAGTACTCAAAACAGTACTCCACGACTGAGTAACTCGTAACATCTGATTTATTTTTTAAATGAGAGCATGAACGTCAAATAAAATAAACATAACTGAAAATAGAAATGTGCAAATTCAGATATTGCTGAACAATATATAAGGCATAACTTAATCTAAAACATTAATTTTCCATCCTGCTTATCCTCACTATGGGTCGCGGGCGTGCTGGGCAATTGCAATTGGGCAATTTAGAGTCTTCCATGAACCTACTATGCAGGTTTTTGGGATGTGGGAGAATAGTACCCAGAGAAAACCCACACAGGGGAGGCCGGATTTGAGCCCGGGTCCTCAGAACTGTGAGGCAGATGTGCTCACCAATAGGTCATCGTGCCGCCTAATCTAAAACATAAAAAATAAAAATCTTCATAATATAAAATCTTTGTAAAATAAGACAAATTCAGCTCCAAGAAATGTTCTTATATTGTTTCCACTTGTTAAACAGCACAATACTCTACGCTCACAAGGCAGATTACAAAAACAGAAACAAGGCTTCAGTGGATATAAAATGTCTACACACCCCTGTTCAAATGCCAGGTTTTTGTGATGTAAAAGAATTTTGACCAAGATAAATCATTTTAAAACTTTTCCCACTATTAATGTGACCTAGAATGTGTACAACTCAACTAATTTATTTGTGTATCTTTTTGAGAGGGGAGGTGAAAATAAACAACTGTTGAATGTGATTGACTGGGACTTGACATTTAACCTGCTGCCTTCCTGGCCAGGTTACCATTGCAAAAGAGATGTTATGCTTTAACTGGTCTTTTACCTGGTTTAATTTCAGTTCAAATTAAATAAACAAAAATAAATCTGGTTGCACAAGGATGTACTCCCTCTTATAACTGGCATGTGGCCATGTTCAGAAGTAACAGATCACATTCAAACTCATTTTCAATGGGAGTCCACACAAACCTGCCACCATTTCAATTAAAAAAAATTAAAAAAAAACAAAAAAAAAACAAACAGCAGCACATCCACGCATAGGGTCTTGGAGAAGTACAATTTATCCAAAATGTTTACTTGAGTAAATGTAACAGAGTAAATGTAGTGTGATCCTACCCACCTCTGCCCATTATAACATAATTTTGCAAACAGAATTTGCTGACTTTATGGTTAATACTGTACTTATACTATACTACACTATACTTTGAAATTCTGCAGTGAAACCAGCCTTAGTGTTCTTTATTCAGAAAATCTGAGTCACATCTGCATTTCAAGATTTGGATATTATAGACACATTAAATATGTACTATTAATATTTCAGTAATAACCAACACATACATCAATAGCTGTAAACACAGACAGAATCAAAATACATATGTTGGTTTAGCATTTACCTATGTCCTAAAATTAAGGGATAAACATTTATCATCATTGGATTAAAAGTTAGATAGGTTATTTTGGAGCGTATGTTTTCCAAAAATATTAGTGTGTTTGTGAGTGTCAATGGGTGAAAGCGAGACATTAACTTGGCGCACTTGTAGGTTGTCTTGTGTATCTGCCACATCCAATATGGCGAACGCATGGCCGTATAGCAGCAACGGGCCAACCCGCTCGAGGCACCTTTGTGTTCATGTCGTTGAACACACCTGTGCAATTATAATGCCCTTTAATCTGCATCTTTGTAGCGTTTTCTAATAATTTAATATCAAATTATACAAACCCATCGGCCATACTGATCGATAGAGACTAATTTACATGATTATACTTATAAAAAAAAAAAAAAGGTAGCAAAGACAAAAGTTATACTTTCATGTTAGTTAAAGGTACTTACTAAAGACATGAGAGAAGAAGCAGCACAGAAGATAAGGACACAAGCCGGATGGAAGAGCAACTTTGTCCTGGGTCACTACTGGCAAAACAAGAGGTGACAGAAGTGGTGCAAAAGGTCAAGAGACTCGAGGGAAACCAATCTTCCTCCCGGCTCGGTGTGGCCATGTTGAGAGTAAGAGATCGAACGAGACTTTTGCCGGGAAGAAATTCACCAATAAAACGTCGCGAATATGTATTTGGGGGAGGGGCTTAGCTTTGACGACCACGTCATTCGAAGAAAACATTACAATAATGTTAGATACGATTCTAATATACTAATTGGCAATTTTTACTCACTCACACAAAATGAGAATCTCCAAATACGTTCCAAATTTACAAATATTTCTTGTAAAAAAAAAAACCTTAAAACTATCAAATAATTGGAAAAGTATTCATACTCCACAATAATTTGATTTATCATTAATAGACCTTGAATGAAAAGTACTGTGCCTTATAACCTTTGCCCATTTTTTGTTGTTTCTTGTGTGTTTCCTAGTTTTGCTTTTGTTATTTACAAACAAAACAGTCGTATTGATGTTTATATACCAATTCTATATCTCGACATATGTTTGTATGTTTATATATCAGAATTTCAATCCATCCATCCATTTCTCCTCACTAGGGTTGTGGGCGTGCTGGAGCCTATCCCAGCTATCATCGGGCAGGAGGCGATGTACACCCTGAACTGTTTGCAAGCCAATCCCAGGGCACATACAAACAAACAACCATTCACACTCACGGGCAATTTTAGAGTTATCAATTAACCTAGCATGCATGTTTTTGGGATGTGGGAGGAAACCGCAGTGCCCGGAGAAAACCCACGCAGGCACGGGGAGAACATGCAAACTCCACACAGGCTGGGCCGGGGATTGAACCCCGGTCCTCAGAACTGTGAGGCAGATGCTCTAACCAGTCGACGTTTAGAGATTTCTTCTGCTTTTTGTGTGTGTAAAAATGCTGTTTTTAAATGGAGATGTCATTTATTAAGGAAAAAAAGTAATTCAGTTACCTGGCCCTGTGTGAAAAAGTAACTACCCCCATGTTAAATCATGAATTAATCGTGGCTAATCACAATTTTTGGTTAATTTTCACTAATCACACCCAGGCCTGATTACCTCCAGACCTGTGCAATCAAGAAATCACTTAATCAGAATCTGTCCTGACAAAATATCTAAAAAAGCTGCAACAAAATGGCACGATCCAAAAAAAATTCCAGAACAATCAAGAAATAAATTAATTGACATCTATCAGTGTGGAAATGGTTACAAAAGCCATTTCTTAAGCTTTAGGATTCCAGCGCACTATAGAAAGAGCTTTTATCCTCACATAGGAAAAACATGAAACAGTGGTGAACCTTCCCAGGAGGGGCCGGCCAAAGATACCCCCAAGAGAACAGCAATGACTCATCCAGGAGGCCACAAAGGAAGTCAGGACAACTTCTAAAGAACTGCAGGTCTCCCTTGCCGCAGTTAAGGTCAGTTCATGACAACAATAAGGATAAGACTGGGAAAAAATGGCATCCATGGCAGAGTTTCAAGGGGAAAACCACTTCTGACCAAAAAGAACATAAAGGCTCGTCTTACTTTTGCAAAAAAAAAACAAAAAAAAAAAAAAACCTATCTGATTCATTCCCATGACTTTTGAGAGAATATTATATGGACATATGAGATGAAAGTTGAGCTTTTTGGAAGGTGTGTGTCTCCTGACATCTGGTGTAAATGTAGCACAGCATCTCAGAAAAAGAACATCATAGCATCAGTCAAACATGGTAGTGCTAGTGTGATGGTCTTGAGCTGCTTAGCTCCTTCTGTGATTGATTGAACCGTGAATTCTGCTATAACAGAAAATCCTGAAGGAGAATGTTCAGCCATCAGTTTGTGACCTCAAGCTGAATCGCACTTGGGTTCTGCAGCAGGATAACGATCCAAAACACACCAGCAACTCAACTTCTGAATGGCTTAAAAAAAAAAAAAAATTAAGGTTTTGGAGTGGCCTCGTCAAAGTTCGGACTTGAATTCAATTGAAATATAGTTGCATGACCTTAAAGGCCATTCATGCTTGAAAACCCACCATTTTTGCTCAATTCAAACAACTCTGCAAGGAAGAGTGGGTCAAAATATCTCCAGAGAGATTTTAAAGACTCATTGCCAGTTATCGAAAATGCTGCTGAGGATTTTGGTGCCCATTACGTTTTCATACATAACTTTGAATATATATATTTTGTCCTCAATAAATGACATCACTATTTAAAAACATAATTTTCAATTCAATTGGGTTATATTTGTCTGATTTTACATTTGTTTGATTGTCTTAAACAATATGGGGGAAACTTTGCAAAAATACATTTGAGAAGGGGGGCAATACTTTTTCACACCACTGTAGTTGATTTGAACTACTAATTTGCTTTTTAAGATTCCTGCGTATTCTGCAGTTTTCCAGCATATCATATTTGTATTTATGTTGCTGGGTGAATATTCTCACAAGTGGCGCCATTCCATAATTTCTGCAAATGCGGCCTGCAGCACTTTAAACACTTGATTAATGTATGCCAGTGTGCTATGTGACTAGTGGAAATGTAAAATATGAGACATAAGACATGACATGCATATAGTTTCATAATTTTATCCAATTCATTGATACAAAGATCGTAACTGTAAAGATATTCTGTATTGTAGAAACGAGGTGATGTACTGGTTGAATGGAGATTTGTGCCTTCTTTAAATTTTTGTAAAAGTAACAATTCTGATCTTTTTATTATTAGTCATGATATTATTGCTCTGATGACTGATGATCCAGTTGATGGAATATATTCCATATGTAGACCTACAAATCATAGCAGTCCATTATAGATGACGTATGCCATTAGTTAACATCAAGGCATCTCCAGGATTATGAGGCCTTCAACAACATACAGATGCAGTTCACCATTAAATCATTGATAGCACAGTTTGAGTGTTTTTCCATCCCGTTCGGACTAATCTCAGCTTCACGTTTTAATGATCAGGCATCGAGATGCTTGTTAAGCCGACGCACTTTCTCCTTCTTGTTCCTGTTGCCGTGTTTCTTCCAGGGTTTTCCCACCATGGTCTCCCTTCCGGCTTTTCCAGGAGCCACGATTCCACTGCCTGGTTTGTAGCCCATGACACCCTGGACTCCTTTGGAGAGCGCTCGTACGTTCTCCTAAAATAGACACACAGATCCTATTCAAACTCATGTAAGGGCTCTCAACCAGCCTAATAAAATGATGTTACTGATGTAGTTTGGAAGTAGTTTAACCGCATGAAAGAAGTTCTTGTCCACTGTATTTTCAATTCTCTTGACTTTTCCTTTGTTACTTGTTGAAGTGAGGTCACAGTTGTCCAGATCGTTTCTTTGGAATTTACTGTGCTGTGGCTGAAAGTCCTCAGCCTCTATGTGAGGAGGAGGATGGCAGTACAGAAGCTTTCCCTGTAAAAGAGGCAACACCATATGCTAAGCAAATTGCTTCCCATTACGGTTTAGTGGCTTTAAAGTGGAACTTAAAATCTGGTAATCAGTTGTTATAAATATGCAGCATTCGTACGTTTAAACTTGACTCACATTGACGTAATCCTTCAGGATGTAGCGAGCAGATCTGGGCTGATCAGGCTGGCCATGCGATGTCATAAAGCCCCTCATGTCTGAAAGGAACAAAAAAAAAACGCAGTTATTGCCCAAAAAATCCCCAAAAGAAATAGTTTGTACAATACTCCATAAAACACAACATTCCTAAACACAACAGTTGTAAACATGATAATAAAAAAAACAACATAAGACCATCTTCTTTGCCTTTGTGAGTCTGGAAAAAAAGTTATGTTCCCTATGGATGCCCAGTGTCTAAGTGGGAGGGTAGGGGTAATGGGAATAGGCTAGAAGCTATCCAAACTGTAACTCACCAAATTGATAGATTCATTTAAAAAAAAGACTGTTTTTTCCCCACAATTCTATCAATAAAAGAATTGATTGAACTGGGAAAAAAAATGGAGGCGCTTTCAAATCTCATATCCATTATGGCCCAATCAGTGGCAACTCAGTCCACGTTTACACCGCAGGGTATGATGCCCATTTGGATTTTTTTGTTAAATCTGATATTTTTATGTAGAGGTTCACATTACAAAAACAGATGTGACTTCTACTGTGTCCGCGAAGTGACACGCATAAACAGGATATCACGTTGCACTTGCGCACAAGCAAGAGATGTATGTATGTATGTTTATGGCAGTAAGAATGACGCCATGTGTAGGTCTCACCCTGGCGCATTAGTGACAATTTCAAGGATTTTGTGCTTGAACTGAACGGTGCCCCCATATATTTAG
The DNA here is from genome assembly GCF_024500275.1 of Phycodurus eques. Taxonomy (NCBI): domain Eukaryota; kingdom Metazoa; phylum Chordata; class Actinopteri; order Syngnathiformes; family Syngnathidae; genus Phycodurus; species Phycodurus eques. The sequence goes on along the minus strand of NC_084532.1, from coordinate 12,338,361 downwards.
CAGTTCTAAAGTATCTTCTTTTTGCCACTTTCGTTTTCTGTTCCTTCATTCGCCATTGCCTGTCGTGCATTTGTTTTGTCGAACAATAGTGACAGTTTTTGCCTTTTGATGACGTATAGGTCGGATGAGCGCGACCTGAGTGTCCAGACTCCACTCGCGTCACGTCATCATACATATCCATCTCTGATTTTTATCCACATACAAAAGTGGACTGGGATAGTTTTGGAAAAAAAATTGAATTTACTGTTCACAGCGACATGACAAAAAAAACCCAGATACGTCACATCTGGCAAAAAACAATCAGAATTGACATGCAGTGTGAACATAGCCAAATAGAAGAGTAAATACATTTAACAGACATCTCAAGTCAGCATCAAAACGCAAAAATCTTTTCTATCAAGAAAAGATACCAGTTGACCTTTTCTATTGAAGAAACATTGTCAGGTTCCTGGTAAAACTGCCCCTGCGACAACATCCATGCTAATCTCTCTGGGGCCACCATTGTTTACATGCTTACATTGGCTTTGCACACTGTGTGTAACAAGCATCACAGGATTAACTCAAATCTGTTCTGTCTATTTCTTTAGGCTTTAGTGGCTTTTTCGCAACACTTATTCTAAAATTAGTTAAAGAGAGAAGAGGTGGTAAGAAGAGAATGGGCGTGAAATAATAAGCAAGACTCCAGTGTCACAATACACATTGTTACTAGTTAACAGTTAAGATTTCAAAGTCAAAATAACATTAGCAGTTAACTTATTATTACACTTGTATGAAAGTTAAGATTTAAGACATTGTACAGTATAGTTAAAGAAGGAGGATTATTTCCATTATTTTCTATGGGGGAGAAAATGATTCTAACTTTGAACAAGTTGGGGATTGACGATTGGTCCATTTGTTTGCCATGTTGTAACCATCGATTTCTATCTTAAATTGGCAAAATTATTTTGTTTCCCGCACATGATGAAGAAAGTATGTATCTGCCTGCGCCTGCCTGCCTGTTTATCTGTCTGTCAACTATTTAAATATTCAGCTCAGAGGAACAAGTGGCTGAATCCAAGTTCATTTGAGAAGTGACAAGATGTTGAAAAAGATTGGTTAAAACTGATCTTCATCCAGATTTGACCACTAGTAAGTAAATCGCTGAAGTGTATGTTGTAGTCTTACATCCATATGCCATAAGCAGTTCCTCCGAAGTGGAGTGTCTGTCGGGGTCTTCATCCTCTCGTGGCCTGATGATGTTGATGCCATACGTGCCCTCAAATACATGCCGAGGGATTGTTTGGCAGACTTGACATATTTGTTCAGGTCATAACACTGCTTGGAGATGGCAATACTGTTAGATTTGCGGCATTATATTTCTAAAGCACAATGGCAATGTTAAGGATATGAGAGAGACTGCTGGTACGTGGTCTCTCATCTGGTCAATTGGGAGGATCCCAGAGCAGATCATATCAGCTTTGGTGGAGACGAAGGAGGGCATAACGAGACCAGGGCAGTCGCACAGGCACAGCCCTGCCTCCACAAACAAAGTCTGCGAAATATGAAGCGATACTCACGTTAATCCCAAATTACCGTAATTTCTTATTTATAATGCGCATTCCCCCCCCCCCCCCAAAAAAATTGGCAAAAGTCAATAGTGCGCATTACACATAGGTAAAGGGGAAAAAGCTTTCACATTGTATAAATGTATGCCGCCATCTAGAGGTTATGAAAAAGATGTACACTTTCATTCGAATGTCACCGCCACCCAGAGGTTACGAGAAAGGTGTACACTTTCATTCTAATATACCGCCACCTAGAGTTTACAAAAAAGGTGGAGCCTACACTTTCATTCCACTATGACAGGGTACGTATGACTGCATATACTGTATGTGCAGTTGTGCTCATAAATTTACATACCCTGACAGAATTTGTGAAATATTGTTTTTCTTTTTTTTTTTTTTTTTTTTTTTAAATATGACTGAACAACAACCATCATTAATTTCTTTATGGTTATGTTTTGTTTAATGATAATGCTTTTCTGAAATGCTTGACAGTTTAATTTCCCATTAAAATAAAATGTAATGTGTTTCGCCTAGCCCTTCATGTTTTCTTTAAAGAATTGTACCCATCTTACAAATTCTGCCTGGGTAATCAAACATGTGAGCACAACTCTGTGTTTTCTCATTTACTAAATAAATGTAAGGCTGTGAATTTCAAAATAAGAGCAAGTAAATATGTATTAATAATAAGTATTACATGTTCAAATAAAGTGCTTAACTCCAGAATTATTTGAAAAAATACTTCGTTTTGATCATATGGGTAGAAGCAAAATCATGCATTTTAGAAATGCATTATACATAGGTAGAAGGGTTTTCCAGAATTTTGAGATCAACTTTGGGAGCGCGCATTATACATGGGTGCATATTATACACGAGAAATTATGGTAGTCCCAGTGCACAGTGATAATTGAAGCGGTTGAGGCTTGTACCTGAAAGTGTTTTGTGTGTCCAGGAGTTGCAGACACTGACACTTTTTTGTTTCTTAGAATGGTGTTGATAGTTGAACTCTTCCCCACATTAGGATAACCAACCTGTTGAATGCATAATAGTGACAAATTGTTAATTTTAGATAGAGATGCACTTTTATGTCTACAACAACTAGTCCACTCTGACCCCCATAGCTTGTTGCGATCCCCCGACACTGGAGGAAAAAGTTAAAATTCTTTACCCACCAGCCCGATTGTCAGTTGTCCGTCTTTACATCTGGGTCTATTGTGAACCATCTTGAACATCTCCAACAATTCGTCTTTGTGCAACAGGCGAGCAGAATTACGGAAGGGGGTCTGATTAGATTTCCCAACAATATCCTCCTCTTCATGCCCCTCATCTTCAGAAGCGGTTAGCCACTCCTCCTCCTCAACAGTTATCTTTTCCCGCAGCTCCTCCCTGTTATCGCTCTCCTCTCCCTCCTCATCCTTGCAATCCGCACCCTTCAAGCTCAAGTTTTCATTGTCTGGCTGTGCTCCAACTTCCTGGTCACTCTCGCCGGATTGTGATTGCTCCACCTCTATGCCCTGTGTAACACAAACAGGTGCATCTCAGTAAATTTTAATATTGTGTAAAGGTTCATGAAATTCCATCCATCCATTTTCTACACCGCTTATCTTCACAAGAGTCGCGGGTATGCTGGAGGCTATCCCAGCTAGCAGTTTCTCCTTTTGTTTGTTTGACTTTTACTGAGAACTCTACACCTAGTTAATGTTTACGCTTAGTTTTAGCTTCTCCCGTCTCCCGAATTACTGGTCTCACTGCCATCCCAATATACACACCTACGCAGATCTATCCACACACGTCAACCCTGACACCAACGCACATCTATCCACACACGTCAACCCTGACACCGACACCTATATGCACTTATAGACAGACCTTAAGTAAGACGTTGCCATGAACAGCTGTTACAGCCATAAGGGGGAGTGATATGCACTCATGTGGTACTTTGGTAACTGCACTGTTGTGTGTGTTCCTGCCAACCCGTGCCATCTTCCAACGAGAAGTCGCCTAGATCCGCCATCGAGCCGGATCGAGCGATAAAGCTTACTGATTATGTCATCATATCTGTCTCAGTATAAAAATGGCTCATGCACATCTGCTCATGGAGGTCCCGGGCAGCACGTTTTTTTGTTTTTGTTTTTAAACTAGGTCCGAGCTGGTTGAAAGACCAGTGCGGCCACATAGATAAGTCCCTGCTTTACTAGCTGCTCAGAAGGTAATATGGGAATACTCGCTTGTGCTGTACCAGCCAGCACAATAAAAGCTGCGGCTAGATAGCTGGCAGCTAACACTGTCCTGATCCTCTCAGTTTTCAGCGGCGATGCTACCGCAACTGTGGGCGACTGTGTGCAACTGTGCACCTTAAAAGGGAGTGGACCGGCGCAAGAGTGGGGAATGAGGAAAAGAACAAAAGCCGTCCGTAGATCGGCTGGTTCGCACTGGAGGACGAGGCACATTAGTTGGCCGCAAATGTGTACACTCTGCCTCTCACCCAGCGGCGCCTGAGACAGACACCAGCACAACCACGACCCTAATGAGGATAAGCAGTTAAGAGAATGGACTCGACCCGAGTGAGGATAAGCGGTGAAGGGAATGGATGTATGTGTACATGTAGCGGGCAGAGCAGCGCGGAAGTCTGGTGGAGAAAAAAAACAAACTGTCGTTGTCTGTAAGGTTCCACTTGTTAAGCTTAATTGCTATGTTTTGAAGCTTCCGGTGAGCTTCAGGTTTCTTTGGTATGCAGTAAAAGCTCTTTGGATCAGTCTTATGAAACCTATTTGAACAGCCGATAACGCAACACGACACTACAATTATTACATTTACGCAAAAAACAACCCATTTATAAATGCTTCCATGATCATTTTTACACTGAAGCTTATATCCCAATAGATACCGTTATCGTGAAGGGATTCCATTTATAACGTGACATGAATTTTACATCATATCGCCCAGCTATAGTACAAGTTAATACTGTTGGAACTTGATCCCCAATGACGCTGTCATTGAAGATGCAGAATTAGTGCACTTTTACTAGTCAACAATCTCATACAAATAGGATGATTTCTTTACGAAGGTTTAACATAACATCAAAATTCAACTCTATGCTCACTCAAAACATAAAAAAAATAATTTAAATACAAGGGTCCTCACGTTACTACGTAGTTCTGTTCCTATAGCGACAATGTAACTTTGAAACCTCCCCTGTCAGGACCATCGTAAAGTGAGGACCCTGTTCATATTTCATCTGCATCTTATTTCCATGCTTGCCATGCCATGTGTGCTTACCTTTTCCTCTGCGTCCAACCTGTCACTTTCAGCAAGGGCTGACCAGAAAACCGCTCTCAGGCCTTCTTTCTCAAAGTGTGAGGCCCAGGCTCGCCTCTGCTCCCTGGTTAGCAGGTCTGCCTTATTCACCAGCACCATATTCACCTTATTCTCTGACACCTCTTTTACATACAGCTCCTTGTGGCACACAAACATAACAATGGAATTAATACAACATAATTGAGATGAAAATAACATAACAAAATTAATATTCTTACCAGGTCAGGACATCTGAACAATGACGGATTTCTGGCATCCACGATCTGCACAACAACGTCACTGCACGAGTCACAGAATGTCACCACAGTTGTCAAAGAATGCCTTCTGAGACAGAGCGGGATGCATTTCACTTTTTATTTATTTATTTTTTACCTCCTCTCAATGACTCTCCACAGCTGCCTCCAGAACTCCAGATTCCTCTCAAATGGAGTGAGACACAACTTCTGTTCTTCTTCCAGCCTTCGAAAGCACCAACCGTTACATTCTTGACACACTGATAAATGCCAGAAGGTTGAAGGCACATAAATAGCATGCGGAACATTACTCACTGTGCAAGCTCTCTCCTCCACTCGAGGAAGCTGTCCTTTTCTGCCAGCTGCAGGGCCTCTGGGCTGGTGCTTTCATCCCATTGAGGGCTGGGAAAAAATAAATATATTAAAAATAAAGATAAAATAAAATGGGAAATGCTGATTTTATTTTTCAGGTTAAAGTTACCGTCGAGGGATTCTGAGAAAATGCTTGTTGTCTTCATGAAGGTTCTTCAGCCTCTTTTTCTCCTCAACTGTCAATAAACCTGCTCTATCTTCTGCTGGTACAAACTTGATGTTGAGTTTCTCTACAAAATAATATAAGAAAAATACAGCACACTATGAAATTTTCTTATAAAAATATGATTGTTCAATCATGACATATTCATTTATGCATCACAGAAGAATATTAAAATTATTTAATGTCACATAACACATTTTTTTTTTTTTTTCCTCCATTCTTCATGAGAGAACATAGGATCATTTACCAGCTACAAACTCTGTTCCAGCTAGTTCCGCAGTAGCCAAAAAGTCATCCATGGAAGTCTGTTCAGTCACTGACTGAAGATTTAACCGTCCCCAGTCATACCCATCATTCAGCTCGCTGGTGTGCAGCTATAAACATAAAAGGTATTCTAGTAAGAATTCAATGACCTCCCGGGAAACGCATCATGCTCATGAGAACAGATTGCTACAGTTATGTAAGACATGATCCACCACATTCTAACATTTGTTACACCTGCCATTAAAAAGGTGATGGTTTCTCAGTTTTGACTGACACTCAGAGAACAATTAGAACAACTAACACTGTGCCATCTTGTCTTTGACAGTGTTTCAGAACTACACTACACAATACTGAACACTTTCTTACCGTGTTTTAATAAATGCAATGGAAAGAAAACTATAGCATTTGAAGACAAATCTGACAATCACGACATTCTGATCCAGTAATGTAGAGTCCCCTTCAAAGGTATTGGAACGACAAGGTCAATTCCTTAGTTTTTGTTGTGTACTGCAGACATTTGGGTTTCCAATCAAAAGATGAATATGAGATAAAAGTTCAGAATTCCAGCTTTTATTTCATGGTATTTACATCCAGATGTGTTAAACAACTCAGGACCGAGCACCTTTTGTTTGAAGCCACCCACTCTTCAAGTGAGCAAAAGAATTGGAACAGACATTAAATTTGGAGACACGTTGGCCGACTGGTTAGAGCGTCAGCCTCACAGTTCTGAGGACCCGGGTTCAATCCCTGGCCCCGCCTGTGTGGAGTTTGCATGTTCTCCCCGTGCCTGCATGGGTTTTCTCCGGGCACTCCGGTTTCCTCCCACATCCCAAAAACATGCATTAATTGGAGACTCTAAATTGCCCGTAGGCATGACTGTGAGTGCGAATGTTTCTATGTGCCCTGCGATTGGCTGGCAACCAGTTCAGGGTGTACCCCGCCTCCTGCCCGATGACAGCCGGGATAGGCTCCAGCACGCCCGCGACCCTAGTGTGGAGAAGCGGCTCAGAAAATGGATGGGTGGATTTTTAAATTAACATAACGTGAATAACATTTAATATTTGGTGGCATTAGCCTTACTTGCGATAACTGCATCAAGCCTGCAACGCAATGACTTCACCAGACTGTTGAATTCTTCATTTGAAATGCTTTTCCGGGCCTTAGTGGGCGACCAACATCAACTCCGTCCTCAAAAAGACCCAGCAGAGGATGTACTTCCTGCGGCTTCTGAGAAAGCACGGCCTGCCACAGGAGCAGTTCTACACAGCAGTCATCGAATCAGTCCTGTGTTCTTCCATCACAGTCTGGTTTGGTGCTGCTACAAAAAATGACAAACTCCGACTGCAACGGACAATCAAAACTGCTGTAAAGATTGTCGGTACCCCCCAACCCACCCTTGAGGACTTGCACGCTGCCAGAACTAAGACAAGAGCGAGCAAAATCATCTCGGACCCTCCACATCCCGGTCACCAGCTCTTCCATCCCCTTCCCTCAGGTAGGCGCTACCGATCAATGCAAACAAGAACTAGCAGACATTCCAACAGCTTCTTTCCTCTTGCAATCAACTTCTTAAAGACCTAACCTACAATTCCATTAAACATGCTGGCAATTTTTTGTCTTGAGTTTGTTGTCACATTTCTGTGGGGCCAATTATAAACTACTCGTACACTCACTGTAGTAGTCTCGCCACTCTGCACTATTTGCATTGTCCCAGATTATCGCACTACTTGTCACTTTAAACTGCATACACTCCTTGAAGTCTCAGCACCCTTTGCACAATGGTCATTGGACCGGACTATTGCTATATTAGTGTTTCGAACTGCTCTAAGTGCTAGAGGACTCTGCATTATTTTTGCACAATTGTCCAAAAAAAAAAAAAAAAGTACTGGCATTACCAGATAACTAGCAACCCTTTATTGCTCAGTGACTGTTTTTTGTCAATGTCTTTATGTCTCAAAAGCGTTCTCTGTCAATTGACTATGTTGTCGTACTAGAGCGGCTCCAACTACCGGAGACAAATTCCTTGTGTGTTTTTTGGACATACTTGGCAAATAAAGATGATTCTGATTCTTGTTTGTTTCTGGGAGTTTCACCCTTCAGTCTCCTCTTCAGGAGGTAAAATGCATGCTCTATTGAGTTAAGGTCCGGTGATTGACTTGGCCAGTCTAAGAACTTCCACTTTTGCGTCCTGATGAAGTCCTTCGTTCTGTTGGCAGTGTGTTTTGGGTCATTGTCTTCTTGCATGATGACGGTTGTCCCGATTAGTTTGGATGCATTTGTCTGTAAATTGCCAGACAAAATTGTTTTGTAGACTTCAAAATTCATTCTGCTGCTCCATCATGAGTTACATCATCAAAAAAGATGAGTGAGCCCGTTCCAGAAGCAGCCATGCAAGCCTAAGCCATGACATAACCTCCACCATGCTTCACAGATGAGCTTGTGTGTTTTGGATCATAAGCAGATCCTTTCTTTCTCCATACTTTGGCCTTTCCATCACTTTGGTAGAGGTTAATCTTGGTCTCATCAGTCCATAAAACATTTGTGGCTCATCTCTGTACTTCTTCGCAAAATCCAATCTGCCGTTCCAATTCTTTTTGCTGATGAGTGGTTTGCATCTTGTGGAATGGCCTGTATATTTCTTCTCTCGAAGACTTCTCCGAACAATTGATTGTGATACCTTCACCTTTGCCCTGTGGAGGTTGGCAGTGATGTCACTGACTGTGTTTCTTCATAGTTCTCACAATGTGTCTGTCTGTTGCTCAGTACACCAGTAGCTTCTTTCTTTTTCAGGACATTCCAAATTGTTGTATTGGCTATGCCCAATGTTTGTGCAATAGCTCTGATCGATTTTCCCTCTTCTCTCAGCTTCAAAATGGTTTGCTTTTCTCCCATAGACAGCCCTCTGGTCTTCATGTTTGCAATTTTCACAGGTGAAACCCAAAGCCAAAAACAAGCACGGTCTAATGTTTAAGCAATCAATCTAAAAGGCAACACCTGAGCAACTTGAAAAACCCATCTGTCACATGTTCCAATACTTTTACTCACTTGAAAAGTGGGTGGGTTCAAACAAAGGTGCTGTATCCTGAGTTGTTTAACACATCTAGATGTAAATACCATGAAAACAAAGCTGGAATTCTGAACTTTTGTTTCATATTCATCTTTTGATCCGAAACCTTCAGTATACGACAAAAACAAAGGAACTGACCTTTCCGTTCCAATACTTTTAGAGGGGACTGTATGTGTAAGTGGCGGCACGGTGGACGACTGGTTAGCACATCTGCCTCACAGTTCTCAGGACTGGGGTTCATATTCCGGCCCCGCCTGTGTAGAGTTTGCATGTTCTCCCCGTGCCTGAGTGGGTTTTCTTAGGGCACTCCGGTTTCCTCCCACATCCCAAAAACATGCGTGGTAGGTTGATTGAAGACTCGAGATTGCCCTTAGGTTTGAATGTGAGTGGTTGTTTGTTTCTATGTGCCATGCGATTGGATGGCGACCGGTTCAGGGTGTAGCCCGCCTCCCGCCCAAAGATAGCTGGGATTAGCGGTAAAGAAAATTGATGGATGGATGTGTAAATCATACCCATGAGTCGCCCCTCTTGTTGCCTCGGCTTGTCTGAAGTCTCTCCTTTATCAGAGCTCTGCCGAGTCCTCCAGCCTTCTTCTTACCCATAACACCGTTTACAGAGACACTTCACCCCTTAAAATAAATTTTATCTGACTGTAAATAAGCGAGAAGTCACCGCGTACTGATTTACATGTGCACTGGCTTGTTGTCGGAAGAACCGGAAGTGGAAAAAACAATGCAACAATTCGGTAATTAGTTCGGCAATTACAATTTTGATATTTTGTTATAATCCCATATTCCGAGGAATATTTTTTTCCATTTACGATAAATCCCCAAATATCTTACATAATAACAGATGTGTATGATTTATTTTGCAGCCAACCTGAGTTATGCAGTTATAGAACGTTTCTAATGTGTGTCCAACTATCAAAGCTGTCCTGAAAGGAAACGAGATCGCAATAATTGTTCCCCCTGACTTTAAGACGGTAATATGCTTTAAAAAACAAAAAACGAAAACCCCCATAAACGATTTAGTATTAAAAGAACTATTTGTAAATTAAAGCTGAATTTTTCATAAAGGAAATAGAGTGTATATTTTGTCAAGCTACGTAGTTATAGAACGTCTCAAATGTGTGTCCAGCTATCAAAGAAGTCCTGAAGGAAACTATAGCATTTTTCTTATCCCCCATGACTGATTCTCGCCTCAACTACAACATAAACTATTTTAAAAATATTAATCAATGGTGAAAAATACATAACCAGGGGTGGGCAAACAGTTGTGCTCAAGGTTTAAAAGCGACAGAGGGGCCAGGGCATTCGTAGATATGTTTTTTTGTTTTGTTTTTGTAAACTTTATGTAAAATGGTTAATTTCTGTAATACATAACTGGTAATGATCATGTCTAATATTATGTGTAATTCATTCCATTAGGATTAACTGTTTATTTCATTTAAAAAAAATCTAAAGAATTACTTGAAAATGCAGCTATCGTAATAACCGGAAGGTGGCGACATAAATATACGACGAGGATTACCCTGTTGCCTTTATGAGATTTGCGTTTCACACGTCAACGTTCTCCATTGGTTCGGTCCCCCCTAAAATCCCGAAATGGTTCGTGCCAGTATGCTGGCCTCAAGTCTTCTCGTCGGCTCCTCACGAGTCCTCAGTTGTCAACTTCACGCACAGCATGCCGCAATGGAGCACTTTAGGGGACGGACACACGAAGTACGGTGTCTCGTAGAGTAGCTCACACATGACTTGAGTAGGATCAGAAAAGCACTCGACATTTACTCGACTTTGGAAGTGCTTTAAAAAGTTTATTTCTCCCTTTCTCTCAGTCGAGGTGCTCGCTGCGAACGGCTCTAAAATGCTGCCCTGGAAGAAGAATAAGTTCGACCTGATCGAGGAAGACAAGCAGTCCAAACCGAAGGGCTATGCGGTGAGTCTTAACTACTCGGCGCTCACCTCCTTGGCCAAGTCCTGCCCCGAGAGCGCGCTCAACCGGGTGGGCAACATGTTTAAGTCCAAGCGGAAAAAGGTCAAGATCACCAGCGACGACCCCACGTACACGGTGCTCTACCTGGGCAACGCCACCACCATCCAGTCCAAGGGGGACGGCTGCACCGACGTAGCGGTCAGCAAGATCTGGGGCAAGAGCGACCTGGGCAAGAACGGCACCAAGATGCGGCTCACCGTCAGCTCACAGGGCATCCGAATGGTGCACGTGGACGACAAGACGAGGAGACCGGGACACTTGTACTTGCTGCACCGCATAACCTACTGCGTGGCGGACCCGAGGCTGCCCAAGGTGTTCGCGTGGATTTACCGGCACGAGATGAAGCACAAGGCGGTGATGCTGCGCTGCCACGCCGTGCTCGTTTCCAAGCCGGAGAAGGCGAAAGCCATGGCGCTGCTGCTCTACCAGACCTCGGCCACGGCTCTGGCGGAGTTCAAGCGCCTGAAGCGGAGGGACGACACCCGTCACCAGCAGCAGCAGCTTATCGGGGAGCAAACCATCCCCCTGGCGCCCCTCAGAAAGCTGCTGAACGGCCAGTGCAACTACAAGCCGCCGGTGGAGCGCAGCCGCAGCGCGCCGAAACTGGGCTCCATCACGGAGGATTTGCTCGGGGAGGAGGAGGAGGAGAGGGCCATGCACTTTGAATGCGACGACATTCTGGACACGGACGAATGCGTGGCCAATGGCAAACAGGAGCTCACTCAGATTATTAACGATTTGGGAGAGATGAGCATTGGCAACGACGTGCAGACGCTGAAAGCTGACCTCCAAGTCACCAGACTGCTATCGGGGGAGAGCACGGGGAGCGAATCGTCCATAGAGAGCAGCCACGAGCTCCACGCACTCTCCAACGGCTTCGAGCACATAAAAGTACAGTGAGTAATAGGACACTAAAGCCATTGTTGTGTCTTGAGCCAACGTGTCTCCTCCAAGACACAACCCACCTGTTGACAGCATTAAGACTTTCTTTAAATGTGTGCCTCTGTAAGTCTACAACAGTGTGAGGAGGGGTAAAAACAACAACAACAACAAAAACCATCCACATGGTTTGGGGGATAACATCATGTTGTAGAAGTGTGTTCGTGCAAAAAAAAAAAAAAAAAAAAAAAAGATAATTTTTTGAGATGCCTGCTTTTAACCTGCCAAATCCTGGTGCCCCAAAGGGAGCACATGCAGGACTAATTCCTGTCTATTTTATTTTAGAGCATTTTCCTCACGGCTTGTTTTTCCAGTGGTGAAAATAACAAATGCTGAAAATGTGCCCACTATGATCGAAAAATATTCCGTTTAGTTTGTTCTTTTATTCAGTGGTGGGGAACCTATGGTCCATGGGCTATGTAAGGCATGCCAAGTGCATTTGTTCCCACCTGCCTTGCAACAATATTTAACCTACAAATGCTCATAATACATGATAATTAGTGCGTCATATTTTTTACGGTTCCCCGACCATGCCTTAGTGGACCAAAACATTTACAACCCCTCCTATTCTTTCATTTTGCACTGTCATGAACTTTACTCAAGTATCACACTGACTACCATGTGCTTATTGTCTGTTTTGTTATGTTGTCTCAAACATAAATGTCATATTTTTGCTGTGCAAAAGAAGAAACACATTTTGTGTAAGATGTAAGGTCAGATGTTTTAAAGTATAAATATGTAATTTTTCTAAATAATACAAAAATGTGGTTTGTTCTGTGAACCTCATCAATAAAAGAAATAGAAAGTTATCAAACGTGTCAATTCATGAGTTTTGTCTGAGAACATGTGCTCTTTGTTGCTCGTATCATGTTTGTGTCCAATGAAAAGCATCTATCTCCACTTTGGGTGAGTTTTGAGTTGTTTTCCAAAAACAAAACAATTTAAAAATGAAGTAGATTGGAGACACATGCTTTTCATTAGGCAGTAACGACACTTAAGATTTAAACTGTTAGCTGCATGGAAACAATATGAGTCATGGAATTAAGACAATCTATTCAGATGTATTCAATTTGATTACTCCTCAATCAATTCTTATGTGTTGTCCCCAATGGGAGGAGGCTGCTGAGAAGTTATTTAGTACGACCACTGAGGTCTCATTCATTGTCACCAGCCTCGGGGCATACGCGGAGCATGTCAAGACAGTTTGAACATCACATGGCTCTTAACGACTTGGCCACAGAAGCACTGGGGTTAATAGGATACTTTAGGACTTTTTATTAATATTATTGTGTTATCTCCACAAACCTATGCGTCACATGGCCATCATTGTTTGCTTTGCACACACAAAAAAAGCTAGAATTACCTCTCTCGAGTGGAATTTGTCCACAACTCGCAAATGAGTAAATATCCTGCGCATTCACAGTTAGCGAGCCAGCACAAACGCCAGCGCCCCAGTTGCCCCTCATTAGGCTCAGTGATATAACAGCTTGGCCAAAACACACATCTCGATTGATGTATTGATACGTGTGGCACTACTCGCAGTGCAGACATGCAGCAATGAAGCGGTGCACAAACATGCACAAGGAGGGAGAAAATAAAGCTGATAGGGCGACCTTTATCTTACAAAGACAGTTGATACAATCCCATTGGCCGCACTAAGGCTAATGCTGAAAACAAAACACACGCTCGCGATGGATTTAGATAGAGATTCAAAGACATAAAAAAGGAATTTAGCATTTCAGCTACTGGCTTAGTATACAAACAAACTCAGGGATTCAAACTCTGCTGCCTCGCATAACCTCAAAGTGATTCATTCTTGGTGTGTGCTGTGCTTTTTCTTTGACTTTATTAAACACTTCAGGCAATAATGAACCGCCGTCATGGATGACGTCACACAGACTCATTTCAGCGAGCATCAGAGTGATTCATTCGGGGCGTATGCTTTGCTTTTTCTTTGACAGATTTGTGTCCAAAAGAGAGTAAGAAGGGAGAAGAGAAGACAAATATAATGGATGTGACAGTATTATGTGCGTTAACGTTTATGGACCAGGGAGCTATGCATTTTATTAGTTCCTCCTAATCTGACTCCTTTCTTGAATTTGGGTTTTTCATTAGCTGTAATCTATAATCATCATAAAATCATGCAGCGATATATGTACTGTAAAGTTTCACTTTTTGAATTGAACTGCTGAAATAAAATAAATCAAGTTTTCCACAATATTCCAATTTATTGAGATACACCTGTCTTCCAAGCATTGTCGTTCAAATAAAGGCCTCGTCCATCTGCAGTGGATGTAAAAGCCTCAGTTTCAGGCTCCAGCATCAGCATACACATCATCATCTGTTGTTTCAATTGTTTTACAGTGATTGATTTCTTTTCTGCGCAGATGGGGCAACATCGTCATGGCCTCATGCACACAAACACAGCAAAACGTAAACAGGCCACTTGTCAGCTGCTCCTGACATTAACAACAGCTTGGTACATTTCTAGATGAATGCAGTTCTCCCTGACCTACATTCTCACTGCAGCATCTGTAGCACCTCAGTGAAAATCAGCGGTGTTTTCACACGGTCGGCCAGGCTTTGCTGAACTGAGGGCATATACACACAGTGTGCCGATTCAATAATGTGACGGTTGTTTGCGATGACGAGTGCTTTTCATACATCCAAAGGTGGCAATGCATGCACCACCTTATTGATAAGGATAGTCCATTGATGTTTACTTGTTAAACAAACACCTGGGTGTGTTGCGCGACCCACTACTTGGCATGGCAGCATGAAATAGGCTCCACATACGAGACAGTGCAAATCAAATATGAATCACTGGCTGAATCGGCTAGTGTTGCTCGGTTTAATGTTATGGCTCTCAGTCGGGTCTCCAAAATAAGACTCATGTGAAAGCACTGGCCCGTCAACTTAGAAATACAAGTTTGGAGCACTGGCATGTGTTAGGTTTTATACATTTTTGGCCCACATTGAATTAAAATTAAAGCAGCCTTTGAAAAGCTGGGTCAGTTTTTTCTTCTTCTGTGGTCTTTTAGCATTTATTTAGATGTACCGTTGAGGTTTCGGGTTACAGTCAATGATGTGTTTAGTCAGTTTGGTTCCTGAAGAACAAACACATGACAAATTTGTGATGTGGGCTGAATCCTGAATTAAAGTGTCAAGTCAAGTTTATTTTGTATAGACCTTAATCACAAAAGAGCCTCAAAGGGCTCTTTTGTGATTAAGGTTGGCAATGATTGACATCCCCTAATCTAAAACCCCCAGTGTTGTGATATGTCCTTTTGTCCAGCCAAACATCCGTTCATTTTCTATACTGCGTATCTCATAAGTGTAGCTGGTGAGCTGGAGCCTATCCCAGCTGACTTTGAGCGAGAGGCGAGGTACATCCTGGACTGGTCGCCAGCCACTCACAGGACTCATATACAACAAACAACCATTCCATTCACACTCACATTCACACCTACGGGCAATTTAGAGTCTTCAGTGAACCGACCATGCATGTTTTTGGGATGTGGGAGGAAACCGGAGTGCCCGGAAAAAACCCACACAGGCATGGGCAGAACATGCAAACTCCACACCGGCGGGGCCGGGATTTGAACCCTGGTCCTCAGGACTGTGAGGCAGACGGTCTAACCAGTCTGCTACCGTGCCACCTTTCTTGAACATAAATACATTAAATATCAGTACTTTTCCTAGTCCCAGTGTCTACAATGCGAGCATTAAATTAATTTTAGAGCTCTGCATACATTTTGTTTATATTTCTTTTGTTAGGAAAAAGTTGAAAAAAAAAAAAAAACAAGTTATATTTCAATTTAAAGAAATTACAATATATTGTAATTTTACATATATTACATATACATAAATACATACACATTACATATACATTACGTATAGATAATTACATTTGGAAAGTTAATTTCAATAATTCAATAAAAAAAAAAACATTTTATAAATACAAAATATACTGTATGTAGACGTCTAATCGTCAGTTAGTGCCAGGAGTAATGAACTAAAAGTACTGATTTTCCTTGTTGAAAAAAGGGGCGAGACAATCATCCGAGCCAAAGCCTGATTACATTTAAAGGCCTGCTACAAAATCTGCCGATCTATAATTCATGAGGAAGTATTAATGTGCTTGGCTCTGATGACACTGGAGATGTCGCAGGGGCCTGAGTCAGAGCTGTCAAACAAATGTGCAGGAACAGTGCCAGAGACTCCTTGTTATAAGTTCACACGCCCCCACAAAACATAGAGTAATTAGACGTTTCATCGTGGCTGCTCAGAAGAACTCCTGGCAGGTGCTGAGCTTGACGCTGCCATTTGTGATGACTGATTAAAGCACACACCGTAATTAAAGGCACCCCTGCTGGAGGTGATCTAAATGAGTCACAAGTTAGAAGAGGAATTACCTCCGCATATACAGGTAGATTGACACAATTAAATCCATTATGGAGACAGCTACTCTTCTTAGTTTACACTCTGACAGGCATCCTCCGAGACATGGCTGTGTGTGTGTGCGCGTTTAAGTGCGTGCGTGTGTGCGCGTCATTTATAATGAATGTTTAATGTGCTGTTCTCATTGAAGGAGACTAAATATAAGGCTCAATGAATTCCTGAGAAGTGACACCCGCAGCGAATAATGATTCTTTCACATTCCTTAAAAAGCGGGGATTGTCTATGCACTCATTATACTGTGTATATTATACTGTTCCTTAGCAATGAGTGGATGTGAGCTTTGGCTGAAATCAGCTTGGGAAAACTTTACGGCACGGATCTATGCCACACCGTATGAACAACACCACCTGGCCATTACACATCATAGGAATTCACAATGGTAGAAATCGCTGTTCTGGTTCACCCCAAAGGTGTTTAATAGGGTTGAGGTCAAACACATTCCTACATGCCTTTATGGATCTTGCTTTGTGGACCGGGGTGCAATCATGTTGGAACAGAAAAGACGCCTTCCACAAACTTTTCCCGCAATACAAATGTCCTAAAATGCCCTCAATCTTGACTCACTGTGGGAAACGTGTGCAGGTGCAAAGGGGCTTCCACTTCCTCTCCCAATCAAGCATTCACTTCAATATCCAGAACGCACGGTGTTGTTCTCCTCTTCATATTGTATGAGTAGTTGACGTCTGAGAGGCTCTGATTGTGTGGTGACAGGTGGGTTAGACAGACGGATATCTCTGTGTAGAGAGAGTCATCCAGTTCATGGTAATTCACAAAGGTTGACTGAAGGCAACTGGACTGTTCTTGTTTGTAGAAGACATTCCATCATTTCATTTCATTTCATTTCATGCACATGTTTCCCACAGTTCACACGTCTTGAGGACAACAATGTCCAAATTCTGGACAGACACTGCGAGTTTGAAAGAGGTGTAAGAGAAGCCATCAATGTCAAACTGGACATCATCTCTCGACAGAGGAGGAGGCTTGAGACATCACCTATCATAAAAATGTCCTGACATCTCTCCCCCCAAAGGTCATCTCAGTCAATGGGAAGAGTGGCCCTAATGAGGTTTTTGCAACAAGATGTGGGAATGACAGATGAGTATGGTCAACAACAACAACCTATTGCTGTCCAACACCAACCGAGGCATACAAATAGTAAATGGGGAGACTTTACACCGAAAATGTTATAACTGAAGAAGCCTTTTGGATTAAAAAAACAAAAATAGTCCAGTGGCCTTGATTCAGCCTTTGCGGACAGATATCATGCATAGGGCTAACCGCTGTGCATGATAGACAAACCTTGTGACACACAACCCTGGGAACATACTGTAAATGTGTTCCAGTGTCAACGTCAACATATGCATGAAGCCGTTGTCCTCAGGACTGTGAGACAGATGTGCTAACCAGTCCAGTATTCAACCTTAATCCTCAAAGTTACTCCTTTCTTTTACTAATGTTACTTTGTACTTTATATTCCTAAAGTTCTGAATTTGTTTTTGTAATGTGACTTTATTCTAATCGTATTAAGACTTTCGTCTCATAAAATTGATACTTTTCTTGCTGTAATATTAGAACATCATTGCTGTGAACATGTGACTTTATTGTGATTTTGCACATTTATTCTTGTAAACTTTAGGCATTTTTTTCATGTTGCAACTTTTACCTCGAAAAATGTGCTGGCATACATTACTATTAACTATAACTCACATTTAAAAAGTACTACTTTTTATTATATTTATGCTGACTTTATTATACTAATATGCATTTTATGATATATTTGTATGTAAAATTGTGACTTTATTATCATACTCAAGTGACTTTTTCTGGTAATTTACAAATTACATTTTTATCATAAAAGTTCAACTTTATTCTAAAATATTATAACTTTGGTAATGTTATCCGATAATGTTATTCCTTTATTATTTTTATTTCTTGGTTGTCAGTGTGGCCCTTCATATACTGTATAGACACTTTCAGGTGGCTATAGATCAAATCAGTTCAGTGCACTCCCTCACCACTGAGTTTCAGACAACGTGGTACCTTTGAGACATAATGCTTCGTGTCACACTCATCACTGGCTCGGCTTACAGAGTGCCTGGTGAAATAAGTGGTGTCTGTGTCCATAGACTCACCCCCACGAGGCCGTGAAACTTTGTATCTCACAGTGTCCCATTCCGCGAGTGGTGCACTTGTTTTCCACTTGCTGCAACACAAAAGCCTTGCCCCAGGAGATCCATATATTTCAGCAGGGTTATTTTGGTCTTTCCGCTCACAGGGAGGAAACGGAATAATAACGTTGCACAGAGAAGAGAAAAATCACTGGGTGACCTCTTGGACACTGGCTGTCTGGGGGCAATGCAGACTGGGGTGATCCTTTCATGAGTCTAATGAGATACCCATCAGTACATTCTAAGCTTGTGTTTTTCCAGTAATGACAGCAAGGAGGGAAAGTAGGCTGTGTGTGCACTACCTTAGCAACCAGCAAGACTGGCCTACTTTTGTCATGTTGAAATCCTCATGTGTAATTTTCCTGTTTCAAATACAGACAGGAAAAAGATGCAATGTCCAATGAGAGGCTTGTCAGTGTCGTCCTGTAGGACGCACTGTCACAGTCTTTGCGCTTCTGTTGAGCAATAACAACAAGCAGCGGTGTGCACTGAAGGCCTTATAAGCCTTCTCTGCTGGCCTAAACACTATCCGAAGCACTGACCTATAGCTACAATTTAATTATGTGGTGTGGGATGTGTTCAGAATGATTTTGCCCCCTTCATCAGTTCTGAAAATGTTTTCAGCCGACAATCGTAAATGTTAAACCTGATGAATATTTACAAATGTAAATCCTGATGTGCGCGGTCAACACCGACTTCGGCCGATCTCCCGACTCCATGAACAATAGCCAATTGAGAAGCGATGTGAAAAAGAGGAGCAACTGGTTATGTTGAGCGATAGTATACCTTGCCTCACAAGTCATTCATCACAGTAAAAATAACAAGGAGAAGAGGTTGCAACCGCAATGTGATTACTGGATAAAGTAAGAGTTAACCAAACTTTTACAATTTCTCTTTCTTCTTCTATGTATTTTGAATGCAGTCTGCCCACCTGTCAATTTTTCCTTGTGATGTGTGGGCTCACATTTAAAAAAATTGGATTAAGATGTTAAAAATCGTGATGTGTGTACCCGGCTCTAGCTGAGAGACGTGTCAAGGTGTACAGTGTTATAAAACTTTACTCATCCACAGTGTGTTTGCTGGCATGGTTACATAATTGTCATTTCAACACACCCATGAATGCTGCACTTTGTACTTTTTGTCGAATGTCTTGTGCACAGCAAGTTCTACTTCATTTGATTATTGATCAATAAACATGTTCTGTCTGAGCTCGCTGACACAGTTACTGACACACTCTTGGAATTCAGAGCCGGTGATTAGATTGGCATAGGTAATCAATTATGATTTGTTTCCATGGGCTGACTGAGCTGTACACCAGAGACAAGCTGTCACTGATGGATGGGTGCTATCCGGGACACTCCATACAGGCTGACTGTTATCGACTCACTGTGGCTGTGAGAGGTGATCACCCTCTCTGTCTCTGTGAGTGGATATCTGATTCACAGCATTTGGCCCATTCTGCATTTCATTAGGCATTCAGATTAACGTTTTGTTTCAGAACCAGGGCGACTTAGTGCAGTCCTTACAGAAATTGTCCAACATTTTTCTCGTTCATTTACCACACAAACAACACCGTGTGCAGTTTGCATGTTCTCTCTGTGCTTGCCTGAGTTTTCTCTGGTTATTCCGGCTTCCTCCCACATTCGAAAAACATGCATGTTAGGTTCATTGATGACTCTAAATTGTCCAAAGGTGTGAAAGTAAGTGTGAAAGTGTGTTTTTTGTCTCTATGTGGTGTGAGATTGGCTGGTGACCAGTCCAGGATGTACCTCACCTTTCGCCCCAAATCAGCTGGGATAGGCTCTAGTTCATCCGTGACCCTAAACTATACTGTATATATTTTAAAAAACTACTTCATCTTCAGTTGCACATGATAAAAATGGGTTAAACTGATATATTCCCCCCTCTTTTCCTCAAAAGTAATCAAATAATATGTTAGTTAAACACATTTTAATCAAGTCCAACCGAAAGTGAAGTACCGGTACCTTTTTTCAGTTCATGTGTATGCTTGAAGTAAGTAAATTGGAAGGAGTTTTTTTTTTCTTCAGTGTAATGAGGGCAAGCACTATAGAAAATCAATGAAATAATCTGTGTTTTATTTGTCATGGCTACTTGTGCGCCAAAGCCCAATAAGCAATTGCAGATGAAAGTCCCTATCATTTTTATCGGCAACTGGGGGCAGAGAACTCTGTTTGTTGCATCACACTGCAGTGAAGGAATAGGGAGAGGCGGCAGCACGAGAGACCACTATAATGATTATAAGATGATGATTATTCTTTTCATAATGCATTTGAATCACTAGTTTGTCGGATAACATAGCGAACATTTCAGTTTGTCTTTTTTTTAGTTGGGGTCAATTTATTAATAGTTGTACAATCTTCTTCTATTAGGACCAGTTAATTTCTACAAGGTGTGTCAGAAAAGATCCCAAACTCCAGACTACAAACTACAAGTTTGCCTCTTCTAAATAATCCTACTAGAGTCTACTGCACTTTCCCAGCCTTCTGTGCCATGCCTTGATGCAGTCCTGGAAGGATTCTTCTGAGATCCACCACAGCGCCGTCATCACGGCCATCTTGATGTTGTGCACGTCTACAAAACAAGGTGCTCTGATGACCCCTTTGAGCTTGGAAAAGAGGGGGAAAAAAATCATACTTATTGAGGCCGGATGCAAGGAAGTTGCTCCAGGATGGCGATGCTCAGGGCACTGTGAGGAGGCGAGTTGTCCTGCCACAACTCTCGCCTCTTCTCGCACACTGAACAAATAAATCTATCTTTTGTGACACCAGTCCTGAAACTTTTGGAAAATACCTTGTCAGTGCACTCAGGGAGAAAAGCACATGCTCGTTGTTTTGCAATTATGTAACATCAGGAGCTGGAGGGTCTTGATAGCATCATCCTTCTCTAAACCACAAGCGCAAGAGGACTGAACGTTCAGTGTACTCAGATGAAGAGAGCAAAGAAAGATATTTGCTGGAAGCAGACCGTGCCAAAAATGTGTCCCGCCTGCAAGGGGGAATGCAATAAAAGGTCTTTTGATTGCAGAGATCCTTCCGATGTTGCTACTCCATCATAAAGCAGCAAGACCAAAAGTTTGAGCATGGAAAGTTGCCTCAGGTAATACAAGTCCATAGATAGTGTTGACACACGATTGTGCTTGAACATCCCCATTAGAGCAGGGCCCAAAACTAACATTGAATACCCGTGACCTTCAATCCCTCAGGTGGCATTGCATTAAAAACCGGCATCATTGCGTGAAGGATATTGCCAGGTTGGCTTTGGAACACTTCAGAAAGCCATTGCTAGTTAACCAAGTTCGTCACTACACCTAAAAATGCAAGGTGAAACCGTAGCGTGAAAAGCGAAAACCGTATATCAACAACACCCAGAATCACCGCCAGGTTCTCTGGGCCCGAGCTCATCTGAGATGGACTGAGGAAAAGTGGAAAAGTGTGCTGTGGTCTAATAAGTCCACATTCATATTGTTTTGGGAAATCATGGACATGGTGTGGCCTTCTGGGCCAAAGTTCAAAAGCCAGCAACTGTGATAGTATGGGGTTGCTTTAGTGCCCACCTGTGAGTAACTTGCACTTCAATGAAGGCATGATTAATGCTGAAAGGTACATACAGGTTTTGGAGCCACACATGCTGCCATCCAAGCTGTCTTTTTTCAGTGGTGTCCCTACTTATATGCTTATTTTAGCAAGACAATGCCAAGGCACATTCTGCATATGTTAAACCAACATAGCTTCATAGTGAGAGTGGGAGTACTGGACTGGCCTGCCAGCAGTCCCAACCGCTCACCAGTTGTGGTGCATTATAGAAATGCGACAACGGAGGCCCTAGACTGTTGAGCAACTGAAGTTGTACATCAAGCAAGAATGGAAAAGGATTCCACCTACAAAGCTTCAACAATTAGTGTACTCATTTTCCAAACACTAATTAAAGGAAAGGTGATGTAATACAGTGGTAAACATGTCCCTGTCCTAGCTTTTTTGGAATGTGTTGCAGGCATCAAATTCAAATAAGCAAATATTTGCAAAAAAAACAACGACCAAAAAAGCCAATAATTTGATCAGTTTGAACGTTAAATATTCTTGGAAGAGTTAAATAGTCTTTATAGCATATTCAACTCCTGTACCTGTACCTGTACATGTTGAACAGGATTTCCAAATCATTGTATTCTGTTTTCATTTATGGTTTACACAACGTCTCAACTTTATTGTAATTGGGGTTTGTAATTTGTTTCTAATAAAACAAAATCGCTAAACAAATATTTTTGGGGAACCTGCTATGAACATTTTCAACCAGCTGCTTTTGGCTCATTAGAATAGGAGGTAGCACAAAAGTCGAAAGCCTGGGCCAAATGTCTTTCGTGCTTCTTTTCAAACTCCCAGTTGACATCATCTGCATTGAAAGGATGTCTGACTGGCTGTAGAAGGTTTAGCCAGATGGCCGCTCATCTCTGTGAAGCCTCTGAAAGCCTCTTAAGACGAAGACTACGGGCGCCAGGAGACAACGGAGCAATCGTGCCGCCCAACTCTAATCTCTCTGCAATACGCTGCACCCGCCATGGAATTAGCATGTCATCGGCTAGCAGGAGCCGAACACCGTCCAGGAAATGCTCAGCGACCGTGCCTGTTGCCATGCCCGCCTCCCTCACCTGGTGGTGAGCCAGCTTGTACTTGTACAATGTGGGGCCATGAGTTACACTTCTGCCCCTGATCACAAAGGGCACATCCCCAACTTTATGACACTAAGTTTTTTTGTTTAAAGATATTGGAGCTGGGAGTCAGCCTGAAGAGAGTGTACACACACAGCTTACAGTGTTTCTCTTGGTCAAGTAGCATGATCACTGAGTCATCATCATTCGTTCCAATACACACAAAAAAAAAAAAAAAAAAAAAAAAAAAAACATGAAGATGAAGAATCAACTCACCTTCAAAGCAGTAAGATGATGTGTCCAGATTTAAAGGAAAAATATGCATTTCAGTTTTGGGAGGGGTGGTAATGTCAGATGCAAATGAGCCATTTCTCACACCACTCCCTGTTACCATGACGACCAGGGGTGAAGCTATTTTGAGGCCAAAATGTTGAATCTTCCAAGAAAAAGTGTGAAACAACCCACTATAAAGAGTAGAAGCATTGATTATATTTTCACTGGTGGAGGCAGAACTTCATTGCCAAGCTACCAAGCAAATTATGTATCAATATATGTGGCGGAAACATCGCCAAGCACAAATAAAGCAACGTCACACTTGATAGGCAGGCAAAAACTCCAGAAATATTTGTATACATTCACTTAAAACGTCAGTTTTCCATAACATTTAACGTAACTTTTTGTATTTTTTTGTTTTTGCGAAACCCCTAAAAAATGAGGGGATTCATCTCAAGGGTCCTAACCAAAAAAATGTGAACAAAGCCTAGTTAATTGTTTCAATATATTAATATTAATTATATGCATGAACATCAAGAATGCAAAAAATGTTACTTGAAGATACAAGGAGAGTTAGTAAAAGTTATATCATGGCAATCGATTGACCTGGGAATTACAGCACATTGCCATTATTTCCTATTGAAAAAAGAAGAATCCCAATCGCAGGGTATCTCTTCTGACATGATTGTTTAAGTGAATATTATTATTTTTTTGTACACAACAAAAAGAATCCGCTCAATCCAAATCTTTCTGAGCCTCCACAGTGTGTTTATGCGTCCCCGCTCCGAGTAATGGCCGCTTGTGTGCAGCAAATATGCGATAACAAACATGCCAATGGCATTCTTGTAGTGGCCCTTGACCTCCCTTTGACATTCCATACTTGTTTTTGTGTCTCTTCCTTACGAATGAATCACAATTTCCTCAGAGCAACTTCGTATTAAAATGAAAAAAAAAAAAAAAAAAAATATCCAAAAATTCCCCTGTGGAGGACAAGCCAACGTTGAACTCTAGGCGGGCTGAAGCAAACAATGGGAAATACCTTTTGTATAATTTGATGCAGGTTGATTGTACTGTAGTACTGATTGTTTGAGTCAACGTTGCAACAGCCCCATTTGTTGTCACTGTGGATAAAATAGCCTCATTTGCTGCCTGTACCTAAGGAAAAAATAACGAAAAAGTACTAAAATATTGTGGACAACTAAAAGTATAATTATTTGATGACTGACATTTTACTCAAGTATAAACAAAAGTGTCTACACATACACTCACGTAAAAATAAAAAGTAAGCCATTTAAAATATATTTACTTTTTAATGAGCAACATTAGACTGCACTTGTCAAAAAATCCTAACTGATCATATCAAACTAGAATGGCACTTAGTAGAGCACCAAGTGCCTTATTTCTTTTCTTTGTCTCTATGCTGTTATGTCTGTGTACCCAACTTTTCATCCGAGTCACAACAACAACACGCTGTGCATGCGCATGTGTGTTTGTGCGAGTCTAAGTTTCCATACAGGATGACAAAGGGAGAGTGGTAGTTGTGTGGGTTCAGAGAAAAGCCTTCGTCATTTCCTTCCCGTTTCCTTCATTTTATTCTCTGGGCTCCTGCTGCAGACTGCCCCCTCTTTCCTCCACCTGGAGACACACATACACACTCGGACACGAAATCAAGTGCACTAGCAATATACAGTACAAAACGAAGCACCCAGAAGTTCAAACCAGCAGAATGTCATGAATAATTAGCCCTGAGCACCCACTAATTTAAAATATTTTAATCACCTTGTCTGGTTCGGTAACTTTTCATACCTGGAGCAGGTGTGTGACTCTAATAACCTCCCAGGTGCACTCGTGGGTTGTGCATGACACAACAATACAACCTTTCAAGTGCAGCAAGTTATGATAAAGTGGGCGGGTTAGATGTCTATGCTGAGGCTTCGCTCAAATACTACATACACTATATGATTTCCAGTGAAAATTTCTTCACAAGCCTACAATGCACTACTTTATAACCTTTACAAGTGAAGTGGTGAACTTCGTTTGACGTTCTCTTAACGTTTCCAACTTTTCAGTGTTTCAGTAGTGTTTGCACAACTTGTTCTCTCTGAAAGAGAAAATTCAAAACTGGTGTTTGATCCTTGTATGGACTGATACATTTCCTGGTTCCTGGTTCAATTGGAATTGGTATTTAAACAGTCCTTTTCATCATGCTGTTCACATTTTAACATCACAAGATCAGACGACACTTAACATCATCAGTACCTCGCCTGTCACAGGGAAACAGCCAGTGAGCTTAGAGTGTCACATTGTCATCAGTGGGTTTCAACCAATGTATAGAGAGACTGGAAGAGTAACAGAAAGAGATAGAAGTAGACGTCCTTGGGAATTTTCATGGGTCAAACTCCTGTTGTGAATTTTGCCCAGATAAGTGGTAGATAAAAGATTGGATGGATGTATTGATATTTAGTTAATTATTTTGGTTAAATTACACAGATAATTGCTATGTCGCTATAAGTATTATTATGACACTTTTCTTCTTTGCAGTCACTGGTACACTTCTGTGCTGGCATCACACTCACACACACACACACACACACACACACACAAAGCAGAAGAAATCACTAAACCTGTGAATTTACAGTAAGTATATTTCAATTATATTTTGTGTGACATTAGAGACCTAGGTGGAACGGTGGTTAGCGCGTCTGGCTCACAGTTCTGAGGACCGGGGTTCAATCCCCGGCCCCGCCTGTGTGGAGTTTGCATGTTCTCCCCGTGCCTGTGTGGGTTTTCTCCGGGCACTCCGGTTTTCCTCCCACAAAACATGCATTAATTGACAACTCTAAATTGCTCGTAGGTGTGAATGTGAGTGTGAATGGTTGTTTGTTTGTATGTGCCCTGCGATTGGCTGGCAACCAGTTCAGGGTGTACCCCGCCTCCTGCCTGATGATAGCTGGGAGGAGAAGCGGCTCAGAAAATGGATGGATGAATGGATTAGCGATCTATTTTTTTGGACACGGGGCCAGTAGATTTTGACCAGGACGTGAATTTACACAAGTTTATGTCAGGTCAATAAAGAGATGGTGTGTATCCATGTGACAAATGGGGTTGCCAGTCATATCATGTACAAGTTAGTGCCTATCGGACGTGGGAACACAGGAATTGCGGTGCACTGGCCTGAACACAAAAGATCAACACGAGGCTCTATAATCCTGTTGTTTATGAAAATGAAATTGACAGATACCATTGTTTGCTCCAATAAGCAAAATGCACTGACCTATCGTGACAGGAATGCTCCTAGTCAGGATACATTAGATTAAATAGGATTGTACTTTGTAGTCGGGTGTGTGAGCGTAAGCATGTGTTGAATACTGGGTGTGAACATTGGGAATGTTTTCACTTTTGCTGTGACGACATAATATGGCACAACCAAAATAACAACATAAAAAGCAACATGAAATCAGTAAGGAACACACGTACACAGACATTAAATATGCAGTGTCAATGGACGAGAAAAACAACAGAGACGTTCCATGAGAAACTTTACTAACTTTGTAATATAAGAAGATCGTGGTCGTAATTTTGAGAAAACCCTGCTGTGTTACAAGCTGCACTTCATAAGAAATAAAAGAGGTTTTAAAATTAAACCAATTACTCCAAAGTGCTTTTTCAACCCTCCTAATATTTAATCCAAGCAGTACAGTGCTAATGGGATTAACACTGTCATTTCATTTCAACTAAATTGGTCAAAATATATAAAGGCACGATCAGACACAACATGCTATATTAGCAACACAGGCATTTCTCCATTAGGGGCCAATTTTCTATACCACTTATCTTGTTCAGTGACATTGGAAACTGGAGCCTATTGCAGCTGACTTTGGGCGAGAGGCAGGGTACACCCTGGACTGGTCGCCAGTCAATCGCAGGGCACATATAGATACAATTATTCACACTCATATTCACTCCATCACTGAGTGGGAACCCACGCTGCCTGCATGGAAGTCAGGCAAGTGAACCACTAAACCATCCGTTACTTCGGGGTGAAAATGTTTGTTATATTTAATGCAGAGTCGTTCTTCAATTGCCTATAGGTAAACTTGTCATAAATGTAATTTGCTGTCTGTTTGACTTCCTCTTTGTCCAGGTGCACATGAACTCTTCCGAGCAACAAGTTAATGCGTGATTTGGAAAAAACAGTCCAAGAAATTCTCATCAAATGGTAATTACAAAACATCAAATGGGAATTAGGAGATCCATCTTGACATGCTTGAGGTTATCTTGGAAAGATAAATCAATATTTAGTAATTGACATTACAATCCAATCTTGCTTTTTTCCTTTCGGCTTGTCCCGTTAGGGGTCGCCACAGCGTGTCATCCTTTTCCATGTAAGCCTATCTCCTGCATCCTCCTCTCGAACACCAACTGCCCTCATGTCTTCCCTCACAACATCATCAACCTTCTCTTTGGTCTTCCTCTCATTCTCTTGCCTGGCAGCTCCATCATTCGATCAATATACTCACTCTCTCTCCTCTGGACGTGTCCAAACCATCGAAGTCTGCTCTCTCTGGCTTTGTCTCCAAAACATCTAACCTTGGCCGTCCCTCTGATGAGCTCATTTCTAATTTTATCCAAACTGGTCACTCCTAGAGCGAAATTCAACATCTTCATTTCCGCCACCTCCAGCTCTGCTTCCTGTTGTCTCTTCAGTGCCACTGTCTCTAATCCGTACATCATGACTGGACTCACCACTGTCTTGTAAACTTTGCCCTTCATTCTAAAAGAGACTCTTCTGTCACATAACACACCTGACACCTTCCTCCACCCGTTACAACCTGCTTGGACCCATTTCTTCACTGTGTGGCTCATCAACTTTATTCCTCTATAGTTCTCACAGCTCTGCACATCACCCTTGTTCTTAAAAATCGGCACCAGCACACCTTTCCTCCATTCTTCAATCATCTTTTCACCCGCTAGAATTCTATTGAACAAGCTGGTCAAAAACTACACAGCCACCTCTCCTAGCTGCTTCCACAGGAATGTCATCAGGACCAACTGCCTTTCCATTTTTCATCCTCTTTAATGCCTTTCTAACTTCCCCCTTACAAATCATTGTACTTCCTGGTCCTCTTCTACTCTTCCTTCTCTCTCATTTTCCTCATTCATCAACTCTTCAAAGTATTCTTTCCATCTATCTAGCACACTACTGGCACCAGTCAACATATTTCCATCTCTTTCCTTAATCACCCTAACCTGCTGCACATCCTTCCCATCTCTAGCCCTCTGTCTGGCCAACCTGTCGAGATCCTTTTCTCCTTCTTTAGTGACTAGGGTTATAACCAACCAACCTGGCATACATATCATCATATGCCTCTTGTTTGGCCTTTGCCACCACTACCTTTACCCTATGTTGCATATCAATGTATTCCTTTCGCCTCTCCGCGGTCCTCTCAGTGTTCCACTTCTTCTTAGCTAACCTTTTTCCTCGTATGATTTCCTGTACTGTGATGTTCCACCACCAAGTCTCCTTCTCTCCTTACCTGCCAGAAGATACACCAAGTACTTGCCTTCCTGTCTCTCTGATCACCTTGGCTGCAATGCTCCAGTCTTCTGCGAGCTCCTCCTGTCCACTGAGAGCCTGTCTCACCTCTTCCCCAAAAGCCACACAACACTCTTCCTTTCTCAGCTTGCACCGCATGGTTCTCTGCTCTGCCTTTGTCTTCTTAATCTTCCTCTCCACCACCAGAGTCATCTTACACACCACTATGTGTGTCTAGCCACTATACTGTCTAGCCACACTCTCCCCTACCACTACCTTACAGTCGGTAAGTCCTTCAGATCACATCGTCTGCACAAGATGAAATCCACCTGCGTGCTTCTACCTCTGATCTTGTAGGTCACCCTATGTTCCTGCCTCTTCTGGAAAAAAGTGTTCACGACAGCCATTTCCATCCTTTTTGCAAAGTCTACCACCACCTGTCCCTCCAAGGTCCTTTCCTGGATGCCGTACATACCCATCACTTCTTCATCACCCCTATTTCCTTCATCAACATGTCCATTACAATCTGCACCAATCACGACTCTCTCTCTGTCTGGGATGCTCAGAACTACTTTGTCTAGCTCCTTCCAGAATTTCTCGTTCACCTCGAGGTCACATCCTACCTGTGGGGCATAGCCACTAATTACATGATACAAAACACCCTCAATTTCAGGTTTCAGCCTCATCACTCAATCTGATACTCTTTTCACCTCCATTCTTAGCCAACTCTTCTTTTAAAATAACCCCGACTCCATTTCTCTTCCCATCTACACAATGGTAAAATAATTTAAACCCTGCCCCTAAACTTCTAGCCTGACTGCCTTTCCACCTGGTCTCCTGGACACACAATATATCAACCTTTCTCCTAATCATCATGTCAACCAACTCCCAAGATTTTCTTCTCATAGTCCCAACATTCAAAGTCCCCACATTTAATTCTAGGCTCTGTGCTTTCCTCTTTTCTTTCTGCCGAAGAACCCGCTTTCCACCTCTTCTTTGTCTTCGACCCACAGTAGCTGAATTTCCACCGGCGGCCTGCAGGTTGACGGCGCCGGTGGCGGACGTTGTTAAACAGTACCATTGTTTACCTAGTACAGTATGGTAATATCAGCATTACAGTCATAGAAGTACTTTACAGTGTTCTCACACTATGGTTCATCGTGGTTCCTCATTTGCTGACTTGCTACATAGCGTTATTACAATTTGTTTTTTTACAGTATACTTACTGTAATGTCCTTGCATGTGAGAATGGAGAGCCACACTCCCAGATGCACGTTTCAGCCATTTATTGAATGCCAGGTAAAACACATATAAACATGAGCAGAGGAGTTGTTGTTCACCACACAGAGACTGTCCACCCGACCAGGCATGCATGTACAGACACTACAATATGTACAGTATTTTCTATTCTATTGTATTTTATCCCTGTAATTTTTGGGATGTTCAAACACATTTACAATGTGTGTCAACACGTGTTTTAAATGTTTTTGAAGCATGTGGGAGGGTAAAACTATATATATAAAAAGTTGTTTTATATGGTCTCTCTTTATCATGGATTTTAGTCATTTAATTAACATACCTATTATGTTTGGGTCAAATGACCCGTGTTTTTGGTGTATCAAAGAAACAAACATAACAGGAGGGCTAACAGTCTAACGTATTTCAACTCTGTGCTGTTACAACGTTAATAAATTAAAACATCTACCGATGCTTGGCACACCCTCAGAAGAACTCTCTGGAGAGCCAACCTGCCGATGACGTGACTTTGATTTGACGTTCACCACAGCACTCGCTCCTGCGGATAAACCAGATAAACAAGGACGACAATCAAGCTAGAAACCGCACAAGGCAAAAGTAGGCCAGAAAAGACTGACTAAGTCAAGTGTTGTCTGTTTTAAAGCAGTGTGTCAATGGGGTTGCCAACAACAACAATAACAGAAAATGGATGGATACAATTTCTTTTGAAGTACAATAACATTTGAATATTAATTGTTGCTGTTTGGTCAGTTTCTAGAAACTAATTCACACCTTCAGTAGAATCAATTGGATTTTAGCCATATAATGTGTGCACGTCATCACTGCCCGATGAGAACTACTGTATATACAGTATGTGTATGTCACATCATTTATTTTCCAGAGGTGCTTTTACAACACAGGAACTTCACACACCGCAACATTCGGCAGATTATTCGTTTTTCTTTGATTATAAAGTTTTTATGATTGTGAGAAGCCAAAATCGAAATCACGATTAAATTTCTATTAATCGGCCAGCCCTAGTTCATAATGCAAATAATTACAAGTTATCGTGTTGTGTTGTTGTGTGTGTCTGAGGGACATACTTCTGGCAACAAATTAAGATACACTTGTTAAAATATGATATGATAAAATACAGTGGACCACGCTCGTAACTCAAATCATCTATCCCCATTGAAATGAATGGAAATGTCATTCATCTGTTCTAGCCTCCTCCCCAAAAAAACAACAATGTCTGTAATGTGTTTTTTAATAAGGAAACTAGCATGGTACAATATTTATTTTGTAAAACATATAGTATAAACATATTTACGGAATGTACTGTTCCCTGTGATCAGGAAGGTGTACCCAACCTCTTACCCCAAAATCATCTTTGGATAGGTTCCACCCACAACCCTAATGAGGAAAAGTGCTATCGAGAATGGATGGCTGGATTATGTTTTCATTTTTGATTTGGTTTGTTAGCAGGATAAAGCAACAACGACTAGAGGGAATTACCAGAAAATTTTCAAAACATTGTGAGATTGACATTTGTCTTGAATCCTCATTGAATAATGCATGAATCCTCGGTGGATTTACACTCCACGTTTAAGTGGCAAATTCCAATTTAGTGCCTATACTGTAATATACGACTGGCGCAGAGGAAAAATGAATGCCTGTCTGACTGTGATTGACAGGTACAGTGTGTACCATGCCTCTCTCTAGCTTTCCTGTGACCCTGACCAGATTATGCAGTATAGGAAATGGATGGAATTTTACCATGCTGAAAAGGTTGTATAAATACTTTACACAACAATGAACAATTACCTTGAACCCAAAAGACTATTCTTCTTTTTTTAGTCAGTGTACCATCAAAACGGTC
The DNA here is from genome assembly GCF_024500275.1 of Phycodurus eques. Lineage (NCBI taxonomy): Eukaryota > Metazoa > Chordata > Actinopteri > Syngnathiformes > Syngnathidae > Phycodurus > Phycodurus eques. Next base: position 12,306,256 of record NC_084532.1, on the reverse strand, counting down.
CCCAAAGCTGCAGTAGTTTAGGGGCTTTGCTGCCATGCATATGCACATAAACGTGTTTAGGGAGCAGGCTAGCTTGAAAGAATACGAGCAGGAATGTGCAGGTTTGTTTTGCATGTGTCTTCAGTGAGGCTCATTGTTGTTGTGCAAAGGCTTCCTGTCAACCAGAATAGCAGAAAATCTCTGATCTCTCCGGCTGGATGGGAAACACGGTTTTACAGCATTTGTGTTAGCAAAGCCAGAGCTCAGCGCAATGGAACACACAAAGTTGACTTTGTCCAAAATAAAAGCGCCAGTTTATAAATAGATACACAACTGTATTTGTTGACTGTCTTATCAATCGACTTGTGCTTAAGAAAGATCACATTGGCATGAGGGTGAACCCCGTTGGAGGTTTCTTTGTTTTGTCTCTCAACTGTTACTACAAACAATAAGAGTAGAATCCTGACATTCTACTTGAGTGCTCAGCCATTAGAAATGTTGTTTGTCAATGTTGACACAATGTACTCATCATATAATGTACAGAGGGTCCACTGTTTACTGTTTTGGAGTGCTTGGGCAAAACCCAGTCTGCATGGTGAGAACATGCAAACTACACACAGTAAGCTCTGTGCTGAGATTTGAGCCCAAGACCTCTCGACGATGAGGCCCATGTGCTAACGGTTACCCCACTGTGGTGTCCCAAAACAAGGACCATCCATTTTGTTCCACTTATCCGAAGTGTGGGGGCAGTAGCTTTAGCAGGGAAGCCCAGACTTCCCTCTCCCCAGCCACTTCATCCAGCTCTTCCTGGGGGATCCCGAGGCTTTTTCATACCAGCCGGGAGACATTGTTTCGCCAGTGTGTCCTGGGTCGTCCCCGGGGTCTCCTCCCGGTGGGATGTGCCCGGAACACCTTACCAGGGAGGCGTCCAGGAGGCATCACAATCGGATGGCCGAGTCACCTCATCTACCTCCTCGCAATGCAGAGGAGCAGCGGCTCTACTCTGAGCCCCTCGCGGATGACCGAGCTTCTCATCCTATCTCTAAGGGAGAACCGGGACACCCTGCGGAGGAAACAAATTTCGGCCGCTTGTATCCAGGATCTTTCACTGTGGTTTGCTGGAGTCCTAAAGGTTTAGAAATGGCTTTGCAGAGACTGAAAAATGTCAATTACTTTATTTCTCATCTGTTGTTGAATCTGAATCATGGCATTTTGTTGCAGCTTTTGAGATCTTTTGGCCAACTTCATTTTGTCAGACAGGTTTCTTTTTCAGTGATTTCTTGATTGAACAAATCTGGAGGTAATCAGGCTAGGTTGTGGTTAGCGAAAATAAACCAAAAAATGTGCTACTGTTAATTCATGATTTAAAAAGGAGGGTCATGACGATTTGACACATGGCTAGGGAGCTTTGAATATTTACAGTTCTTTGATTATCTTAAATATTAAGGGGGGGGGGGGGAATAAGAATTTGAGAATACTTTTTCACTGCACTGTACTGTAATATTAGAAGGAAGGGAATCCTCCCGGGCCTGAAATCTGTGTGTGTGTGTTGTTTATGTTTGGCTGAGAAATAGATAATATCCATCCATCCATTTCCTGAGCCGCTTCTCCTCACTAGGGTCGCGGGCGTGCTGGAGCCTGTCCCAGCTATCATTGGGCAGGAGGCAGGGTACACCCTGAATTGGTTGCCAGCCAATCGCAGTGCACATACAAACAAACAACCATTCACACTCACATTCACACCTACGGGCAATTTAGAGCTGTCAATCAATCTACCATGCATGTTTTTGGGATGTGGGAGGAAACCGGAGTGCCCGGAGAAAACCCACGCAGGCACGGGAGAACATGCAAACTCCACACAGGCGGGGCCTCGGATTGAACCCTGGACCTCAGAACTGTGAGGCAGGCTCTCTAACCAGTCGCCCACCGTGCCGCTAATAGATAATATATCACATATATAATATATAATAATAAGATTATAGATAAAAATAGATACTGAACAGGGTAGACAAATAAGCAAATTTTAACAAAGACACACACACACACAGGGTGTGTGATAGATAAACAGTTGCGAGGTTAGAACAAACTGCTCAGCTGAAATGTTTTTCTTGATGAAATGACCTGCACTTGTTAACCTCCCACATCACCAAATATAACTTCATAACAGCTTTTGCTTCTCTTAATGCTGTTAGGTCATCCTTAATTAGATAATAAGTGGCACATCTGCCTCACAGTTCTGAGGACCGGGGTTAAAATCCCGGCCCCGCCTTTGTGGAGTTTTGAACCTAAGCCAAAATAGCCACAAAAGGAAGTGTAGTTACATGGGAGTCTTTACATTCATACTATGTAATCATTATGGAGGCAACAACTTGTCAAATTTGCTTTAGGATCATACTGAGATGTGTCAGATATTCCTCACATTATTTGGCTACAGGCAGCACAGTAAGGAATGGTTAGCACATCTGTTTCACAGTTTTGGGGTTTAAACCTTGGCTGTGGCCTTCCGGTGTGGGGTTTGCATTTTCTCCCCATGCTTTTGTGTGTTTTCTCTAAAAAGTCAAAATATTATGGGAATAATGCAATCTAATATAGTAATATATTAAGAAAATGTAATATTACAAGAATTTATAAAAATATTACAAGGTAAAATGTTATATTATTATAATAAAGTAGATAAAGTTAATAAAGTAGAACAAAGCCATAATATTGAAATAGTTTTGTTAAAAAGCTAAACATGGTAATATTATGACAATAAAGTAATTTAATATAGCAATATATTAAGAAAAGTATTATAATTTAGAAATATGTCATATTATAAAAATGTCATATTATTAGAATAAAGTAGTTAAAGTTAATAAAGTAGAACAAAGCCATAATATTGAAATAGTTTTTTTTAAAAAGCCAAACATGGTAATATTATGATAATAAAGTAATTTAATATAGAAATATATTAAGAAAAGTATTATAATTTAGAAATAATATTTTTTAGAGGAAACAAGCTGAAGAAAAAGAAAGTTGAAAATGAACTTTTGTATGAAAAAAGGTAAGTTATATTACGAGAACAAGGGCATAATATTACTTTACTATATTACTATATTACTTTATATTACTTTTAGAGAAACATTTCATAATTTTACATGAATGTCAAAATTCATAACAGTAACATTTAGGCTTGTATTATTATCAAATAAAAAAACATTGTGGTCTTGAAAAATGTTTTTTGGTAGAATTTGTATTTTATTTTCATACTAATTTGACCATTTGAAACTACAATGAATTAGTTTTTTATTATTTAGTTCTTTTTAAATGTGGCCTCAATACTCCGCTGTCCAGTCACAATGATATTGTGGTAAGCGACGCTTTCTGCAATCAACAGGATGCACACTGGCTAGAACGAGGGAGTTCCTATTATTGTGAAAGCGCACACAAATTCATAAGCCGTGGCTCGTTGTCTCGCTAACAGCTGGATCACCTCAGTGAAATGCGAGTGAAATGGAATGGATGATTCGCAAACAGGAAATGGATGTGTGTTTTCAGACTTCTTACCACTGACCCGATTGTTCCACTTGAAGGGCTCACACATACATGTGGGGGACAATAGCGCCTCGCTGTAAACAGGAAACAGGACAGAGGTTTGGAGAATGTGTTTGGACTGGGTGTTTGAAAGCTGGCTGTCCTGCCATTGGCCACCCCTATTCACCTTTGTCAGCATGTCTCCATATATTCATCATCTGCGCCTCACATGCTTGCCATTAGCTATCAAGTGTGTGTGTGTGTGTATGTTTGTGTGTGTGTGTGCAGAGTCGGGTGGCGGTAGTGTTGATGTTCAGCTCACAATCTGCGTGTCTTCAAAAAGTCAATCCATTGCTTTTTTTATTCACTAGTATCACGTTACCCACGAAGCCATGTTGTCTCTGATGAAAGTTTACAAAAACTATCTGTCATAAAACGTGCAACGCAGAGTCGGGTGGTGGTGTTGATGTTCAGCTCGCCATCTGCGTGTGTCTTCAAAAGTCAATCAATGACATTTTAATTTTCCTCATTAAATAACGTCACCGAGCTTTTCTGTAAATCGAGGCATCCAGCTAAGCCCCCTTTTCGGGGTGTAGCCATCATTAGCTTGCTAACTGCACGCTGCAGTGGGTAAATGGGCCTTGTTATGAAAGCTAAGCACAGCTAAACCACCACTGAGCAGCATAGCCAAACAAAACGACGTCACTTTGTACTTATATAGTGGGGGAGGGAACTCACGCTAGAAAGTATACCCCCGAGCCCCATGATGTCACGGGGCTGTGTTATAGCCCCGCCCAAAACAAAATTAGGAAAATTCAAATGGTGAAAAAGATGCTTAAGACATATCTCAACAATTCAGCACTACATTGTTATGTCTTTGGATATGTTTTCAGCACTTCAAACATATTTAATGTATTTAGGAACAAAACACAGATTTCTGCTTAGTGCCACTTTAAGCGCATTCCTGTGGTCAACAAAATGAATAACAGCACAACCCAGATTTTAAGAACTATTTGCTGCTGAAATGCAAAAAGAGTGGAGGACAGAATGATGCTGCCAGGAGGGAAGTGTAATGTGATTGAAACACAGAGCATTCTGTGCTTATTCTAAGTCATCTAATTGATGATGCTAAGCTTTATTTACTTTTTATGGAAGAAGCTTCTGGATTAAGTATCAATTTGTGCACTTAATTCATACTGAGTGAAAATTTACCGTATATGTCCTATATCCACAATTGTTGATGAAACGATGCACATTTCCATATTATGGGACTAATAAAAGTGGTCTTATTTCAAATATTTATTCATAAGAATAACCTGCCTATGTTCTGAAGTGACGTGTGCAGTGACGTACTAATTAATTTCCGGTTCAGAGGCGGCATCCTGTGTGGATGCATATTATTTTATATTTATCTCGAGACACCTATTAGTTGCCCTGTTATTTTGTTGTTCAAAGTTGGTTACTCTCTGTGAAAACACGATTCCAGCCACACCTCCTGTATGGAACAAGTGTACTCTTTCACCAAATCACTTATTTCGATGTAACGTAATGTAATATCATGTAACGATAGCATAGCAATTAGCATGGCTTTGACATCTTCGCCTATCCACGCCTCGTCCAGCATGGTTAAGAAGTCTTATTCTTATTCGCTACCACGGAGGCGATGATCAGTGACTAACAATGTGTTGACACCCGAGACTCAAAGAACTTTTGCCTCGGTGGCTTGGCAGTCAGGGAGCGCAATAAAATAGGGCGCACCAAGCAGCTCTTCAATGTGGACGTGCCGCTAATGTCAGATATCGGATTTTTTTTTTTTCAATATCCGGAGCAATCAGCGTTATGGCCGTAACGAGTCAACGTCCAGTGATTTCAATACAAACATACGGACGTTTCAGAACATCTGACAGCTCTTTTCGCACCGAAACATAAACTTCAATGATTTAAAAGTGGTACAATCTGAAAACATCCATCCATCGATTTTCTTTGGTGCTTTTCCTGACGAGGTGTCATGGGTGAGAGGCGAGGTACACCCTGGATTGGTCGCCAGCCAATCGCAGGGCACATCCTCTAAGTATGGCATGCGGACGTGCTATGGCCCACTCTATTCTTTCATCCGGCCCATCGAGCCATCATCAACAGTCCTGTGATATTTGTTGCATTAATTTAGCCTGCAAATGAAAAAAAAAATTGTTTCCAGTTGTCATTTAAACTGGCGTTGACAAAGTCTGTTAGTGCCAGAATTTGCAGCTAAGTGCAATACAGACAGAAAATGGAAAATGTATTTCTGGGTCACAGATATATAATATGACGTGATCACAACCATAAGACGTGCCTCCCATGCCTACGTGGCGGCCATGTTGAATGTGGCACACTTCCAGGCTATGCGTTGACTGGCGGCCATGGCGACAATGGTTTAAACCATCGCAGCCATGGCGACGATGGTTTATCGATTGTCTATTGTCACATAGACCACGATGCCGACGTGCAACGCATCCGACCAAATAAAAGAAATAAGAGCTACCGTGAACACCATTTAGTGAGCAACTGAATCTGCTGCTAATTGAAATGTCTGACACATTTGCCACACAATAACATGGGAGAAAAAGAACAGTGCACGTGTGCGTGGCGTTGTGTTTTCCAAGTATGCTTGGCACTAAAATACAATGAGTTTGCAAAAAGAACTTCCCTTTTAGGTGTTTATTAATGATGACCAGCATTACATGAAAACAAACGCATCAGGTTGTTCATACCAATTCGTTGCTGCCATAAGGTGAAACAAGTTTCCTGTGCTACCGCTCAGTGTTACCCAGGTGAAGGACTGACATTTCCATTTTCATTTTACCAATGAATGCATTTCATTTCTGTTTGTAAAACATCACTGACATGAACCTTTCATAAGATTTGAAATGTGAACAAAAATATAAAAAGTAATCTCAGACTTGAGTGAGTAGGAATATTGGGCTGGACTTGTATAACATGACCATGAAAGTGAGCAAGCATTCTCCAGTCTATTGGTCTTCGACCAATCTTCAAACAACCAAAGATCAACAAAGCAGCCGGCCTAGACCTTGTGTCCCCATCCTGCCTGAAAGTCTGCGCGGACCAGCTCACTACAGTCTTCACACAGATCTTCGAAAGATCTCTGAAACTGTGTGAGGTACCATTCTGTTTTAAATGGTCCACCATCATCCCAGTTCCCAAGAAACCTGCAATCTCGGGTCTGAATGACTACAGGCCTGTCACCCTGACATCTGTGGTCATGACGTCCTTTGAACGCCTCGTGCTGGAGCATCTCAAGAGCGTTACAGCTTCTGATGACACCCACTAGGCCATGCCCCTTAAAGGCACGCGACCACACCAAATTCAACCCACGAATCCAGTTCTAGTCCTCAATTTCTTTTCATTATATTTTATTATGTTTTATTATGACTTTATACTACTACCACGACTACTACGTAACTACAAGTAAATTGAGTTATGAGCTTGGTCACGGAACACATTTAACTCTTAAGTCAAGGTACCTTTGTATGTTAAATGTATATTTTATAGTGTCATTTTGCTACAGTACTAAAGTGACTCCAACTCCCGGAGACAAATTGTGTGTTAACATACTTGGCCTGTAAAGAAATTGATTCTGAGATTCCCATTCCAAATACTGTATGTACTATAATGTCCTGGCTTTTCCTCAATACATTACACCTTTTAAAGTGAATGCATATTGACTTTATGTATGTACTATGTGTGTGTGTGTGTGTGTATATATATATATATATATATATATATATATATATATATATATATATATTTATATATAAAACAGAAACCGGCAAACCAGCACGACGATCAAAACAATCTCTCCTGCTCGGCATAAGTAAAAATGAGGAAAAATGAGTGGTATGTTCGTTAGTTCATCTTAATCTACACTTCAATAGTTACAGTAGCAACAGCCTGCCGTACCCCGCTGAGGCTGATCTGCGTCTGGCTCGTGTAACGCAACCTTCTCTGTCTCTGTTGATTAGCAGGACGACTGCGGAGGTTTTAGTGGAGACGACGCCAAGAACGATCTGCTCTGACTCGACCTGTTCGTCTGGTCTATTTCGAGCTGCCGCCAGTGCAGCAGAGGAAAGGTTTCAGAAGACCTTGCTCCTGGCTCATGTCCTCGCAAGAAACCTTCCAAAAGGTGTTTAAATCAGCCTCTGACGCCAATGTCCTGATCATGAACCCTTCCCTTTGTTTCAAAGGAGGTGGCGCTTTTTGATCAAATTCAACACAAAGAGCTATTGGAGAGACAGGATGTTTGGTCATCTCGTGATGCTGGCACAAGAACTTGCACAGCATCTTCTGGCAGTTAATTAATTGTAAGTTGTCACTGATTAATTGCAGACATGCGCTGTAAAACAAGGGCATCAGTGAGGAAGAGAATGCTTCTTCTTTGCAATCCACACCCAAATTTGTTAACACTGATAACATTCCAGTCCGCCTGCCCTGCCCTTGCCTGTACTCCCATCGTCTGTGTCATTCACTTCAATCATGAGTGGGTGCAAACAACCTCAGCACAGAGTACTCAGTTTGAGTATGTGCTTCTCTGCTGTTGAGGGAGGAGGTGATCTGTGAGTGTTTGTGTGTGTGTGTGTGCAGTTTGCAGAGTATTCTTAGCCCCGGGTTTAACCAGAGGACGAGCGGTCAAAGGTAAGCACGGCGGCCAGGACTTAAAGGACCACAGCTCAGCTCTGCTAATAACTTGCAGCATTTAAAATGCACTTTAAACCCAACACTTACTGGACGGGCCTGCTGTCAACCTGTTAAAAGTTTCACAGTGCACTCAAAGGCTTTTTACACTTCAGTTTTGTACTGAAGAACAGATACAAATCTGAAAATGGTGGTTTATCATGTGCACTCCAAAAAAGCCACACTGAACGTGTTTGTTTATGTGTGCCCTGCGATTGGCTGGCAACCAGTTCAGGGTGTACCCCGCCTCCTGCCCAATGATAGCTGGGATAGGGACCCTTGTGAGGATAAGCGGCTCAGGAAATGAATGGATGGATGGAGTTCCAGTCAGGCAGAAAGCAGCTTGCATTTGCAATCATCCATCCAAGTCCAACAGACGCATCCATCCATCATCTATACTGCTTATCCTCACTAGGACGGCGTGTGTGCTGGAGCTAATGCCAGCTGACTTCGGGTGAGAGGTGTTGCACACCGTGGACTGGTGGCCAGTCAATTTTAGCAGACGTACAGTATATGTTTGACAAAGAATATATTAGACAAACTGCCAGTGGTGTTCAAAGGTGTTTTGATGCCCGAGAGTTTCCTCGTTGGAAACCAATCGTCTACGCTCTGAATAAATGTATGCCCACCTCCCTCATTTTGACATATTAACATAACATATTAGCCAAAAAAAATATATTTTTGGTTAAGGAGCTTCTACACAGCACACAAGGGTGTACTGAAAATAACAAAAACATATTGTCAAAGCACATTTAGGTAATTATCAATGTTGTCATAGGCCCGACATTGGGTGGTGGTCTCATAAATGTTTTTTTGTTTTTTTTTAAATGCCACGTGCTGTATGTTTCAGATTTCAACTCATGTTTCATTTTTGTATGCTTGTTATAGCCAAAAATATTATGAGTAGACTTAATACATGTTGGTGTCACACCTTATATAAAACTGCAATATCTGCCTGATTGATACAGAAGAAAATCACTTGCCAAAAATGTTAGCGTGACATTTCTCTTATGGATAGGTACCAAACTCAAGGCCCGGGAGCCAGATCTGTCCCACCACATCATTTTATGGGGCCTGCAAAAGCAAATCACGTGGGTCAACTTCCATGATTCTTGCTAAAATCTGTACCAAAACTTCAAATTTCCATGTGTAATAAACAATAATGTTGAGATTGTGATTTTTGTTACCAAGCCGCTTTTTACAGGTATTTCAACAATTATCCTTGTCTTCTGATTTCAAAACTAGTTATCCCTCAATTTGTTGTGTATATGTAATAATATGATGAGGCAATTGAACATTTCTGGTTACACAGTCATAACGGCCCACTGAGGGAAATCGTAACTATGTGGCCCATGACAAAAATGAGTTTGACACCCCTGTTCTAATGTGAATGTTGGCAAAGTGAGATTACTGACACCACAGAAGCAAAAAATAAAAAACCTAATCTTTTATGTTTTTTTCTTGGTGACTGCCAAGACTTTCTGTTGAGTGCAATGAAACGTTTGTGACTTTTCTCTGTGCCAACTCACCCTCATGGGTGGGTGGTGTATGTAAGGGGGGGGGGGGGTTGTCTGCAAGCTTTCTGCACAGCAACGCACACCGGTGGTCAGACAATGACAACAGACGGGGTTTGGCGATTATTGCTCAATATTCCTATCGCCTTACACAGCACGACTCGCTCACACACACACACATACGCAAGCAAGCACGCACGCACGCATGCATGCACACACACATGCCCACACACACTGATAGTCACGTTGTATTGTGAAGCCTGACCCAGCAAGTGTGCAATAGTCAAAACTATTCTTATGAATGAATGAATGAAGGAAGGAACAACTGTAACTAATCAGTTTCCATACAGACCTGATTTCCAGCATGTACTTTACTGGTTTTAACCTCTGAGGCTGAAGCACCATCCATCCGTTTTTTTTTTTTTTGTTTTTTCAAACTTGTCTGTTATGTTCCTGTTTCTCTGCCTGCCTGTTCTGCTATTGTGTTTTTGTTTCCACGGTCTCCTTGGTGAGAGTTGGTGGGCGCAGCAGCCTGCGTTGCCCCTGCTGTTAATGAACTGGGTTTTTCAGCGAAGCGGAAGGAAGACGCCCGATTATTGCATTGCTTTTCACCATCGTCACTGCGTTTTAGACGCTAGCTCCCTGTCTATAGTTCAGTATCAGCCAGTCGTAATTAACGCTTGTTCTTTCGTGCTCATATATAATTACTTACTTCCATCCACCCATTTTCTGCACCGCTTATCCTCACCAGGGTCGTGGGTGTGGTGGAGCCTATCCCAACTATCTTCGAGCGAGAGGCTGGGTACACCCTGAAATGGTTGCAAGGCCAATCAGTGGGCACAAACAACCATTCACACTCACATTCACACCTAAGGGCAAGTTTGAGTCTTCAATTAACCTACCACACATGTTTTTGGGTTGTGGGAGGAAACCGGAGTACCCGGAGAAAATCCACGCAGGCACGGGGAGAACATACAAACTCCACACAGGCGATGCCGGATTGAAACCCGGAACCTCACAACTATGAGGCGGATGCCTAGTAGTAATTAGTATAGCAAATTGTGAAGATGCTTGAGCAATATTAAACTTGACCTACTTGTTAAAGGTTAACTGGGCCTGATGTAGTTTTTATTATCATTATCAGGGATCTACAATTTGTCCAGGATGTTTCCGTTGTGGGCCAAGAGGGCTTGGACCTAAACAGTTGGGAATTCCTGGCAATCTTAGGGTGGTAGCGTGGCTGAGCAGTCTAAGGCGCTAAATTTAAAACATTTGCTTTGGGTTCAAATTCCACAGCTGCCAGTAACTTTTTGCGGTGAGAGTAGCTCATCTTCTGTATAAGGGTTTGAGCATTGAAAGTTTAACAGATAAAGCCTTGCTCACGGAACCTTTTGAAAAGGTCTTGTCTCTTACACCCATTCTATTGTCATGCTGTTTAAATGTTCTGAGTATCTGCATAATTATTATTAAACTGGGCAATAAGACGTATGAATAATATATTTTCTCTCTCACAGTTGATTAGACTAGTTTGAAACAGCTTTTTCTCCCAATTCAGAGACATCCTCCTTATGGGTTTGCAGGTGACCCAGAGGAGACAGAGGTGCTGCTCTATATTTTAAGAGATAAGGATGCTCAGGATTAAGCAACCTGTCACAACAGTCCTGCGGAAGAGCACAGTGTGCTGCTCAGTGTCACTGTGATCTGGAGCCGGAACAACGTGGCTGCAGGCGATTTTCTGTTAAATCCGACAGTTACATAACACACACACATGCATGCTCGTGCACTTACGCACACACGCACGCGCGTGCACACACACACACACAATTCTATGAACACAAATTTCTCATCCCAATACAAATTCAATAGAGACATCTAAGTTGCAGGGATTTGCATGAGTGCCCACATCCACGTGTGTCAACAAGGATAATAGCAGGAACTCAAAAACTAAATGCAATAGCAACATTTTATATAAAAAAGACCTGCTTAATATTGCAGAGACTAACCTAATTAAAATTTTAGCTTGCAGCTGTCTTATTCACCAATTAGCATTTGCAGTAAGTAAACAGTGAGAAAGTGCTACCAAGTATACTTCCTTCATTCCATGCTGTGATTGTCCTAAGACGTGACTGATCTTGATGTGTAATGATTTTTGAGTCTTTGATTGGAAGAATGGAGGCTCTCTGCATTCCACTTAGCGTCTCTTGGCTGAAATTAAAATTTCAGACCCGGTGTCCCACTCCGACTCCCAGCTCTCATCTCTGTGGCACCGCAACACAGACGCACACCATCGCGTACCTGGCCGTAACGTGTTGCTTATGACAGACAAAACTACGCAAACATACACAAATATGATAATACCCCGCTCCATGGATTCCCACGAGCTTCGCTGTAAACACATTTTGTACTTTAATGGTGTTTTCAGACCACAAAAAAAGTGGCAGACAATCTGATTCAACAGAGAACCCCTCACCCGAATAGTCTGTTAAAGCCAGGTTTTCCGGTTTCCTCCCACATCCCAAAAACATGAATTAATTGGAGACTCTAAAATTGCCCGTAGGTGTGTATGTGAGTGCGAATGGTTGTTTGTTTGTATGTGCCCTGCGATTGGCTGGCAACCAGTTCAGGGTGTACCCCGCCTCCTGCCCGATGACAGCTGGGATAGGCTCCAGGACGCCTGCGACCCGAGTGAGGAGAAGCGGCTCAGAAAATGGATGGATGGATGGATGGACAACTGAACTGTATTTAACAGAAGTCAGCTGGGCAAGGCTCCAGCTCTCCCGTGACCCTAATGAGAACGAGTACCATGGAAAATGGATGGATATCAAGAAATGATTGCCAGAAATAAAAGTACACTTGTAGATTTATTTGTATTCGCAGCAATAGCTATTTTAGTTTCATTTCAAGCAGGTAAAACGGCGCCGAAAGTCAGCTGAGATAAGCTCCAATTCACCAATGACCCTATTGTGGACAAGCACTATCGAAATTTGATGGCTAATCCTGTGACAAATAGATTGTCACAAAAATCTAGCTGGCAATGTTCGCTGATGTTCCCATCACACAGTCTTAACCTGATGATCTCGGCAGCATTTTAGGTAAGCATGTCCAGTCTAAGTGAGAGCGAAGTCGTCAACAGACAGGTTAACTTAGGATCAGATGATCCATCTACAGAAATAAAGTCAGGATGCCCCACTTTACCAGCGCGATCATGTCAACATCTCAACTATTCACCTTTGACGATGCCTTTTAATTCACAAAGTCAGCCGCCCAACACAATGGCGAGAGTTTACAACAGGTGAATGTCAGCACCACTAGAGCTGAGTGAGGACACTGTGTGCCAGTATACCCGCCGCACGTGTCCTGGTCAGAGACAACTGAGCCTCGCTGGCACACGTGCCTCATGACCGCTCCTTTCAGCCATCATTTTTCCATCATCGAGATGAATGTCACGTCAAATGTAGGTCAACACACACACACCTAATGCCTTTCATAAGACATTGCTTTCTATCTACACTGCAAAAAGGTGACTGGACCCTCTATAGTGCAATTTCTTAATAACAAGGGTCAGGGGTTAAGGTTAATACATGTCATAATAAAGAATTATTCCACATATACCATGTTTTGCTTTTTCCGTTGGCTTTTTTGTGACGTCACCACAGACAAGCAGTGATGCAAAGAGCAAAACTGTGATAATGACCGTAGAATTGAAAATGGAACTGTATTGGTAACTTAAGAGACAAAAGTGGTTACACCATATTTGCCCCGGTCGCTCAGTAAAGTAGGAAAGGAGCAACAGAATATACAGCGCAAAGTCAGCTTTAATTAACGTGACGAGACCAGAGGTGGGTAGTAACGCACTACATTTACTCCGTTACGTTTAATCAACTTTGGCATAAATTGTACTTGGCAGAGTAGTTCAGAATCAGAATCAGAATCATCTTTATTTGCCAAGTATGTCCAAAACACACAAGGAATTTGTCTCCGGTAGTTGGAGCCGCTCTAGTACAACAAACAGTCAATTTACAGAACACTTTGGGGACATAAAGACATTGACAAAAAACAATTGTGCAAAAAGATGCAGAGTCCTCTAGCATTAAGAGCAGTTCGAACGACTAATATTGCAATAGTCCGGTGCAATGACCATTGTGCAAAGGGCGGTGAGACTTCAAGGAGTGTATGCGGTTTAAAGTGACGAGTAGTGCGATCATCTGGGACAATGTCGGTTGTGCAAATGTTACAGATACTCCTCAATCAGTGTGCAAATGGAGCAGATGCTACTCTGGCATGAGTGGCCAGTATATGCAAATAGTGCAGCATGGCGAGACAACTACAGTGAGTGCACAAGTAATAAATAATTGGCCCCACAGAAATGTGACAACGAACTCAAGTCAAAAAATTGCCAGCTTGTTGTAATGGAATTATAGGTTAGGTGTTTAAGAAGTTGATCGCAAGAGGGAAGAAGCTGTTGGAATGTCTACTAGTTCTAGTTAGCGTTGATCGGTAGCGCCTACCTGAGGGAAGGAGCTGGAAGAGCTGGTGACCGGGGTGCAGACGGTCCGAGAGGATTTTGCACGCCCTTGTCTTAGTTCTGGCAGCGTGCAAGTCCTCAATGGTGGGTAGGGGGTTACCGACAATCCTTTCAGCAGTTTTGATTGTCCGTTGCAGTCGGAGTTTGTCCTTTTTTGTAGCAGCACCAAACCAGACTGTGATGGAAGAACACAGGACCGATTCGATGACCGCTGTGTAGAACTGTCTCAGCAGCTCCGGTGGCAGGCCGTGCTTTCTCAGAAGCCGCAGGAAGTACATCCTCTGCTGGGCCTTTTTGAGGACGGAGTTGATGTTGTTCGCCCACTTCAGGTCCTGAGAGATTGTAATTCCCAGGAACTTGAAGGTCTCGACGGTTGACACAAGGCAGCTGGACAACGTGAGGGGCAGCTGTGGCGAAGGATGCCTCCTGAAGTCCACGATCATCTCTCATCTTGAGCGTGTTCAGCTCCAGGTTGTGTTTGAATGCACCATAGCTTTTACTTTTACTTGAGTATTTATATTAACAAATATTGATATTTTTACAATGATCGACATGCCACTTTTATTTATCCATTTTTACGTGTGCAATATATATATATATATATATATATATATATATTGTTGTTGTTTTACAAAAGTGGCTGTTGACAAAAGTGGACTTGGATTCAACACCTCAACCCAAACATGTACTAACCTGCTTTTAAAATCCTCCACCACTCCTATCCCACGTCTGTAATCCTGCATCCTCACTTATTGTGGGCTAAATAACTCCCCCCATTTGGCGGCTGAGCATCACACGTGAGCTGCGAGTCACACTGCACCCCCCCCCCCCCCCCCCCCCCCAAGTGTCAGTCACTGTAAAGGAGATGGAAAAAGGAAGAAAACCACTTTGCAAGAGTGAAAAGCCTCCCAAACTTCACACATGAGTTTGCATTGCTTCCAAAGCCGTGTCAGTGAAGTCACTGGTGAATGGCAACTCAGTAGAACAAGAATGGTGAGGTCACATTGAAAACTGTGTATGACTTTCATGTGTTCTTATCTATTTGATTCATGTTTGTTGTAATAAATGAGTAGGGTTGTCACTGACGAATATTTTTATAATGATTATTCTATTGATTATTCTTTAGATGAATTGAATAATCAGATAAAACATTATTTTGTATTAAAGTTTCTTGCAAAATCTCTTTTGATTACTGTATATTAACTGATTATGGTTGTTTTTATTTGGTATTGGTTGATTAAACAAAAGCAAAAAAACTAATTAAGCACTATCATATGAGAGGGAGGGAGTGATGTACTCACCAACCTTTATGAAACTGAGAGCTACCTTCTTGGGTATTGCGTCATGCAAAGGTTATTCATACTACAACTGCAAATAATTATTCATTCATTCATCTTCCATTCAGCTTATCCTCACTAGGGTCGCGGGCGTGCTGGAGCCTATCCCAGCTAACTTTGGGCGAGAGGCGGGGTACACCCTGAACTGGTCGCCAGCCAATCGCAGCAAAGAATTATTTTCGAAATAGATTAAACTGACTACTATTTTTTTTTTTTTACCGAAAACTGATGATGATTCAGTTACTGGTTTGGTTAGTAACATGTCAGAACATGCTGATCACTGCTTTCCAAAGTAAAAGTAGATGTTTGAAAATGTCTTATTCTGATTTAACACGAAAGATAATCAGTCTGCTTTCATTTACAGAAATCAGAGAATAGTTACTGTTGAGAGACTATAACAAATGCAGTGATGAAATATCGAGGGTCAATGCATTTGTCTTGAGGACAAGTGTTCCCTTTTTAAAGTACATGGCTTTTTGGTAAGTTAAATTAAATAATTTATGATTTGTAAAAAAAAATAATCTTCACATTAATGACAAATTTGTTTTAATGTGACAATGCATGAACCCTTCATCCACTCCTCTTTTTTTTTGTTTAAAGATAGTGGCTGGACTAGAGGGTTCAGAAAACTCACTCAAATATAAGTTGGAAACTTAGAAGCCTCAATTTGTTGCCCTAGTGCCACCACCATCATCAGTCGTCATGGTAACAAATGTCATTCCCAGGGTTAGCATGAGACAAAACAAACTGGCCACCCCCCCCCCCTACCCCCCCACAAACAAAAACCCAAAAAAACCAACTGATTTGAACCAGAGGCGAGCGTTTCAGTGTCATCAGATGATCAACAGTCATGTGGATGAGTGTCAGTTCAGTTCAGCGATATTAAGGTTTGTTACTGGTTTATTTTGGTGGGTTCCTGTTTCTGCTCAATTGCGTTGGCTTCATAGGGCTTTTGAGCAACATTTTGTGAACAAAGGCTGTGGATTTGGATGTTCTGTGACTGGTGTCTGTGCCTGTTTTGTATATGCATACAGTAAAAAAAAAACTATAAACTAGAATTGAATTTCATTTTTTCAAGGTAACTGCATTTAAAAGCAATAAAACTGAAAGTTTATTTGCTAAGAATAATTACATGGCATGCATGTACTTAGATGGGAATGTTGCATTAGACTTACCTAATGAAATTACGTGTAAAAACTGTAATTGAAACACTTAAAGTCAGTGTTTTTGGTAAGATTATTATTATTTTTATTCAACCCCAATTCCAATGAAGTTGGGACGTTGTGTTAAACATAAATAACAATAGAATACAATGATTTAAAAATCATGTTCAACCTATATTTACCTGAATACACGACAAAGACAAGATATTTAATGTTCAAACTGATAAACTTGATTGTTTTTAGCAAATAATCATGAACTTAGAATTTTATGGCTGCAACACGTTCCAAAAAAGCTGGGACAGGTGGCAAAAAAGACTGCGAAAGTTGAGGAATGCTCATCAAACACCTGTTCGGAACATCCCACAGGTGAACAGGCTAATTGGGAACAGGTGGGTGCCATGATTGGGTATAAAAGGAGCTTCCCTGAATTGCTCAGTCATTCACAAGCAAAGATGGGGCGAGGTTCACCTCTTTGTGAACAAGTGCGTGTGAAAATAGTCGAACAGTTTAAGGACAATGTTCCTCAACGTACAATTGCAAGGAATTTAGGGATTTCATCATCTACGGTCCATAATGTCATCAAAAGGTTCAGAGAATCTGGAGAAATCCCTGGATGTAAGCGGCAAGGCCGAAAACCAACATTGAATGCCCGTGACCTTCGATCCCTCAGGCGGCACTGCATCAAAAACCGACATCAATGTGTAAAGGATATCACCACATGTGCTCAGGAACATTTCAGAAAACCAATGTCAGTAAATACAGTTCGGCGAAGCTGTGTGCTGCTACACTAGTTTCATGCGCTAGCTCCTAGCTAACTGTTTCATGCTCTTGATTGGTAAGCTGCCACATTTTTTACTCTCGATAAACTCATTATGCTCATATACTGTACTTGTTACTCAAGCTTCAAAAGATCAGAATCAGAATCAGAATCATCTTTATTTGCCAAGTATGTCCAAAACACACAAGGAATTTGTCTCCGGTAGTTGGAGCCGCTCTCATGAATGGGACAGGCTGCAGCTCACCCACGACCCTTGTTTGTCTATATGTTCCCTGTGATTGGCTGGCAACCATTCCAGGGTGTACCCAACCCATTACCCATATTCAGTTGGTATAGACTTTAGCCCACCCGCAACACCATTGAGGACAAGAATTATATAAAATGGATAGATGGGTTTAGACTTTAATTTATGAGCAAGCGTCTCTCGGCTGGCCTGGGAACGCCTCGGGATCCCCTCGGAAGAGCTGGATGAAGTGGCTGGGGAGAGCGAAGTCTGGGCGTCCCTGATAAAGCTACTGCCCCCGCGAACCAACTTCGGATAAGCGGTAGAAAATGGATGGATGGATGGATTATGCTTTAGGTGACTGAAAACAAACTTTTTGAAAACTTCAGAAAGAGTGAACTTGAGGTTCAAAACGTTTTCAGCATTAGCACATAGATGGGAAAACCAAGAAAATGACTTTATCAAGAAAGGTCAGTTTTCATTTAAATTTAAAAACCTGTAAAAATCATATCTATTTAACATTTCTCATTCTCACATCTTTTTCAGCTTTCTAACTTTTGAGAGTCTATACGTCTATACGATATGGATGAAGACCTACAACTGTCTCAACTAGCATTACTTTATGACTCCGAAGCACTCTCTGGCTCTTGAGCATGAAAGAAGTTCTATCAGGCAGGACCAGACCACCTGACGTTGATAAGCATATGAAGAACTTAATGTGGAAAGAACTCAAGCTGAAGGAGTTTCTAATTTGGTCATTTGTAATCTACATGATTTAGATGATGACATGTTCTCTAGGAAGATAAATTGATGTGCATCAAGTTTTTCCTCAAATAACCTTAAAGTTGTGTGAAGGGAGCGGCAATTGTGTTTTTTGTGGGCCAAAAGCAATTAATTCGACTTGAAAATATGAATGAATTACATACCTTAGGGGTCCGGGGCCAAAGATCTTGCCTCAAGTTAACTTGAACACGACTTGAAAGAAATAGAATAATTTCAAGGCCATACTTATACGAACAGATTTTTAATTGGGCCTCTTAACACAAATATGTACTTGCGTAGTGTGTCGTGTACTACATGTGTTATACTGTAATTGTGAGAAATCTGACATACTGTATCTGGAGGTTGACATCAATGGTTTTTGTTTGTTACAGTGGACTCTACAGTCAAACAATCTGTTTTGGAAGGCAGGTCGGATCTGATTTGTTCCCATCGAAAATGATAGACATTGAATTAATATGTCATGGGCTCAAATTGACTCCATCATAGAACATCCAATAACTTCCCCACATTTAATTAAGTTTAAACCAATTCTAGATGACACTTAAAAAGAAGAATACAGGGTCTCCTTGCTTTACAATCGGTACAACAGAGTTGTATTCCCACAGCGGTCAGTAACTCACACTAACACAGTAGTATAGCCGTAATTACGGTAAATATTTGTAAAAAAAATACTTCTAGGCTATAAATATAAAACATCAAATTGAAAACCAGCGTAGACAGCACTAACTGAGCGCGGCCTTCTTGTGCAGCATGATGACATTAGCCGGGTTTACATGCAGACATTTTTGTACAAGAATAAGTTTGTTAGTTTGGTGTGAATTTGGTGAAAAACAGAAATCTAGCTTTGGTGAAAAGACAGAAATCTAGCTTTACAAATTGTTAACAAAAACAATCCCATGTTTGAGTGTTTCTATTTATGCTGAGGACCACTGATCATCTAAGCTCCAACTATCAGAGACAAATTCCTTGTGGGTTTTTGGCATACTTGGCAAATAAAGATGATTCTGATTCTGTCAATCAAAAGGCGCAGATAGAGACAGGCAACCTTTCATGCTCACGTTCACACAACACTAAGTTGGAATTCAAACCAGACTGCCTGCACTGCGAGTGAACTGCTGCACTATCAGTGATGGTATATTTTCACAGACTGAACATCAGATGATTATATTCACCATTGAATTATGAATCATGTTGATTTCAATCTAAAATCAATGCAACGTTTTGATGACATTGAACTTTGTGGAAACATTATTCATTATAAGCTAATAGAAACATATACAAGAGATTTGTAAGTATTTGATTGTCCTTGGGAGCCATTATCACATTTATACGTTATTATCCGGATACAGGCTGATGCTTAAAACGCTTCCAGAAATTAAACGTACAGCGCTTAACAAATTTATTACACTCCTACTTATATGGAAAGAGATTTGTCGAAAAAATAATTGACACAAATATATCCGCGATTTGCACGTGTCTTTCAAATCCACAAACATATCTGAGATTTACATTTGTTTTTTAATTTGGCGTGTGCATTTATCATGACTTATCATTTGTAAACATTCAATTCTGTTTGTGAATTGTTGAAGGTGCGTTTGTGGATCAGCGGGAACGCACATTTATTTTTTAGACAAACGTGACGCACTTTTCAAGATATTGACACACACATACACGAGTTAAGAATATTCACACGTGTGGGAAGGCCCGTCCCTCCATCCACTAGGCGGTACCTAACAACATAAACAGTGACATATGACTAAATGCAACGAAAAATAAAACTGGTAATGATTATAGTGTGTTGGTATTGAACGGTTAACTTTAAGAAATGTGCCATATATCCTGGTTTAAGCCGGGCACTTACGCCATATCACTGGAAGGCAGCGTATAGCTTTGCATAGGTAGAATGCGCAGAGCCAGGCCAAGGAGCGTGGGAGGGATTGAGTGAAAGTGTGAATCAAAGGAGGGAGCGGTATGATGGCCACCGAGTTGCCACCAGCTCAACCGCAGTGCTGAAAGCTGCCAATCGCAGACTCGCTGTGCATTGCATCATTGTGGACAGGCTCTTAGGGATGAGTTCCCAGTGAATGTTGATACATTTGTGGAGCATTCCTCTGACCTCTTGCCCTCCCCCAGTGCATTCTTCCTCTCTTCAAACATGAATGCCGTTCTGTGTACCTCATCACTCTCATTATACATTGCTTTTGTGGCCTTTTATTGTAACCTCCTGGAATGGATACAAACATGAATACAAATGGTATTTCGGGGGGGAGGTAGGGGAGGGGGGGGGGGGGTAAAACAGGTTTCAGATGGTCTAAGTAATCACTCAGTCTGTCTCAAATTGAGTCGAGTCTATTTATACAGCATGAGCTGAGCTGAGCTGATCTGTCCTGTCCGGAGATCCCAGAAACGCCATTAACTGTCACATGTGCAAAATGTGTTCCCTGCAAGTGCCACCTAAAATAATCAAACAATAATAACAATAATAAAATAATAATCCAAGTACCACCATAATGACTAACAATAAAATACAGAAATGTAGTAGACCTAAGAAACAAGGCAGAGGTTTTATTCCCAAGTATATTTAATATTTTGTCAGCTCCTGATAATAATTTATATCAAAATTATTTTGGCATAGATATAAGATAATAGTTGTTATTTTCATTCATTCTAATATGCTTGACTATATTTCATGTTTTAAATGTATTTTATTTTAGTCGTATTTAATTCAGTGATTCTTTCGCCTACCACTCGAGGAAGCCCGCATACCACTAATGGTACCTGTACCACACTTTGCGTGTTCAAATGCCTTTTCCCACTAATGTTGAGAAGGACTGATATGATAGATCTTGAGAGGACATAAGGAGTCCATGTGTGATATTGTGCCTGATGTGATCTGAAATAAAATCTGGTACAAACTCATGTGTAGCGTTAATAAGTAAATAAATGAATAAATAAAATAAAATTCTGTATCTGGCACAGGAATGGTAAAATTCTCCAACCATCCATTTTCCACACCGCTTCTCCTCACTATGGTCGCGGGCGTGCTGAAGCCTATCCCAGCTATCTCTGGGCGAGAGGGCGGGTACACCCTGAACTGGTCGCCAGCCAATCGCAGGACACATATAAACAAACAACCATTAACACTCACATTCACACCTACGGGCAATTTAGAGTCTTTAATTAACATACCATGCATGTTATCGCTTTCACTGACAGTAAGACGTTTTGCTGCAACATTTCAAAGACATGACTTTGATTCTGCGCTTTTCCTGAGCTAAAATAAATAGCATCTTTTTATGCTCATGAATTTGAGTTTATAAAAAGACAGTGATGAATGGTACCATAGCACCACCATGTATGTTGGTTACTGACGGTTCTAAGTGTCTTGTCATTTATGACCCTAGAGAGATCAAAAAGAGCTAGAAATTGTTCAGGCCTCGTATTTGCTAAAATGGCCTTAAAGTTCAGGGTTATCGTGAGAGTTGTTGCTTTGGCTTGCTCTTTGCAGCCTGCAAACATTTTTACATGCTTACAGAGCTACGATTTACATAAACACACACAGTCCTACAATAATATTTGCTGGCTGGGCTTGACTGTTCAAGTACAACAACTTCTTTGTGGCTGGTGCATGTCGCACCTATCCCGAGCTCACAGCTACAAATAAACATAAACATACATTAAAATGTATACCAATGTTCACATTTCTGCCGATCACAAAAGTCATTTTTGAGGCTTTACATTGAAAGCATTTATGTATTTGCATAGTCCATTAGAAAAGTTAATAAACATCTACATTCCTTGTGTGTCATTCTTTATCTCTACTTGGCTGCACTTGAAGACCTTGAGAAGCAATTCCCCAATATCCAGGGTTCATCAGGGTACAACAACAACAACAACAACAAAAAAACACCTCCAGTCATTCTTCTTTGTCAAGACATCTGGCACTAAATCGTATTGTTTATGTTTTTTCGATCTCATTCGTTTATTTGCACCGGGTTATTTTTTAGGAATTGAGGCTAAATTTATCCTCCTAATCTTATTTCTCCAAGGCAGACAACAGGGTGATAAAGCCATTACTTGCACACATCTCCACCTGGGAGCACCACAGTGTTACAATAGAACAACAAAACTGAGAAAATCAAATTATCCTTACTGGCTATTTTCTCACAGTTGAATCTGTGTGTCTTCTATAATTCATCCAGTGTTTAGATGACGAGAACAGCTTCCAACAGAGGCCAGTGAGTGCCATTATAGAGCATATAAAATGAAAACAAAAGTGGTGAAAATGGGTGTTTGGCAGATGTCTGTCGTAACAATGCTTCTTTGTCAATGAACCATATATCATTTGAATAAGTCCTCATTTCCCTTTAAATAGTCCCGAATTTACAGGATGAGCAGCACAACTCATATGGCCTGTGCTGTCAATGCATGAAAGAGATTTAGTTAAGAATTGTTTTTTTTCTTTTTGTTAGTTTTTCACAATTTTCGCTTGGACCATAACCTTCAACAGACATACCTCATTACAATTTGGTTCAATAGACGCCATATTAAGTTCATGAAAACAACATAGGATTGCCTTTGCCTTGCCGCTCTTCTTCTTCTTCTTCTTTATTACTATTATTATGATTATTATTATATTGTTACTAAGCCTTGGTTTAGTAGCAGGATTGCTCTACATTTGTGTTGATGTTTTATATGTTCCACAAACAGCCCAGATACCCTGGTGTAATCTGATCTAAAGTTCTCACTTGAGAAGTCACGTGACGTACAGTGTCAAAGACAGACTGTGGTCCAGTCTTGATAGTTCTAGACGTTCATGTAAAAAATAACAACAAACAAACTACATTTTACATAATGTAGTTTCATCAGGGAATCTTCTATATTTCCATTGTAGAAGACATTGTCTGGTGAAAATGGGCTGTTGTTTTTCTAACTTTAAAGGTACTTTATGTCAATATATGACAACTTTTTATATATTTTTATGTTACTTCATTATATTATTTCATTATATTTGCATCCGAGTAAAGAACTACATTTCCGGTGGAGTAAACCCTCTGGAAAAAAAAGCCCCCCCCCCAAAAAAAAGCTCAAACAAACAAAAAAATTTAAAAGTGCATTTTTAAACTTTCAACAGCATCATATCAGTAAGTAAACATGCAGCACATGAATTAAAAATAGACTGATTATAACATTTGGACAGAATTAGAAAACGTTATGCAACTCCTCTCTAATGAGGCTTTGTAGAGCATGACTAATGTCTTTGTAAGAACTGTGTGTGTGTGTGTGCTTCATTCCATTACTGTGTGCAGAGCAAAAGTACAAAGAGATATTGCCAGGTCAAAATGTATACGAGCTTGCAAATAAGAGCAGGTTGTTTCATGCTATTGTTACTGCGGCTTCTCAATGGTGGAAAAGAGAAGGATGACTTTGTGAGACAAATTTCAGTGGGAGTGGAAGCCAGAGACCAGACAGAGCCAAAAAAAAGTTCCTCATCGTTCCCTCACTGTCATATATTACCAAGAAACAGCAGCTTAATGAAATAAAAGGTCAGGGTGCTGCTATCCCTTCACAATGAGGTCAGTCTGAACTCATAAAAGTATGATGAAGACTCATAAGACCTCGATGTCGGCTTTTTCCGATTATTTCTGCTGAAACCCGAGACTATTGATCCCAACATTCTAAACTCAATCCAGGTCTCCTCTCATCCTTGCTGAGGTTTTCGACTCAAACCCCGTGAGCAAACACTGGCTCGAACATGTTCACTAAATGGGGGCAAGCAATAAGGACTAGTAATGAGCCATTTATTAAACCAAGAACACACCGATTTGGTAGGTGCTCAAAAGACAATTCACAACATCATGTATGCAGTACTCACATTTTTAATCATAGGAATATTGATGAATAATAGCAATAGCAGCAGCATCACTCAATAAATATGTGTCCCGTTCAGGATTAGTATGCGCTTAATTACCTTAGCTCAAGCATTTAGGTCTCGGACACATAATGATTTTTAATATCTTGACTGATTTTCAAAATGGGAAAGACTAAACTTGACTTTGCTCCTGAGGGATGTAAAAAAAAAAAAAAAAAAGCTTAAATTTGGCCCAATAATTGGTACTGGTATGTGTGTATCCCACTTTATTCCGTTTCAGACGTATTTGGACAGGCAAGCTTTTTATTAATTTGCTGTTCTTCACCACCATAATGATTTAAGAAGTACAAAAACATATTAATTACATTTACAGATGGATGGATTATGCTTTAGGTGACTGAAAACAAACTTTTTGAAAACTTCAGAAAGAGTGAAATTGAGGTTCCAAACGTTTTCAGCATGAGCACCTAGATGGGAAAACCAAGAAAATTACATTGTGTTTTAGAATTTGATAATTTGGTTATTCAGTTCTTTGGCCAGTGCGAAAAAGGAGATGAGATCCTCAATTTCTGAAATGACGGCTATGCCCATGGTTTGCCCCCACAATGCATCCCCCAATGGGTGTCCTCTACTGTATATACAGTATCTATGTACCAGGAAATGGAACCTGCGAGAACTTCATCAAAACTGAAGAAAGAAATACAACTTCTGTTCCAAGTAAAACCTACCCAAATTTGGATGTGATACAAATACTACTGTAATTGGATTCTGTGCAAAAAAAAAAAAAAAAAACTCCTATAGTAAAATCACAAGAAGAAATCAAATGATACCATAAAATGAGAATCCTTGGCTGTTCACTTTTCTATCAGAAAGGTGGGTGGGATTCCAGCCTGTATGGCTAGAATAGTGCAGCCCAGAGGGACACTGTGTACCTAACATGTCTGCGTGGTTGCGATCTCGTGAAGCTGTCACTAGCAAGCAGTTTACAAGCGATGATATCAGGTCACATGACTGTCTGACGGTGTGCCACTTACACTCCATTGTGGAGCTCTCCGTCTGCTGCAATATTATGACTACACGGTACATCTTACAAAAAAACAAAAAACAAATCTACATGCAAAGAAGAGTGTCACAGAGAGATTTTAAATTAAGTTAGAAATGTGACTGCGATCTCCAAGGCAATAATAAGAAGTTAATTAGAGAGAGAGACCATCTGTCATCTCAATGTTGAAATGTTTCCCTTCAACTACAGGCACTCTTTTTCTTTGTGCCAGCCGATAATTATTACCCACCGCAAAATTATTACCCACCGCAAAATCTTTTTATTACCCACCGCAAAATCTTTTTCATTCAAAACCAAACCTCTTTTGTGAAGATGTAACTTCATCATCATTTCTTATAAAAATCATTCACTGCTGAGAATTGGCAAAACAACTGAAGTGGAAAACGTAGAACCCTTTGACATAAACTTCCCCCAGTTCCTTCCTTTCAATCCAGTCTCGACTTTTCAAAGAAATCTTGCAGCTCACGTGTCGATATATGTTTGCTGGTGAAAACAAAATTGCTTGAAAATACACTGACCTATTTTTAAACCTCTTCTTATTTCCTGACCGTGAAGGGAAGAAACATTGAACAATCACAAACGGAGAGCTGGACAAACAAAGTTCAATCTCTAAACTCTCAATAATTGTCTGTAATATTTGTCCTTGGGAAACACTTTAAAACATTCAAGTCTTGCATTTGGACGTATTTGATTGCATTATTTGTTTTTCTAGTGTTAAAATCAAAAGAATAGTTGTTATTGTTTGATTTTTTTCAGAGAATGCCAACATTAATCTTTACTTTAACCTAAGAAGCATGTTTGGGGATGTGGAAGAAAGCTGCTGTGCCTGAAGAAAACCGACGCAAGAATAGGGGGAATATGCAAACTCCGCACCGGAGCAGACAAAGGTGTTTCTGTTGATTTTGGAGAGTTTCTACTGACTTTTCAGACGATTCCAAAGTTTTATCCAAAGCCTGCGTTAGTCCAGGATACAACCTTCCTCCTTTCTGCATTAACATGCACCATTTGTGCTTCATCTAACCATAATGAAGGGGAAAGATTTGATAAAAAAACATCAAATTCAATGAAGGAACACTGGGAAAAGTCACAGATTTCTGGATGAAACCTGTTCTGCGCTGAGTTTTGAATGGACAATTTGCATTTGATGCGTCAAATTAACACACATACATTTATTTTCACTTTAACTTTCGTATTGTTACACAAAATCTGACATTTTACTGAGGGGATTCCAACCTGAATTCCATTTGAAGCATTTCATTCAGTGGGGAGAACATTCAAGACATTTTCTCTACCATGAGTAGAGAATCCCCTTAGATTCCAAGTTAAAGTAATAAAGTGCAGCAAAAGATAACAGAACACAATATAAACTAAAGTGACAGTTCCAGCCAAATGGTGATGTTCAACCTTATCTCGCTTCACATTCTCACACACACGTTCAAGGAAAGTTGTAATTTCCAGCAACAATCAAATATATTTCATGTCCTCCACTTCAACTGACCTCAATGACATCATGCGGATGTAGTGCATAATACTTGTTGACATTCAATCTAGAAAAGCGAACGTGACACAGTTGTCTCTAATTTCTAATAAAGTTTGTTGTTTTTCAACAAGAGTTTACGTCTCTGGGGGACAAGTGTAAACTAGGCGTACGTGTTCGAAGCTAAAGAAAGGCTGAGAAGCGAGAACAGAATTTTAAAGAATACAGTAGAGCCCAAAAAAGGTAACCTCTGGAGGTTTCACATTTTTGTTTTTTTTTTGTTTTACAATGGGCTTACTACAAGGTAATGTATAAAAAAAATAACCACCTGTATGACATATTTGACATTACTCCCTGATGACAAACTAGAAACAACTTTGGTAACAAGTTGGTATAATACTACAATCGGGTGTGTGGTCAAACTAGAGTGACCCCAATCCAGAGGAGCAGAACAAGGAGAGCAAAAACTTTTGGGGAAAAGTAACAACGGCAGGAACAGGAAAAAAAAGAAAAATGCATATACTGTAGTATACTGTAGTTATACTGACTAAGTGTGGTTAAGTTACCAGATATGCTAACATTTAGCCGAGCTTCTGTTTCTTTTACTACTACTTTCACCTTCTTTGTACCATCCGGTAGTCAGGAGGCCCATGCACGTGCACAGATCAGTCTTCTTGGATTAGGACAGACGGCGGGGACTCACGATTGTCGATGGAGATATCGTTGCTTGTCATTTCGACTACAACACGCACTGTAAGAGCGGTAAGCCCACCCTGTTATTATTTTTTTCCCTCCTCATCATGTGTTGGGTATCTCACACTTTAAAAAATGATTAAGTTGTTAAAAATTGGTATGTGCGTATCCTGCTCAAAAAGACTTGGGTCAATCAGAGGGACAAGACACACAAGGACAAACTGGAGCTGACTGGCAAACACAGAAAGCGCTGGACAGAACCAAATAAGAAGTAGATGCACATAGGGGAGAAAAATGTTCAATTCCAAAGATGAATTACAGCGGTGCCCTTTGTTAATGTATTCCTCATTTAAGCGATCCTTGAAAGCATGTGCCCACACACAGCTTTCCACAAAGTGGTGACGACAGCACGTGGACGAGAGAGAGAGGGAGGGAGCGATAAAGAGTGGGAGGACGCAGGAGTGATGGAAGACGACCAAAGTGAATGTAGGTCATCCATTTAGAAATGCCCGTATGTCAGTGTGACGAGAGGAAGGGCAGCAACCTCACGGAGCAGAGCGTGACAGATTGACAAAAGCATAACACACCCAACAAGATGACTAAAAAGGGGAAAAATATCATACAATTCACAACAATTAAAACACAACCACATTTAGAATTTTTGGAGCTATTTAAATCCAAGGACCAAAATATTTTAGCGGTGGTCACAATGTATATTTTATTTCAATTGTTTTTTTCAACTGCGGTTGGTTATTGATAACATAAATGATACGGTAATACATAAATGGAAAAGCATGGTTGTAGACATTGTATCCGACTGGATATCTTTTGCATTTTTCTTCATACATTACAATATGTAAGTGGATGAAAGCAGAAGTAAAAGTTTTTTGATCATGTAGAATTTAAAACTGCATAATTAATATATAACGCTAGACATGATTTGCTGCTGGGTCATATACCGAATATGTTTTTTGAAAGAGAGGGAGAGTATAATATTAGTGGGGTTGTGGGGGGGATTGAATTTAAAGACAAAATACGTACAACAATGAAATGCTTTTGTGTTTTCATCTGAGGTGTGAAAATATGGAACAGGCTAAATGGGGATCTTCAACAATGTCCAAGGATAGACCATTTCAAAAATAAATCCAAGCGCTGTGACCAGTTATTGGGGGCCCTCGCACCCCTGGCCACGTTGGGGCACTGTCACGTGAGGGCACAGGCACGTTAGGGTCCTGGCACATTGTCGAGCCATTAACTAGAAATGCACACTTTTTAGATTTATAGTCACGTGAAAGTATACTGTATATTATTGTCACTTCCACATCACAATTATGTGCTAATTTTGATGTGTGCCTCCATTCGGCACCAAGCGGCATCGGGTCTCGTCTTCCCCGGTGCGCCGCTTCCTGCAGCTGGGAAAGCCCGTGAGCCTGACTGCTTAGCCAGCAGTGGCTGAACGGTGGATTGAAGCATTTTACGAAGTGTGTGTGTGTGTGTGTGTGTGTGTGTGAGGGGGGGGGGGGGGGGGGGGGGGGGGGTGACTAAACCATTAAGACGGTTCATGTGTTTTTTTGAACATTCATAAACTTTCCTAGTATTTGGTTGCTTTTGGAACATGTTGCAGGCATCAAATTAAAAATGAGAGAATATTTGCAAAAAACATTCATCAGTTTGAACATCAAATATCTTGTCTTTGTAGTATATTCAATTGAATATAGGTTGAAAAGTGTCAAGTGCAGAGGGCGAGGACATTTGCTCACTGAGCTACAAACTGTCCAATTTTAAAACTTGTCTTAGAACACATTTGTATTCCTTGTCTTTCAACTTGGCTTGAGACTGATCTGGTTTTATTGTTTTTTTTAAAAATTGTTTTGCATTTCATTTTGTTATGTCTTATCTTCGATTTCATTTATGTACAGCACAGCAGTTTCAGCTGTGTTAGTTTTCTTTTAAGTGCTTTTAAAATAAATAAAATAAAAAGGCAAATGGTAAAATATTTTTAAAAAAGGTGGCTAGGTGACATCAAACAGAGGCTTTGACTCTTCTAGTCACATTATTATTTAATGAAAGGTCTTTGGAAGAAGGTAACATTTAAGTAGCAGGTGGAACCTGACCTAAAGTATTACTGCTATGCCACATGCATGTCAGATTATATTCATTTTAAAGACACTCATGCATATTCTCGGGACACTTTTTAGGGGACACAAGGGGACCTCCAGTGTCCACATTTAAATGTGAGCAACATGTCCCAAATGCCTCATGTGCACGGGCAAGGTCAAAAAACAGAGACTCCCACTGGGTGCTGCTGCCCACCTATTCAGTGTCCCCAGTCAATTTAGAATGAAGATGGAAGAAAATGGGGGGACAAACGATTTATTGCTCCACCACCACTGGTGGTTTTAATTCAAACAATACACACAGAACTTCAAGTATCACAAACTATTACAGTCATCCCCTTCACAAAGCATCCTCATCCTGTGTAAGAAGAACGACAGTATGTAAGTAGTTTAATTCAGGGCACGTGTGAATGGGAAAATCATTTGTTATATGCATGTATACACCTGACTCTTTCTTCTCCTCCTTTATGTATGACACTATGATTCATCATTACATTTGCTATTTTGCCTTGAAAAAGCATGCTTGTGCCACGACAATGAAACAGTGACCTACTGTATTGTGCAACCCTGTTCCGTGCACCTCGACGTGTCACAAATCTGTACACTATGAACATAGTAACATAAAAATAAGAAGGGGTTTTCAACATGTGATCTGTGGTTTATTTCGAATTGCACACTAGCCCATGAAAAATAAAGTCAACATTTTCAAAGAGTTGCTTTCTCAGTTTTTTTGTTGAGGAATAAATGGACGTGACGCTACCATTTGCATTCCTGTGCAGGGGGAACAATTCCATCGTCACTCAAGTGATTAAAAATACAAACAAAAAAACACGCACATCTTCGCTCAACATAATTCTGTGGAATTCAGTTATCTAGTTTGTGTGCAGTCCTGATAACTGACTTAGCAAAACAACCAATCAACTGCAATCGAAACAATTATAGTTCCACAGTTACTTTTGCTTTAGTAGCATCACACAAGCCCATCACTCAGATTGACCTGTACAGTCAGACAGACACAGATGCTACACTCATGCTTGGTCTCTCTCTTTCTCTCTCGCTCTCATGTCAGCATCTCATTGAGCACACAGGCATTGGACTGAGTTCAACAAGCGTCCTTTTAATCAATCTTTCGCTTGTCAATACCGTATAATCAGTTTGAGAACAGCATGTGCACGGGTGCTGTAACTATTTGACTTGTAGGCACCAAGTACCAATGATTCATCAGCGGCGCTCTAGCAGAGACACAGAGTGTGAACACCGGCCATCTGGGCCAAGGAATGAGGACGCACACACACAACAGTCTGCACATGTCAGGAGGAGGTATTTATCCATGCAGCTGAGAATAGAAACAGGGTTTGTGTTGCGTAGTGCCCCCCATGGCAATCTGTAATGGGGTGGGTGTTTTGTATTAAGATGTGTGTACCAAAACTAACAAAAATCCAGACTATATACACTATATTGCCGAAAGTATTTGGTCACCTGTCTTGACTCACATCTGAATTTAAGTGGCATCCCATTCCTAATCCATAGGGTTCAATATGCCGCTGGTCCACACTTTGCAGCAATAATAGCTTCAACTCTTCTGGAAAGGCTTTCCACAAGGTTTAGGAGTGTGTTTATTGGAACTTTTGACCATTCTTCCACAAGCTTATTTGTGACGTCACACACTGATGTGGGACGAGAAGGCCTCGCTCTTAGTCTCAGTTCTAATTCATCCCAAAGCTGTTCTGTCGGGTTGAGGTCAGGACTCTGTGCAGCTCATTCAAGTTCATCCCCACCAGACTCTTGTCATCCATGTCTTTATGCGCTTGCTTTGTGCACTGGTGCACAGTCATGTTGGAAGAGGAAGGCGCCAGCTCCAAACGGTTCCCACAAAGTTGGGAGCATGGAATTGTCCAAAATCTCTTGGTATGCTGAAGCATTCAGAGGTCCTTTCACTGGAACTGAGGGGCCAAGCCCAGTTCCTGAAGAGCAACCCCACACCATAATCCCCACGCCACCAAACTTTACACTTGGCACAATGAAGTCAGACAAGTACCATTGTCCTGGCAACCGCCAAACCCAGACTCGTCCATCAGATTGCCAGGTGGAGAACTGTGATTCATCACTCCAGAGAACGCGTCTCCAGTGCTCTTGATACAGTGGCGACGTGCTTTACTCCACTGCGTCTGACGCTTTGCATTGCACTCGGTGACGTACGGCTCGAATGCTTGAATCCATTCCATGAAACTCTGCGCACTGTTTCTTTAGATAATCGGAAGGCCATATGAAGTTTGGAGGTCTTCAGAGATTGACTGCAGAAAGTTGACGAGTCACCAACTTTATTCCTCTGTAGTTCCCACAGCTCTGCACATCACCCTTCTTCTTAAAAATGGGCACCAGCACACTTTTCCTCCATTCCTCAGGCCTCTTCTCACCCGCTAGAATTCAGTTGAACAACCTGGTCAAACACTTCACAGCCACCTCTCCTAGATGCTTCCATACCTCCAAAGGAATGTCATCAGGACCAACTGCCTTTCCATTTTTCATCTTCTTTAATGCCTTTGTAACTTCCCCCTTACTAATCATTGCCACTTCCTGGTCCACCAAACTTGCCTCTTCTACTCTTCATTCTCTCTCATTTTTCTCATTCATCAACTCCTCAAAGTATTCTTTCCATATGTCCGGCACACAACTGGCACCAGTCAAGACATTTCCATCTCTATCCTTAATCACCCTAACCTGCTGCAGATCCTTCCCATCTCGATCCTTCTGGCTGGCCAACCTGTAGAGATCATTTTCTCCTTCTTTAGTGTCCAACCTGGCATACATGTCATCATATGCCTCTTGTTTGGCCTTTGCCACCTCTACCTTTGACCTGCGTCACATCTCAATGTATTCCTTTCACATCTCCTCGGTGCTCTCAGTGTCCCACTTCTTCTTAGCTAACCTCTTTCCTTTTATGATTTCCTGTACTGTGAGTTTCCACCACCATGTCTCCTTCTCTCTTTTCCTGCCAGAAGATATACCAAGTACTCTCCTGCCTGCCTCTCTGCTCAACTTGGCTGCAGTCGTCCAGTCTTCTGGAAGCTCCTCCTGTCCACCGAGAGCCTGTGTCACCTCTTCTCGAAAAGCCGCACAACACTCTTCCTGTCTCAGCTTCCACCGCATGGTTCTCTGTTCTGCCTTTGTCTTCCTAATCTTCCTCCCCACCACCAGAGTCATCTTACACACCACCATCCTATGCTGTCTAGCCACACTCTCCACTACCACTACCTTACAGTCGGTAACCTCTTTCAGATTACATCGTCTGCACAAGATGTAATCCACCTGCGTGCTTCTACCTCTGCTCTTGTAGGTCACCCTATGTTCCTGCCTCTTCTGGAAAAATACTAACAAGTTCATAGTTCTATTTTTTTTCCAATATGTTGCTGACGGCATATTACCCTGAAAATACTGGCATTTCATTTCCCTATTGTTGCCGCCCATTCAGTCCACACTAGTACCCAGCTGCAGTTTTCACTCTACGATCTCAAATACATGAGGAAAACTTGTTGCTTGAATGGTGTTATTTTAAAATGAGGAATTAAAACAAAAACACTTTTGTCCTTAATGGGCAAACAAAAACACGCAACATAGTACGACAGGAACGATGGTGAAAGGACATTGATAGCTTAGCTCTGGCTGACTATATTAACAAAATAATGTATCCTCTTATAATACAAAGCAAATTCCATATGATCACAGTGTGATCGTACAGAGGTTTAACAAAAGCATTCTGATACAAATAATAATTTTCCTAGTAATCTATTTTTACAATTATGTACTGTATTACAAAGAACATGTCCACCCTAATTTACACAGTGTTCCTGAACACACCTCGCACACTCACCAGCTGCCGCGTGCCTGCCTACAATAGTTTCATTCTGAAGAGCTAAACAGGGAATGCACCGTGTACATTCTTTCTATTAGCATGTCCAAACAAGTCCCTCTGTTGGTCACTTCTAATATTACAGTTGATTCACTGTATATTACACAACATTAACATCGCACTATTGGGCACACGTACATTGCGATAACAATGCTCAAACAAAATATCGTTCAGCACTAGTACAATGCCTCCTAAGAGGACTGGTACTAGAAGCTGAGCTGTGCGTCTAAGCGCGCCCAATTATTTCTAGTAAGAACTTCTCGACGTCGCAAAGTAGCTCAGGCTCCTTTCCTTTCAGAGAGGTGACATTCCACATTCCTCGAGCATGCTGATGTAGGTGGGGGTCTTGCCTCAGACCGCCACCCAACTATGCACCCGACTTCCTTGACCCCTCCCAAAAGTGGTGAGCCCGCAGGATGGGAGACCCACGTTACATATTTGGGCTGTGTGGCTGTGGCATATTTGGCCGGCTAGGTGTCATGAGTGAAGGCCTGGCCACCAGGCGTTGCCGTCAAGCCCCACCTTCTTGCCTGGCTCCATGGGGGGGGTCCATGACCTGGCAAGGGAAAATGACGTCCAATAATTGTATTCAGCATATGCGGTTTCTGGTTCCTCACCTAGGACCTGTTTGGCTTGGGTGATACTGCCAGGGGTATAAAGCCCTCAGACAATTTAGGTTCTAGGCTCATTGGGACACAGAAAACCCCTCCACCATGATAGGGTGACGACTCAGGGAGAAGATGATCAAACGCAAAGGCAGGAAACACACGAAAGCAGAGCAAGGAGAGAGAAATCCAAGCCTATTAAAGCAAACTAATACAGCAGCGTAATCGAAAATGAACACAAAACGGTGCCAGTATCTCCAAAGAACGTTAGTGCTAAAAGCAGTGTCACATTTCTGAAAAAAAAAAAGTTTGTACGGTACACGCCAAAGAAAGTTGCTCCTAGTCCAGACAAACGCTATTAAAGGCCTTGCCCTATAGTGCAAGAAGGGGAGAGGACCTTCAAGAGAATTAGTTGCCTGGCGACATGGTGAACGAGGTCATGGGTTCAAATGTGGGTCTTTCTGATTGCAAACTAAAGTACCCATATAGGTGTGAATGTGAGTGTGAATGGTTTTTGTTTATATGTGGATGGCTGGATAGGAGTCACCTTAAGCACATGACAAAATGTCTGAAAAACAAAAATGGAAAAGAGATTGTCGTGTAATTCCAATGAAAACCCCAAATAAATGCAGATTAGAAAATGCAGAGATAATGTTTGTCACGATTGTTGATATTTCGAGATGCACTTACATATTCAACTTTGCGTGACAATGTAACTATTTTTAGTACCATAATACGTCAAGAAATTTTTGGGAAAATACAACTATGGCAGATTGATGATTGGGGTCACTCAACACCTTCTATATGGAAATTATCAAACACATTGGAGGGACTTTTAAAAATAAATCTGATATTATATCACAGACACAAATTGTGGGGCACAGACACAATGAACCAAAAAAAACAGTGAACTGAAACAAGGGAACTAAAAATCAATCAGCATAAAACTGGGAGACTCCAACAAGAAAACGACTATAACTCCACAAGCTCAAATAAGGTGACACAAAATACTGTATCAGTCCAAAGGAGACCATAACATAAAAAATCGGTTTACAAAGTTTACGAAACCTTAAGGAGATGTTCATATAACAATATCTTTATTATGGTTGTAGTTACAGTGATGTAGAACTGTACTACATCAGACTGCGTGTCGTTTCAATTATTTATTTCACTGAATACCTTTTGTGGCTATTTCTGATTACACCATTCTTCGACGAAAAGTGTTGTGTTAAAGTGTAGCTCTCTTTCTTATGACTGACTTCTCTTGTATTGATTTGCAATGGCCTAAATACTGTAGTCTTATGCTGCAAAATCAAATGTATGTGGTGAATTTAGGTCAGCTTGTAATCATGAAAGGTGAAGCCAGGGTTTGCTTCAATTGGCTGTCTGCATTTGCATCGAGCTTCAGACCAGTGTGAATAATTCCATTTCAATTCATGGCCAACCCAAACTCACAAAATGACGTTTAATCTGTGTGACCTGGTGAATCCTCAGCAGAAGATGCTGTAAGAGTGACATCAGCACATCCTGTTCTAAAAGTATTTTATCCCTTCCTAATAGATGCATTGACACAGTCTGGGTGGCTCTTAATCACTGCTGGAGATACTGTGCAGCTGCCCTGTTGCATGCGCTATAGCACACTGACCTACTTCTGCTGCTGCTGCTATTTGACCTCACACACCTGCAAACATAATAAGCAGATATAATTCGACTGAACAATCTTACAGGCTTTTCCCTCCTCCCTTCTGAACGTCTACGTTAAAAAACAAGCAATGAATGTATGGAGTGAGTCAGAGTACGCATTTACAATTAGACAGTAAACTGTATGTGTGTTATGAGTTGATCTAAAGATTACATTCTGTATTTTCAGCACTATTAAAAAAAAAGAGAAAATATATTCCAATCACTTGAAGTAATTTTGTAAGAAACATTACCCCCGAAAAGCAAACTCTGATTTTCATAGGAACTCAGCTCAATTTTATTACTTTATTATTGAGAGAGAATTCAGCAGGAAAGCAGGAAAACGAGCTTTGCCAAGTCAAGAAGACGAAGCTGAGTTTCCGCGGAAACAAGGCCAGGTGGCCCGAGTTGGAAGACCAACTCGAGCAATGGATTAATGAGCAAAGAACAGAGAAGAAGCATCTCTACAGTCACCATTCGACTGAGGGCAATAATGCTTGCAGAAGAAATGAAAATCGAACATTTTCAAGGAGGTCCGTCAAGCTATCCATCCGGGCAAGGACTACCGTGGTGCAGCAATGGCGGATTACAAGGAAAAGCTGCCCATCTTCCGCTCCTACTGCAGTAAAAAGATTGCCGACAAACACATCCAGCCCAACCATATCACCAACATGGACGAGGTGCCGCTTACTTTCGACATCCCAGTGAACCACACTGTAGAGAAGAAGGGGACCACCACGGTAGCGTTACGCAAAACGAGGCACGAGAAGTCGACTTTTACTGTTGTGCTTGGTTGCCATGGTAATGGACAGAAACTGCTACCTATGGTGATTTTTAAGAGGAAGACGCTGCCTAAAGAAAGGTTTCCAGCCGAAGTCATCGTTAAGGCCAATCACAAGGGCTGGATGGACGAGGAGATAATGAGAGAGTGGCTGAGTGAGGTGTACGTAAAGAGACGTTTGAAGAGATGTTTTTTTTTTTCCACGCTTCACCGTCCCTGTTGATCTGTGACTCCATGCGTGCCCATCTCACAGTCGTTGTGCAAATAAGACTGGGAGGCAACGCCGGGCGAGTTACGCCACCGTATGTGAATGGATTGTGGATGCTTGGGCTAAGGTATCTGCTTAGACTGTTGTCCGAGCTTCCGGGAAAGCCGGCATCATTGCTGAACAGCCCCCGGCAACTACACTGACTCTGACAATGACGAGAAGGAACCTGGTGTGTTTGATGGAGAACTTGCCCTGCTGTTCATTTCGCATACAGAAGATGAGGACTTTGATGGATTTGTGGATGAGGAGTGATCAAAAAATAACGTGAGTGCATTGTTAAATACTTCAATAAAGTACAACCGAACTCAGTTTTGCTCCTGCTGCCTTTTTAAAAACATTGTTTTAGCGTGCATGCATGCTACCGTATGTTTTAAGCTAGCGTATGTCTGCGCCCAATAATACGGTGCGCCTTATGTATGTGTTAAATACAGAAATAGACCCCGTAACTGAGACTGCGCCTTTTAATATGGTGCGTCTTATGGTCGTGAAAATACGGTACTGTATCCATGAATTCAGCAAAGCTATAACTGGGGTGTAAATTCTCCCTGTGGATTTTGAAGTAGGGCAACTTAGAGATGTAATTCCAGCAAGATGGTGTCATACATTATGTGGGTCAGTTTCCCTGGCTAGTGTTCACAGTTTGCATCTTCCAAGAAAGGCATTGTCAGTTAATCAAAGGCTGTAATATGTCTAGGTTGAGGACTCAAGACCGTCTGCTCATATACGTATCGATCCCTCAATCTGCTTGGTGTTGAGCAACAAGTTCCCTGTGGTTCAAGACATGCCTATCAAGGTCATTTGTTCGACTCACTGTACTTGCATTATGCATCCGATCATTTTGTGTCATCTGTATGCTTAAAAGCAGAACTTGGGCATGTTCAACTTTTTCATGTTGAAGAAAATACTATATTATTATACAGGTATTGCTGTATATTATGTCATAGCATAAATATAATTTGGCATACTGTTTAATTGCACAACATAATCATTACTCTATAATTGTGATCATTAATAAATTATGGCTTTAATATTTGTTAATTGTATGTATTTATTGCATCAACCATGTAACGGTGGATGCATTTGCAGCCAAATGTCTTCTGTTCAATGCTATTTTTGTATTTCCTTTATCCACTATTGAGGCTGAAACGATGCAAATTTCCCCATAGTAGGAGTAATAAAGGTTATATTATGAATGTTTATTATACGAATGCATTTTTAAATTTATAGGCCTATTTTCTTAAGTGACGTAGACTTGCGGTGATGTACTAATTCATATCTGATTACCGTTCTGCTCCCTGTGTGGCTGTCTAGCCTTTTAGTTTAGTACAGTAACTTCTCTCGAGGCACTTATTAATTTGCCTGCTATGTTACTCTTGGTTACTCTTCGCCAGGGGTTGGCAACCATTGTGACAGTTTGAAATTTTCTTCTCAATGAGTGTGCCGTTATAATCTTAAACGCAAAGTTAAATCATGACACAAAGTACAAAAACATTTCCAAAATAGCCACGTACTGTACGTACAACCCCAATTCCAATGATTCCCATGATTTTTGAGTTGGCATGGTTAATGAAATAATGGGAAATAGTCATGTTGTCATAGACAAACCATAATTATTGTACAACCCCAATTCCAATGAAGTTGGGACATAGTGTTAAACATAAATAAAAACAGAATACAATGATTTGCAAATCATGTTCAACCTATATTTAATTGAATTCACTACAAAGATATTTAATGTTCAAACTGATAAACTTGATTGTTTTTAGCAAATAATCATTAACTTAGAATTTTATGGCTGCAACACGTTCCAGAAAAGCTGGGACAGGTGGAAAAAAAGACTGAAAAAGTTGAGGAATGCTCATCAAACACCTGTTTGGAACATCCCACAGGTGAACAGGCTAATTGGGAACAGGTGGGTGCCATGATTGGGTATAAAAGGAGCTTCCCTGAATTGCTCAGTCATTCACAAGCAAAGATGGGGCGAGGTTCACCTCTTTGTGAACAAGGGCGTGAGAAAATAGTCAAACAGTTTAAGGACAATGTTCCTCAACGTACAATTGCAAGGAATTGAGGGATTTCATCATCTGCGGTCCATATCAGGTTCAGAGAATCTGGAGAAATCACTGCATTTAAGCGGCAAGGCCGAAAACCAACATTGAATGCCCGTGACCTTCGATCCCTCAGGCGGCACTGCATCAAAAACTGACATCAATGTGTAAAGGACATCACCACATGGGCTCAGGAACACTTCAGAAAACCAATGTCAGTAAATACAGTTTGACACTACATCCGTAAGTGCAACTTGAAACTCTACTATGCAAAGCAAAAGCCATTTATCAACAACAAGCTTTTCTAAGATGGACTGATGCAAAGTGGAAAAGTGTTCTTTGGTCCGATGAGTCCACATTTCAAATTGTTTTTGGAAATTGTGGACGTCGTGTCCTCCGGGCCAAAGAGGAAAAGAACCATCCGGACTGTTATGGATGCAAAGTTCAAAAGCCAGCATCTGTGGTGGTATGGGGCTGGGTTAGTGCCAATGGCATGGGTAATTTACACATCTGTGAAGGTACCATTAATGCTGAAAGGTACATACAGGTTTTGGAGAAAAATATGCTGCTATCCAAGCAACATTTTTATGGAATTTCTTCTTACGGGTCCTTGGTCAGTTTTGCAGACTGTTTTATGTAACATCGTTAACTCACCCACAAAGGCTCTTATTTCCTGAATGAATTGCTTGTGTGTTTATACAGGTGCTCAGAAGTCATACAGATTCTGATTACTTTTTTCCTTCTTTCAGATTTGACGCGCATTGTGCAGCTTGACCTTGATCTGAAGTACAGGACCAACATCAGGGACCTCTTCCGGGAATTTGAACGCTTCCCACCAGGAGGAGTGCTAGGTATTGTCAGGGAGATGCAGCCAGTGTACAGGTCTTTGTAGTATATTCAATTACATATAGGTCGAACATGATTTGCAAATCATTGTATTCTGTTTTTATTTATGTTTAACACAACGTCCCAACTTCATTGGGATTTGGGTTGTACATCCGGTTTCCCATGATTTGCAATGTAATGCACAACGCAATATCTTGCTTCTGTCACTTGATTGAACAGTGGTTATAACTTTGAGGGAGCTAGCTTGTTTAACATACCTGGAGTGGACACAGCACATTCAGTTGACTCTGCGGTCTCTTTATATTTGTCTTTGAAAGTCTTCTCGCTTCTCGCTTGACGCTTGATTTTCGGCACACAACATTCTCACAACATAAAGTACACACAGCATGGTCTTTGAAAAATACAAAACCAAACTATTATGTCCATAAAGTCTGGAATGCCCTAGTTTTTGCATTTTCAGCTGCCGGCGTTGCCATTGTTGACATCTGTAATACACTGTTCTTTGGGAATGTCAGCCAGACCGCGACCACGGAGCTGTGGGAACTGTGGGCGGGAGCTGTCACTCAAGCCCAATAATTCAGGCGATAAAGCCAAGATCATCATCACACCCAGCGTGCCAGTGTTTATGCCATGGGGTAACACCCTAGCACCCGTGCCAAAGGTTGGCTATTGCTGCTCTACGGTATAATGTGGTTGCTGCCAGACCTATGTGACAAGTGCACTGTACCACCAATCACTTATTTTGGTGTTTTCATGACATGTTAGCTTTGCAATTAGCATTGCTTTCCCGCCTCTCTCCTGCTAATTACTCATCGTCCTCCCCTCATAACAACGGTGTGTAGCTTATTCGCTGCCATGGAGGCGATAACAGACGACACAAGGCATTTACATGACCGCGCACGTAGCCTTTGTGAGCCAATTTTTTTGAAAAAAAAAACAGCCATGCGAGTGTGTTTACAGACCAAAACACAACAGCTTTGTCATGCAGCTCTTCATTTGTGACTGCCCAAACTTGGATATTTCAGCCCACTTCTAACTTGACAAAAACCCTTGCGGTAAGTTGCAGATGTTTCTATTGTTGTTTGGGCAGTGGATATGGCAACATTAGCCCACGCACACAAACACGCACACACACACGCACACACGCACGCACACACGCACGCACACACACACACACACACACCAAGTCTGGTCAGCAAACAGCTTCTTCATGAAGTCATTTTAAGTGAATAAAGTAAATATAATAAATAATTTAAATGGTGGCAGGTGTGTGTCGACTCCCATATATATATGTATATATATATATATTTTTTTTTTTATTTGATGTTCATGCTCTGATTTAAAAAAATCAGAAGTTACTCACAAATTACTCTTTAATTGAGTACTTTCGTTCTCTTAAGTAAATATTTGGATGACTACTTTTTTACTTTGACTTGAGTCATATTATTCTAAAGTAACAGTACTCTTACTTGAGTACAACATTTGGCTATTCTACCCACCTCTGTGTATGTGCACATGCCCATGTACATTACCATGCACTGTACATTGGCTGTAAGGCCACTGCCAGGAAGAAGCCATTAACCCAAAAGAAACACAACAAAAAAAAATGCCAGATTACAGTTTGCAAATGCACACAATGAAAAATACCTTAATTTTTGGAGACATCTCCTGTGGTCTGATAAAATTTAAATTGAACTGTTCGGACAGTCCATCGTTATGCTTGGAGGAAAAAGGCGGAAGCTTGCAAGCCTGAGAACACCATCCCAACTGTGAAATATGGGGGTGGCAGTATCATATTGTGAGGTTGTTTTGTTAAAAGAAATACCATCCTCTCATGACATCAGCAAGGATGCCAAAGCTTAGGCGCAAATGGGTCTTCCAAATGGAGAATGACTCAAAGGACACTGCAAAACTGGTTACAAAGTTGCTGGATGGTTAACAAAGTAAATGTTTTAGAGTGGCCATCAAAATGTCCTGATCTCAATCCTATTGAAAATGTATGGGAAGTCCTAAAAAGTCATGTGCGAGCAAGGTGGCCTATAAACTTGGCTCAGTTACACCAGTTCTTTCAATAAAAATTGGCCAAAATTCCTGCCATCTATTGTGAAGCTTGTGAAAGGATATCCAAAGCCCAAGTCATATGGTTTAAAGGCAATGGTAACAGATACTCATGAAATGAATGTAAACTACTGACTTTGAAGTAATGAAAAATTGTATAAATGAGGATAAGCGGTACAGGAAATGGATGGCTGGATGGGTAATCCTAATTGACCTAAAACAGGAAACGTTTAGTCGGATTACACGTCAGACAGCGATTGTCTTTTTTCTAGTGTATGTTTGTAAACTTCTTGTTTCAACTGTATGAGGCAAAAGGAGGTACAAAAATGAAAGAAAGAAAAGGATTTCTGAAAGATTTCACTGAAATAGCTGCACTCAAAAGGAACTCCCAACTGAGTCCTGAGTAAGGTGTCATTGATAATCCAGCCATTCAACACAACATAAAAAGTGAACAAAAAAAGGTTGTTTTGAAGGCCCCGTGAGCAGTCATAACTGAGGCAATTTTGACATATACAGTAATGGAGAAACTGCGCTACTGCCACCATAAAAATAATTAGATATAACCGGGGACAAACACAATTTCCTGCCATTGTCCCTCAAGAAGCTCAAGTTTATAGATCATTATAAATGTCAGCACATTGAAGATCTAAGATCCTGACTGTTGTCTTTTGTAAGTGAGTGACAGAAATAGGTTAGATCTTGTTTGTGACAGAAACAAGGTAGAATTTTATATTGACAAACAAAGGTTCCACACAAACATACACAGGTGTTCTGTACAACTCAATGAAAATTAAACAAAAAAATGTAAATCTTTACGAGAGGAAACAAAATTAACAACTGATATAATGTGGTTGCACAAGTGTGCACACCCTCATATATCTGGGAATTTGGCTGTTCAGAATTAACTATTCAAACTCATGTTAAATGGGAATCAGCACACACCTGCCACCAAACACTGCAAACTCTTTAGATGTTCTAGTAGGGTTTTCCTGACATGTTTTTTCTTTCTAGCAGAAGCCTGATGGTTTTGTGTTAACACTGATTGTTATTTGGTACTGTTCACAATTCCCTCCACCTTGACTAATGCCCCAGTTCAAGTCTGGTTTTGAAGTGATTTCTCTTGGTCTCATTTTTTTTACAATTTTTTTCCCCCCACAAAAACCTGGTATTTGAACAGGGGTGTGTAGACAGTGACAGCACAGTATAGTCAATGATTTGAGGTAACTATGATGATATGACTTTTGTTAAGTTTCATCAGGCATCTTTTCAAATCCGCAAACAGAAAGTAAAGGGAAAATTGGTTAAAAAATCACCACACAGCAAAATTATTCTTTAAAGATTGAATATGACTCCATACGGATGGGGCCTTATTGTTCATATGTGCACTCAAGAATTCACCAAAAACATTTAAAAAAAGGATTGAGCTATATTGATCAGCTGCAGGGTCAACCCAAGTAAAAACGCATTGATTTGAAAATATTTTTCTTTTTAAGAGTATCCGGTAGTGTGACTATCTTAATGTAGAAAAGTAGGTCACTAACTCGTGTACCACGGTCCGGACCCACAATCAGTTCCATACAGTCCCACAACATCTCCAAAAAAAGAAAGTTTATGATTCAAGACATACAAGGCTCTTCTTTTTAAAGCGGCGCATCATTACAGGCTTTATGGTAGTGCTGAACTGTACTGACAAATCACATGCGAGTTCAGTAAGCCCCTTCAGCCAATCAAATCAGATCTCAGGCGGTACTCACTGACTTGTGTGCAGCCCAGACAGAGACAAGGACAAACATGCCAAGGGAGAGTGAAAGAAACGCTGCGTGGAAGTTGAGTTAAAGACGGACAAACGCCATGATGAAACAAAACAAAGTTTTTGAACAAACATAACCTCTTAAACGGTTCAGTTGTTAAGATTTCCATCCATCCATCCATTTTCTGAGCTGCTTCTCCTCAGTAGGCTCGCAGGCGTGCTGGAGCCTATCCCAGCTATCGTCGGGCAGGAGGCGGGGTACACCCTGAATTGGTTGCCAGCCAATCGCAGGGCACATACAAAAAAAAACCAACAATTTGCACTCACATTCTTTTTTTATTTTTCTGAAGTTAAGCACTTTATTTGAACACGTATAACTTTCTCTTTTTATTTACTTGCTCTTATTTTGAAATGGGCAGCCCTACTTTTATTTTGTAAATGAGAGAACACACTGTGGTGCTCATATGTTTGATTACCAGGGCAGAATTTGTAAGATTCTTTAAATAAAACATGACGGACCAGGCGAAAGATATTTAATTGGATTTTTTTTTATTTTTACTTGATTGTCTGTTCCAATACCTTTGCTCAGTTGAGAAGTGGGTGGCTTCAAACAAAAGGTTTTCTGTCCTGAGTTGTTTAACACATCTAGATGTAAATACCATGAAATAAAAGCTGGGATTCTGAACTTTTGTCTCATATGCATCTTTTGATC
The DNA here is from genome assembly GCF_024500275.1 of Phycodurus eques. Lineage (NCBI taxonomy): Eukaryota > Metazoa > Chordata > Actinopteri > Syngnathiformes > Syngnathidae > Phycodurus > Phycodurus eques. Next base: position 12,261,833 of record NC_084532.1, on the reverse strand, counting down.
TGAAACCCAAATGTCTTCAGCAGACAACCTAACAAAGGAATTGACCTTGTCATTCCAATACTTTCGGAGGGGACTGTATATACTGTATATAGCATTGCGCAATGTGCGGCAGGCCTAAGTCACTATAGTGTTTAGGCACTGCATAGCTACTCCCACCACACACCAGAAACACTAACTCTCTACCCTTGTAATGTCCTATACTGTCCTGTCCTCTCCCACCCATCCTATTAGTTGTCACATCCCTTCCTCACAGGGTGTACCTTTCCTTCAAGATAAGAACACGACTCCTATGTAACGTTATAATAGTCATATACCATGTTATTATGCTATGTTTTTTTCCCCCTCCCATTTCTGTTCGGTTCTCTGTTTGCACTGTCCGTCTGTCCCCTCACAAACCTTGTTCCGCCTGGTTGAATTTCCCCAAAATATCACGATATAAACAACCACAAATGGAGAATTTCAAACTCCCCTTGTTCCACGGAAAAATTGTTCCGGCGTAAACGGGCACATTTGTCCTCCATTCTGAATAACTATGAAGCTCGACAGGACTTAAAAAAAGTGTCATGTTTCAGCATGAATTTTAATTATTGTAAAGTGCAATCAAGAGTTCACAACAGAGCTATTTTAAAAAGAACTTAAAAATAATACAGCTAAGGGTCAATTCATGGGAAACATACAGATTTGAAATAATGTTTCTGTTCAACAGTGTTGGGTAGTGTGATTATCTTAATGCAGAACCTCAGACATATAAGAGATGAATATCGAGTGCTGACATTTATCTGAATCAGACCGACAGCTCAAAAGTCGGGTCAGTGTTTTGTTTTTTTGGTCATGATCCTACAAAAAATAGGTTAGACAGTTGAAGTGTCTCAAGACAATACTGGGGAAAAAAAGCTAACAACAACAATATATTAAACATGAGTAAAACATACAAACAGTAATTGACGCATACACACGGTGAAAGGATAATAGTTGCCAGTCGGGGACTTGGTAACCATAGCAATAGGGTGGTAGCTGGGTACTCACACATGAACAAAAATGTGTAAAACACACAACCAATAACAGACGCGATTTGAAGCAGAGTTTTCATGTATAGTCTACAGTGACAGTGGTGCAAGTTAGCAGATCTTAGTAGCCTGTTGACCAGCAAAGACGCTGGTATTTTTGTAAGCTATACATGGGAGAGTCAAATTATGTTGAAAAACACTGCATTTCCAGTACCTGTCATTAATCATTTGGTATGGGGCTGTTACAGTTCCCGTGATAGATATAGATGGGTCCATCACACCGATAATACAACTGAAAAACATCTCCGTAGCCGTGGTCCCTCCACCAGGTACACAGTTGTCGGTTCCAACCACAGGCCAGGGAGTAAAACAGTTCTGGGTGCTCCATGCTGATCATTGTGTAGAAGTCCTGGTCCCCGAGGTTGCCTCTGATGCTGTACTTGTTGGCTAGCTTGGTCACATTTCTTGTTTCCAGCAGTTGGTTATAGAGAGCAGAGGTCCCTCATTGCGGCGAGGTCCAGTAACATCACACCACTGTTGAAGCCGGGGAGACCCTCGGGCGGAGGGTCACCCACTCTGGTTTGAGGGTTTTCCTTACGGTACTGCCAGAAAGTGTGTCTGTGTGTGAAGAGGAGATGTCAGCTGACAATTCATCAATGGGCTGATAACGCAACAGTTCTGTTCCCTTTGTCTTCAATTTTTCTGTTAACAAAAGTTGTGAAGAAGAGCCCAACGGAAGAGTTCAAGGAAAAGTGTAAAATGCTACGGTAATCGATATCCATTTTCCCACAGCACAGTTGTGCTGTGTGTTATGGACCAAAATGTATATACCAATATAGGTAATTTAATATCCCAATACAGTATTTGTCCTTAAAATTACATGACATTAATGGGAATTTTCTCTCATATTTATTTATTTATTTGCAAAACATTTTACATGGAATAATTAAAAACAATTAAATAAAAAAAACAATAAAAACAGCAATATCCAAGTAAAATCCATCTATCCATTTTCTGAGCCGCTCATCCTCACTAGGGTTGCGGGCGTTTTGGAGCCTATCCCAGCTGTCATCGGGCAGGAGGCGGGGTACACCCTGAACTGGTTGCCAGCCAATCGCAGGGCACATACAAACAGACAACCAATCACACTCACAGTCATGCCTACGGGCAATTTAGAGTCTCCAATTAATGCATGTTTATGGGATGTGGGAGGAAACCGGAGTGCCCGGAGAAAACCCACGCAGGCACGGGGAGAACATGCAAACTCCAGACAGGCGGGGACGGGGATTGAACCCGGGTCCTCAGAACTGTGAGGCTGACGCTCTAACCAGTCGGCCACCGTGCCGCTCAGAGTAAAATATTAATAATAAAGATTTCATTGAAAAAATGTGGTAGGACAAGGGATTTCAAGGGATGTACATCGTTGTTGCGTACATTGTAATGTATATTTACATCCATGCTCCTGTAGCAGTGCCGTATTATAAATGTGCCAATGTCCAGAAAAGTAGGAGCACTACTGTAGTTACATTAACCTTCATTCATTGTTCATAAAATGTTAATGTAGCGTCCTGAGGTGTAGGGCATCAAGGGTGACTGGTAACACGTTGCACAGACTCTGTTTATTGAACTCAGCTCACAAGGGAAAAGCGAAACAACAGTCACCTCTTTAGAACGTAATTGCTGCGCCCCACTCTCTGGCATGACCAACAAATGCATGGTTATTTCAGCTGTTGCATTCTTGTAAGTTTAATTGAGCGTCAATTGATTAGTCATGCCTGGAGAATGAGGCACAAGGATGACATCATAGAAGGGAGACTGTTGTGGTGTTTACCGTCTCGGACGCTACATTAGTGGAGCAACAGCGCTAACACAATAACCCACACGTCCAAATAATGCAAGGCTCGAATTATTGGTCTCGCTTCGCTAATTACAAGGCAAAATTAGCATTTTCGCCTCATAAAACACATTGAAAAGTAAAACAGTAAATCGCAGATTGTTTGCTGTGCCCGACGGACGCACGGATGTGACAACGCGATTACGTCATCATCAAAAAAGCAGAAGTGAAATGAAGCTTGGTTGCTGACGCGGGAAGAGCAAAGGTGAATTGATAAGAAAAATGCAAGAGGAAAAGGCAGAAAATGGCAAAAGTCTGGTAGCATTTCATAGTGAAACGCAAGGCGAGCACCCGTGACATGTAAGGTTGTAAGACGGACCTTTTTTAAAAATATGTTGTTAATTCAGTCAGACACAGCTGCAAGGAATGCAAAGTTATTGAGTGATTTTTTTGATTTTTGATTTTGACTGACACTGTGATAGAGGTGGAGGAATGTACTCCATCATACTGTGAGATGTTTGTAATAATTTGGTTCCCTTATTGAGACACAGTAGAAGTGAAAAATGACATGAAAACATGACTTTGTTAATGTCTAGATTGGATAAGTATAATATGAATTACTAAAATCCAGTGTATCCAAATATATTTTTTATGTGGTTCTGTTGGTCATCTCTTCTGTAAAAACAATCGGAACGCCTGGAATGACACTTAACTTGCAGAAACATTGACTCCGTTTACAAAGGACTCTCCTATGCCTGCCCTCTTGCTGCAGAATGAACCGTGTGAGACAGTGTCAGAGGATGAAGCATGATGCTTGTTATACAAGATTCACTCACAATGTGTGTACCGTGAAAGCACAAGTGGAAAATGGATTTTGTTTGAGTCATCCCTTGATGCTATTCATGACCTACATCCAAGCAGCTGTAGCTTGTCCACTGTTTAAGTCCCTGCAGAGTAGTGTTCCACTGAGTGTACGTGCGCTGCTACACATTCAAAGTAGGCTCAGTCAGTAAACATTATCACAGCGTTTTCTTACATCCATCCATTTTCTACTACTTATCTTAAATAAGGTCTTGGGTGAGATGGATCTAACCCAGCTGACGATAGGCAAATCATCACACGTCAATCGTAGGGAACATAGAAAGAGTCAACCATTCACACCTTTGGACAAATCTTCAATTAAAATAAAATGGGATGTTGGAGCCAGAGCACCTGATGAATATATGTATGTATTACTTGCTTACAACTATACCCGTGCCTACTGCCACTGTCAGGCGAACGTGTGCATGTGCCGTGAGATACGACTCACCGAGAACCGCTTTTACTTGCGTGCAAAAGTTTGAGATACGCGCGCTATGTGGTGGCAAGCAGCAGTCGTAGTACCAGTTCGGCCGATGGAAAACCTTTAAAAAAGATGCTTCAAGCTGTATAATGCCACTCTCAGTTTAAGTTGAGTATCAAACTTAACATACAACAAAGAGAATTACACATGTAAAACCATAGACCCTTTGCCTTCCATAAAATTAATCTTAACACAAAATGCAAAATCCCATAGCTAACTGATAGCATCGATTGTGACGGTGTTATAGCCCTTTAAGCAATTGATATTTGAACACAAACGGTACATCAACACATGTAGACAAACTCTGTGAAAAACAACATCTAATATCACTCCAGCTTACAGTCACTTACATTAGTTTGGAAACTATTTTTTTGTGTCTGCATAACTGTATTATCCTGTCTTCTCGGTGTCCAAGTCGTGCACACCAAAAGGAGTCACAATTAATTAATAATGATGCACAATTGTTTTAATTCTTTACATTCTATTAAATAATGTTAATCCATCCATCCTTTTTCTACACCTCTTATCTACACTAGGGTCACGGGTATGCTGGAGCCTATCCCAGCTAACTGCGGGCAGGAGGTGGGGCACACCCTGAACTGGTCACCAGCCAATCGCAGGGCAAATATAAACAAACAACCATTCGCATTCACGTTCATACCTATGGGCAATTAAGGGTCTTCAATTAACCTACCGTGCATGTATTTGGGATGTGGGAGGAAACCGGAGTGCCCGGAGAAAACACACGCTTTCACCAACATGCAAACTCCACACAAGCGAGGCCGGATTTGAACCCAGGTCATCAGAACTGTGAGGCGGATGTGCTAACCAGTCCCCACCGTGCCGCCTAAATAATGTTAATGCCATATGTAGTATAATATTGTAGTGTTTTTTCCTGATCAAAAACAAACAAACAAACAAACAAACCAAAAAACCTTTTGTAGGGTTTTGGGGAAGGCTGAAACATATTATAGTAATAGCATTTCCCTTCATTTCAGTGGGGAAAAAATATTTGAGTGTTTTGACTTACGAGCTTGGTCACGGGAACAAATTCAACTCACATCTCAAGGCACCACTGGACGTGTAAGATGTGCAGCGTTAAAACAGGCAATGTTCAGTTTATTTCAATTTAGTGGGTCCAGTTTATATATCAGTGTGCTCAGTTGGCTACGTTTTATGGTAAATTAGCAAATGGTCTCGTAAAGTAATTCATTGTGTTGTGTTTGTAACTTGTATCCATGACACAAGTAGCTGGAGTGTAAGGACATGAAGCTCTCCCCCCCCCCCACTTCTAATATTGAACTTCTCAGTTGCAGGATGTGGCCTGAATAGGAGAGGAAGCATTGTCCTGAATAATACTCTGTCCATTAGCACCCAATAGGAGTGGGAGCTGACTGTTCAAAACAGGAAAGTTCTCCCGAGGAGAGGATGCACACTATGACTTGCCAGTACAGACTCAATGCTCTTGTCTGCTGTGTGTTAAGCAGTGAACTAAATACACATGTAAAGAGTATAATGTACATGACATTTATTTCTCAAACTTAAAGTGAATGCCAGTATTTATTTAGGAAAGAAGCTATAATGTGTAATCCTGTTGTTCCAGGTATAGTACGATTGGTGCCTAGTCATGTTGCTTTCATACACATTCAGAGGATTCTGTTTGTTTTTTCATTTTAAGTATAGGAGTCAATCCTTTGCTGACAGTATTGCCAGTGTTAATTTAATTATCAACTACTTGGTGTTTTTCATTCTCAGCTGCTTATAATGTAATTACTGTATGTGTATAGGTTTTGCAAAATACAATACTGTTCCCAATTCTTGCTGCTATTCACATTCACTTTACAGGTACAGTTTCTGCATACTCTGTATTTATTATTCATGTAGATTTGCCACATACAACGGCTGAAATAAGTATTTAACACGTCACCATTTTTCTCAGTAAATATACTTTCAAAGGTGCTATTGACATGAAGATTTCACCAGATGTTGGGAACAACCTAATTAATCCATCAATACAAAGAAAGGAGAACAAATAAGCTCATAAATAAAGTTGTCTAAAAATGTGACGCAGGGAAAAAGTATTGAACACATGAAGAAAGGGAGGTGCAAAAAGGCATGGAAAGCCAAGACAAAATCCATCCATCCATTTGCTGAGCCGCTTCTCCTCACTAGGGTCGCAGGTGTGCTGGAGCCTATCCCAGCTCTCATCGGGCAGGAGGCGGGGTACACCCTGATGCTACTCCAACCCCCAACCTCAGAACTTTGAGGCAGCTGTGCTAAACACTCGGGCACCATGCCAGGTTTAGCCTTTATTAAGCCAGAATCATTAATTAGAGACTTTTTCTCTACATAGTGCTTATATTCAAAGTAAATCCTTTATCAAGTTGGCTTATACAATGCATTTTGTATGACTGTCTATGTGGGTAGAAGGCAGACAGAAAAGTAATATCCTCAGTGATGTGAATTACGTACTGCTGTTGACACTTTTTAATTTCTTTCAGAAACTTTACTGGCAGTGGTAAGGCTGTCCTTATGAGACTTGGTTATCAAACCTGGGCCACATAGATACTGACCCAGTATTTGCTCTTTGTGAGTGTGCTGTTTTTCTGTTAAATCTATGGTGTCTGGTCACAACAGGATGGCAGATGTTTCAGCTAACTGCTACAGATGCACATCTATGCCAAAAACTGTCCCCATTTTTAACTTTGACGCTTGATCGTCAACAGATATTTTGCCCTATATATAAAAACTGTTCTTCTTCAAACACCTTGAGACCAAAATTAAATAGTCCATTGTTTCTTGAACAACGATGATTAAAACGTGGAGGAAACAACCAGGCTTAGCGTTTGTTCCAGTAAGCAGCTGCAATAACTTCCCAGCTGACCTCACTTCACATAGTCGTACCATGCTTCGCAAATACCAACTCACTCACACACACACACACACACACACACACACACACACACACACACACACACACACACACACACACGCTCACAGTGATGTCCACTTTGATGCTCAGCGTGGTTGGGAGGAAAAAATGTGATGTAATGATTGAGTTACGTTCGTAAGGTGGACCGGAGCGGGGAAAAGAGGAAAGGAACAAAGAGCTTGGAATTTAAAATGCAAACGAGCACATGCTAGTATTTTAACGATGTCTTGAAAAGTTTCTGGTTGGGTAAAAAACAGCAAAAATGCAAATGTCAAGAACGTAGAAATTAAAAAAACTCTTGTTCAACTAAATGCACCAGAGTCTTGATGACTGATGACTTTTGCAGTCAGTTAGTCATTAGTCAGTATTTAAGCCTACATGCTAGCAGGAGGAAGCACATTTCCATTAATAGAAATGCAACTAAAAATAAAAAACGTATAAATACTGTAGATGGACGCTTTTTTTAACATCAACAGTCCAGCCAACATGGAAAAATCGTAATCCATATGTGGCTGGGAATTGTCAGTTTAGAAGAGAGAGCAGACTGTTAATTTCCCCTCAAAAAGGGAACAAAGAGACAGGGGACACGTGAACCACAGCACGGCAACAAAGCCTTTGCTGATTAGAAGCGTCTCTGTGCCAACTTCTCAGTAATCTCCAGAGAATAAAAGAGCAGGCCAGCATTACGCCACTAACACCTCAGCAAGAAATACAGTGGGCATTCATGAGCAAACATCTGAGGAACAGTCGTCCTGGCCCTGCATCTGAAAAACACTCCCTCAGCATGATGCTGCCACCACCATGCTTCTCTGTTGGGACTGTATTGGACAGGTGATGAGCAGTGCCTGGTTTTCTCCACATACCGCTTAGAATTAAGGTCAAAATGTTCTCTCTTGGTCTCATTAGACCAGAGAATCTTATTTCTCAGCCATCTTGGAGTTCTTCAGGTGTTTTTTTTTCGCAAACTCCATGCGGGCTTTCATGTGCCTTGCACTGAGGAGAGGCCTCCGTTGGGCCACTCTGCCATAAAGCCCCGACTGGTGGAGGGCTTTCTAGATCTTTCTCCCATTTCCTGACTGCATCTCTGGAGGTCAGCCACAGTGATCTTTGGGTTCTTCTTTATCTCTCTCACCAAGGCTCTTCTCCCCCGATTGCTCAGTTTGGCCAGATGGCCAGCTCTAGGAGGCGTTCTGGTCGTCCCAAACGTCTTCCATTTAAGCATTATGGATGCCACTGTGAACCTTAAGTGCAGCAGAATTGTTTTTGTAACCTTGGCCAGACGTATAAAATTACTATATTGCGACCATCGAGTGCAAATCCTCAGAGCGTAATGTTTTTTTCTTTCACTCTCTGCTGGTGCGCCTCACACAGTAAGCAGCACACTCCCCTGCCCATCCAGAAAACTCCTGCATGGATGCATGTTTTTCTATCAGCTTAAAACTGAGAATATTTCATTTTCATGTCCCAATCTAACTGTAGTGTCTTCATGAGTCATTACACTGGTGTCATTTTATGAGTCAAAGGTTTAAACATTTATATAGTGATTTACAGGACAAATCAGAATATCGAGATGTACATCGTGTATTGCGATATAGCCAAAACATGGAGATATTGGTTTTGGGCCATATTGTGCAGCCCTACCTCTAATGTTTGAAAGTAAGATCATTCAAAAACTGGTACTGAATAAACATAATTTCAAGCACATTTCTTGACAAAGCGTCATCTGTAAAAGGTGATATTGTGCGAAGAAATACCTGTACACTGGCTGCATCTCCCTGACTATGCCTAGCACTGCTCCTGGTGGGAAGCGTTCAAATTCCTTGAAGAGATCCCTGATGTTGGTCCTGTACTTCAGATCAAGGTCAAGCTGCACAATGCGCGTCAAATCTGAAAGAAGGAAAAAAGTAATCAGAATCTGTATGACTTCTGAGCAGCTGTATAAACACACAAGCAATTCATTCAGGAAATAAGAGTCTTTGTGGGTGAGTTAAAGATGTTACACAAAACAGTCTGCCATAAAAATGTTCAAATAAATAAAAGGTCACGGAAGCATATGTACTGTACATTACAAAAACCTCAAAGTGCGCATTGTCCAGCTTCTAGCATAGAGGTGCTGAATGATGAACACAATAGCTTGTTTGTGAATAAAATTGTATTCAATTTGTCGTCAGTCAAGTTTTATCTGGTCATTGTTTCAACTTCCCATGATTTTTGAGTTGGCATGGTTAATGAAATAATGGGAAATAGTCATGTTGTCATAGACAAACCATAATTATTGTACAACTCCAATTACAATGAAGTTGGAATGTTGTGTTAAACATAAATAAAAACAGAATACAATGATTCGCAAATCATGTTCAACCTATATTTAATTGAATACACTACAAAGACAAGATATTTAATGTTCAAACTGATGAACTTTATTGTTTTTAGAAAATAATCATTAACTTAGAATTTTATGGCTGCAAAACGTTCCAAAAAAGCTGGGACAGGTGGCAAAAAAGAACAGGTGAACAGGCCAATTGGGAACAGGTGGGTGCCATGATTCGGTATAAAAGGAGTTTCCCTGAATTGCTCAGTCATTCACAAGCAAAGATGGGGCGAGGTTCACCTCTTTGTAAACAAGTGCGCGAGATAATAGTCAGAAAAGGCCGAAAACTAACATTGAATGCCCGTGATCTTCAATCCCTCAGGCGGCACTGCATCAAAAACCGACATCAATGTGTAAAGGATATCAAGATGGACTGTCTAAGATGGACTGATGCAAAGTGGAAAAGTGTTCTGTGGTCCGACGAGTCCACATTAGCATGTCTACAAAGAGATCCTGCGGCATTTGCTTCGTTCAGTGCACGAGAAGAGCTGAAAGTTGTGGCAGGACAACTCGTGGCTTCTTCATCATGACATTCATGCTCACAACGCCCTAAAGATCCGATCGTTCTTGGCCGAGAAAAACATTGTTGTGCTGGAGCAACCTCCCTCCTTACTCACCCAACCTGGCTTTCTCTTTCCCCAGCTAAAGGGAGTCACCAAGGGTACCCGGTTTGAAGACATGGATGACATCAATAAGGGAGGAAAGAGCTATGGAGGTTCCCAGAAGAATCTTTCCAGGAGTGCATGAGGCCATGGCAGAGAACGCTGGGAAAGGGGGAGGAGAACGCTAGGGAGATTACTCAGAAGGGGAACATTTGGTTTAAGGTTCAAGGTGCTTTAATTGTCAATTTTCCTATATGAGCTAAGTTGTCTGGGGCTTCACGCCCCTGGTAGGGTCACACATGGCAAACAGGTCCTAGGTGAGGGAGCAGACAAAGCACGGCTCCAAAACCCCATATGAAGAAAGAAACAAATGGCTCTAGGTTTCCCTTGCCCGGACGCGGGTCAGCGGGTCCCCCCTCTAGAGCAAGGCCTGGAGGTGGGTCCCGGCCTTCACCCATGGGGCCGGGCCGGGCAGTGCAGTGTGACCTGGGCGGTGGCCGAAGGCAGGGACCTTGGCGATCCGATCCCCGGCTACAGAACTTGGCTCTAGGGACGTGGAATGTCACCTCTCTGCCAGGGAAGGAGCCCGAGCTGGTGTGTGAGGTTGAGAAGTTCCGGCTAGAGTCGGACTCGCCTCCACACACAGCTTGGGCTCTGGTCCCACTCCTCTCGAGAGGCGGCCGACCGGAGCTGTGGCCGTAAGGTGGTCGGTGCCTGTCGTGGCGCCAATCCCCGAACCCGTTGGTGGACACCAACGGTGAGGGATGCCGTCAAGCTGAAAGAGTCCTATCGGGCCTTTTTGGACTGTGGGATTCCTGAGGCAGCTGATGGGTACTGGCTGGCCAAGTGGAATGCAGCTTTGGTGGTCGCTGAAGCAATTCAGTCTATTCAGGGGTGCTGGAGAGGAGGGTCTGTCGAGAAGTGGAATCTCAGATTCAGGAGGAGCAGTGTGGTTTTCGTCCTGGCCGTGGAACAGTGGACCAGCTCTACACCCTCGGCAGGGTCCTCGAGGGTGCATGGGAGTTCGCCCAACCAGTCTACATGTGTTTTGTGGACTTGGAGAAGGCGTTCGACCGTGTCCCTCGGGGGGTCCTGTGGGGGGTGCTTTGGGAGTATGGGGTACCGAACCCCCTGATACGGGCTGTTCGGTCCCTGTACGACCGGAGTCAGAGTTTGGTCCGCATATCCGGCAGTAAGTCGGACTTGTTTCCGGTGAGGGTTGGACTCCGCCAAGGCTGCCCTTTGTCACAGATTCTGTTCATAACTTTTATGGACAGAATTTCACGGCGCAGCTAAGGCGTAGAAGGGGTCCGGTTTGGTGGCCTCAGTAATGCATCTGTGCTTTTTGCAGATGATGTGCTTCTGTTGACTTCATCAAGCCGTGATCGCCAACTCTCACTGGAGCAGTTCACAGCCCAGTGTCAAGCGGCTGGGATGAGAATCAGCATCTCCAAATCTGAGACCGTTGTCCTCAGTCGGAAAAGGGTGGCGTGTCCTCTCCAGGTCAGGGATGAGATCCTGCCTGAAGTGGAGGAGTTCTTAGGGTCTTGTTCACGAGTGAGGGAAGAATGGAACGGGAGATCGACAGGCGGATCGGTGCAGCGTCTGCAGTGATGCAGACTTTGTATCGGTCCGTTGTGGTAAAGAAGGAGCTAAGCTGAAAGGCGAAGCTCTCAATTTACCGGTTTATCTATGATCCCACCCTCACCTATGGTCACGAGCTGTGGGTCGTGACCGAAAGAAGAAGATCCTGGATACAAGCGGCCGAAATGAGTTTCCTTCGCAGGATGTCCGGGCTCTTCCTTAGAGATAGGGTGAGAAGCTCGGTCATCCGGGAGGATCTCAGAGTCGAGCCGCTGCTCCTCCTCATGGAGAGGAGCCAGATGAGGTGGCTCGGCCATCTGATTTGGATGCCTCCCAGACGCCTCCCTGGTGAGGTGTTCCGGGCACGTCCCACCGGGAGGAGACCCCGGGGACGACCAAGGACACGCTGGAGAAACTACGTCTTTCGGCTGGCCTGGGAACGCCTCGGGATCCCACCGGAAGAGCTGGAAGAAGTGGCTGGGGAGAGGAAAGTCTGGGCGTCCCTGCTAAAGCTACTGTCCCCACGACCTGACCTCGGATAAGCTGTAGAAAATGGATGGATGGATGGAAATTAGATGACAAAATGCTGCTAAAGTGGCTGGTGCAACCCTGAGTCTGATGTGTGTGTGTGTGTGTGTGTGTGTGTGTGTGTGTGTGTGTGAGTGTGTGTGCACGTGCGTGTTTGTCAGAGTTCAGGTGGGCAGGGGACAGACGAGGTAGAGGGGGCAGAGCGGGCAGAGAGTTCGGAATCCTGACAGTCTGATGAATAAAACGGTCTTTGAGTCGGCTAGTCCTGACGCCACAGTCTCCTCCCTGATGGCAGCAGACTGAAGAGGCTGTGTGATGGACAGGTGGCATTCCCCGCTATGCGGATGGCTTTGCGGGTGAGGCGGGCGCTGTAAATGTCCTGCAGGAGGGAAGAGAGGTTCCGATGATCTTCTCAGCTGCCCTCACTATGCGGTGGAGAGTCTTGCAGCAGGATGCGGGGCAGGTTCCGTACCATACAGTGATGCAGTTGGTCAGAATGCTCTCTATGGTCCCTCTGTAGAACGAGCAAATGATGGGGGTCGGGGCTCTGGTTCTTCTCAGCTTGCGCAGGACGTAGAGACGCTGGTGAGCTTTCTTGGCCAGTGATGAGGTGTTGCTGCTCCAGGAGAGGTCCTGGGTGATGTGCACTCCCAGGAACTTGGTACTGCGCACCCTCTGCACTGCAGCACCATTGATGTTCAGGGGAGCATGCTGGGAGTGCGCTCTCGTGAAGTCCACAACAATCTCCTTGGTTTTCTCCAGATTTAGCAAGAGATTGTTGTATGTGCACTACCCGGCCAGGCGGCTCACCTCACTTCTGTGGTCTGTCTCGTCCCCGTTGCGGTCTCCCTGTCAGAAAATCCAGCAGCCAGTTGCACATTGAATTGTTGAGCCCCAGCTGGTCCAGTTTGTGAAGCAGTTGTTGAGGGATGATGGTATTGAACGGTGAGCTGAAGTCTATAAACAGCATTCTGAGATATGAGTCCTTAGAGTCCAGGTGTGTGAGGGGAGATTGGAGGGTGGTGGAGATGGCGTCATCGGTTGACCGGTTGGACCGATATCCAAACTGGAAGAGGTCCAAGGAGGGGGGGCGGGGGGGGGGGGGGGGGGGGGCGGGACTTGATCTGGTGCATTATGAGCCGCTGGAACCACTTCATCAGGACGGGAGTGAGTGCTACCGGACGGTAGTCATTGAGGCAGGAGTGAGACGACTTCTTTGGGACCGGGACGATGGTGGTGGCTTTGAAGCAGGTAGGAACAAAACCCAGACTCAAGGAGGTGTTAAAGATGACCGTGAAGACATCTGTGAGTTCTGCTGCACAGTCCCTCAGAACACGACCAGGTATATTATCTGGGCCCAGGGCTTTTCGTGTTTTGATCCTGTTGAGAGAGCTTTTCACGCTGTCCCGGGTCAGTGTCAGCACCTGGTCACCAGGAGGGGGTGGAGTCTTGTGTGCAGGGGTGCAGTTGTGTGCCTCAAAGCGAGCAAAGAAGTCATTTAGCTCATTTAGCAGGGAGGTGGAGCTGTCGCACGTCTGTGGTGAGGGTTTGTAGTCCGTAATGATCTGAATACCACGCCACAGACTCCTGGTGTCACTGCTGTCACTGAATTTGAAATATATATTTATTTTCTGACACCTCGAATGCAGAAGCAAGTGACTGAAAAAGAGCCATCCTGTTTTCTATGCTCTTCAAAAATGGAAGCTAGCTCCACACCACAATGCCATTATGTACTACTTCAACAGAGAGAGGCTCTGACGAGTGATTAACTCTGTTGGCTTGCACTAACCCAGCCTAACTACTATGAGTGGAACTATACAGAAAGTGGGTATTTAATTGTGACGACAATGTGTTGAGGTAGCTCTGATCTTAAATGTTGGACTTGGCACAACGGTTGGGGTGAAAGAAGGGCTAAGCTGTATTTTGTTTTTATTAGCATTATGTGACATACAGTAAGTGGTATGTCTACATAAAAACAGAGCACAAATGCAATGATCCACGGTCACACAAACCTGAAAACAACTACTAGTTGGCCTGGCACCCACCCAGTTGAATCTGCATCTTATCCACTGCTGCTGTCAGCTACAATAACACAGCTTTCATTATAAACAGAGTCATATAGCCATGCCCTAAACTGCATTGTAACTTGGACTTTTGTTGTTGCCTTGATTGAATATTAGGAACTATCAAACATAAATCACAGATATTTTGTAAACGGTACAGACTGAGTCTGCTGGTAATTATAGAACATATGGTGTGTCTAAAAAAAGTCAGAAGAAAACTGGATTTGTTTTCTTCATTTTTCTTCAACTAAACCAATCAATCATTTCCTACTTCTTTTTGATAATAAACTATATACTATATGACATTTGTTTCAAAAATTCAGTTCAGTATTTGAGACTAGTATGGGACAAAATAGAATTGACATGACTAAAGTCTTTGCTTTTCTTGTGTTGTGCTGCTTGTTGTGGGAACGTTGATGGTTTATTGGACGAATAATTTCATTATAGAAGCTCAGAGCGAGCTCAAGCCTCTGGTCAGAGGAGATAGCACCATGTAACAACACCTACATTCGGCTACAAACAAAAGGCACACTGTTATCTAAGCACACTTTTTTCAGGAAGAATTTGGGTCAATCTCATTAGGCCCTAATATCCCCCCTGATGTGAGCACTTAAAGCCTATTTACTGAGGGTCATTGTTTTCTGTTTTTGCCAATACTGAATGGACACAATTTTCCAGAAACACATCACATGAAATCACTTCAAATACTTATTATGTCCGTATTTGCATTTATGACGCATCAAGGATACTTTTCACATCAATTACACTGGGGGAAAAAAAAAACAAAAAAAAAACATTTCCGTTGAGTTAGATTTTTATGCTGATTAAAAACTAAAATTGGCATGCTGATTCCAAAATTGCAGTCAGTTTTCTTTGGAGCATGTCAAGTTTACCCTCCAGATATGCAAAATTCCACTAATTAGCTGTAGTAAGACTTGCCGGCTGATTACGATTGGACTCATCTACAGCTACGTGGCAACTTGTTTGTGCAGTCATAATTGAGACAGTGTGGTGAGAGGTGTGTGCAGCTCCCAATAGGTCAGTACTATCAATATCTGCATACAGAAAGGTAATATAGTAGGAATTAAGAGGATTTGTGCTGGCTTTTCTCTCAACCTTGTAAACATGGGCATACCGTTGTAAGTTCGATTTCATTTTATGCTGTTTTTTGTTGCCGTTTTTAAAACGGGGATCCTGTAGTTCAAAAACTTGATGTAATAGAGTAAAACTGAGTTTCGGATTCCGCACCCAAAAATTAGTTAAAAACATCTGTCGAACCTAACGCAACGTAAATTGTGTTCTCCAGTGTTATTCTTGGACACAAATGATACTTTTATAATGATTTTTCCAAAGCTTAGTTTTTGTCTTCATTATATGACATTATAATCAAATGAAATCTATAATTAAATAGTCAACATTTTTGGAAACAGCTTAATTATTCAATTGCAGTTAATCAATTCCACTTCTTGAATCCTTACATAAGATTAATTTTCCTCGACTTGCCATTGCTAAAACATTTGATTTTTCCAGAAATTACTTTCTTCTGGCATCTGATTTACTAAAATAACTTTACAGTTAGGCGTTACAGTTGCTTGGGAGGATATCTTCTTTTCAAGACTGTGTGGAGGTAGATTTTAATCAAACCAGAAGTGGGGAAATACTTTTTATTATTGTTTTTACTGGAATACATGCAGAGATATAGCGGCTGAAATAAGTATTTAACACGTCACCATTTTTCTCACTAAATATATTTCCAAAGCTGATATTGACATGAAAATTTCACCATACCCTAGTAAGCCATACTTACAGTACAAAGAAAGTGAAACAAATAAGCTCAGAAATGAAGCTCTGTGTAATAACGGGAAATGACACAGGGAAAAAGTATTGAACACGCCAACTAGTATTTATTTAATACTTTGTACAAAAGCTTTTGCTTATTTCAGCTGCTGTGGTCTAAGACTATCAGTCTGAGTGGTGCCTAAGAACAGTTACTTGCTTATGTTGTGTGTGTGTGGCCAAAAATGGACTGCAGTTACAGTGAATATAAAAACTCTACACAACCCTGTTTAAATGCTAGGTCTTTGTGATATTTTCACGTTTAATGACCTTTAACCTGTACAACTCAATGAAAAACACAAAACTATTTTTTTCACGAGGGGAAAGAAAAATAAATAACTAGATAATGTACTTGTGCAAATGTGCACACCTTCTTATAGCTGGGGATGCGACTGTGTTGAGAATTAACCAATCATATTCAAACTCATGTTAAAAGAAAGAGTCACCAAACACCTGCCACCATTTACAGTGCCTCTGATTGACCCCAAATAATGTTCAGAAGTTCTAGCAGACCTTTCCTGACATTTTTGTCATAACATCTTACAGGTCTACAGTCCGCAGAGAGCTTTGAAAGCATGAGGGATCTCTCTGAGGGAGGGAAGGTTTGTATATAGTGTATGTAAACATCTAATTTCAACTTTATGTATCAATCTGATTTCAACTTTATGTATCAATAAATGATATACACGTATTTAACTTTTGTCAGAAGACAGCAGCGGTATAATGAATATTTTAGAAATTTCGGGTTCAAACCACCATGTCATCACCCCGTAACTATCGTAGTTTGGCTGCGCACAGATTAAGTCCGCTAACCCGTTTTCCGGGTTAGGTGACATGATTGAAGTTCCGCGTGAAGTGGATTATGTCTCACAGTTGTGTTGCACTGTTACCTTTCGGAGTCACAAGCCAGAAAATATGCACGGCCGTGCCTTGTTATCACCTACTTGAAATGATCAACACCCTCACATTCTCTGGAATCCACACATGTGATTCACAGCATTATGTTCTCCCCGGTGAACAACCATTTTGTTTTCAACAGGATACAAAGTCTGACTGATGCATAATGACATATTTCCTTGGCCATTCAGGGTGTCATTCGCAAGGGTCCAACAATGCACTTGTCTCTGTGTGGACATCACTTTACCTTTGTGTGTGCGACCTGCAGTATCAGTCCATGTTTTGTGTCAACTGTGGCGACAAACAGTTGCCCCATGATGAAGATCTATTTCACGAACGCTATGTGATACAGCAACTATTACGTGTTTTACACAAACGGGATTGCTTGGAAGAGAGCTGTAACACATTTTCCCCCTACACAGCAATCGGACTATTTTGCTTTTTAATTAAATGATAATGCCCCAAATGCACTAGCTCACTGTTTTAAGTAGAAAATGACCAATTTTGGGGCCATGCAATCTATCATAACCCAAAATACCAAATGTGTCCAACTTTCCACAATTAGTTTGAAATACTTAATTCAAATAGTAAATAGTGGCTTGATTGATGTTGCAGTAAGATATGTTTTTTTTGACTTTGGGGTTTTAATTCAATTTACAGTAAATCCACTTCTGATTTGAAGAAGTTTGAAGAATGCATCAAGTAACAAAATAGACTGCTTTAAAGGAGGGTCTACGTGTCTCTTTGCATGAACAAGTGCAAATACGTTTAGATGATTCAACGGTCTAGTCAGATGATGATATGGATTTCCTGTCTCCGTCCAGTGATTTTTGAAGGTAGACGATGCCTGACAACTATCTTGATTATAAAACCTTTTTGTGCCTCTCGTCTCTTTCTCTCACCACACGGAGCCGAATCGGTACGGTGTGTCGGCATAAAAAAGTGACACGTCGGTCAACAGCAACATACTCGTTCGACTGTTGCTACTTGGATCTACAAATACATGCTGTATTTTGAAGTGTGAAGCCTGCTCTGTCAACAAAAAAGCCAATCTTTTTCCGCCAATATGGATACGCTGAAAATCTTGTGATCCGTCCCGATTTCTGATCACGTGATCGGATCAGGACATCCATTCTGCGCCGATATTTGACTTACTTTCTGGCAAAATGTGGTGCATGGCTACAGACAGGAAGAAGATGGCGTCGCTGTAATATGCCCCGGAGCCAGCGCTGAAGTGCTTCTGCAAGGCCTCCACAATTGGGAACAGCTTGTGAGTGAGGGCTTCCACGTCGTGGAACAACACCTGAGTGGACAGTAATACAGTGCAACTGGTTTTAGAGTAAAATCTAAAAAACAATGTTATTTCTGCCTTTTAATGAATGCAACACCCAAAGACAATAATGAACAAAATAACCAAGTACACAGGGCAGATGTCTAAACTGTTCAATTACTACTCCTAAAGCAGCTTAACGGGGAACTTATTGGTATTATTATTATTACTATTATTCTCGTTTAAAATGCCAACCTGGAGACAAGTTAAGGTTCAGTGTCGACAGCAAACATTTAGAGCCGGGATTCAAACCGCAAACCGGTCAGTGGACGACCCGCTGTACCAACACACAGCCGGCCCATCTTAGGAACTAAACCAAAGATGTCAACACTGTTTTTTTTTTGAATTGTTGCAAATCTTTTTATTTTAAATGTGCATAAAAAAAACCAGTTTAATACATTGCATCTACCTTTGTGCTCATGGCAGCCGCCGTGTTTAGGTCTTTTCACTCTCATGAGAGTGAAGGGTGTTAGCCAATACAGCACAGCAAAATGTCGGCGTGCCTGCTTTATTTACTATGTAAACCACACAGCTAGTAAATATTCAGAAACAACAAGACACATATTCAATTTCATTCAATGTACAAAAGCTACATTATAAAAAAATATTAGAAATGTCACCATCTACATGTATATGTAATCAGTGAGCTGATCCGGATCCTTTTTGCGGCTCCTTCACAGCAAGAAGCTGATGTAAAACAATTTTACTCGTCTACGCTTCCTCTGATGACTGGTATACAGTTCACAGGATCGAATGACTGAAGCCATCGTTCTCTGCAGTCTGTCAGCGACACGGTTCAATAGGGAGCTGTGTTAGCTGGCAACTCGCTACTGCTGCTTTGACTTCACTTCCGGTCTGCAGCTGATAATGATTTCGCCCAACATTGTGCCACATTACATTTGTTGAATTCTTGTTCCATGAAAACCCATTATTGATCAGAGTACTGTAATTTGACCAGTGCTGGCAGATGCAATCTATTCTTGCTTTCAAAATTCTTGGGTTTAGTTCCCCTTTAAATACTGTAACGCATAATGAAAATATTGTCTTTAGAGTTCCATGGTACAAGATCTTTAACATAATACACATCTCATGATTCCTGGCTTTCAACAAATGTGTGATATTTTTATCCCTATCCAAGTGCACGTTGTCATTGTGTCCCTGGGCAAGACACTTAAACCAAAATTGCCCATGAATTAATGTGGTTGGATGTTTGGTGGTGGTCAGAGGGGCCGGAGGCACAGAATGGCAGCCATGCCCCAGGACAGCTGTGGTCGCTTACCACCACCCGGGTGTGACTGTGGAGTGAATTAATAATGCGTGCAATTGTAATGTCTTTGTGTTCCTTGAAAAGCACTATATAAATCGAATGCATTTTTATTCTTGTTGTTGGTCTTATTAATTATTATTATTAACTATTATTATTATACGTTATGTCTTTGTACAAGGGGTAGAACAGTTCCCAAAATCAATAGTTCGGTTCATACTACAGTTTTGTGGTCGGTTTTCTGTTCATTTTGCTATAATCATTTATGTCTTGTATTTTCAGGTTAAAACAAAGAATGAGGGAGTTTGACTTTGACACATCATTGTGGCAATCTGAGGTTAAAAGTAGGTGATATTCTGACTGCAAGAGAGGAGACATTACAAGTTCCAACGTGCATTTGATTTATTTGACAACGAAGGTTATCTATAACAAAAAAAAAAAAAAAAAATAGTTATTCACCACCACTAAAATGCAGTAGAATCTTTTGCACATACTGGGCACAAAAAGTGTATCATTTCGATGATGCTAGAAGACTTGTAATCCTTTTAGAATGTGCAAAATATTGTGTTTCCTCAAAATTGTCCTAGAAGATCAGGGTCGGATATGAATAATTTTCAAATTGAAACTAGGCAAATCGTGAATATTTTTCAGTAATCTGTAACACAACTTCATCTTGTTGTTGTTTTTGCCATTTCCAGCCACAAGTTACAAATTTAACAAATAAAAATGCAAGTAACTCAACGTTGTTGCTAATTTTACTTCAAATTCACTGAAGATGATGGATGCTTTTTCTTGACTTTTTTTTTTGCCGTTCTCAACCTGCTCATGTACGCCACCAACAACAACTTCCAGCTCAACTGTTGGAATCTTGGGTAAATTGAAAATATTTTTGTCATAACATCTTGAACAAGATGCCTTTCCTATCCATGTTGAAACCGTTTATACCTTTCAAATGAACATGTGTATTTGAGAAGAATATGTGAACAGTTATTGAGCATAATGCTCACTGCCTCTGAGAGACCAGACTTTTGCAGTGAATGACAATTGGGTAACTAAATGTGATATAAGAGACAGCTCGTTGTTCATATAACAGTAATTCACAAGCAACTACAGTACATGCTGTTAAAAATACATTATGTCCGGATTTCTTTAGGATATTGAGGTTCTAGGGACAGTGTTACATCTTGTCATTTCTGCACATAGGTTAGAAAAAAAGGAAGCCATCTAAAGCAGAGGTTCTCAAGCTTT
Source organism: Phycodurus eques (assembly GCF_024500275.1). Lineage (NCBI taxonomy): Eukaryota > Metazoa > Chordata > Actinopteri > Syngnathiformes > Syngnathidae > Phycodurus > Phycodurus eques. Next base: position 12,240,995 of record NC_084532.1, on the reverse strand, counting down.
TCACACCAAGTACCACCTCAAAAAAATACTTGGATCTCTAAGCACCACCATAATAACTAAACAGATGTGCTTTACAAAAGAGGCAGCAGTCTTATTCCTAACAAGTATTTATCAAAAATATAATTTAATATTGTAAGCCACTAACAATATGCAAAGTTTGAACATTACAAAAACCAGGACTACTTAAATAATGATTACATTTAAATGCCTTGCATGTAAAAGTCATATTAAACTTGAACATATTTTTTTCCATGAAGATTAAATGCAAGTCTATTATATTGTACTTAAGTTAAATACAAATGAACTGTACATAAACAGTGTACTGTACTTGAAAAGTAAATAAATATACAGTACTGGATAAAAAAAACAGGCTCTGCATAGCTACAAGTATCATTCTGTTTGATTGTATTGCCTCTTTTAAATGTTGTAAATTTGAGTTGGATTTTTAATTCAGTGATTCTTTCGTGTACCATTAGAGAGAACCCGTGGACCACTACTGGTTCTCATGCCACACTTTGAGAATCACTGATCTAACGGAAGGAGATGCTCATCAACTAAAGTCATCTGCTGCGTGTAAATGGGGCTTAGCTGGTACCAACAAGCGGCACAAAGTGAACCACTAAAATGTCACCTGTCAAACAAATTCTATTGTGGATGTTTTCAAGTTGTTTTCGCCAGAATATGATAGGAGTGACGCACCATGTGTTCTTTAGCTGCTTGAAAGTGGAAAATTCTGAGTGTTAAGAGGCGTGTAGACACAAAAAAGGAAAACTGGATAACACTACATGTGGCAGAGAGTGTCCTTGTTTTGCCTTGCAACACAACACATTGGGTTAAGGATTCCTCACAGCACTCGTTATTGAGCCAACACTGCCCCCTTGTGGGATATTGAAGTACAGTAACTACCATCAAACTCTTGGCTTGTAGAGAGAGAGAGAGAGAGAGAATTTTTTTTTTAATTATAGTTTGTGCCAAAATAGATCGGTAACAAAATAGTTCAAGATTAAGAAAAAAAACTATAAAAAATATGCGTTATTAAAACATTGTAATACAAAACTTAATTAATACTTAAATACGTAAAATAAATAGCAATGCACAATTAACTTGTTTTTCAACTGTGATGATAAATAAACTGAATAAGAAATAAAAATGACCTGATAGAGCTGTGATTCTGGGTGTGTTGTGGACAGGTCATAAATTTTTTTAAGGAGATAGGTTCACGACGGTACAGACATACGAGTTTACGAACGGCGTATTTGGAAAATATGTTATTCTGATAGGAACATGAGAAACATTACTTGGAGTGGATACATGTACAAACAGTACATGTATTTCTCGTCAATATGCGCGTTTATTTTACTGTAACGTACATTTTTGTACATGTTCATCCTCAATTGGATTATTTCTATTAGTATTGATCAGTTGAAAAGAATCAAGCCATTTGTGTCTCTAATCTTTAATAGATTGATTAAGTTTAAGTTGTAAAGCTTTCATTTCCAAATGATTGGTTTGAAGAATGTGTTTTTTCATCAATGTTCTGCTCTCCTACAGTACATTGCCTTATTTGCTGTCTGACACTTTCATTGATCCACGGAGTTGTGTTAATAACTACGGCATATCTGGAAATGATAGGAGCAGAATAATCAAGAGCTGATGTACATAAATCATTAAACCAATTAACAAAACCATTGATATTAGTGAAACGGGCAGGGCAATTGGACAAATTAAAGATTTAGCTTGAAAAAATGAAGTAAAATGCGTGAAATTATTATTATTATTATTATTATTACTGGATTGTTGGGGGACTATACAAATATAGGCAATCGTGGTCACTAGGCAAATTCAATGATATTTAGGGTGTTATGTGGCATGCCCAAAGTCAAGACTATATAAAGCGTGTCTCCACGGTGACAAGTAAAGCCAGAGACGTCCTTCACAAGGTTAAAACAATTGCCTATGTTTAAAAAGTCTAGGGCAAGTGAGTTCGATCCATTGCCAAGATGGATGTCAAAGTCACCAATTATAATGACCCTGTCAAAAGTGTGGGAGTTTGCATTGTTTAAAAGTTTGACACCAATATTTTCCTTTTTTAAATTTAGTTGATTTTTTTACAGCAAATACATATCGGCTCCAAATATTACTCCCTAATTAATCAGTATCTTAATGGGCCCTGAAAAAAGCATATTGGTCTATCTCCACACGGAAGTCTCGTGGAGTAGCAAAAAGTATAGAAAATAAAATCAATGATCCCCTTTCCATATTGAGCTTTAATAAAATCTCGATTGAATCGAGCTTCACAATACATCGCCCAGCACTAAGGCATATATTCTTTATCCTCTGTGAAAATAAGACTGATATCATTGAAGCCTGAGTCCCTGAGAACAGCGACAATGTGAATGTAAACAAATAAAGAAGACCTATTCGCTTCGTTTGGCTGTGTGACAATATTATACACCCCCTGGTGGCCAAGGTTGGGCACACCAGAAGGAGCAGCATGAATTGAATTGAAGCATTAAATCATAAAGCACAAACTGTGAAATTATTTTCCTATATATTTCATTTTGTTATGACGCTTTTGTTTTTCTTAATTACAATATTATAGAGGGCTAATTGACTTCAAAAACACTGTCACATATTTTGTTGTTTTTTGGGTGGGGAGGCTGGAACGGATTAATGGCATTTCCATTAATTTCAATCAGGAAAGACTATTTGAGATACGAGTGTTTTGAGTTACTAGTGTGGTAAAAGAATGACTTAAAAACGTATCTCAAGGCAACACTGTAATTGAACGCAATCTAATGCAAAGATAGTTTTCTTTTTATCTCGCTAAACCACACAGGAAACAATGCAGATATTATTATGCCTACCTCATACTTGAACGTTGCATTTGTGAGGAATTCCTGAAGCATCTTCTCTCCCAGTTCTTTACTGGCCTGATCACTCACAAAATGAAGCACCAGCACCTCTCCTTCCAAGAACTGCGCATATTTGACCATAGACAATATGGCCACCGTGAACTTGTCCTGGAGGCTGCGACTTTTGTCCACTTTAGTGAACATCATGAGAACATTGTAGCGTTGGTCCATTGTCTTGTCGCCGCTCTTTATAGATCGAAACTTATCGCTCTCTGCCTTTTCCTCCTTCTCGGACCAGTCAACCTGGGAAAACCTGGTGTCTACGGTCAGGTCTGCATCGTTTCTGTTGGTGTTGTGGCTTGCCTGAGAAAGTTTGATCCTCTTGGTGGTGCTGGAGAAGTTCTGATTCTCTGAGCCGAAGTAGTAGAACGCCATCACAGCCAGGGCAGCGGCCAGGAGCAGCACAAACTGAAGGGATCTAAACGTACTGACCCTGGCCATGATTATGTATGCTAGTTTGAGGATGCGCATGTCTGCACGCTCATGTCAGAAAAATGGAGGCAAAACTGTCACCAGATTTTTGTCACTCTGGTTCAGGGGCATTTCTATTCAGTTCCTGAAAAAGAAACATGCACCCGTCAGTCCAGGTGTTAAGAGAACACTAAAAACAAAATTAACTAAAATTCACACACATGCCACTTACACATAGGATGAGATGTTTCAAATAATATTTCTCTAAGAAAACACAATTAAAAACTTTTATTCCATGCTACTCGTCTTTAACAAAACACTAACTATAATTAACGGAGTTACAAATCATATTTGAAACACCACACAGAATGGATAAATACACCCAATTATTGACTATGACAGTATCGAACCATAGAGCGAAACATGAAAAATGATACCTTTACCTATTCCTTTTGTATTCTTATTGGTGCAACAGGGGTGGAACTGGTCGTGGTAAAAGAGGCAAAAATGATCCATTTAAGAGGCTTGCAAAGACTTGTCTGAGCTAATTTAAGTAGAGTGATCGAGCTTAAGCTATAAATCTGTTTTTCTTGTGTTTCGTTTTTCTTAACTAAATCATGCAATTTACAAACCTCAAATGGGAAGCTGAAACTTGTTTGAATCTGAATACATGACATAAAAAGTGATCAAAATGATGAATTACTGTAGACCTTATCAATAAATAGGTCTAAATATACTGTATATCGTAGATATGGTATAAAATATTTATTGTACAATACAATCGTCTAAAATCTACATCATAAACAGAGGTGGGTAGCAACATGCTACAATTACTGGATAAATTGTATTTGTACAATTACTGGATAAATTGTATTTGTCAGAGTAGTTTTAGGGAAGCATACTTTTTACTTTTACTTGAGTATTTATGTTAAGAAGAAACGGTACATTTTCCCGTTACAATCATCGACATGCCGCTCGCTACTTTCATTTATCAATGACTGCGGGCACGATCTATTGTTAGACTTTCGTTTTCGACTTCCGCATTGGGGGCCATTGCTCCAATCCACCATGATTACCACAGTGACGTTAGACTCAAATTCACCAATCAAACGACACAGGAAAGTCCGCACACAAAGTCTTCGACTGGGCTTCGCGGGCCAATCAAAGTGAGTCGTGACAGCTGCGCGCGACTCATGTTTACATTACAGACTACGAAAAACAACAGCTTTCGTCGTCGTTTTGTCACTGTCCAGCTTTACGTCTAATTGTATGCACAGGCAGAATGTTCGTACGTATTCATAATTCACTTACATTATTTACAGTTGCTGCTTTCTGCGGTTTCATCTTGACAACTTGTTTTCAGGATTCACACTCTAAAATGTTAAACAGGTTTCGTTAAACATACAGTGCGTTTCTAATACTGGTGCAGTAATATACGATGCAATATAACCATAACATCAACAAAACTGAGTCCCGTTGACAAACTGGCAAATGAGCACTATCAATCATCAACACCTTTATTTGACCAGAAAATAAACATCTGGCCAAAAAGGCAAAGCACAATTCACTTCATAAATGCGATATAATAATAATAATATATTAAAAAAAAAAAAGATGCATCATGACAAGTTGTAGTAGTTATAAGCTACCGCGCTACGCATGGTTGCCAACTCAACGAAAACCCAAGTGTAACACATGCAACTATTGAGAATTGTGACGTAAATGTGCATACCTTGTTGTCGACAAAAACAACAGCAATCGTGTGTTTTACTTATCCGACATTTGGAGTGGTCTGATTTGCAACAGCAAGCTAGCAGCACACGACCCACAACCTTGCTCACGGCACGCCCACTCGCATCGGGTCATGTTGCATTGAAGGTTTTGGGGAAGAAAAAAAAAGTTTCAACAAACAGCCACTGTAACAAATAATGAAATAAATAAATAAACACGAAATTGAGGAGCTGCATGATTTGGTACGAGTTCTAATAACATCACGTTCCTTATGAAATTACATGACAAACTATGTTGGATTTAGTTTGTTCTACGGAAAACATCAGGACACACACCTAAATTACGATCGTGTTCACTGTACATGAACGCAGCTAGCCCGCTTCACAGTTTGTGCTGTTGCACTGATGATGCATTGACGCTGTTTGCGCATCTTCATTGGCTCATTTGTGACCTACGAGACCGTGTCCCCTTTCTACTGGAACTGTGTTCCTTTTTTTGTTTTGTTTTTGTTACTTACCTTCAGTCACGTAGGCTGGCTAGCTTGTCGAATAAGAGTCGGCGAGATGAATGCCAGCACACACGTCATTCAGGTGACAAACGTCTCCCCGAGCACAACCTTGGAACAAATGAGGACTCTCTTGGGCTTTCTGGGGAACATAGAGGAGCTCAAACTGTTTCCACCTGAGTGAGTATCTTTAAAGAAGCTTTCCCGTGTCGCTGGGGCAAGTCCAGTAGGCCTCGCTGGAAGCTAATGCTAATGCTATGACGGATGCGCATCTCTAGCTAATCACCGCTACCATTTACCACGGTACTGTGCAATTTTCATGTCCGATTTGCATGTCTTTTACTGTAGTTTTTGTTCTTCTGTGACCGTTATACTGTCTCGATTGTATAATATCGAATAAACCTAACCCAGGGGCGTCGCTGGGTCTTTTTTTGGGGTGGGGGGGTGGTCGGGTCGGCGGCGCTTCAGCAGTTTGGTAGTATTTGTTTATGACAAACTTTTGTTGTCATAACCCAACGTAAAACCGATTTTCAGCCCCCCTAAAAAATATTGGTCTTTTTTTGCTGTCTTTTTTTGTTCCGTTCCATGAAGACAGCGTTTCTGTCTAATCCGCTGTAGAGTCTGTCTGTTGAGGTGACTGCCTTCAGTTAAGACACTTTATTGGGTTGTCCCGGTTTCTACTCTTTGCACAACATATGTGTGTTTTCTTCCAGTGACTCTCCCATGCCTGTGACTTCACGTGTGTGTTTTGTAAAGTTCCTTGAGTCTGAGTCGGTGGGCGTCTCCCAACACTTGACCAACACCGTCTTCGTGGACCGAGCCTTGATCGTGGTGCCGTTCGCAGAAGGTTGGTGTCCGTTTCATGTCTGTGACCGCTGAATGGACATCACACAATGTGTATTTCATGATGTGAACCCACAATGACAGCCATTGTGTTCTCTTATTTTTGTTTCTTCTCTGACAAATCAGATCTCGCTAATGAGCAGTCTGAGGTATTACTAAGGAGGTATTTGGCAAAAGGAAAATGTACATTTGTGTCCATTTTATGTCTTGCAATCGAGGTGTAAACTTCTCTCTGTTATTTGTGTTGTGGTTTTCATAGTGAACAAGTCAATTGCAGAGAGCCCCTTCCTTGCTGGCTGAAAGTGGTCCTCTGCTGCCATCAGGAGATTAGAAAAAATATGGCACCAGGCTTGCAAGCCCCTCTTGTCTCTCTCTCTCTAAACCCCCCCCCCCCCCCCCCCCCCTCTATTTAAGGAATATTCTCTTAGATATACTCACGCAAACTCATCAAATTTATAAGAGCAGGATTTAGGCTTATCAAGACACTTGTTATCTCCAAATCAAATTAGTTGGGGCATCCCGACAACTATATAGCCACATGCATGTGCAGAATTCATGTAATATTCACATTACAAATACAGCTATTGTATTCCAAAAATTGCACTAATTAACCCAGCAAGTAGTCTTTTTTTTATTTTTTTTACCTGCGCGTCTCCACACATAACTCTGAAAGGGTTGAGTGCATCTCCCATTTTAACAGTGGTGTTTCTTTTGTTGTTGTGTTTTACAGTTCTTTTTCCTGGTTCAGCCAACCCTATATACCAGGCCCTGCTGCAAATGCCACCAACCGTTTTGTCCTGTGCAGCATTATCCTGTTTCTCAAGTGTCAGTTCTGTTGTTGCAGTGCACGTGTGTATGTGTATGCGTGCGTGTCTCCCTTTTACAAAATGAAAAAGAAAAAAAAGATTTTTCAGATTGAACAACCATGGATTGATCGTCTCCATAAGGGCTTCCTATTTTGAGTTGACTGTTTTTTTTTTTCCAGCTTTGGGCGCATAGTAATGTTTTTTTTTTTTTTTTTTTTTAAATCATGATTTTTGCTGCTAATAACCTATTAAGAGTGTTTGGTATAGTTACACATACTATATATTGTGTAGAGTTGTTGACAAAACCCAGAGGTTTGTATCTTGATGCCAAGCAGTTATTGTTGTGTTACCATGGTACCCCATTTCCTCTAATAGTGGGCACCACCCTTTTTTATTTATTTTTTTATTTTAGTTTGGTAGATATCCTGGTGTTTTAAAGCAAAATTTATTCTGGTTTCACAACACAGAGTTTCTCAAGTCATACACTTCCTTTTTTCCTGATTTGCTTCAGGTATTTGGATAGATGTGAGGCCATAACCTCAGACAGCTTAGGCTTTGCTGTTTTTGTAAGCACATCATTCCCTTGCCCATGGCTTGCCAATTGACATTGGAGCAGTGTTGCAAAATTGCTGCCTGCCAAGAAGGTTTTCGGTCCCTGACTGCAGTACAGCGCTAATTAGAGAAGTTCAATGACCGTCACACTGTACAATTTACGGTATCCTTTGCAAGTCTCTCAAAACAGGATCAGTTCTTGATGCACAACACAGCAGATGGTCTGCTTCTGTACTACCACCACTGAGGAAACAACTTAAATGTTAGTGCACGCGTTCACCCAAAGCCAGGGAATGTGTATCTAGAGGGCTGCACTGGAACTCCACTTCAACATAAGCTCGGTTCAATGGATGTGTCGGAGCCTGATAAAGCTTTACCTGTAAGGACCTCGAGTTGTTTAAAACTGCAAAGGCTAAGCTATCAAATGCTGGCAGCCTCACGTCTGTCTGAAAGACACCTGAAATGAAATACAAAAAGACAAAAGGAAATGAGACTTTTGGGACACCGCCTCAATAGTTGGAACAATTTGGAATGCAATTCAAATGTTTTGGAAAACCTAGAGACTTAGGTGTATTATATAGTGATTGACTAATTTACATGCTTGTACAAAAGTTATGAATGGTAAAATAATACATTGCCTGTACAGTTGATGACTTTGAGTATCAGCCTTGAACGGATTAATTCACTTTGCATTTGCACTGGAACCTGGAAGTCAACCAAGATCACGAAACGGATTGTGTTTTACTTTGAGATGTACAGAATCATATGTGTACTAGTTATTACAAAATAATTTTTTTTTGTGAAAAACAATTGATCATTATGAAAATAAACGCCTGTATCCCTGGTACTCTATGCATGTGAGTGAGCGCAGATTGTCCCCGGCCACTATATGAGGAAACGGGGTCTATTGTTGTACTTACTTTACAAAGTAACTAGCAACAAAAGCCCAGAAAAGGTAAATGAATGAGCCTTTTCTGTTTGTGTATTGGTAAGCGCTATTGAAATGTTCCTCTGTTGACACTCAAATCACAAACTTTGTTTTTTGTATCTCAATGTTTCTGTGTGCTTTATAGCGAAGCAGCCGGCGCGAGTCGATTGTTCATTAAACACCTAATGAAAGTTGAGAGCACATCCCACGGGACAACCGGCTGTGCTTGCTTACGTTTGGTTCATGACTTAAAAAACAAGCACAGGTGATAAAATCTTGGCAGTGTTGAACAGTGTGTCTTGTGACTATTCAACTCCTAGCTGCTAATCTTACAATCATACTGACAAAAGAGCAACAAGTCAGGGATTAAGATTTACAGACAACGTGCATTTGTAAAGTTAAGATGTGGTGGCTTGTCTGCAAGACTTGTCTTGTGGAAGTTGTACACATTTACTGGTTTGCTTGTGCTGAAACCACCTCCTCCTTCTCCAGGAGTCATTCCTGATGAATCTAAAGCTATGTCGTTGCTGGCTCCGGCCAACGCCGTGGCGGGAGTGATGCCTGGGGGGGGCCTCCTTCCAACACCTAATCCTCTGACTTCTGTGAGTTCCCGCAAACACATCCAAACAGATGTTGCTTTCATGTGAATTGATGAAGTACGTATCATGTTTAAGGTGGGAGGAACACCGTTTGGTGGTGTCGGAGCTCCCAACTTGGAGCAAATGGCTGCCATGGGAATAGGACCTAACATGAACCCCCAGGTGTCAACAGATGTCATCCAATTGTGAGAAAATGAATACACGTCTTATCATAATGTTGGCTTTTTCAGGCTCTTTCTGCAGACTTTCTGAAGCTAATACAGTCCATGGATCCAAAGTAAGAACCTAAACATGCCAGTGGATTTAAAAAAAACATGTAACATTTAAACTAATTGTGGTCATTGCAGGTTGAATCCACTTGCAGCTGGGTTGAACCTAAATCCTGGCTTGAAGAACGACGGCTCCAACAAGGAAATTGAAGAGGCCATGAAGCGAGTCCGAGAGGCCCAGTCTCTCATTTCTGCTGCCATCGAACCAGGAAGTGGGTTTCCACAATTGTAGGACTTGTGTAGCGTTTGATTAAAAAAAATGTCACATACTGTCTAAACATTCAGTTCTAAATTGATCTGACTTACCTCTTACAGTCACATGTGGAGTGGAAGTCCCATTACATTTGCATCATTGACTTTTTTTTTGTAGGTAAGAAAGATGACAAACGCAAACATTCTCGATCCCGCTCACGGTCACGGCGCAAACGCTCCAGATCTCGCTCAAGACACCGGTAAAAACACTTTTCTTTTCATCCACAGCTAATTTTAGAGGTAGAAAATGCTAGTCCTTCACATTTAAATGCTGAGAGATGCTGTTGCTGATCTGAATGATTAAGACATTTAAAGGAGCGTGGTTACCCAAAACGTCCACAGAGTAACTCCTCTTGGACAAATGTTTGTACCACGGTCACAAAAAATGCTAATTTAGAGAGAGACAAACTTGTGTGAGCATTTTTTTTTTCTCAAATGAAATCAAGTAAGTATGAACATGAACTGATAAAATACTCAGTCAGAGTGTTTACAATAACTCTGTCACGATTGAAAGTGCACCGGCTGCTGTGTCTATCCTTGACCTTGTGGGGCCATGACAGTTATCTTCTAACTAGAGATAATAGGCTATGTTAAATATGCTAACCTCGATGTTACCTTGTTGACAATCGTAGATGTTTTATTATTGCTTAAGTGCAAAGTGTATCACAGTGCAGTGAAATGGTCACAAACTTTGGGCATTCTTTGTCTTTTACACACTCTTTCCTCCTGGCTTGGGCTTATTGCTCTGTGGGAGAAATAATCACTGCAAAAACTCACCATATAGCGAACAATCTGTGATATAGATAGGATATAAAAAATCTGGGATGCAATATAGATGCAAAAAGTGAAGTGCGATATATGGAGGGACATCAGTATTTCTTGTTTGTATCTTTGAATTTCTGCCACAGTGTTGGTGTGAAAGCTTGAATTGTGTTCCGATTGAGTGCCTGAATAAATTAAAACTATTATAAATATATTTTTTTCTGGCAGGCGCTCCCAGAGCAAGTCTCGGAGGAGGTCCCGTTCGAGGAACAGGAGGAGGTCCAAGAGCCCACGGAGGAGGAGGTCTCACTCCCGAGACAGAAGCCGCCGGAGCAGATCGAGGTCCGCATCGCAAATGTACTTTGTACACTGCTGCTTGTGTATTAACTACTGCAAATGTCAATTGACTTGTAATTAATGGTGGCTAAAACAGTCATCCATTTTCTATTGCACTTGTCATCATTAGGGCCACGTGTGGGTTGCAGCCAATCTGAGCTGACTTTCGGTGAGAGGCAGGGTACACCCTGGACTGGTCGCCAGCCAATCACGGGGCACAATTAAAGAGTCAATATTCAAAAATATATCCCCTTTAACACGGAATCACAGTCTCACAGAATGTGTTTTGTCTCTGAAACATTAGTGAGTGAGCATTCACACTCACATGCACACTTTCGGACAATTTAGAGTCCTCAGTGAAGCTAACATGCATATTTTTGGAATGTGGGAGGAAGACGGAGTAGTTGGACAAAACCCACGCAAGCACAAGGAGAACATGCAAACTCCACACAGGAAACGGAGAGCTGAACCCCGAACCTTAGAACGTAGAGTAGACGTGCTAACCACTTTTTCACCATGCTGCCCTTAAGGACTTAAACCAGGGGTGTCAAACTCAATTTTGTTGCCAGGCAAATCGTAGTTATGGTTTCCATTGGAGGGCCGTTATGACCGTCAACCTATATGAATGTATGATCGCCTCATATTATTACATATACACAAAAGATTGATGGATAACTGCTTTTGAAATCAGAATTCAGTAAAAAGAAAACTTGTTTGTTCAACTATTATTCAGTTTATTTTGAAAAGTGAATTGGTAACAAATGCTTGCAATTTATCAACATTATTAAAAGTGAAGACAATTTGCGCTTTTGGTATATGAGCAAGAAACAAGAAGTCAATGCACATGATTTGCTTTCGTGGGTCACTTGAAATGATGTAGCGGGGCGGAGGTAGCCCCCGAGCAGTGGGTTTGACACCATGGGTTAAACAGTTCAATGATTTGTGTTGGCATTCAGGGCTTATTTGTCATGTATAATTCAAAATCATTTTCCAAAAAAATTGTCAATACATGGGTATAGGGTAAAATGGAAAAAAACTTTCACATTTTATAAATGTATGCCGCCATCTAGAGGTTATGAAGAAGCTGTACACTTTAATTCCAATATGCCACCACCACCTAGAGGTTATGAAAAAGGTGTACACTTTCATTCTAATATGCCACCGCCACCTAGTGGTTATCAAAATGGTGTAGCCTAAACTGTCACTCCAATATGACAAGGGTACCTATGACCTGTATATATGTACAGTTGTGCTCATAAGTTTACATACCTTGGCAGAATTTGTGAAATGTTTTTTTTAAATACAACTGATGACTGAACAACAATCATCATTAATTTCTTTATGGTTATGTTTTGTTTAATGACAATGCTTGACCGTTTAATTTGAATCCTATTAAAATAAAATTGTCTTTCGGCAGGCCCTTCATGTTTTCTTTAAAGAATTGTACCCATCTTACAAATTCTGCCTGGGTAATTAAACATGAGCACAACTGTGTATTTTCTAATTTACTAAATAAAAGTAGGGCTTTGAATTTCAAAATAAAAGCAAGTACATAAAAAAAAAAGTATTACATGTTCAAATAAAGTGCTTAACTTCAGAATAATTATTTGAAAAAAAATAACAAAATACAGATAATAGTTTGTTTTAATCATGGGGAGAAGCAAAAGCATGCATTGTAAAAATGCATTATAAATGGGTAGAAGGGTTTTCTAGAATTTTGAGGTGAACTTTGGGGGTGCGTATTATACATGGGTGCGCATTATACACGAGAAATTACGGTCTATTTAATCACGTAATGTCATGATGTTAACTTTTGTGCACACAGAGACAGGAAGGAGGAAAAGTCCAAGAAGAGGTCAAAGACGCCACCCAAGAGCTACAGCAGTGCAAGGAGGTCTCGCAGTGTTAACCGGTAAAAACAGCAGTGCAAGTCAGTTTAATACCCTGTTAACTTACAAGTAGGGTTGGGGATCGTTTGAATTTGAGCGATTCTCGTTCCGATTCCTTATTCCGGTTCCAAACGATTCTCGATTCAGATTCTTTTTGGGGGCTGGGTCAAAAACGTTTTCATGGTTTAAATATAAAGTGTCCAAATTATGAACATCCATTTTCTTAGCTGCCCACAGCATAGACTAAAATGAACATTTTACTCAGGGTTCTTTATAACCAGTATTGCTATCAAACCTATGAACTAAAAGTCAGTGTGTGGAACCAACCCAATTGACTTAATATTCATTACTTAATGTTTCAGCTAAAAGTTTAATATACCATTGTTAAAAGTTATTTCATCACATCAAATGGTTTATTTGTGCAAGTTTTAACTTCCTGTTTTAAGCTTGTAGCCTTTTATTTTGAAGGGTACACACCAGAACTCAGCATTTTGGCACTAAAAGTAACTTCAAACTGCACCGGTGATTTTATTTATTTAAAAAATAATAATGGATAGAACCAAATGCTATAAAACAATGATTCCTTTCCCTACCCACCGATGAGGCACAAGGTTAGTGTTTGTGATTCTGAGACAACGTTTAGGTGAATTTTGTCCCAATTCATCGTGACGCAAAGTTGCTACAGTGACGTTTTAGCCCAATGTTAAATTAAGCTTTTTTGTCATCGCCGTTTTTGTTGGTTTGAAGACTAAAATAAACGCTAAAAACCATCAGTGCAAAAATGCAAGTAACTAGCTGTTAGCTGTCTCAATGTTGGCATGGATGTATTTTATTGTTTCACTCACCCAGTTGACTGAGAGTTGACTTCACTGAAGCCCCGCGCGGTGTCGGCTGAGGCTCAGCACGCTACACATCGTGAAAGCCTCCTTTGCACAGTGTAATCTTATTCCAAGCGTTGCACTGAGGCGACTGGTCATTAATTTAAAAAATGTTAAGACACTTGTTCGCGCAGCCGCCGTTGGGCACAAGCACGTCATCGTGCGCATGCATCTTCGTTGTTTTTCGCCACTACTTCTTCGCGGCTGGAAGACTAGGCATCGAAACTGGGAACCGAAATTTTAAAATTTTAACAGTTCCGGGAGAACCGGAACATTAGTCCCGGTTCCAATCATTTCTCGATTCTCAACCCTACTTACAAGTAACAATGGAGTGCTGTTCATCAGTAAAAGACGATAAATCTGTTGTTTTCTGTCAATTTGTCGCATTGTCTGATCTTATTTCAGGAGGCACAGGCGAAGCCGCAGTGTATCCAGGTCTCCCAAGAAACACTTGACCAGGTCACCATCGCTCAGACGGTGAGCTGTCATGCCCTTTTTAATCTGCCTCCGTCAACTAAATAATTATGTGTGTGAAGGCACAAGAAGGAGAAGAAGAAGGACAAGGATCGTGAGAAGGAGCGAGATAGAGAGAGGAGAGAGCACAGGGACCAAAGCAGAGAGCAGAGAGAACGCTTGTCCAGTAAGAAGAGCAAAGACAAAGAGCGTGACCGCAAGTCAGACAGCGACAAAGGCGATGTCAAGGTTCATTAGGATGACTAGCTCTATTTGAATTAGAGCAGCCAACAGAACCACGTGACTTAAATGCGTTGTTTTCAGGTGACACGGGATTACGACGAAGAGGAGCAAGGCTATGGCAGTGAAAAGGAAGTGGAGGAGGAGGATGACGAGGAGAGGAAGAGTGACTCCGACTCTGCCTCATCGGCCAAAGGTCTCGACGAGATGGAGAGATGCCAAGGCCCCGCGCCCAAAAAGTCCAAAGTCAATGGAGACGATCACCATCAGGAAGACATGGACATGAGCGACTAAGATCCCCCTTTACAAGATATTTTTAACGTAGGATACATATTACTGTGCCTGATCAATTCAAATACAAACAATGTTAACTGTAAAAAAATAATTAAAAAATGGAGGTGTAGAATGTAGGTCTTTATGTATAACACGAGTTATAGTTAGTTAATTATGTACTTTTTGTGCTCAAGTGTCTCTGTGACAGTAGACTACTTGCATCAGTTTTCAACTGTTGTAAAAACTCGTTAGGATTATTTGTCTTGACATCTGTACTACTTTTTCTGACTATTCAGCATTTCCCATCACAGTTCCAGTCCTTTATATGTGTATGTTGAAGTTTGATATTGTTTTCAAAGGAAACTAATAAAATTGGAGCAAATTGTCACCATCTTCTGCATGTGTGGGTCGACTGTTGATTCACAACCTTCTTGAAAGAACAAGTCAGTGTGTTAAGATACATTTTCTTTAAAAACATCTATATACAAAAATAGCAACTTCCACCATGTTACAATCCAATATATTGTTGGATCAAGTCATGTGACAATTTTTTTTTTTTTTTTTAAATGCACAACTTGTTGAGCTGAACACAAGAGGACACATACCAGAGGAAACAAAAACTTCGATTCAGAGAACATGTACAGATTGTTTAGAAGAAAGGCTTTTGTTGAAGATTTAAAAAAAAAATAATAATAATAATAATCATTCCCTGCAACACCTACTCATACAATCCCAGTTTTGGAGTTAATAAAGATGACATAAAAAAATCAGACTACCTGGTACCATAAAATAATTTGCAGCATCAATAACAGTAAGAACATTAGAAATGCCATATTTCAGGTTTAGATTTGTGCATTTAGGAAGTGAAAGCAAAAAAAACTGCAGTGGATGTGCCAAACGATTTAGTGAATTCCATGAAAACGGATGAATAAAAATAACGAGTACATGACGTTCCTCAAAAATTGACATCATTTGAAAAATATCCGACTTAACTACATGTCCCAGGCAAACAAAATTAAATAGGCTTCACATTGAATATAGAAGATTCATCAAAATTCCAACATCATATTCAACCAGATAAACTCAATTGAATAATCAGTTTTGGAAAACTTTACAAATATTATGTATACTGCTTGTGACATGTTTTCCTTTACCCACTAGGACTCTGTGCTCTATCCAAATCCACTTTCCAGTCAGTGTATTTTTATTGAATTTTCTCAAAAATCACGCTGCACTATTGGTTGACTTTTTTTTTTTTTTTTTTTTTTCTCGGACATATTCTAACACAAAATGCCGTTTCATTGCTAGTGAATAGCATTCCTCACCCTTAAAAAAGAAAAAAACAAACTAACACTAAACTGAAGTTTAACATTAAACTTGGTTAGTTTTTACACATCTCGTTAAAATTTGACCTAATTTAAGCAAGACTTTAGTATGTTGTTATACTGTGAAATGATGTCATATTTTGGGGAAACACCCTGTGCAGTGACTTGTATTGTAATGATTGTGAGTGCATCTGGGGAACTGCCTAAATGTTAAATACATAAAAAAGGACAAATTCTTTCAAAGCTAAGCATGTATTCGCTTATATACAACTCTGCATCATACGATTGCTGTGAGTTAGCAGGCCAGGACCACACACACACACACACACTTGTCTTAGTCAAAATCGGTGTTTCACAACCCCTCACTTAACACACACGCCATTTACAAACTTAGACAAGCAACACCTGTTTCCACCAAGTAGTACTGTTTGGCTTATCAAACATGGGAAGGGTATTCAAAAAGTGATAAGCACTGTACAACCTTTCAGCACACCCTGCCACAGTGGGATAGTACCTAAATGGTGGAGCTAAATGCAATGCACTTTGCTGATTGGTTGACTAAGAACAACACAAATTGTGCTTTTTTTCCCCCTCACAAAGCTTGTCATCCATATGGCAAGAAGAAGATACCGTTAAATACAGTACAGTTGTAAATAGTTACATTGTGTCGCACTACAATGGTGTCAAACTATCGAGCCATATCCTTCCTATCCCACTTGGTGGAAACATGGCTTTAAATACTGTTCTCAGCATCATCCCAGCTACATTCCTTTGTCCAGCTGGCTGTGGAGACGTTTACCTACAGTATGTGAGGTAAGGGAGAAGTCGGTGAACGTAAGGTTATCAGGGAAGAGTTGATGTTTTTGTCGTGTAACGTTGCCAGATAAACGTCCATCCCAGCAGCCCGTTGAAGGGTGGGTTAGAGGTCCGGGAAGCGGCCGGGGTCCTCTTTGTACTCGCTGGGGATAGTAAAAATGGTTTCGTCAAAGCTGTCGTAGCGAAACTCCTGAAACGTCACGGTGGCTGTGATGGTAGGAAAGACTGGGATGTCTGTAAAGAAAACATTCAACATGGTCATATTATATTTATTGCTGCTTCACCGTATCACAAGACAAAAGCAATGGTGCCCTGAGATGCGTGTGACCCGGTTTTTGAGATATGAGCCGTCGTTCGGCAGATATTTTGCTTTGACCTGCGAGCAAAGGTTTGAGATACAATCAATATGGTGGCAGTGAACTCAACTCACTTCACAACCAGCAGCAGTTTGAAAGATAGTGAACTATTCTTGCTAAAAGAGGCTTCAAGCCATTTAATGCTGCTCCCACTCATCAAACTAAACATAAAAACAAAGAGAATTGCATGCTGTGCATTTAAAACAAGGACATAGTTATTCCTTAGTCTGTGCGTTTACCGGTAGCTTAACGTAAAAAAACAAGTCAAAACATCATAGACCCATTAATGAATAGCATCGGCGTCAAAGTGTTATAACCCTTCAACAACGCATATTTCAACACAAAAGGTGGCGCAACACATGTAGACAGATACTATAACAATACCCACAAATTGTCTGCGAAGAATGACTAATATTACTGCTGCTTACTTGAGGCTCAGTTGTGACCGGGTCCATGTATATATGCATGTCTACATTATACTGCCCCCAGGTGGCCAAGGTGCACCCACCAGAAGGAGCAGCAATATGTCCATTACATTGAAGTAAAAAATGAGGCTAAACTTTTTAATTCTTCTGTGTAATTATTACCATGTTTTTTACAACATACATTATTATTGAGTGCTATTTATGTTACGAAGAACACATTTATAAAAAAAACAAAACAAAAAAAAACACGTTTTTGTAAAGGCTGGAATGGATTAGTGGCATTTCCATTCATTTTAATGGGGAAAGAAAAGACTTGAGATACAAGTGTTTTGAGTTATAAGGCCAGTCACGGAGTGGATGAAACTAATATCTCAAGGCACCACTGTACATTCATTCTTCTTTGACATACTTCTCTTGTAAATTACACGTTCTATGATCGTATTAAAATGTTACTTGAACTTGACTGTGCAGTTAATAAAGGTTTTATGACGGCAACAGTTTGGCACCGGAACAGATTATTTCTATTTCTGTTATTTTCTATGGGGAAAAAATATTATTATATGTAGTATTATCTATCCGTAGGCCTTTGGAGATGCAAGGTGGTTTTCCTACCGAGTTTGACAGGAAAGCCAGGAGGCAGCTTCATCTGCACAAACTCCCTGAGTTTATTAAAGTGCTTGAAGGGTGCGATGACCTCCAGAACATTCAACAACCTGAAGGCAAAACAAACAGTCAGATGTCACAACCCAGCCACTTAGTTACTAGTGCAGTTCATTAGTCATATTCACAGCATGGTTTGTTTATAACTAGTAAATATGATTTGAAATGAAACCATCAATGTGAATTGGGCACTTGGAGCTGCAGTGTAAATTCAGCCAAAGGTTGTTCATGTCAACTCATGGGGGGGGACTTACGAGTCAATGCTCAAGGGGAAGTGTTGACTCATGGCTATGGTGGCCTTGAAGTTTTTCTTGCTCTCTTTGCAGAGCAGTTCTCTGCCCAGCTGAGGAGCTCTGAGCGTGGACAGACAACAACACGCAAGTCACACCGTTAGTAAGTCATCTTATGTTGACGACATCCTCTATAGTCAGAACCAATTATTTCGTCACATAAGCTGTTTTCATTGAGTACATCTGGACCATAAAATGAGGTCCAATAGAGGACATCTATGGGCTTTCAGTTTTATTCAGTAGGTAGAGTTCCACAACACTGAAAATTACCCACAATCAATGTATTTTCAAAATAATACCGCTCTGATTACATTTTCATACAGCTCCTGGATTGGATCCATTTTGCTCTCGGGACATGTGAGGTAGTGCCATAACTAACGTATTCCAACAGATAGCGCTATGGTTAAAAAAGATTAAAGTGTATAAATTAGCATCTCTATGTACCGGTATTTGTAATTTTCTTGGTGAGTCTTCCTGCTATATCTTCTTGTCCTTTCTCTGCCGTGTCAGAGACCAGAGACCTCTGCCCCAATTTGCCAATGAAAGGAAATTGCCAATTTCCATTGTTGTCCATCCATCCATCCATCCATCCATTTTCCTCCGCTTATCCGAGGCTGGGTCGCAGGGGCAGCAGCCTCAGCAGGGGATCCCAGACTTCCCTCTCCCCAGCCACTTCCTCCAGCTCTTCCGAGGGGACCCCGAGGCGTTCCCTGAACAAGACCCCAACATATTTGAACTCCTCCACTTGGGGCAGGATCTCATCCCCGACCCGGAGAGGTCACTCCACCCTTTTCCGACTGAGAACTATGGTATCAGATTTCGAGGTCCTGATTCTCATCCCAGCCGCTTCACACTCGGGTGCGAACCGCTCCAGTGAGAGGAGACCACGGCTTGATGAAGCCAAAAGAACCACATCATCTGCAAAAAGCAGAGATGCAATACTGAGGTCACCAAACCGGACCCCCTCTACGCCTCGGCTGCGCCTAGAAATTCTGTCCATAAAAGTTCTGAACAGAATCAGTGACAAAGGGCAGCCTTGGCAGAGTCCAACCGTCACCGGAAACGGCTGGCAATGCTGACCAAACTCTGACAGGTGGGTGTAGAGCTGGTCCACTGTTCCACAGCCAGGTCGAAAACCACACTGCTCCTCCTGAATCTGAGATTCGACTTCCCGACGGACCCTCCTCTCCAGCACCCCTGAATAGACCTCACCAGGGAGGCTGAGGAATGTGATCCCCCTGTAGTTGGAACACACCCTCAGGTCCCCCTTTTCAAAAAGGAGGACCACCACCCCAGTCTCCTAATCCAGAGGCACTGTCCCCGATGTCCACGCGATGTTGCAGAGGCGTGTCAACCAGGACAGCCCCACAAAATCCAGAACCTTTACAAACTCCGGGCCTTGCCACCGAGGAGCTTTTTAACCACCTCGGTGACCTCAACCCCAGAGATAGGAGAGCCCGCTTCAGAGACCCCAGACTCTGCTTCCTCATGGGAAGGTGTGTCGGTGGAATTGAGGAGGTCTTTGAAGTCTAAGTCAGCAGTGCCCCATCCCCACTATACACAGTGCTGGTGGTGCACTGCTTCCCCAGTCCTGAGACGCCGGATGGTAGACCAGAATTTCCTCGAAGCCGTTCGGATATCGTTCTCCATGGCCTCACCGAACTCCTCCCACGTCCGAGTTTTTGCCTCAGCAACCACCAAAGCTGCATTCCGCTTGGCCAGCTGGTACCCATCAGCTGCCTCAGGAGTCCCACAGGCCAAAAAGGCCCAATAGGACGCCTTCCTCAGCTTGACGGCATCCTTCACCGCTGGGCGCCAATGATCCTAGGAGCTAAGTTGTCTGGGGCTTTATGCCCCTGGCAGGGTCACCCATGACAAACTCATCCGAGGTGAAGGACCAGACAAAGCACGGCTCCAAAGACCCCTATGACGAGAAAAAATATTGGATTGTGTTTTCACTTGCCCGGACGCGGGTCCCCCCTCTGGAGCCAGGCCTGGAGGTGGGGCTCGAAGGAGAGCGCTTGGTGGCCGGGCACAGCTAGAAAGGGTAACGTGGGTCGCCCTTCCCATGGGCCCACCACCTGTGGGAGGGGCCATATGGGTCGGGTGCATTGTGAGCTGGGCGGTGACCGAAAGCAGGGACCTTGGCGAGCCGATCCCACAGTTGCCCACAGTTAGAGGCGCAGAGCAGGTGTGGGTATACATTTTGCTCCCTGGCTCGGCGCCTGTACATTGGGGTTCACCCTGGTGGCCGAGAGGGTAGCCTCCCTCCGCCTTCGGGTGGGGGGGACGGGTCCTGACTGTTGTTTATGCCTATGCACCAAACAGCAGTTCAGAGTACCCACCCTTTTTGGACTCATTGGAGGGGGTGCTGGAGAGCGCTCACGCTGGGGACTCCATCGTTCTGTTGGGGGACTTCAATGCTCACGTGGGCAATGACAGTGAGACCTGGAGAGGCGTGATTGGGAGGAACGGCCCTCAAGATCAGAACCCGAGTGGTGTCCTGTTATTGGACTTCTGTGCTCACCACAGATTGTCCATAACAAACACCATGTTCAAGCATAAGTGTGTCCACACGTGCACTTGGCACCAGGACACCCTTGGTCGCAGTTCGATGATCGACTTTGTGGTCGTGTCATCGGACTTGCGGCCGCATGTCTTGGACAAGAGAGGGGCGGAGCTGTCAAATGATCACCACCTGGTGGTGTGTTGGCTCCGATGGTGGGGGAAGATGCCGGTCCGACCTGGCAGGCCCAAACGTATTGTGAGGGTCTGCTGGGAACGTCTGGCAGAATCCCCTGTCAGAAGGAGTTTCAACTCCCACCTCCGGCAGAAATTTCCATTGTTGTCTCTCACTAATTTTGCCTGGCCGCTGAAACATGTTAGTTAATGACAGTGGAAATGCAAACTGGAAGCAAAAGAGTACATCAGACATAAGAGAGTCCTGTACCCGTGCTGGTTTTAAGTCTCTAACAGTGCTGTATGTGGTTGGTGAACCTTCAGTTATGACTTGGATCTCTTCTTAATATGCAGGAGAACCCAATAAAGGGACTGTATGACTAATCAAATTCCTCTTTTCATATTTTTTTTTCTTAATAAGCCTCAAAGTGACTGCCTCTGTCTGCACCTACTTTCCATTGTCAGCAGTGATGTACTCTTCCCAAGATATGGTGTTGGGTGAAGGGGGAGTAAGCGATGGTCTCCTTACAGGCTGATGAGTGTGCAGACGGAGAAAGAGAGAACAAAAATCACATTAGTTGTCACACAACTGCTGCATGGCCTCACTCCATATTGTTGTGATATCACCTCATGTAGTGTGTACACATGAATTTAGCTTTACACTGTATTAGAGTACGTCACATTTTATGCGCTTGTATACAAATACAGCAATCCCTCATTTAGTGCAGGGGTTACTTTGCAGACCATCCCCGCAATAGACAAAATCTGCGAAATAGCAGCCAGGTATTTATGGTATTATTTATACAGTCACCTCCAAAAGTAGTGGAACAGCAATGTCAATTCCTTTGTTTTTGTTGTATACTGAAGACATTTGGGTTTCAGATCAAAAGATGAATATGAAACAAAAGTTCAGAATTCTAGCTTTTATTTCATGGTATTTACATCTAGATGTGTTAAACAACTTAGGATAGAGCAGCTTTTGTTTGAAGCCACCCACTTTTCAAGTGAGCAAAAGTATTGGAATAGACAATTTATTAAATTAGCTTAAACAACATGTAATATTTGGTGGCATAACCTTTACTTGTAATCACTGCATCAAGCCTGTGACCCATTGACTTCACCAGACTGTTGCATTCTTCATTTAAAATGCTTTTCCAGGCCTTTACTGCAGCCTCTTTCAGTTCTTGGTTGTTTCTGGGGGAGGTGAAATACATGCTCTATTGGGTTAAGGCATGGGTCGGCAACCCGTGGCTCCGGAGCCACGTGTGGCTTTTTCATCCTTCTGTTGTGGCTCCCTGTGACTTTGGAAAATAAATCATGAAATAATATTTTATTAAAATTAATTTAGTGTTAGTTTGTTCATTTTTTAAATATAATTATGAATTTGAAAATTATGGTAAACGAGTAACATTAAAATAAAACGTTTTAAATATTTTTATATATTTAATTTCAGCGAGACAAGAAATATGTGTATAGTCCACTATTACTAATTTGATAAAAGTATGTCACAGACATTGCCCGAAGATAGCTGGGATAGGCTCCAGCACGCCCGCGACCCTCGTGAGGATAAGCGGTAAATGATGGATGGATGTCACAGACAAGTGAACACCTGGGAACTTTATTAAATTATGAAAAAAAACAAGCAAAATATGTCTCTTTTAAATGATACTACACACAGCGTGGGATCACGCTGACCTGCTGGAAGTAAGGACTATATCCTCTCCCGTAGAATGTGGTACTAGGGCTTCATTTGGTCTCGCTATCACACAAAAGAACCCAAATTCCAGTTTGAACAGACCGATGGTGGATGAGTTTGTTTTCATCAAGTTATACGGTCTTTCACCACTAGATGTTAGTGTAGAGCGTAAAGGCCAAGCACCAGAGGTAAGGAAATAACATTGACTTGGTTATCTTTTTACAGAGGGAACACCATGGAGGCTGTTTTCCTTGAGACTCATGGCCTGCCCAGACACTGAAGCGCAAAGGTCACTTCAAGGCTGGACCGGTTGGGCCACAGTGATGAGGTAAACTGCATGTTTGCACTAAGCTTGTAGGACATGCCTTTTCTCTGTGTACAAAAGCATCACTCTTGGTAATGATGCTTACTTCTATGACTGTTCCACAAAAACAAACAGGACATGTAGCTGCAACTATACTAAAACGTGCAAATTAGTGTTGATATTGGAGTGGTTTCCTGAGTAGTTTTCTTCCTGCTGACTCTCTGGGTACATACACATACACGTACACACACTATTATTGGCTTATGAGGCAGTTAAAAGTATTGAGCCCTCTGCCTAGCAACAAGCGACTGCACAGACGTTCGATGTGGCTATGAAACTCAAGCAATTCTGTTTTTGTGTCAATTGACAACCAATAATAATGACACTGTCTTTACATCAACTACAAGTAAAAAAAAATCCATCCTTCCATTTTCTGTACCGCTTCTACTCACTAAGGTCGTGGGCGTGCTTGACCCTATCCTAGCTATAGAAAAATGTAAAATAAATTCTATATGATGTCATAGGTTGTTGTTTCCTGCTAAGCGTCATGCTGATCTGTAAGACATGACTTACCTCGAAGTTTTGATCAATGAGGTTCCCTCCTTTGCTCAGACTCTCCATGATGGCTTTGTTCCTCAAAATGTCCTCCTCGCTCAGATGCTCCCTCCTCTTCCTGGACTCCAGCACCAAGCCGTTCACTGAGTAAAAGTCAGCTAGGAAGTTTCCAACACGCTCCTGGAAATAGAAGCAATATTTGCATGCCCCCCCCCCCACAAAAAAAAAAACTCAATGAGTTTCCCTTTGTTACAATTTGGAACATCCGACTTTAAATGCCCGCATTTCCAGCAATGATGTCGACAGCGATTACCAACCGTTTTGTCTTCTCTGAAGAGCCAGCCGCTCTGTGCTCTGGAGAAGGTTATTGACTTTGTGGAGAGCGTGGCCGAGTACACATCACTGCTCATCAGAATGTCCACTTCCTCTTCTGTCTCCATCTCTGACTCCTGTGGAAATGAATCACGAGTGTCCACACAAGCATGTACAATATATAGACTTGGGGATTCTGATGATATTGTCTGAAATTCTAATGGTTCTCATGAACACTGAGTGATTTAGTTTGACTTCAGTGCCACACAAACCTCATGGTGTATCCGCTGGTAGACTTTTTGCTCATTGTCCAGCACCACGAAGGACTCTGAAGGGATGGCGTTCCCGTTGAAAATGAAACTAAGGTCACCGCGCTGACACTTCATATCCGTGAAGTCTATCAAGGTGGTGTCCAGTCTATAGACATGTACAGACGCAAAGGAAGTGGAGTGGGTACACAAAAAGACAGTCAAGAAAATTATTTTCAGTAGTTCTTGCATGGCTTACACAGCAAAACGATACAAACAAACTTTGTTTCAAATTTACAGCGGCTGAAATAAGTATTTCACGTCACCATTTTTCCCATTAAATATATTTCCCAAAGTGCTGTTTACATGCAAATTTTACCAGATGTTGGGAACAACCCAAGTAATCCAAATATACAAAAAAGTATCACAAATAAGCTCAGAAATTAAGTTATGTGTAATAATGTGAGATGACACAGGGAAGTATTAAACAGGCCAAATGGTATTTGTTTAATACTTTGTACAAAAGCCCTTTTTTGCAATGACAGCTTCAAGACGCCTCCTGTATGGAGAAACTAGCCGCATGCATTGCTCTGGTGTGAGTTTGGCCCATTCCTCCACACAAGCGGTCCTCAAATCTTGAAGGTTCCGTGGGCTTCTTTTATGGAACTTGAGTTTCTGTTCTTTCCATCTATTTTCGATTGGATTCAAGTCAGGTGATTGGCAGGGCCATTCTAGCAGCTTTAGTTTTTTTCTTTGAAAACAATTAAAAGAGTTTCCCTGGCAGTATGTTTTGGATCATTATCCTGCTGAAATGTCCACCCTTGTTTTATTATCATCATCCTTGTGGAAGGCAGCAGATTTTTGGCAAGAATGTCACAGTACATTTCCCCATTCCTCCTTCTTTCAATAATGTGAAGTTTACCAGAACCATTTGCTGAAAAGCAGCCCCACACCATCATGTTCCCACCTCCGAACTTCACTGTTGGTATGGTGTTTTGAGGGTGATGTGCAGTGCCATTGCTCCTCCAAACGTGGTGTGCATTATGGCATCCAAGCAGTTCCATTTTTCTCTCATCTGACCAGACTATATTCTCCCAGTATTTAACTGGCTAGTCCAATGTTGTTCAGCAAACTTTAAACGAGCTTTGACATGCTTTTTTTTCTTTCAGTAATGTGGTCTTGTGTGGTGAGTGTGCATACAGCCCATGGTGGCGGACTGTTTTCCTTGTAACAACAGTACCTGCTAATTCCAGGTCTTTTTTAAGCTCTCCACAGGTGGTCTTTGGCTCTTGGACAACTCTTCTGATTATTCTTTGCACTCCTCTGTCAGAAATCTTGCGAGGAGCACCTGAACGAGGCAAATTTATGGTGGTATGATTGGTTTTCAACTTACGTATTCTGGCCCCAACTGTGGTCATTGGAATGTTCAGAAGCTTAGATATGCGCCTGTAACCAATGACATGGTTATGTTTTGCAACAATTAGTTTGTGATGGTCTTGAGACAAGTTCTCTGCTCGGTAAGAGCAGAGAGCATTGACTCACACCTTGGCAATAAGACCTTTTTGTAGGGCATCAATTAGCACTGACCCAGCTGATACTCATTTGCACTGACAAGGGGCTGGATTGCTGTTTGATTATCGATAGATTTTAGACTTTTTGCACCTCCCTTCATGTGTTCAATACTTTTTCCCTGTGTAATTTCACATTTTTACACACAACTTAATTTCTGATCTTATTTGTTCTACTTTCTTTGAACGTATGGATTACTTGGGTTATTCCCAACATCTGGTGAAATTTTTAGGTCAACAGCACCTTTGGAAGTAAAGTTAGTGAGAAAAATGGTGACGTGTGAAATACTTATTTCAGCCGCTATATGCTCTTATCTCTAGTGTCTTCACTAGCATATGAAACAGCCAGAAGCAGTTATGCATTATACAGTACATTAAAGCATGCCACACCTCAACAACACACATTCAAACATACATACTGTACCTGTACATACCTTATGTGAACTTGTTGAAAGATGCACTGTGGCTCAATATAAACTCTTAGATTTTTTCAAATAATTACCAGATCAAAAGCTAAATGTTGTCCATCATACACTTTGCATTGACAACAACAAAAATCTATTTATATCACTTCTATTAAAATGCATTACATGTGCTGACAAGACTTGCCTAATGTTGAGTCCCTGTTTGTAGATCTTACATGCATCAGAAGGTAGAATTCTGGAGAGCAGAGGCACTGCAACATTGAAAGATAAATGACATGTAAAACAACACATTGCATTTAGAAGGCAAACGTAATAATGAAGACAGCTGTCCTCTTTAATGCTCCAGTAGCAAACATACCAGCAATAATGTGTAGCTGAAAGGATAAATATTTTATAACATAGTCATCTGCAGTAAAAGTAACTGAAAGTGGTTATTTTTTTTGATCATGTCACATCCTCAGACACACTAAACAGATATTTTGACGTTACCCCTTTTAAATAGATCCAATGCCAGCCATTCATTGATTTACATTTATTTTGTCCTGCAAATTGACCTTCAGTGTCAGGATAAAGGGATGGAATACTCAAGCTGGCATCAACAAAGCTGAAAAAAAAACAAAAAAACCTCCATCTCCTCTAAGCATTTATTATGTCGACAGTCTTTTGGTCATACGTCGCTCGTTTATTTTGTGTTGTGACGAAAATTTACGTCCTGTAAGACTAATAAAAGAAACAAATCCTAAATCCCAGTCTAACTGGGATGCAGGTGATCTTTACTCACCCCAACTTTGGAAGTCCCAGTGAAGCTCCAAGTAAAAGTCTCCAAGCTGCAAAGAAGAACATTTTAGGTCAAAGAAAATCAGTTGAAAAAGGTGAAATGCGTTCTGATTTGCTGGATCTCTACCTTCTACTTGGGATGCCACCACTTAGCACAAAATGTCATGTGCATCATGTGGTGGCCGGGCAGGGTGTTGTTTCCGCAAACGCAAATTGTGGGAGGCACACGATTTCAAATGAAAAAATATATATTTGGGCCAGAAATATGGTGGCCCTGAAGGGTCAAAATGGACAAATCCTGAACTCAAGGAGGACTATCTGGTCCATGGGATTCTGATGAGAAATAAGGCTAAAACCTGGAATCGTTGGTTCACTTTTATCATCGATTTTAAAAGATATAAACTGTAAAACCAAAGATAGGTTGTGCTCAAGGTGAAGCAACGTTCCCCAGAATCTGACATTGGCATGTCAACCTGAGGAAATTCAAGGTTGAGTACTAGCCTCAGTTAAAGCACGCCATGTCCCTCCAGGAGGTGCACTATTACACATCTAACCTGAAAACGGAAATGTGGTGAATGTGGTTGTTTTTGAAGCTGTGACTCCCGCCTCATTGCACTTTTTCGGGATCACTGCTCGATTCTTCTCTGTTTGATAATCCGCTGAAGCCCACGGTCATCTCTTTTGCTGGTGTATCTTCTCCTGCCACATTTTGTCCTTCCACTAGACTTTCCATTTATAATACGTGGACACTGCACTCTGTGAACAGCCAGCCTCCTAAGCTAAGAACCTTTGTGGCTTACCCATCCAATGGAGGGCATCAATGATGGTCTTCTGGCCAGTTGTCAAGTCTGTAGTCTTGCCCAACTGAGACAACTGAACCAAACTGAAGCAATTTAATGACACCTGGGGAAACCTGTGAAGGTGCTTTGAGTTTACTATATGGTTAGTGTGTGATACTCAGTTTAAAACATTTGTGGCCTGCAGAATTTGGGCTGATTCCTTCACAGTATTTTTTTAAGTCCGGATTTTGTGGTTTTTATGAACTGGAAGCCCGAATTATGTAAAAATAAACAAATAAATACTTGAAATTGTTTAAATTGTGGACCCTCTATGAAAGTTTAACTTTTTGAGTGGAATTATTGAAATAAACTTTTCCATGATATTGTAATTTTTTGGAAAGGGCCTGTAATGATTGATGCTAATAATTACAATTACGGACGGATAATTCTGTTAAAGCGCAGCAGTTGATTATAGATTGCATAGCACAAAAGCAGCATAGTGGTGCTTGTAATCATTTGATCCATGTAATATTAAGTCAGTAAAGGACAGCAAAAGAGGACAAGAACAAGTGAAAAAGTAAGTATTACATACCTCTTTCAGTGCGTTTAACAACTTTGGCCTCTTGTCCTCCACACTCTCCCTGGACTGTTGCTTCAGCTTCCTCAGCAGTGCAGTTACTGAAAAACAGAGAGAAAACAAGACCAATTCAATTAATGAATAAATCAGCCACCTAAATGATAACAAAAACAAAACAAACAAATCCAAACATTTGCCTCCGTCTCAGAGGGCACGAAAAGTGGGAATCCTCCAGTTAGAAAGAGAAAACTATAATTCATTACATTCACCAGGAAGCGAAGCAGCATGGCTCCAAATTACTGGAGGTGCATATAAACCAATCTTTGTGGGTTAAGAAAAACGTTTTGACCGAGTAACAATAATGTACACAAACATGTTGTCCCATCAGGTAACACAAAGTGAGTACAGCCTTCAGTATAAGCAAGCTGGCATGTAATTCGTATACACAAACACGCAGCAACGGAATAAGAGTGCCTTTATGGCCCACATGCCTAATGAGTGTGGACATGCCCAGTTGGGGCTCCCCATCCATGATTGTCTCACTACCAATCAGAAGGACAAGGTTAAAGGCATCTGCTCACGGACCACCCAGCCGCCTTATACCACTGGACACTAGTCCGCAGTCCACATCGAAAGTCAGCCAAACTCCCTCTCTTGACACTAATTCACTGGGATACTGATTAGGACACTTTTCTGGTATTAATTAGCGGATATTTCACCTACATTGGCTAATAAAAAGGGAATTAGACCACTCTAGGTGAGTTTTCCTATCACTAGTTAAGGCCTCATTGGATCATTGGCAGTTCTCCCAGAACCTGAGAACAGTCAATATTGACACAGGTAACAAGTGTACTCAACTCAACTAGAAGGCTGGATGCAACCGACAGACAAACCTCAATGTATATATTAAATATTAACAGTCAATTCAGCCACCCCAGGGCAAGAACAGACAGTGATGTGAACCTAGAATTACAGCTCCAGAATAGCCCGTCAATTCATAATACACCTCCCTTAAATGAATTGTCTGATTAAAAGGGACAGTTAGTGTAAAAAAAACACGTAAACAGAAAATGGCAGAAAGGCAGTTTGTCTGGAATATACTTCCACGAAAAGCCAAAACATGTGTTTTCAAAGCTTACAGTATCCCAAATAGCACAAATCTTCCAAATGTGGCTGTTTACTATGTATGTATGCTGTAAACCATGGTTTTCAAAGTGTGGGAAAGTAGGCCTCCGCTTTGGGAATGTAAAATAGCCGGAGCCCTCTTCTATTCTCCAGCAGTCTGGAGCCGATTCGGTGGACTTTTCTGCTGACCCCACTCTTTCTTGTCTTTCGCTGTAAGGAACTAAAATCAATCAATGAAACTATTGTAGACTAGATTTGAAACCATTTTTAAAATTTTTGTCAAGCTGCTGGGCCTCGCCTGAATTCCCCTGACATACAAGAGAGAACAACTGAAGTTCAGCAGCCAGCCTGAGGCCGACTCCAAGTGCTAACTACCACCACTAATTAGTGTTTGTCACCTATGAGTAGAAGCATCTCCTCCAACGAGTAAACATCAACATGTCTGTGTCTACCTTTTAAGAGCTCAAGCTGACAGCAGAGCAGTATGGAGAGAAGGCAGCTCAGGGCAGAAATTGACAAACTTCTACAACTAAAATCCACGACAACATTTATTTATGAAACATACTTTCCTTCAGTTTCAGTCGAAATCTAAACAAGAAAAAGTCAGATGACAAATGGCTAAGATTGGTGAAAATGCAGGTCACAAATATTGGTTAAAATTAACTTCAGACAGAGCTTTCATAAAACGTCTTATGCTAAGAATAGCTTACGATTACAGCTTGAATGCAGCCTGTTATTAGCTGTTCAGAGTAACGTGATGTTTACAAAGCTATGCAGGCAGGTCCAGACAAACATGTTTTTCTCCTGCGCGTTCCAGCTTGCCAAGCAGAATTATGTCTGAATACAGCTGTAACTTCAATTTTACAGAGGGAAAAGTAATTTTCCCTTAGCGCCTTTTCTATTTGACGCCATGGTGGCAGGTGCATGGAGGAGTGCAATTGTGACATGGCGTGCCAACAGATGTTATTTTCTGAGATAAAATGTGTCAAGGACCTGTCACGAAAGACACCGCCATCCTTTTAGAACTAAAGAAGGTAAAACGGTGTGAAACAACAGCATGCAGCAAGGCCAAACAACAATGCCTGATAGTAGCAGATTACATCCTTGCTTCAGTTAATTTAAGGATATTTTTGACAACTTTTTTAGTGTTATGTTTACAGGTTGCTGTTCTGTGGTCGTGTGTATAAACAACTATATTTTATTTAGGAAGGGCTTATGACTAAATTTCCATGTTAGATTATGTGGAAAATGTATGATGAATTAGCTATCCATCCATTATCTATAGCACTTATCCTCATCAGAGTCACGTGAGGTAGCGCCTATCCCAGCTGGCTTTGTGTGAAAGGTGGGTTACACCCTTGACTGGTTGCCAACCAATTACAGCCTAGGGCACAAAAAGACAAACAACCATTCACATTTCCATGACACACCTATGGAAAATTTTATAGTCTTCAATAGCCTAATATGCATGTTTTTATAATGTGGGAAGAAGCTGGACACACAAGCTCCAGGAAAAATTTTGAGAAGCTAAGGTCTGCTTGACTGTACTGTGGATATGAAATCTACACATCGCTTTTGAAATGCCAGATTTTCGTGAAGGGAAAAAAATGAGAGCAAGATAGATCATTTCATGGGACCTATAACCGGTACACCTCAACTGAAAAATAAAAAAAAACCTTTGCGAGGGGAGGTAAAAATAATATGATGTGGCTGCCCAGGGGTGCAAAAAAGATCGGTAAATCTGGGAGTCGCAAACCGCTTATATATGGGGGAACACTGTACATGAAAACGGTGATGTCATATTAAAAATCTTTCACATTGAGACACTTACGGTTGTAGTTTTAGGTTTCAAAATCCTATTGTATAAATTGGGAAGAAACTTCACAGTGAATATTTAAAAACATTGCCAAAACAATTTTTGTTTCAATATATTGCTCGTTTTTGTAAAAGGCTTACAGCGGCTGAAATAAATATTTAACGTGAACATTTTTCTCAAATATATTTCCAAAGGTGCAATTGACATGAACATTTCATCAGACGTTGGGAACCACCCAAGTAATCCATATACACAAAGAAAGTAGAACAAATAAACTCAGAAATTAAGTTCTGCGTAATAATGTGAAATGACACAGGGAAAAAGTATTGAACACGTCAACTGGTATTTATTTAATACTTTGTACAAAAGCCTTTGTTTGCAATGACAGCTTCAAGACGCCTCCTGTATGGATAAACTAGTCAAATACATTGCTCTGGTGTGATTTTGGCCCATTGCTCCACATAAGCAGTCTTCAAATCTTGAAGGTTCCGTGGGCTTCTTTCATGAACCTTGAGTTTCAGTTCTTTACATACTGTAGACTTTTTATTAGGTGGAAGTTAGGTGTTTGGCTGGACCATTCTAGCAGCTTTATGTTTTTCTTTGAAACCAATTCACAGTTTCCTTGGCAGTAAGTCTTGGATCATTATCCTGATGAAATGTCCATCCTCGTTTCATTTTCATCGTCCTCGTAGATGGCAGTAGATTTTTGTCAAGAATGTCTCGGTACATTTGCCCATTCATCCTTCCTGCAATAATTTGAAGTTTAGCAGTACCATTTGCTGAAAAGGAGCCCCACACCATCATGTTACCACCTCCAAACTTCACTGTTGGTATGGTGTTTTGAGGGTGATGTGCAGTACCATTTCTCCTCCAAACGTGGTGTGCATTATGGCATCCAAAGAGTTAGATTTTGCTCTCATCCGACCAGACTATATTCTCCCAGTATTTAACTGGCTGGTCCAAATGTTGTTCAGCAAACTTTGGGGTCTTGCGTGCAAAAATGGGGTCTTGCGTGGTGAGTGTGCATACAGGCCATGGCGGCGGAGTACATTACTCACGGTTTTCCTTGTGACAGTACCTGCTAATTCCAGGTATTTTTGAAGCTCTCCACAAGTGGTCTTTGGCTCTTGGACAACTCTTCTGATTATTCTTTGCGCTCCTCTGTCAGAAATGTTGCGATGCACACCTGATTGAGGCAAATTTATGGTGGTATGATTGGCTTACCACTTACGTATTATGGCCCCAACCATGCTCACTGGAACAATCAGAAGTTTAGATATGCGCCTGTAACCAATGTCATCGTTATGTTTTGCAACAATTAGTGTGCGATGGTCTTGCGACAGCTTTCTGCACTTACCCATCATGAGATGTGTTTTGACTCACAGCTTGGCAATGAGACCATTTTGTCGGCCATCAATTAGGACTGAAGAAGCTGATATTCATTTGCACTGACAAGGGGCTGGATGGCAGTCTGATTATTGATAGATTCTAGGTGTTGGCTGGATGGCTGTTTGATTATTGATAGATTCTAGGTGTTGGCTTTGCATGCCTTTTGCACCTCCCTTTCTTCATGTGTTCAATACTTTTTCCCTGTGTCATTTCACAGGTTTACACACAATTTAATTTCTGATCTTATTTGTTCTAATTTCTTTGTATGCATGGATTACTTGGGTTGTTCGCAACATCTGGTGAAATTTTCACATCAATAGCACCTTTGTAAGTATATTTAGTGAGAAAAATGGTGACGTGTTAAATATTTATTTCAGCCACTGTATGTTTACTACAAATAAAGACACTATTCAAGAGACAGACTGAGGGGTAAGAGGATGAAATGGGGGGGTCAGCATAATCATCCATGAGGAGAGAGAAAAACAACCAACGAATTTCTTTTCATCCACACACCAAAGGCTGAAGGGCCTTGAGGAATGTCATGCTCAAAGCAGGCGGGGCGTTATGGCCTCATGGGCAGGCATCAGCAAAATGTGTAGGAGTACTTTTTGGGATTTGCATCTGTTGAGCTCAACCGTTTTCACTTAGGAAAACTCAATTTGAATGTGGAAAATGTCCTTATCTGACAGCACAATGTCAGACAGTCTGATACATACTCATCTGTCTGTCTCCATAACTAATAGCCTCTGCAAGGGGGCTCCATCCCTGAGCATTCTTCACCTTCACTGGTGCATTGTGGGCCAGCAACAGATGGGCACATTCTGCAGGAGGAAAGGAATCAGTACATCAATCACAGTGCAGCACACCTCATACCATAGCACTCATACACATGAATGCTGAATAGCAAATTGTAATCATCTTTTACAGGTTCAATTTGGCTTATCATTGGCTATTCCTCACCCACTCTTCTTCAGCAAAACTAAGAGGACCTACAGAATTGTTTTTTATTTCTGTTATCAAACTCCTCTTACAAC
This sequence comes from Phycodurus eques, assembly GCF_024500275.1. NCBI lineage: Eukaryota > Metazoa > Chordata > Actinopteri > Syngnathiformes > Syngnathidae > Phycodurus > Phycodurus eques. The sequence goes on along the minus strand of NC_084532.1, from coordinate 12,207,197 downwards.
TTTAACCTTGAAAAAAAAAACGTCTCACAGATTTGATTTCGGAAAAATGTATCTGACGTGTGCGTGTACATGCAAATACAGCGAAGACTCTCCTTAGTTCCACTAACAACCCAGTTAGTGTTGCTTTGTGTTAAGATTAACTACTTAAAAACACTTCTTTGAGACCAATTCCTATTTAGACAGGGCTTTGGTGCCATCCTGTGGTGTTTTAGGGCATTTTAGAAAAAGCACACAATGTGTGTGTTTTTCAGCAAATAGCTGGATAGTTAGAGATAGATATTGGGAGGAAATCCCTCTCTCTCTTTTAATGTACATGATTTTTTTATTTGTATTTTTTTAATTTTACATTTTATCGCTGTTTCATACAGATATTTTAATCATAATTATTTTTTTTTAATACTATGTAAATCATGATCTGGTGAAAGCAGAGTTGTAATACAATATTTCTGGTAAAAAGTATTCAACCTTGAAGTGCTGTAATAGTTTTGGGATTTCTTGCTTCCTGTTATGAATTCATTTTTTCCCCCCATTCTATCAACCTAGAGAAAGGGATAAATCACATAGGACCGACATCTACGAATGGCGCCGCATCCTACAATTAAACATGAATGAGAATAAGACAAGGAAAGCGCAAACACATTACAAAGATGGAAAATGTTGTCAAAGCCTCATAACACTCAGTGATAGGCCCAGCAGTAAAAGCAGAACTATATCCCTCCGCCCTGTGAGCAGTCGGTGAAAAAAATGACAGCCGGCCAAAAACTAAGCCTGTTGTTACAGCTCAGCTGACAGTTCTGTCGTGATGACGTCACTCATTAAAAGGTTGGCGGTGTCTGGGACAGCTCATTGGTGAACACTAAGCAACAAAGTGCAGTCAATTGCTAAACGCATAATAGAATGTTCACTTGATAAAGCAGAACTCACAGAATCTTAAAAGCTCTTTCACCAGCTTTTGAAATGGAGCGACTCCATACAGGCAGTTGTGCTAAAAGTGCTTCTGCATCTTGTTGCAAGCCTGTCCAAAACTGGATTTGTCAATACAAACAATGACACCATTAAAAACAGGGTATTACAATGAAAGTACCACATCAACTGCCCATGTTTTATAGATGAGTAAAAAGGTCATGCATTCTTTATAGTAGTGAGGGATACATTTTAAATCTCTTTGTTTTTATATACAGACACAAAACTAGTCAGAATGTATGCCAAGAGAATGTTGGGTGACAATGAGACACTGCATTACTGCCAAAATAAAAAAAATAATAAAAGCACACTTAAACAACACAATGTATCTCCAAGTCAATCACACTCCTGGGAGAACAGTCAGTCAAGTCAGGAAGAAACACTGATTGTGAATAAATGTTACTGTCTGTTGTGCAAATAAAACAGACAATTGGTGGAAATGAGAGACACTTAGGAAGACAACTCTATTAAAGAATGGTTCTGCAGGTGGTGACCACAGACCATTTTCCCTGTCCTGATTTTTTGTTGTTGTTGTTACTTTTGCATTCTGTGAGTGCTCTCACCACTAGAAGTATTATGAGGCAGTGTCTCCAACCCAACAAAGTTGCTCAGGTAGTTCAACTCATTCATGATGATCCCCCAATGCGCAGTGTGGCAAGGTTTGTTGTCTCCCACCACAGTATTGAGAGCATGGAGGAGATACCAGGAGACAGACCAGGACCACTATCTGCTCCTTCGTGCACAGAGGAACAGTGCTAGAGCCCTACAAAATGATATCCACCAGGCCACTACTGTGCATGTTTCTGCTCAAACGGTCAGAAACCGGCTCCATGAGGGTGTCATGAGGGCATGACAGCCACAAGTGGGGCCTGTGCTTCCAGCCCAACACCGTGGAGTCCGACTGGCAGTTGCCAGAGAACGGAGATAATTCACATACTCTGCACATTTTTTGGGGGTAGAGGGTGGGGCGGAGGGGTGGTGGTCTGGTATCCCTGCCCCTCACTTTGGTACTGGTCGGCGTGCTTCGGTTGTGCTGGGGGACCACGCTGGGTCCTTGGGAGTGGGTGGCGTCCCCCTGGCGGGATCCCCCGCGGGATTTGGCTCACTGGCTTGGTCCAACCCTTCCTCAATGTGTCAGCTCAGCAACTCCATACACCAGATGACTAAGATGCATGTGATATGGTGTTCATTCACAAATAAGTTCCATAGCCGCACTATAGACTTGAATTGCTTATGCTGGGACAACTAATGTACAGGTTACTGTACATTAAGATATCAACTCACAGGTTCTTACAGGTGTTTAGACCCTATAAAAGCATCATTGGTCATTTCCCACATCCTGTCCTGTCCTGCGCTTTTCTGTCCTCTTTCATCTTGTCCTATAGGTTAGTTGCTGCATGTCATCTCCCAGTGGATTTATAGCTTCCTGACAGGCAGGACACAGCAGGTGAGGCTGGGGGACACCACCTCATCTACACGCCCCACCAGCACCGGGGCGCCCCAAGGTTGTGTCTTCTCTCCGCTGCTCTTCTCTCTCTACACGAACCTCAATGCACCCGGCTGTCAAACTCCTGAAGTCAAGACCGTAGAGATGATCGTGGGCTTCAGTAGGTATCCTTCGCCACAGCTGCCCCTCACGCTGTCCAACTAACCTGTGTCAATCGTCAAGACCTTGAAGTTCCTGGGAATTACAGTCTCTTAGGCCCTGAAGTGGGAGCTCAACATCAACTCCATCCTCAAAAAAGGCCCAGCAGAGGATGTACTTCCTTCCGCGGAAGCACGGCCTTCCACGGAAGCACGGCCTTCCACAGGAGCTGTTGAGGCATTTCTACACAGCAGTCATCGAATCAGTCCTGTGTTCATCCATCACAGTCTGGTTTGGTGCTGCTCCAACAAAGGACAAACTCCAACTATAATGGACAATCAAAACTGCTCAAAAAATGTTCAGTTCCACCCTACCCACCCTTGAGGACTTGCGCGCTGCCAGAAGTAAGGCCAGAGCATGCAAAATCCTCTTGGACCCTCCTGGTCACCACCTCTTCCAGCTCCTTCCCTCAGATAGGCACCACCGACCAATGCAAACTAAAACAAGCAGACATTCCAACAGCTTCTTTCCTCTTGCCATTAACTTCTTAAACAGTTAACTTACAATTCCATTGTAACATGCTGCCAATTTTTTCTTGAGATTGCCACATCTCTGTCGGGCCAATTATACATTAGTCGTGCACTCACTATAGTAGTCTCGCCACCCTGCTCTACTTCCATATCTGTTGTTGACCAATATTGGCCCCTCATATGCTTGAAAAGTATCTGCATCATTTGTGCAATTGACTACTCAGATTATCGCACTACTAATCATTTTAAACTGCATACATTTCTTGAAGTCACTGCGCCATTTGCACAATGGTTACTGCCCCAGACTATTGTTCTATTAGTCATAAAAATAATTTTAAAAAAAAACTGTCCCGGCATTACCACATTACTGGTAACCTTTTATTGCTCAGTTACTGTGTTATGTTTTTATGTCTCAAAAGTATTCTCTGTCCATTGACTGTCTGTTGTCGTACTAGAGCGGCTCCAACTACCGGAGACAAATTCCTTGTGTGTTTTTTACATACTTGGCAACAAATAAGAACACAATTCGGATGCATAACAATGCTAGGCCTCATGTGGCTGGAGTGTGTCAGCAGTTCCTGCATAATGACGGCATTGATGTTACCGATATTCTACCCATTCCCCAGACCTGAATCCAATTGAGCACATCTGAGACATGATGGACATCTTTTATCGTTCCATCCACCAATGCCACGTTGCACCACAGACTGTTCAGGAATTGACTGATGCCCTGTTCCAGGTCTGGGAGGAGACACTTCAGGCCATCGTCGTCTCATCAGGAGTATGTTGAGGTGTTGTAGGGGGTGCATACAGCCACTTTGAAGCCACACACTACAGAGGCTCATTTTGACTCATCTTGAGGGATCTCCATTGAAGTTGGTTGATGTTTTTGAATCCAGACCTCCATGGGACGAGGATTTTGATTTCCAATAATCATTCTTATGTTATTTTGTTCTCAATGCATTCCACTATGTAATGAATATATATTTTCAACTGGAATATCTCATTCATTGAGATCGAGGCTGTGTTAAGTGTGTCTACCACAAATTGTCAGTATTCCGCTTCGCTTTGAAAGACATGGCTACAGTGGGTTAATTATTTTAAGATCAGGGTTGAAAAGTGGTCACAATGGGCCAAAATTAACTAAAAATGGGAACGCTATGTTGACGGGAAGGAAGATGACAGGCTCATGCCTGCCTGTAAGGTGGCTCGGGCATCTGTTTAGGATGACTCCTGGGCGCTTCCCTGGTGAGGTGTTTCAGCCACGTCCCACCGGGAGGAGACCCCGGGGACGACCCAGGACACGCTGGAGAGACTACGTCTCTCGTCTGGCATGGGAACGCCTCGGGATCCCCTCGGAAGAGCTGGAGGAAGTGGCTGGGGAGAGGGAAGTCTGGGCTTCCCTGCTAAAGCTGCTAAATAGTTACAACAGTGCACAGCATTCTGTGATTTATGCTGGACCATTTTTTATTATAACATGAAAACTGTTGTTTTGTTTGCTTGTTTAACAGACAAGAGAATAAATATGCTTCTGAAAACAAGCCTCAAAGTGTAGGTTTTAAAAATTACCTCATTATCATTCCCATTTATCCATCCATCCATCCATTTTCTGAGCCGCTTCTCCTCACTAGGGCCGCGGGCGTGCTGGAGCCTATCCCAGCTATCATCGGGCAGGAGGCGGGGTACACCCTGAAGTGGTTGCCAGCCAATCACAGGGCACATACAAACAAACAACCATTCACACTCACATTCACACCCATGGGCAATTTAGAGTTGTCAATCAACCTACCATGCATGTTTTTGGGATGTGGGAGGAAACCAGAGTGCCCGGAGAAAACACACGCAGGCACGGGGAGAACACGCAAACTCCACACAGGCGGGGCCGGGGATTGAACCCCACTCCTCAGAACTGTGATGCAGACGCTCTAACCAGTCGACCACCATGCCGCCCATTCCCATATAAACACTGAAAAATATTTGTTACTAGGTCATTCTCCCGTAAATTTACCCTCCATCTAATGTTATACAGCTACAGGCTCCGTGAGTCTTACTCCACCCATTGATCCATACGGTTGGTCTCTCATTAATGCAGTTATGAAGCACTGCAGTGTTGCCAGCAGATCAGACTGCAACTGCGATGACAGCTTTATGTCAGAAAACATCAAACATCTGTGTCCCATGCTGTGGTAAACATCTATATTTGTGCTCATGGATGAAGCAGCTGATAGGGGTTACACACACACATGCAGTGTGACGCAAGTCTCATTCACCTACATACAGTATGCTATCCAATGATTATGTAATGAAAACATTTAGCAGACACATATTACATAACCCCTGAGAGCCATTTCTCAAGTTGCAAAACTGCTCGTTTTCATTGACTTAACATTTATATTTAGAACTTAACTAAAGTATGTGGCTCAGCAAACACAGAACAGTGCTTCAGCGTTTCTTTGCTTATGATTTAATAATGCAACTGGATAGCTCTACCCTAATATGGTGGAATTATGTTGCTAGTACAACATCAACGGCCCACATTTGTAATCAGTTTTGCTATGCTGGTACGAATTGTGAAAAAAGCGTGAAAGCATTCCAACTTAAGATGCCCACCATTTCCTAGGGGCCAAGGCCACTGATGTATGAGAAATTCTGTCTGTAGCAAAGAAATGCTTAGAGGTCAAATTAGCTGCATCATGAGACCCTGGCACTGCAGGCTTTGTTCTAGTTTAGCCATTAATTGATCGATCTCATATTTTGCAAACTACACCATTCCCATAAACAGGAAGCACTGCAGGCTCAATAACCCCAGAGATAGGCGAGCCCGCCTCAGAGAACCCAGACTCTGCTTCCTCAAGGCAAGACGTGTCGGTGGAATTGAGGAGGTCTTCGAAGTATTCTCCCCACCGATTCACAACGTCCCGAGTCGAGGTCAGCAGCGCCCCATCCCCACTATACACAGTGTTGATGGTGCACTGCTTCCCCCTCCTGAGACGCCAGATGGTGGTCCTCGAAGCCGCCCGGGAGTCGTTCTCCATGGCCTCACCAAACTCCTCCATCGCCCGGGTTTTTGCCTCAGCGACCACCAAAGCCGCAATCCGCTTGGCCAGCCGGTACCCATCAGCTGCCTCAGGAGTCCCACAGTCCAAAAAGGCCCGATAAGGCTCCTTCTTCAGCTTGACGGCATCCCTCACCGCTGGTGTCCACCAACGGGTTCGAGGATTGCCGCCACGACAGGCACAGACTACCTTACGGCCACAGCTCCGGTCGGCCGCCTCGGCAATAGAGGCACGGAACAAGGTCCACTCGGACTCAATGTCCCCCGCCACCCCCAGGACATGGGTGAAGTTCTGCCGGAGGTGGGAGTTGAAACTCCTTCTGACAGGGGAGTCTGCCAGACGTTCTCAGCAGACCCTCACAATATGTTTGGGCCTGCCACGTCGGACTGGCATCTTCCCCCACCATCAGCGCCAACTCACCACCAGGTGGCTATCAGTTGACAGCTCCGACCCTCTCTTCACCCGAGTGGCCAAGACATGCGGCTGCAAGTCCGATGACACGACCACAAAGTCGATCATCGAACGGCGACCGAGGGTGTCCTGGTGCCAAGTGCACGTGTGGACACCCTTATGCTTGAACATGGTGTTCGTTATGGACAATCCGTGGTGAGCACAGAAATCCAATAACAGAACACCACTCAGGTTCTGATCGGGGGGGGCGTTCCTCCCAATCACGCCCTTCCAGGTCTCACTGTCATTGCCCACGTGAGCATTGAAGTCCCCCAGCAGAACGATGGAGTCCCCAGCGGGAGCGCCCTGCAGCACCCCCTTTAAGGACACCAAAAAGGGTGCGTACTCTGAACTGCTGTTTGTTGCATAGGCACAAACAACAGTCAGGACCCGTCCCCCCACCCGAAAGTGGAGGGAGGCTACCCTCTCGTCCACCGGGGTGAACCCCAACGTACAGGCCGAGCCAGGGGGCAATAGGTATACCTACACCTGCTCGGTGCCTCTCACCGTGGGCAACTCCAGAGTGGAAAAGAGTCCAACCCCTCTTGAAAGGACTGGTACCAGAGCCCGAGCCGTGTGTGGAGGCGAGCCAGACTATATCTAGTTGGAACTTCTCAACCTCACACACCAGCTCGGGCTCCTTCCCTGCCAGAGAGGTGACATTACACGTCCCTAGAGCCAGCTTCTGTAGCCGGGGATCGGATCGCCTTTGGCCACCGCCCAGCTCACACTGCACACGACCCCTATGGCCCCTCCCACAGGCAAGGTAAATGTATGTTAATATTCTGGGCCTGCTGTGTGGCATTTTGCACCAAAGGGTTAGCATTTTGTAAAATCTCATTTACATATATATAAATAATATATCGTTTATATAATAGTCAGTGATCATCAGATCAAGTTGTAATTTGTTGCGCATATGTAGAATCCTATCTCAGATTAGTTTTTGTTTTGTTTGTTTTACTTCTTTTAGCTATTAAGCTCATGATTGTAGCCATTCAACTTATGAAAGGGGACATGCTTAAGCCTTAGTGAAGTCTGCACTTACCGAATGCTTTCGTTCATTCATTTTTAATATACATCCCAGGGGTTTGGAGTGGGGCAGTTAATAAAGATACACAAAGGGCTGCACAGACAAAAACAACTCTCTCCAACAGCAACAGGGCAGCCACACCCCGTATGTATGATGTCATGCTGTAGCCCTCCGTTTGTCTAATCTGAGCATCCCTTGAGGACATGGTAGCAGCTCAGGCAGGAGACTGACAACCTCATTAGTAAAATCTATTCCACAGTGTCCAATACTACTCTGCTGTGTGAATTCTGTTCAGGCAATGGTGGAAAAGTGGAATAAATTGCAAACTGCTACATTGGAAGAACAAATGTAAAGTCCAGCACGCGTAACTATGCTTGAATTGTTCCCTGCTGTAAAAAAGGAGGATGCATTTTTCAACAGTGCATTCCACGGCCTACTTGCACAAGCGAAAGGGCAGTGAATTAATATTTTACACTCAGGCTTTCAGTCCATCATCGGCAAGTCAAATGAAGACATCCTCAATTATTTCAAGTTTATACTGTCTGATAGACTATAACATATTAATCATGTACATCAAACTAAATGTTATTCTGGGGGGTGTAACATAACATAACATAAATATGCAACAAATTCCTAGATTTTTCATCTGTTGTGAAAACTCATTCATTTCACAGCATTCTTTAATGTGTGACCATCCAACAACGCAACCAGAAGACATGACTTGAAGCTTAATGTAACTGACTCACCTTTGTGCCCCATCATGACAGCTAGATGCAATGGTGTGTTTCCTGGAGAAGGCAAAAACACAAAATATAATAATTAAAAAGCATTGTTACTTTACCAGAGTAGAAAAATGATGTGTTGTCCATATACTTAAAAGTACATCTGTAACACAACTGCACAGTGCATCTAACAAAGAATTGTTAAGAGAGATTAGTAACTAAACACTGAAGTGCAAATAGTTCTTCCTAGAAATTAATTATTGGAAAATTTGCATTGGCACATCCCTCAAGGGAAAACCATGCAGCACTCTCTAAACTTTTCAGATTAGCAGACGAACACATTTCAGAGTAAGTAGGTTCTCTTTCGCACAAACCCTAGTGTGGGTGACAATAAGAACTCATCATTCTACCAATATAATGATAAAAAGTACAAAAGTGCTGCAGCAAACAGCAGAGACATCACCTCAGGAACTTTAAGTGTTCAGAGACTGTATGGACAAATGTTTCAGGAAAGACATATTACAGTAATCATTCATTTCATGAGCAGGGGTAGGGCTAGAGCTGCTATAGTGAAGAATAGTACACTTCACTTCAGTTTGTGAATCGTCCTAGTGTTCTTTTTTTTGATAGCGCCTACCAGAGGGAAGGAGTTGGAGACAAAACGATGGTGTCTGGGGTGGGGTGAGTCCAAAACAGTTTAGCCTGCCCTTGTCTTAGTGGACCGACGTGATGAAGCCTATGGATTAGGAATGGGATGTCACTTAAGGTCATATATTAGTCAGGGCGGGTGAGCGAATACTTTGGGCAATATTGTGTACATAAAGAAGGTGTCCTCTACGCGGACAGCTGCATATGGCTGGGCTTGGAAAACCACCGCTCACTCACGTGACCATTCTCACCGGGTCATCAGGTAAGATGATCACCTCGCATGTATTTTCAATTGATTGTACATTTCCAAAAATACATCATCAAACCGAGAACATGTTTGGCAATTCCACCATGAATAAGCCATGCTAACAATATAGCTGCCGTACACAGAAACGCAGTAAACTGTGGCGTTTCTTTGGGCAGAAACGTGACGGTACAAGGGCGGGGACTGAAATGAGGCTACATTCAATCTTGCGAGCAGGTTTAAAAGTGCAAACTCTACCTTCAAATTGTCAAAACCTTGGCGGTTTTCTGGAAGATGCAAGCATCCATTAGTAACGTGACAAGTGGCTGCCATCTTTGTGTAATTTCCTTTAAAAAACATGTAAGGATCCCTTTAAACAGCTCTAAAATCCTCCATAACAAATCCATCCATCCATCCATTTTCTGAGCCGCTTCTCCTCACTAGGGTCGCGGGCGTGCTGGAGCCTATCCCAGCTGTCATCGGGCAGGAGGCGGGGTACACCCTGAACTGGTTGCCAGCCAATCGCAGGGCACATAGAAACAAACAACCATTCACACTCACAGTCATGCCTACGGGCAATTTAGAGTCTCCAATTAATGCATGTTTTTGGGATGTGGGAGGAAACCGGAGTGCCCGGAGAAAACCCACGCAGGCACGGGGAGAACATGCAAACTCCACACAGGCGGGGCCGGGGATTGAACCCGGGTCCTCAGAACTGTGAGGCTGACGCTCTAACCAGTCGCCACCGTGCCGCCCATAACAAATCACCCATCCATTTTCCGTACCGCTTATCCTCACTAAGGTCGCGGGCGTGCTGGAGCCTATCCCAGCTATCTTCGAGCGAGAGGCAGGGTACACCCTGAATTGGTCACCAGCCAATCGCAGGGCACATATAAACAAACAACCATTCACACTCAAATTCACACCTACGGGCAATTTAGAGTTGTCAATCAACCTACCATGCATGTTTTTGGGATGTGGGAGGAAACCGGAGTACCCGGAGAAAACCCACGCAGGCACGGGGAGAACATGCAAACGCCACACAGGTGAGGTCGGGATTTGAACCCCGATCCTCAGAACCGTGAGGGAGATATGTTAACCAGTTGTCCACCATGTGATGAAAACTATGACTAAGGTACATGACCTATTCTACTGCCCACACTGCTCTTCTCATGAAAAAAGTATTCAATTTGCGATATCCAAGTCGAGTTTTTAGGGCAAGAGAACACTGTTTTAAACATCACGGTAATTTTGAAACGTCAACTTGGAGAATCCCTCAGATTTCTAGCTCGTACGAGCTTTTGGTGGATATTTTTAACTGCGACTTGTCAGCCAATCGCAGAAGGGGTTCCCCAAATAGCAGACGAAACTAAACGGTTGAGGAGATACAGTGGGTACAGAAAGTATTCACACCCTGTTAATTTTTTCACTCTTTGTTCTATTGCAGCCATTTGCTAAAATCATTCAACACTCCCCCACCCCCAATGTTCACACAGCACCCCATATTGACAGAAAAAAACGGAATTTGAAATTTTTGCAGATTTATTAAAGAAAAGCAAAATATCACACAGCCAGTATTCAGACCCTTTTCTGTGACACTCATATTTAACTGGGGTGCTGCCCATTTCTTCTGATCATCCTTGTATTGGTTATACACCTTCATTGGGAGTCCAGCTGTGTTTTATTATACTGATTGGACTTGATTAGGAAAGCCACACATCTGTCTAGATAAGAACTTACAGCTCACAGTGCATGTCAGAGCAAATGGGAATCATAAGGTCAAAGACAGAATTGTAGCAAGGCACAGATCTGGCCAAGGTTACAAAAAAAATTATGCTGCACCATTTTGTTATTTTTTGACCAACACAATACACGCGCGAGCCATTGTTGTTGTCGTGTGGCCGTGGTAACGTGTGTATCCAGTCACGTTTGATTTGACAAAGCCCAGTGATCGTAAATGACGTCAAAAGACGTGACAAGACTAAAAATAAACTAGCTTTTGTATTCAAATATACTGCATACGACGGCGACGTGGAGTAAATGTCTTCTGCGGAGCCGATCAATGACGTCATTGATTGGATCGGCGAATTATGACATTAAAGCCTATCAGCCGATTAGCATAGAATGCTAATTATCATCCGATACCGATCAAGCCGATGTGTTTTTGTTTTGTTTTTTTTACTCTAACTTAAAAGGCATTTTGGGCCACATTCTCTATAAGTGATATCACACAAAAATTTTCCCTAAACAGCTATTTTTTTCTGTCAGAAAAAAAAACTAAGTTTTTCCAGAACCCATCGTCCGATTTTCAAAATTGTTGGTGTTCTACTCAGGTTGGAGTGGCCATTCCAACCAGACTTAGCATTTTTACAGATTGTCATTTTGGGGAACTCTTGTCACATTGCTACTCCCTTTAGACAAGGACATGACGAAAATGAAATGTTTGTTTCATTGAGTTTGTCACAGAATCTTCTGACAATTCTTTTTTTTTTTTTATGTCCACTCCAATGGCAAATGATAGTATAAGTTTAGCACATCATTATTCTAAACATCAGTATGAGAGGGTCAAACAGGGCAGACAGAAGGAGTGAGTAGTGGACTAGCCTTCAATTAAATTTGCCTGAGGCAGGTTTGGATTGAATTGTGAGGCAGGCTTCCTGACAATGTCTGTTCTAGTTCATCCCAAAGGTGTTTGATGGGAAGCTCCTAGCAACAAACTCTTTCTGGACTGTGTTATGTGAACTGGGGCATAGTCTTACTGGAACAGAAAAGGGCCTTCCCCAAATAGTTCCCACAAAGCTGGAAGCATACATTAGAAGAATGTAGATTCAAGGGGAATTTAAGAGTTGAGTCCAACCTTGAATCTCACAATGTGAATTCATCGTCTACACTTAACGTCAAATGGTAGTAATTGCGCTGAGAAGATGTTGAGTGTTTAGTAAATGTAAACGTCCTGTGTAATGTGATGGGAGAGTCAAGTTTCAGCTCGATTGCAGTGGAATCTGAGCTGCAGTCACAGATTCACATGGACGCTTGACAATTGAAAAAAAAAGATTTGTAGCACCAACGCAAGAGAGAGACACACGGCTGATCCCGGTTGTACTGTAGTTTGAGGTGTGATAGGAGGACGGGCCACATTCCAGTACAGACAAAAGCAACAAGGGTACGTTTGGTCAGAAATCCTGTTTTTATCTGAGCAGACTTTGCCCTGCCATTTGGGTGCTGCTGTCATGTTAAACTTCCTCAACTCTGCAAGGCCATCACAAACTGAACACTTTGAGCAAGAACATAATGAGATTTGTATTATACCGAGAGGTGTTTCTAATACAGTCCATTCCACTTCCATTTTAGGGAGTCATTCAAAACAATTCCATTCATCCATTTTCTCTACTGTTTGTCCTCATTCGTAAGTTGAATTCATCAGTTACACAATCAAACTGTCGCCATCATCTAATTGATTAACTGTGCAGGCACTGTTTTAATTGATATAAACTGTCTAGCAAGTGTAAAAAGAAGTTAACCAAAGCAATATAAGTACATTAAAACAATTAAACAAAATTTTTACTGAGACAAATGAGGAGGGAGCAAACCGTTCATGATTTTGTGTGACTTTTGAGGTACATTGCTTCCCAAGATTACAGTGCTTGTCAACTGTACGGTGTCACTGTGTTTTTACATCCATCCCTCCATTTTCTATAGTGCTTGTCTTCATTTGAGTTGCGGGTGAACTGAAGCCTATCCCAGCTAACTTTGGGCGAAATTTGGGGTACACACCAGGCAATCACAGGACATGTATAGACAAATAACCATTCACAGTACAGTCGCTTTCACAACTATGGATGATTTAGAGTCTTTAATTAAGCTAACATGGCTAATATTTTTGGAGTGTGGGAGCAAGCCGGAGAACCCAGGGAAAACCAATGCAAGTAAAAACCAACAGAGTAAAATCTGTTTTTTTCCAAATGTAAGGTTTAATGAATGTTGATTAGGGTGTTTTGGAGGTTTAGTTAATGGCTGTAAAAAGGCACACTGGAAGCAAAAAAATAAACAAAAACATCTGACAGTAAGCAAGTGCTGTACTTGCTGGTTTGAACTCTACCGATGCAAATGATTCTCCATCATTTCACACAGGAGGGACTGAGCTAAGATTCAAACCCAGAACCACTTGATTGTGATGAGATCGTGCTAACCACTATTCACCGTGTAACCTTCCTGAAGTCTACAATCTACTTCAAGTTGCTGGACAGTTGTCAGAAATTAAAACAGGGCATAGTTGATTTTTCTGTTTTTCTTTTTCTTTGAACTAATAATGACCATCTGAACAAAGTAACTTGTGTGTTTTTGAAAACACTGTGATCCATTATAAACAAAGGTTTACAGTGCATTTACGTGAGTGGTTTAAGGCTAAAAAGCAACCTTGCCTGGACTTGAACAGCTTGAAAATGTGTTTGTTTTGTGTCACACAGCTATTATACTCACCATGGACGTCCTTTTGGGATATGTTTTGGGTCCGTATTAACGACGAAAGGCGTCGCACATCTCCTTTAAACACACATTCGTGGACCGGAAAATCTTGTCCACTTCGGATAATGGGGTTTTTGTTGCTGTCGTCAACGACATCTGCTGAAGACAGCGTGTTGTTGGCATTGACATGTTGGTTCTGTTTCTGCTGTTGTTGCTGCGTGGACGCCGACTTGACCAACTTGTGGTTGCTGAAGATTCGACTCGCCCTGCTCTTGTTGTTCGTCTTGGAGGCGGTGAACGTCCCGGTCGCTGCCTCTTCGTCCGGTTCCAGCAAGTCATCGTCCTGACTGGGTCTTTGGTCCTTCCGCAGAGATCGGATCTTCTCTCCGGTCATTTTTTTTCAAGAGCTGACGTGAAGGGAGCAGAGGGTGACGAGGACCCTCCGGGCCAACTGATGCGATTCGCCAGCTGGAAGTCTTTAAGCAACCAATGTGAAGAAAAGAACATGAAAGACCATTTGAAAGGGGGGCTTTGCTACGAGAACAAAACGCCACAAACTCATTTTTAGTGGTTAGTGTGTAAAAAGGAAGAAAAGCTCGTTATTCTCCCATCGCTGCTGTCAGCAAACACGAGCGCCTCTCGTTGACTTCGCCTGGTGGCGTTCCCATCGAGTTATCGCGAGAGTTCACAGCAAAGGTTACTAACGGTGAGAGGCCATCAAAACAAATTAGCAAATTGTATTTAAGATTTAAAAATATATATACATAAATGATTCGGGTCAGTAATAAATAATCCAGAGTGTATTGATTCATTACGATATCAAGTAATGTGAACTATAATAAAATGTATTTCTTTTAAAAAAAAAAAAAACGATTGTTGTCCAACCATTGTTTTTCTGGACCGCTTATGCTTGTTTTGAGTGCGGGTGAGCTTGAGCCAATCCCAGCTTGATTTGGGCAAGAAGCAGTGCACCCTGGACTGGTCGCAAGCCATTTGCCGGTTGGATTTTTCTTATATCCTGGGTACAATTCTTAAGAAGCATCTAGAATAAAGTTCGTGTCGTAAAAGGCTATGTGAGTAATAATACATTTTATTGGGAACTGGTGTCATTTGGGCACATTACAGTAAATACACATGATCTATGCCAGTGTAGTCTATCACACTGATAAAGCGGTACAGAAAATGGGTGGGTGGACTTCCTCCCCCTACGGCACATCGATAGAAGCGCAGCCACATTTGTCTCTGACAGGTGACAAAAGGTTCCACCGGATTCAATGCTTCTCATAGCTTCTAGCTTTAAGAAAATGATTTTTATTAGTTTAAAGCAGTCCTTATTTGAGAATAACTGAAGTTAAGAACTTCTCATAAAAGGACAAGAGATGATTCACATGACATGAAACATTACATCAGCCCTGCGCTCTCCCGCTTTTGACTTGCAACAACGTGCGGGGTCACGTGCTTTAGACACCCATGAGAATCCGCCAATCGACGCTACGCATTCCATGATGCCGTCGGCTGATTGGCTGAAAGAGAAGAGGTCGAACCGGTATACAAACAAGGGATCTTCCTATTGTGTACCGCTTGGATAACGCTGTCATTTCCACTTGACGGGTTTCTGGTCGGTTAGAGTGCACCGCATGGCTATGGAGAACCATATTCAGGGCGACCGGAGCGACTTGTTCGCCGGCTTCGGCGCGGCCTTCAAGTCGTTCGCCACCGACGCCATCCACGTCGGCCAGGAGCCGGAACAGTGGACTTCCAGGGCTGTGGTGCCGCCGATATCGCTCTCGACCACGTTCAAACAGACCGAACCCGGAAAGCACTCCGTAAGTACAGCCTTACCTCTAGTACACTGTGTGAAGGAATTACGCCTACGAATAAAGACAATGCAGTATTGGATTCATTTTACCCAATTAGATAAGCGTGACTGTCAATTTTTTTAATTTTTAATTTTAATTTTAATTTTTGTTTTGAGGCGGGGCACATTAGATTGAATTAGACTTCCTAGGTCCATAGCAATGCAATGGTTGTTTAATATCAGATGATACGTCGTACTTCAGAAAATAAAAATTTAATGGTGACATGCTGCTATTTGTCGTGTTTACATGCTTACTGTCAAAACTATCCAAAAGTAAAGGGAAAAAAAAAGGTTAATTTTTTTCATTTTATTTTATTTTTTCTCCAAGTGGTAAAGTCTTATTTCAATCTCTCTTTGAAGAGATGATGAAAATACAACAGTACACAAACACGCATAATTTAAAAGTTCCAAATTCTCAACCCACCTCTGTTAGCTTACTGACCTTTGATATTGTTTTTTTTTTTTTTTTTTTTTTTTAAACTCTGGTATGCTTGACCCCACAACCGTGCCCCCGTTTTACATGGGGCACGCATCCTATAGACATGGTCAGAATGCCTATTATGTGGCTTGTGGGAGGAAGGCTCAAGTCTGTACACTGTTGAGTGTATTTGAAATTCACACACTGAACTCGTTTATCTACTTTGCTTCTGCACACATGGCACTGTTCACAGGGATTTGCTTCAAGGTGGTACAAGCTTCTGTTTAGCAAACCGTAACCACTTTGACATGAATCCACATTTGTGATATGTACAGGGGTTCCTCAATTTATAATCTAACCACAATTTATGCTGAAGTTGGAACGCGCCGTAATACACTGGTTCTCAAACTGCATTCCCCGGAAGCCCGGGTGTCCTTGAGCCGTAGCTTGAGGGTCTGCAAAAATAATTAGCAATAAATTATTGTTTTGTATCATTTAAAAAAGGGCATTCCTACGGGACTACTCGGCCCAAGCATAAATACAAGCAAAAATACATAGCATAAAGCAGAAATGCATGACAATAAAGTAATTACTCCTCCTTCTTTAGCTTTGAACCAATTAGCAACTCTGACATGATAGTGACATACCATAACATACATTTGACATTACTGCAGGTGCGCAGCATTTATAGTTACTGACAGTGGATAAATATGTAATTTACATTAAATTTGTTTAAGTTCACTTCTTTTAAAGACGTCATGAATATTTAGGTCAAAATGTTCAAGTCCTGTGGCATTTAAGGGTACACTTGGCAGATATGTTTACTCGGCACAGGATTATGAGTGGGTCCTTGGAAAAATTCTAAATTTGAGAACCCCTGCTGTAGGTCATCTTTAACCTATGCCAAGTGTTTGTAAACACTTGTAGGCCATACACATAAAACATGAAATATGATAAGTACGGTGGTAACTGAGCTTGTGTTCTTGCACCACATAGTGACAACATATTCTTGTGCCGCTGCGTTAACTATTTAGTGTGCGCCGTTCGTAAACTTGAAATGTCATAATTACAGCAAATATTTGGATAAAAAACACTTTTAGACTGTAAATGTCCATCCATCCATCCATTTTCCTCTGCTTATCCGAGGGCAGGTTGCAGGGGCAGCAACTTAAGCAGGTAAGCCCAGCTGTGAATTTCAAAATAAGAGAGAGTAAATAAAAAAAGGATTGCGTGTTCAAATAAAGTGCTTAACTTCAGAATAATTCTTTGAAAAACAACTAACAAAATACAGATAATACTTCATGTTTTGATCATATGGGTAGAAGCAAAATCATGCATTGAAAAAATGCATTATACATAGGTAGAAGGGTTTTCCAGACTTTACGGTAAGTACAGTATGTTAGTTCCTGAATGTGCCTTCTTGTGTGATGGGATAATGTATCCAGACTGTAAAGCAAGAACCCCTTGTACTGGTATGATATTATAATTTGTTTTTGGTTTGTTTAGTTCCGTTTATTTTTTTTAAGCAGAGTTGCACAACTTTCTTTGTAACTAATATATATGGATAGAAGCAATAACAATGCATTGCATAATCCAGTTACTTATTAGAGAAACCAAAAAAAATGTGCCTCACTTGCTTGTTGCAACACATTGCTTTTGACTGGCAAGCTAAGAGATGTTTTTGTACCATAAAGAATGTTGTGTCTGTTTTTGATTTGGAGCAGAGTTGCAAGTTTTCACTGTTCAGTATTTGGCTCTCCAAGGCAAATCTGCCACTCAAGGAGAAAATGCATTGCAACAATCTTTTGGTAAACTAATACAGGAAGTAAATTGGTTTCAGTCTTAAAAGTGAAACTGAAGAATGCATTGTTCTGAGGGTTCTTCAGCAGACTGGTACAACAGGAACTGCTTTATCCTCTGATGAGCTTAGTTTAAGTTAATGCTTTGTTTAAATTTCTTTTAATGCATGGTGATTTTATTTTTTAATTTTTTTTATAAAGGGCTATGAATATAGCCGCAGTGGAAACCCTACAAGAGACTGTCTTGAGAAGGCCGTGGCAGCGCTGGATGGGGCAAAGCACTGTAAGTGTGACAATGTGTACACATGTAGACTTAATTGGAACATCCAAGGCAAGGCTTCAAAGAATTTTATTTCTTTGAGGAGTAGTTTTGCTAATCATTTCCTTATTTGAGGAGCAACTTTTTAATTTTGAGGAGCAATTCTTTTGCAGGTTTATTGCACAGGGACCCAAAGCAGGGTTTTTTAAAACAATAAAAATACAACAATATAATGGGGGAATTGAATGTAGGGCTGCAGCTATTGAATATTGTATTACTCGAGTATCCTCATTTGTGGAGGGAAAAAAAAAAAGATGTAAAAGCTGTTATAATTTTAATATTTTGTTAATAGAAATTTTAATTATACACCTAAATAAGCATTCATTCATTCATTTTCCATACCGCTTATCCTCACTAGGGTCGCGGGTGTGCTGAAGCCTATCCCAGCTGACTCAGGGCGGTGTACACTGGTCGCCACCCAATCGTAGGGCACATATGAGTAAACAACCATTCGCACTCACATTCACACCTACGAGCAATTTAGAGTCTTCAATCAACCATGTTTTTGGGACGTGGGAGGAAACCAGAGTACCCTGGAGAAAACCCACACAGGCACGGGGAGAACATGCAAACTCCACACAGGCGAGGCCGGATTTGAACCGGGTCCTCAGAACTGTGAGGCAGACGTGCTAACCAGTTGTTCACCGTGCCGCCCATAAATAACCAATTATTTAATAAAACATTAAATGTACAAAATTTTTCATTTCACTAATATTGTTTTTATTAACAAAAATATCAAATTAACCTTAATAAATACATTTTAACAAACACATTTTAGGAAAACTAGCTAAATTGATGCACATGGGATATAATCTCCGATAGTGGTTCAAAGTCTGTGTTTTTGTCTGGATTTAGAGATATATTTTCCAAGAAAGTTTTGTTAAACTCCAACATGTACCACAGCAGGTGCATTTCCCTTTGAGGTTTCACTGTGTTTGTATGGAAATTTAAGACTTGATCCACATGATGTTTGCACTATTTTGCTGCAGGCCTTGCTGTGGCTTCAGGGCTGGCTGCCACAGTGACCATCACTCACATGCTGAAGGCAGGAGATGGAATCATCTGCATGGATGATGTTTATGGAGGTGAGTACTCACACAATGCACGCTCCGAGAAAATTACCATTAAATTTCGCAAGATAGTGACCGATACTTTGTGAATTTACAAGGTACAAACCGCTACTTCCAAAGAGTTGCTGCTGAATTTGGGCTGCAAATCTCCCTAGTTGATTGTACCAAATTAGAGCTACTCGAGGCGGCTCTGAAGCCCAACACTAAAGTAAGTGAAGAATACTGTTTCAGCTTTGGTCTCCTTCCAACTTAAAGCTATAATACACAAGTTCTGCGCCGCTCCATCCATTTCGAGGTAAAATTACTCATTTCCATGCCATCGTTTTTGCTACGTCATTTTTGGTGCGCCACCAAATGAGTCAGCGCGGGAAATGACTTTGGCATTCACTAAATATAAAAAATCAAATTTGGAAAAATACAGCAAGATGTTGGAGGCAACTGATAGGGTGAAGCAGCTTTGTGTCATCTCCTCTATTAGTGGCTTGGGTGAAAATGATTTTTTTTTTTTCTTCAAAACAAAAAATAGATACAGTATGTACTGCAGGTTTTACAAATTAATGGCCAATTAAATAGTTAAACTATTTAATCGGCCGTTTTTCTTTCGGGTGGATACAAGTGTGGTTTGTCATCAATTACACACACTATTTGCACCATTAGAATAAACGGTGTGTTTTGCAGCATATTCCTGCCTCACCTGCTTTGTCATGATGTCGTTGTTGCTTGTGTAGATGGTTTGGATAGAGACGCCCACTAATCCCACAATGAAGGTTGTCGACATTAGGGCCTGTTCTGACTTGGTGCACGATCATAACAAAGACATCGTGGTCGTGGTGGACAACACCTTCATGTCAGCCTACTTCCAGGTGTGACAATAAGACGTGGTTCACTCAGCTGAAGTTTAAAGTTAGTGTGCAAAAAAAATGATTTATTAACACTTACTTTGTGTCCTCTCTCAGCGACCCTTGTCTTTTGGAGCAGATATTTGTATGTACTCAGCCACCAAATATATGAACGGTAGGTAAGGTTTATCTACTTGCCATTTAACTTGTAAAAGTGACATTTGTCATTCATGGCATCGCTACATGAATGGCAGGTTTATTTATTTCGTTAATTATTATTATTTTTTTAAACTCCATTATAGGTCACCTAAAATTAACTTTCCGGAAAGCTGTCACCCACCAGGGTGACCTCCCAAACCCGGTGTTTGTATTTTATACATGGCTGTAATCTGGCGAAAACATCGTATCTCCAATACTATCACATTCCAGGAATAGAAAAATAAAAAAACCAGCACGTTTGTTGAGCCATTAACATTGTATCGTCATAGGGAGCAAGCCATTTTCAGCAAGTTATATTGGTGAATAATTAGTAAAAATAACATAGCCCCACATGGACTAACCAATATTATACATTTATGAAAAATAATGAAATTGCCCAAATCTGGACATAAAGGGTTTTGGCCTGACGGCAGCGATAACATCCTTGCCCAATGAAAAACATGTACAGGTAGCTCTAAATTTGAACTCCTTCACTTGGGCAGGATCTGACATCACATCATGTCAGTAAATACAGTTCGGCGCTACATCCGTAAGTGCAACTCAAAAGCCAGCATCGGTGATCGTATCGGGCTGTGTTAGTGCCAATGGCATGGGTAACTTACACATCTGTGAAGGCACCATTAATGCTGAAACATACATACAGGTTTTGGAGAAACATATGCTGCCATCCAAGCAACGTCTTTTTCATGGACACCCCTGCTTATTTCAAGGAGAAGACTGCTTATTTCACGTGTTACAACAGCGTGGCTTCGTAATAAAAGAGTGCGGGTACTAGACTGGCCTGCCTGCAGTCCAGACCTGTCTCCCATTGAAAATGTGTGGCGCATTATGAAGCGTAAAATACGACAACTGAGACCCCGGACTGTTGAACAGCTGAAGCTGTACATCAAGCAAAAATGGGAAAGAATTCCACCGAACCAAAACGTTTATTGAATGTTGTTAAAAGAAAAGGTGATGTAACACAATGGTAAACATGACCCTGTCCCAGCTTTTTTGGAACGTGTTGCAGCCATAGAATTCTAAGTTAATGATTATTTGCCAAAAACAATAAAGTTTATCAGTTTGACCATTAAATATATTTTCTTTGTAGTGTATTCAATTAAATATAGATTGAACATGATTTGCAAATCATTGTATTCTGTTTTTATTTATGTTTAACACAACATCCCAACTTCATTGCAATTGGGGTTGTATTATTAATGGAACAACTTTTGAATATGGTGGAGTTGGTACCTATCAGTAGGATTTCAGTTTTATCACTGTTGAGCTGTAGGACGTTAGATGAGAACTAATGTTTGAGATCAGAGAAGCAATCATTGAAGGAGGAAGAGTGGCGGTGGGTTTGGTGGAGAGCTAGAACTGGGTGTCATCCGCATAAAAGTTAAACAGTAAGTTGAATGTCACTCATTATCCAAGGTTATTTTGACCCCCATGTTCCAAGTAACTGTAAACAATTATATGTTTGTGATCACGAGGGAACTCCATGTGTTTAGTCTTAGCTGGACTGCAGCTGCCTTGTTATTCAGGAGACCTTGTTTTGTGTTCCGTCCATTTGTCTCCTGTTTATTGCAAGCAATAAACTAAAAATATAACTTGGTGTTTCACAATATTTATCATAGATTG
The DNA here is from genome assembly GCF_024500275.1 of Phycodurus eques. Lineage (NCBI taxonomy): Eukaryota > Metazoa > Chordata > Actinopteri > Syngnathiformes > Syngnathidae > Phycodurus > Phycodurus eques. The sequence continues at coordinate 12,185,360 of NC_084532.1, read as the reverse complement.
CACATTAATAGAGAAAATATTGTCATAACCTAAAAAGTCAACCAAAAATTCAAGCACAGTATGTTTTTCGGCTTACCTAACTCAGTCAACACACATTTGCTAATGTTAGCCTTTTTCAATGAATGTCTTTCTTCAGGCTTTTGATTGGTTGAAATAGCCTTAGTTAGAGGTTATAGCGCCAGCTGTTTATTTTATTTTTTTAAATTTTATGTTTGTTTTATTTATGTGATACCGGTGTAGACTTTAGTGTTTTTTGTTTGTTTGTTTTTTCCCCCTCCCCTAACCCGGACTTGGGCAGGGGGTTGGGTTTTTAAAATTACCTCCATAGTTGTGAACATAACATGTCATTCACTCCATCTGAACCTACTGTATAATGTAAAATATTTGCTGACTGTCTTGTCTGGATTGATCCACATTCAGTTTTTTGTATGATCGGCAGGTCACAGTGACGTAGTTATGGGCCTGGTGTCAGTCAACCGAGAGGATCTCTTTGACCGCTTGAAGTTTCTACAGAATGGTGAGTGGAAAGAGCACACATTGGGGTAGCCATGGCCGAGTGCTTAAGACCACTCCTGTGGCTGCGGTGCCTTTGAGTGATTCATTGAAACCCTGAAGCTCCCTCGGCACTACATGTCGCCCCAGTGTCTGTTTCACTGTGAAGTGGTAAATGTTTTTTTGTTTTTTAATATTCATGACAATACAAATTCTCTCTCCTCTTTTAAGTCAACAGTTATGATGAACTCAGCAAACATCAACTTGCCTAACATGACTTGGTGAAACATTTGTGAAAAGTGTTAAAAAGCTTTCCTGTTGTACCCACAACAAAAGTCAAGGTCCAAAAGTACAAATATAATATGTCAGGATAGTGTTCACAAAATCCAAACCGGTTATTCATTCACCGTTATAGTTGATGTACCGTACAATCTCGCTATATAACTGTTGATTTATTGCAGATTCAGTCCATCGCAGAGTTTTTTTTTAAAATGATCTGTTACTCACCTGCACATCTTTGTTTCGGTTAGCATTACTGGATTTTTCACTATAATGTGGCAGCCATTACTCACATAAGGACAAATGGGTTATGTTCACACTGCAGGCCAATTCAGGTTATTATTATTTTTTATTCTTATTGGTTTTTATTCCCCCCAATGTGACGCATCTTATTTTTTCATTTCAGTATGAACAGTACAATTCCAGCTTTTTAAAATTGATTTATTTTTCTATATGTGACGCAGGCCTTTTTCATATGTGGATATAAATCGGATATGTGTCCAATGTGATGGCTCGCCTCCAACCTACACGTTCGACAAAAGATGTCACGGACTCGTTCCCTCCACAGAAGAAGTTGCATTTGTTTTTGTAATGTGAACAACTACATGCAAAGCTCAGTTTTGAACAAAAAAATCCAAATAGGGCATCATGCCCTGCAGTGTGAACATAGCCATAGAGTCTTACTTAGCAGAAAAAGAAACATTACTGAGCAATTTCAACTCATGCTTTTGGTAAATTGCCAAGTTGCTTAGTAATGACTGGCATGCCACAGGTTTAACAGACGTTAAAGTGAGAGTTTCATGAAATAAATTCACAAATACCAACCTAGCCCGACGTACAGTATAGCTAATGCACACACACATAACAATATGGAACTGGTTGGACCAACAATATGGAACAAATGCAAGTAAAGATCAATGTTTAGCTTGATTTTCTACAACCTGTGTAGTTAAAGAGCACCGCAAGAAACTCTGGGAAGCAGCAGCAAGCACCATGATGCTTTGGACTGCCTACAACACAGAGACTGTCACTGTATTGCCTAATGGTTTAGGCAGCAAATCGGCCTTCGACTTTCATGTCACTCAAGCAGAGCAGCCCTCTCTGAAGTATTACTGACATTGAATTGCATTTATGAAACTTTATTTGAAAATGTATTTAAATAGGCAGTAAATAATAGGTCTTTCCTTCGATGATTTCGTCTATTGCAGGAGGGTTCTGGAACTTATAATGCTCGCGATAAACGAGGAATTACTGTACTGTAGCGGTTTGAATGTGGCTGTATGGTGAGAAGAAAGGAAACATCTGTCAGGCATCTAACACAAATGAGTCCGAGTATGAGAGCAAATATGTTGCGGCACAGGAGGCTTTGTAAAATGGTTTGTAAGATTTTGTCCCTTTATGCGTGTCTTTTCATTTTAGCTCTAGGAGGTGTGCCATCCCCTTTTGACTGCTTTCTTGTCAACCGTGGACTGAAGACATTGCATCTGCGCATGGAGTGCCACTTTAAGAACGCCATGGCCGCAGCCAAGTTTCTTGAGGCTGATTCGAGAGTGGAGTGTGTCATCTACCCAGGTCTTGTGATGGATGCAAGAATGCATCTGACTCTGTACACTAGTACATAAGGACATACTGTACATAACATCCACAGATCCATCCAGCTTCTATAGAGCTTGGACCGGTCCCCTGCCGATTTCAGGGCACATATAGACAAATAATCTTTTACACTAACATTGATACCTACAGTATGGACAATTTATAAGCCTTCCGTTAACCTAACATGCATGTAATTTTCAGAATGTGGGAAGAAGCCGGAGTATTGGACAAAATCAAAATAAGCACATGCAAACTCGTGTCCATAACACTCATTTTATAATGCCAACTTTACAAATTTTCATCAACAGACACCAGATGTCCCTTTTTTCAACTCCAGCGCCACTTCCACTATGCTTATAATGTAAAATATGTCTGTAATGAACCTCTGCATTTATGAAGCACGTTCAGTGAATTTTTTACCATTTAATATGGAAATTCAATTCATTGTTGTTAAAATTTCTTTTATACTGATAACTGGACCCATCCTATCGATACACGCTTTGTCTCATAGTATTATAAAACAGGTATTAAAATTAGACTTTATACATCGATTTTATCGGCGTGATCGGTATCGGCCGATATTTAGCATTTTATGCTGGTCGGCTTTAATGTCATAATTCATCGATCCGATCAATGACGTCATTGATTTGCTCCGCAAAAGACTTTACTCCACGTCGCTGCATACACAGTATATTTGAATCAAAAAGCTAGTTTATTTTTAGCCCGGTCGCGTGTCTTTTGACGTAGTATTGGAAATATCTGACGGCCAATAAAGTTATTTAAAAAAATAAAATAAAATAACATGTCCGGCGGTGTGGAACAGACAACACGTCTGAGACAGACAACACGTAATGCCCGGATCAAACTACAAGACAAATTTGCTCTTTCACAATTGCACTGTCAGACTACTGAAATAAAATCTTGTATTCCAATACCACCGCATCCCGTTTTTACAATCATTGGGCTTTATCTTGTCAACTCAAATGCGACCGGATACACTCGTTACCGTGGCGATGACAAGAGTGGAGCGCGCTGACTTTGTATTATAAGTACAAAATGGGGGAAAACGTGTGTTGATGGTCACTGGTGCTCAGGAGAGGAAAGGATGTTCGTTTAAGGCTTGCTTGAGGTATGCTCACGTGGTTTTAATACGATACGGCTCGCAAGCAGGCAATAAAATTTTATGTAGCCTAGGAAGCTAGTGGTAGCACGAACCGTTGGACCTAAACATCCCGCCATTCTGTCGAATCATGCTGTAAAGTTTCGGTGTTTGTGAAGTAATTTAATTACAATAAAGTAATTTTATTACAATAAGTTAGGACCCATTATTTCATGTTGTAATGTTGGTTTGACCTGACGGATTAGAATACACGATCTGACTCGAGCAGTGATTTCCAACCTTTATGGAGCCAAGGAACATATTTTACAATTGAAAAATCTCACGGCACACCAACAAACAAAAATGTCACAAAAAGGTGCACACATTAATTACTGTATTTACTTCCTGCCATCTAATAGAAGACCATTTATTTGTTCTTTCTGTCACTATGCCTCACTGGCATAAATAGAGGAACAAAGATGCATTATTTATTGTAAATATGATTTTTTTGAGCAATTAAGTACACAAGTATATGCAGTAAATGAACATACAGTAAATGAACAGGTCATTTAAATAGACACATTCCTCCATCTTGTGATCGGTTATCATTTTTTTAAATTCGCTGATCGGCCCCAAAAATCCTGATCGTGTAAAGCCTAATTAAAATGTTGTATGTGGAATTTAAGAGGCTTGTTAAACGTACGTGCCGTCGACACACTTTCAAATGAGCTTTTAATAGCTGCAGATGCAAAGATCGTTCTTCAGCAAATGAAAGCTGTGAGTGCACTTTCTGCTGTCTACCGGTTCTTTATTGAAATACCCCCCCACCCCACCCCTCTTTGTTGTCACAGGTCTGCCCTCACACCCGCAGTATGAAGTGGTGAAAAGACAATGCACAGGATGTCCTGGAATTATCACCTTCTACATTAAAGGGAAACTCCAACATGCCAATACCTTCCTCAAGAGTCTCAAAGTAATTGGCCGCAATATTTTCTTTTAACCATTCTGGTCCGTGGCATAGTAGAATGAATTTATTAGTCATTATTCCCTGTTTCTTTTTGTAATCTTCTAAAATAATCCAATAATATTTGTAGATGTTGACTTAAAATCACTGTTTTTTGTTTTGTTTTATTTTGTTTGTCATTTTTATTTGAAGTACCGGTATTTAAAATTCTAATTAACAGTGGTGGATTTTACCATTACCATGTAATGTGAATGTCACCGATTGTCTTCTCCGGCCTTTCCATTTCAGATGTTTTCAGTGGCCGAGAGTCTTGGTGGTTATGAAAGTTTAGCAGAACAGCCGTAAGTAGTATTGGATATTATTTATTATTGTTTAATATTTGTTCAAAGCTCAGCTTGGGCCCTCCTGTGTGGCGTTTGCATGTTTTGTCCCACATTCCAAAAACATGCACATTAGGTTAATTGAATAGTCTAAAATGTCCATACTGTAGGTGTGAATGTGAATAGTTATTTCTCTATATGTTCCCAGCAATTGACTGGCGAACAATCCAGTGTGTACCCCGCCTCTCACTCCTAATAAGTACAAGCATTATAGAAAATTAACGGATGGATAGTTAATATGCATTACTGTACTGTATAGCATACATGCAAAATCAGTCGCCTTTCGGCGAAATTCGCCGTTTTTAACTCAAAATAGGCCATTTAGGTGAATCGTTTCGATCCGATTACTTTTTCCTGGGTGGGTGGGGGGGTAGTGTTGTTTTGTTCGCGAACGTTTCGTTCAGAAGAACAAATCTTTTTAGTGAACGAACTGAACTGAGTCAGTTTATGAAATGATTCGTTCTTTTAGCTTTGCCGCCGCCCGCCCCCATGAGGCTAGCGAGTTGGCTGGGAGCAGAAACGGAACTGCTGAAGCTTTTCCGTCACTCACTTCTGAATCTTCGGCGAATGACCAATGAGCAGCCAGCGTGAAGGCGGGGGTGGGACTTTGTTCAACGTACTGCCATGTGATTTGCGATTCGACAGCGCTGTCACTCACTTTGGTGAATAACCAATGAGCAGCCAGCGTCACGCAGCGCTGTGCAGGCAGGGGAGGGACTTACGTCAACTGAATGTACTGGAAAACTGTAGAGTGATTTGTTAAGGGTAGGGAGTTAAGTGAACTGGTGTACTAAAGAACTGAAGAGTGATGCATTCAGGTGAGGGGGAAGCGGGGTCGCCGTCGCTGTCATCATAGGCTGTTTCGAACTCCTTGAACGCTGGCAGCAAGAGCCATTCCACCCATCCACCATCAACACGCAGATGAATTTCTGAATATTACTCTGTGGCTGACTAATATGCGAGTGCGTCGGCCTGAGGTTCTGCCTGTGCGCTCCGGACATGCTTTGGATAAGTCACAGGAGTTGACGAGACTCACTCCGCCGCTTGTGCTGTTAAGAAGTAACGGTAATCTTACTCAGTTACAAGGCTATAAATGTCGCTCACTACTTTTATTTATCAATTATTGCTTATTTATCAAGTATTTTGTGCGTGAGACTTCAACTTCCTTATTGGGCACTGTTTGCTCCAATCCAATTTAAGCGATAGTGACGTTTGAGTCTAGTTCACCAATCCAAAGAAAGTCACATGACACAACATCTTCTATTGGGCTTCCCGGGCATAGGTATTAACACGAGATAAGCCAGCCCAGCTGATCGTCCTGCCTACGTGGCCAAAATGTTGCGAAGGTCGTTGATACCACGAAGGCAACGGCGCGCTACTCGTGTTTGCATTTAGATGAACAAAAACAACAGCTTTCATGTATTGGAGTGTTTTTCTGGCACTGTCTGCCCAAACATGGATATTTCCGCTCATTTATAACTTGAGAAAACACCTTGCAGTACATTTACATTTACTTGAGTCACATTATTGTCAAGTAACAGTACTCTTACTTGAGTACAATATTTGGCTACTCTACCCACCTCTGGAGCGGAAATCCTCTATTGCTACTCTTAAGTTAAAGCAACATTTTTGCTCATTTGCTTTTTTTTTTTTTTTTTTTGTTACCTTTTTCATGCCTTTGGTGTTTGCATGTCTGACAGTGCTGTGAAAAAGTATTGGCCCCGTTCTCAAATTCTTATATTTTTCCTGGTTTCCCCACTTTAAGATTATCAACAAATTTTATATCTGACAAATACAATCCAAGTGAACTTAAAATGCTGTTTTAAAATGGTGATTTCATTTATTCAGGAAAAATAACTATTCATAGTTACCTGGCCCTGTGTGAAAAAGTAATTGCACATTAAACCTGATAACTTGTTGGGGTATTCTCAGCAGCAACAACTGAAATCAAGTGTTTTGTAAAACTGGCATTGAGTCTTCCACATCTCTGTGGTGATATTTTGGCCCACTCTACCTTACAGAATTCTTTGAACTCAGCAAAAATTGAGGGTTTTCAAGCATGAACGGCCTTAAAGGTCATGCCACTGCATCTCAGTCAGATTTGAGTCTGGACTTTGAATAGGCCACTTCAAAACCTTCTTTTTTTTTTTTTTTTTTTTTAATCCATTCAGAAGTTGACTTGCTGGTGTGTTTTGGATCATTATCCTGGTGCAGAACCCAAGTGCATTTCAGCTTGAGGTCACAAACTGATGGCTGAACATTCTCCTTAAGGATTTTCTCTTAAAGAGAAGAGTTCATGGTTCAATCAATCACAACAGGTTGTCCAGGTCCTGAAGAAGAAAAGCAGCCCCAAATCATCACACTACCACCACCATGTTTGACTGTTGGTATCATGTTATTTTGTCTAAAATGCTGTGCTGCATTTACGCCAGATGTAACGAGACACACACCTTCCAAAAAGCTACATTTTCCTCTCATCAGTTCGTATAATATTCCCCCAAAAAGTCTTCATGAATCATTCAAATTTTTTAATTAATTTATTTATTTATTTTTGCAAAGGTAACACGTGCCTATATGTTCTTTTTGGTCAGCAGTGGTTTTCGCCTTGGAACTCTGCCATGGATGCCATTTTTTGCCCAGTCTCTTCCTTATTGTTGTGTCGTGAAGACTAACCTTCACTGTGCCAAGGGAAGCCTGCAGTTCTTTCGAAGTTGTCCTGAGTTCCTTTGTGGCCTCCTGGATGAGTCATTGCTGTTTTCTTGGGGGAGTCTTTGGCCGGCCACTCCTGGGAAGGTTCACTACTGTTCCATGTTTTCCGCACATAAGGTAATCTCCTTATGGTTCACTGGAATCCTAAACCTTTAGAAATGTTTTTTGTCACCCTTTCCAGACTGAAAGATGTAAATTACTTTACTTCTGGACTTTTCTGGAATTTCTTTGTACCGTGTCATTTTGTTGCAGCTTTTTTAGATCTTTTGTCCGACTTGATTTGCCGGATAAGATTCTGTTTAAGTGATTTCTTGATTGAACAGGTCTGGAGGTAATCAGGCTTGGGTGTGATCAACTAACCAAAAATTGCGATTAGCCACAATTAATTCATGCTTTAATAAGGGGAGTAATTACTTTTTCACACAGGGCCGTGTCACTTTGAATAGTTTTTCCCTTAATAAATGAAATCACCATTGGGGGAAAAAACATTTTGTGTTCACTTGGGTTGTATTTACATTTGTTTCATGATCTTAAAGTGGAGAAACTGCAAAAATATAAGAATTTGAGAAGGGGGCCAATACCTTTTTACAGCACTGTATCCAAAGCAGGTGGCACGGTGGAAAACTGGTTAGCATATCTGCCTCACAATTCTGAGGACCCGGGTTAAAATCCGACCTCACATTTGTGGAGTTTGTATGTTCTCCCCGTGCCTGCGTGGGTTTTCTCCGGGTACGCCGGTTTCCTCCCACATCCCAAAAACATGGTAGGCGTGCATGTGAGTGTGAATGGTTGTTTGTTCATATGTGCCATGCGATTGGCTGGGGACCAGTTCAGGGTGTACCCTGCCTCTCGCCTAAAGATAGCTGGGATGGGCTCCGGCACGCCCCCGACCCTAGTGAGGAGAAGCAGAATGGATGGATGAATGTGTGCAGAGCTGCAATGACAGGCAAAGTGCCACAAGAGGGAAGCAGTGATCTAACGAATTGAGTTATAGGGTGCTGACAGAAACAATGTATTATTTTTTTTTTTTTTTAATGCTTGAATTTTAGGCACCAAAGTTCAAGTAATTTAAATTGTTGTATATTTAACAGTACGATTTACTGTTATGATGTATTGTTATGTAAGATAAGAAACTGCATCCAAAATGTAATACCCACAAGTAATCGTTTTACATTATGTACTGCATGCAGTGATTGAACATGAAATTAATCACATTTTTCCGTGTGCATAAGAAGTGTTTAAGCCTTTTGGAAAGTTTGATGAATCCTGGGGCTTTGAGGTGTGCCTGATGTGTTTGTCACACACACAGACCTGTTGAAGCAAATGGCTCACACCAATCTGTCAACATCATCTTCCAACGCAGGGCAATTATGACTCATGCGTCGGTGCCCGAGAAGGAAAGGAACATTTTGGGCATTAGTGACACCCTGATCCGGCTCTCTGTGGGATTGGAGGACGAGGCTGACATCATTGAAGATCTGGATCAAGCACTTGCTGCTGCTGCTGTAAGTTTCAAAAGGGCAATGGCAGCTAGTTGCTAACTATTTTATAAAATCCCAATCTTTAGATCCATATCCAAAACCAAAAGATATTGAAAAGGTATTTTGTAATGATGCACAGTGCTGCCATCAAATGATTTATTATAATTTTTTCAAATTATTTTTTTATTATTACTATTATTTTTTGAATGAATCCCTCTGATTTGTAGGCACTAATGTGTTAATTGTTTTAGGGCTCTTTTGCCAGAGGTTAAATACTTTGTCCTCATAAAAGTTCACATTGTAAATGTCACACTGTAGAGGGCAGTGAAAATGTTGAAACGTGTGCTCTGTGTTGTTTTTGTGTAGGCTACACACCAAGAAAATACAGTACTATTGTACTGCCTTACTATCTGATGTACTGTTTTACTTCCAATTTCTCTTCTGATAGCAATGTACTGTGCAGCTGGTGCAACACTATAGATCAACAGCCTTTACTACATCACACCGAAGAGAAAGGACTGGGAGATTTGACGGGAACCCAGTTATATACGGTGCCTAAAAAAAACACTATATATGTAATGAACTACTTATACAGATTTTATTTTTATTTTTTTGTGTATTTTTGTAAAAACACTATATATGTGATGAACTACTTATACAGATTTAGAAATTGAACTCTGTAAGAAACTGTAACAATCATCTCAACTACTGGATCTGGTGGGGCACAGCTTTGCCAAACACAGTAATGATTAATCAATGTAAATGGATCCATAAACTTTTATTCAAGCTTGTAACTAACCTTAAACTCTGTAGGCTTGCACTTTTGAATGCAAAAAAGTCAAAAGTTTGATTAAAAACAGTACTTTAAAAGTGACGATTAGGCACAAAACACTACTGTAGAAATATGTCTGATTTAGCATTTTGCGTTTATTCATTCGACCTACTCAATTGGTCACCACGTTTGTCAAACTGAAGACAAATGAAGGCTAGAGGAAAAACGTGATTGTGTTACTTTTTTGGAGACCGTGATCTATTCATGCAGCTCAAAGTGGCCCATTTACTGCCACATGACCATCCATCAGAAAGGAGACTTCTTTTTGTGCACACTTAGTGTAGCCTTCTGGGGATTCTTTTTCAGGTTGTAGTAAAAAAAAAAAAAAAACCTTAAGAAAACAAATTTTCTCTTTACTCTCACAATTCATTTGTAGATTCATATCTCCATTTGTAGTATGCTGTATTTTAGCTTTAGTGTTGTATTTCTGCTGCAGAAAGACATCAAAGTCTTTGCAAGGCCAGCAGATGGCTCCTCCACAAGAGTCTTCGCAGAATCCTCTTCTCAGGTTCTGTGCTCACTTTGATTATTTTTTCTCTTAACTCTGTGCGTTGTTGTGCACCATTGCTCCATGCATCGCATTTTGTTTGTTCTGAATTACAGTGGAACCTCAAAAGTCCCAACACAATCTGTTTCGGTACACTGGTCGCCCTCCCATCTCCCATAGGAAACAATGTAGATAAAATGGATCTGTTCAAGGGTCAATCTGTCACCATAGTAAATGATTGATTGCTAACTGTACAGACAATGTTGTCCATCATTCAAATGTAAAAGCAAGTTAACCACTGTTAAAGTTAAGTATTGAGAAATTTTGACACTACACACCAGCTAGCTCGCAAGCTAACATATTTCAGGGTCTCGTCTCAGGCGGCAGGCTCGTCCGCGCTGTCACCACTTCGCTTGGGAATTCAAATGACTCCAAGCTGTTTGGTAAATTGTGGCATTCAGGGAAGATCATTTTTTCAGGGTTTAAGCCTAGCTAGCTAGCTAACTGCATGCTGTAGTAGTAGAAATGGGCCATGTGATAATAACTAAGCAACTCACAATTCCACTGGATAACCACTGATGCCAACAAATGTGCTCAAGTTCTGACTGTATATAGTGGGGGTGGGGCAAGTCATGCCCGAGTCAAACTGCGTCACTAGGCGCTTAAAAATGGTTAAATGCTTTTGCGCTGCAATTTAGTATTGCATAGTTTCAAGAAATTATCTATAAAAATGTATTGAGAAACAAATCTTTTAATTCACTTTACACTGTCTTTAACCTTCATGACATGTATGGTAAAGAACAAGTGTCTTACAGCTTTGAATGTGGCTTACGTCATGTAACTTCCCAATGTATTTTTCTCTTAATACCATTTGTTGACGGTAGTCCTTGTTTCAGCATACAGCAAGTTTTGCAACAAAAAAAGCTAAATGTACTTTTATATAGAAATGATGAAGTGGTGATGTCATGCTCAGTTTCTATCCATCTTTTGGATTAAGTGATGGGAGGGCATAAAAATCCATGAAGCCGAAGAAAAGCAAAACGTGGCCCTTTGTTAATCGCTGGGCTGAGGGCGCTTGGGTTTTGCTGACATCTTGCAAGATTTCCTCAAAATTTTGGTCAGTTTTAAGATGGTACAATCTTTGGGGCATTACAATTTTGATGTTCCACTGTACTCTAAATATCCATCTTGAAACCAAACCATCTGGGTAGCAATAATGTGCCTTTCTTCATAAACAACACAATTTCTTGGATTTCATTTGATGCTTTAATCTAGATTTTAGTACATTTAAACTGTCTTCATTGTCCTCAAGTCATCTGATTTTGGCTCTTTCAATACCATTTCCCACTTGCTGCCCCACTGCCAGGAAGTAAAGCACATTTCCCAAAATTGCCCTGCTGACGCTCTCACGCAGCAGACTTCTATGTAATACTTATGCTGTCCTCAGGATTCAAATAAGATCTGCTGGTTCCTCCCTAGCCCGTTTGTAGCAAATAGGAATTGGGTCAGGCCATGTCTGTGGTTGTGGCAGAAGCCACCTGTGATGGGTGAAGCGATAAATTGAATGTGATGGCAGCTTCAATTGAAGAAGTCAAGCATCCTCGGTTTTATGACTTGGAGCTCTCGATTTGGGGCGGGTGCCATACATAATATAACAGTGGAGTGTCTGCTGTTTGAGTGAGCGGCTATCATCGTGTTGGGCCTGCTGTTAATCTACATTTGACTCGCAATACACCGTGACCCCCTGCCTTTGCTCATCAAGCAAAGGCAAAAAGGAACGATATCACGGATCACCCTCATTTTTGGTTTGTGTGAAAAACATCATCTTATTACCAGCATCATATTAAAATGTCTGCCTGTTGCTTTGTGGTAGTAGTATTATTAATGAGTGTTGACTTCTGTCTCTTTGTGTTGTCTTTTTTTTTTATTTTTTATAGAATCCAGTGAAGAGTTAAGTGTCTGCAGGGCTTGTTCTTCAGGATGAAGAACACTTGAACGAAGGTCCCTGTTACATATCAGCATGCGATACACAAACATACAGAAAAATCCTCTTATTGTTCTTAAATAAAATACAAATAGTACATTTTATCATTTCTTTTTCATTTTGACGCAGCTTTTACCGGAATAAATATTATTTATCTTATCTGACTAATTGATTTTTGTGTGTTTTGGAACTCTTCAAGCGCTAAATGATACAAAATCTTACGCCATCAATTAAAAGTGTGAATGCAATATTCATCTGCAGACGTATGTGTCATTAGATTACATTTCATTACATACGTTTTCTTACTCGGCTCTGAATGTAATACTAACCGCGCTCGTGCTATGATGCCAACTCCAGTAAAAGTAGTGCAAATCTCCGTATTTCCTGTCAAGCACCTGATTACAAAATATAACTTTTTATAAAACATGGTCATACCAAAACAACTTTCTGTATATTAATTCTGAAATGCATTTGTGTGTGTGCAAGAATGACATATTTGTTTGACTTGATATGTCATATAAAAAAAGAAATGAATTATATGAACTTCTGCCATTAAATAAAAGAGTTGGCTATTACATGAATGATGTCTTATTTTAGAATATCTCACATTAAAAAAAATCTATATCCTGTAATTATAATACTTTATTGTTTCAAAGCAAATCTGTAGTTTTGGCCTCCTATTGCTGTTGAATGTACAGTAATTGATTTTCACTAAGTGCTCAATACAAAACGGCAGCGAATGCGGTTGGGCATGTTCGGAAGCTAAATTAGGCCCAGTACACTCACTTTCTGTTCAGCCATCTTCCTGGACAAACACCAGGAGAGCGAATGGAAGTTTAGCACCACAAGAAAATTACATACAGTATATGTATTTGCAGTCCTCCAGGATGACAATCTCCTAGTATTTCATCAATTTGAATTAACTCTAGCTCATCAAATTGCTATTCTCTTGACAAAATTACTCATTAAGTAACTTGTAGATGGCTGTCGGCAGATGTTCTCCCTCTACTTGTGTGAGTTTTCTCCGCTTACTCAGGCTTCCTCCCATATGCCACAAACGTGCGAATGTGAGTGAAAATGTGTTTGTATGAGTCCTGCGATTGGCTGGCGACCAGTCTAGGTATATACCATTCCTTTTACTCAAAAGTCAGCTGGGTTAGGCTACGGCTACCCGCGACCCTAATGAGGGCAAGCGCCATAGAGGAGAGATGGATAGGTGCAGGGCCGGCAATACACAATGTGGCGCCCTAGGCCAAAACGTACACTTACAAAAGAAATTGATTCACATTTTTTGTTTTTACTGCTATCTTCAGTTTATAACATCACCTAATTTAAAATATATTCAAAAATAGTTCTTAATTTCTTTCTTGTATTTGTACTGTTCTTTACTGCCAAACAAAATCTTCCCTCCGTGCCTCCGTGGGTTTTCTCCAGGTTTCCGTCCACATCCCAAAGACGTGCGTGGTAAAAAGGTTCAATGGCTGGACAATATCTGTACAAATTGTATACATAGATACTAATGAATTAATATGGACAAAAATTTGAAAATGCATATTCATGTTGACATTCATGTACTTTTCATGTGATGAAATGACTGGAATTAATGATATTCTGAAATACTCCATTGTATAATGGAATTTCCATTTAAAGGTCCCCTTCCATCAGAATAATTTTTTTCTTTGCATTGTTTATGCATAACATAGGTCAAAATGAGTCTGTGACTTGGTTTAAGTTTAGTTGCGGTTTGTCGTTTGAATGCGAAAGTCAATAAACGGAATTAGGTTTGCAAAATGGTGGATTTGAAGTCACAGACGGTGTGTGCGTGTGACTGTGTGTCAATTATTATTCAAGTACCCACCCACTCAACTAAGCTGAATGACAACACAGCATTTCCAGGTTTTAAGCGAGCGAGGCTCAGCCCCTGCTAAGCCATAAAAATACATCCAAGAAGTATACATACTGTCGCAGCAGGTTCAGTTCTAATGAATGGGAGCGAATAATGAGCTTAAAATATCCTCATCTCTTAATTTTCACCAATGTATCCTTTCAGTTCACATTCCCCATTAGTGTGAATTGTGCTTCGCAATGAAAGTAAGACATCGAAGGACGCAATGTCACATAAAAATTGCCTCAAGTTTCACAGCAAGTGCAATTTAAATGAATGGGAGCAGATCACCAGTGTAACCTCAAAATATCCCCCTTGTCAGGTTCAGGTTTTCAAGGTGTTGGAGGCAAGGCAGAACGTGGATGACCCAAATGCAGGGAGGCAAGGCAGGAGTGCTGAATATCAAAAAAGGTATTTCATTTCAAAAACAAAGAAGGCAAACAAGGATCATGGAGCAAACATTAAAGTCCAAAAATCTTAATTCTAAGTAACAATGAAACACGGAAACCAAAATGCCGGCACGGTGACCGACTGGTTAGCACATCTGCCTCACAGTTCTGAGGACTGGGGTTCAAATCCCGGCCCCGTCTGTGTGGAGTTTGCATGTTCTCCCGGTGCCTGCGTGGGTTTTCGCCGGGAACTCCGATTTCCTCCCACAGCCCAAAAACATGCATGGTAGGTTGATTGAAGACTCTAAATTGCCCGTAGGTGTGAATGTGAGTGCGAATATTTGTTTGTTTCTAAGTGCCCTGCGATTGGCTGGCGACCGGTTCAAGGTGTACCCCGCCTCCCGCCCAAAGATAGCTGGGATAGGCTCCAGCAGCCCGTGACCTTAGTGACGATAAGCGGTGAAGAAAATTAATGGATGGATGGAAACCAAATACTGACCACTAACTATCATGACAGGATATGGAAACATGGGCTAGGACAACTGGTGATATTTGATAAACGAAATTTGACAATGCAGCAATAAAGACTGAAAGAAAGCAGTGAACTAAATACAAACAAATTGACGAGAAATCAAGGAACACCTGGACAAGACACGAGTGGCTGGAGGGAGCTGATTGGTTGACACAAGATAGAGGGTTGACAAGAAAAGGTGGACACAATAACCAAATGAGCACACAAGACATGTACAACATGGGACACAGGAAAACATGAAACAAAACGAAATAGAATCTAAACTAAAACACAAACCATGACACCCCTCACCCACGTCCACTTTCAGCTCATGTTCACGATTAGTGAGCCAACAAGCCAACGCTTGGTGAGATATGCTTCACAATGACAGTAACAGGGGAGAGCCGTCCTGCTGACCGCAGGGTTGCTGGGTGGAGGGGCTGGAATGGGGAGTAGAATTCGGAAGAACAACAACACAAAATTTCTGTTCCTATTGTGCAAGCTGGTTCGCCTGCATTGGTGGGCCAAAAGCTATGTGGGATTTGTTTTGTTTTGTTTTGTTTGAAAGAGTGGGAATCACCGTGTGCGCTATCACTGGTTAAAGTAGCAAAATATGGAGCCAGGTCCTGACTATAAACAAGCAGTGGATGTTGTGAGCGCCAGCTGTTGCCTCACGGATGGAAAAACTGTTTCATGTGCTCTCCATCCCACGTAAGGTCAGCGATGACACTTTTATTTTTTAGAGATTTTTGGAGGCAAGCGTGTGAGCCAACTTGATGACTGACTGCTCTAAAACAGAGCTGTTTAGAGAGGGTGATAAGTGATGTAATTCTTGAGCCTTGACGTATTTTGACTGAAGCAAGTCACAGAGAATGTATTAAAAAATAAATAATAATTAATTTGTAGGAAAAATTGCATGTCTGTTGGGATAAGGTAGTCCCAACCTTCACTGACAGCCTGAGAATGTGCATGCGTTGTCATTTCACAGTATACCAATACCTCAAAATAACATTCTAAAGCTTTTTATAGTCCAGTTTACGATGATTTGCCAAAGAAATTAACCCATGTTAGGCACCCAGTAAATAGGTGTCCACGGCGACTACTGGGAACATCCCCAATCCACTGTTCAAATGGCAGTATTTGTCTTCAGGAGCGAAAGCGAGCAGTAGTATGATGTGTATGCACTGTGGATTTTATTGTCCATGTATAATTACAGCAGGTACATAAAGCGTTCATGAAAGACTGCTTTGTCGTTGTTTGTTTGCCCATTTGGATCCAAGGCCACTTAAGACTTATATTACCAGATAACAGTAGGTCATAATTTCAGTACAGGTCTATATTTGCTCTAACTCACATCAATCGCCAATAATGAATAAGATAACAAATACAAAAAATAAATAACAAATACACAATATGCTTCTTATCATGTAAACAGTCCATGTCACGTGAAACACTCTTTTTGTCAGTGACCATATTACACGACTCACAATGTGATATCATTGTAATGTTTTGCTAACCATAATCACAATACACACCCATTGAAATCAAGAGCTTTGTTAACATCATCATAGCTCTGCCCAGTCTTCTGACACGTTAAGCATACATTTTGCACAGTAACAGTATCTATCTGATTTTGATGAATTGATACTGGAGCAATGTGTTATCTTACAATATTGGTATGTTGTCCCATCCCTATCTCACACTGTATTTTGGTCAATATATACATTACTATCTGTCAAAAATATCTGTCTCAAAGAACTGCAAATGTCCGTAACGTTTTGCAGTTGTCTTACTTTGACCGCTCAATATGTTCCCTCTAGAATTTACACAATGAAAAAGAATGCAGTTGTAGCAAATCAGCATATTTATATATTTTTTTAAAACATTCTGATCTGCTTGGGAAAATATATCCTGACCAACCAAACTGCATTGCAAAAAGAGCAAATTAAAGTTTTTTTTGTTGTTGTTGTTTTGTTTTTTTTTGCATCTTCACCCCATGTCCAAAACAACAAAACAGTGTTTGGTTGCAAGGCTTTAAAACAAATGCTCATGTTGCAGATTGAAGTCACAACATGAACAAAATTGAGGGATCGACTAATTTCTCCTGAGAATGCACTTGCTGGGAAAATACCTATTTGTATGTCTGACCAGGCCGACTGTGATGCTTTTGACAAGTATAGATGTAGCAAGAATAATAATTACAGATATGAAAGCTTTCCAACACAAGGCTCTGTTTTTCTCGGAAAAGAAAAAGAACATAATTAACCCTGTATTGATTGTGAATAACATACATTTTTCTGCTCTTCCCAGAACAACAGTGACTCAGGGTCATTGGGGAGAGTCGAACTTGCAAATATCTATATTTTCTCCAATATGTAACACTGTCCTGATAAATTGTTTTGTTTTAAGGAAAAACTAACCCGGCTACCCAAAACATTATCACCACCAGCGCAATCTAATAAGTTCCATTACAAGATCTGTAAAAAAACTGTATTGAACTGACTTTACATACATTATAATGCTCAGTTAAAAACGTATTAATTTAAAATAACATATATTTTGCCTTTCTCATGTAACTAAGTACTGTAATAGCAATGAAAATGAACAGAAATGCAGAAGACACAAAAGATACTGCCACATTCTGCGGCCAGTTCCTTTATTTTTGCTGGAGGCTGAAAACTTTTGGGTTTGATATCAACAGTGAATCTGATACACAACCCCAAAGACGGCCCCTTTAGTGCTTAATGTGCCTATTTATTACGCGAGTAATTCCAGAACTGTTGGAATAGTCAAATAAAATAAAACTAAGTATCTAAGCTCAGTTTCAGATTTTTCCTTTACCTGTGACTAGTACGTTTATAGAAGTTAAAGGAGTTGTCTATAGGTGAAAAACAAGTGGTTGTGAAGCTAAATGGAAATGGAAAATCAATCAGAGCCATTGGACAAACATTGACCATAGCCAATAAAACCATTTGGTATGCCCTGAAGAATAATGAAGCAAAGATGAATTGGTAGCGCAAGGAAAGCAACAGCAGCTGTTGACAGATACGTTATGAGAGCTGTAAAGAAAGCCTGTAAAACAACTGTTAGACCATCCTCCAAGAATTCTTTATGAAAGCTTTATGGATTGCGAGACCAAGAATAACCTTAACCAAAATGCTAGAAATCTTCAAAAAATAAAGGATGTGCTCATGTGCCCCACACACAAGCTCATCTTTCAAACCCAGTGGAAGTAATGCCATGGATTGTTCTTGCACTGCTTCTTCTGGGACAGGCTCATTAATCTTCATCATGATTGCAACAGCAAGAAGAACTTGGAAATCAATCTACAGAAACAGTTTGCCTGCCAATTTAAATAAGGATGATATTGAACTGTTTGGGAGAGCATTTATCATGCAGCAAGACAATAACACAAAATACATACTGTGAAATCAACAAAGGAGTTTACCAGGGACTGTCCAAGCCAATCCTAAGAGTTGAACCATACAGTATATTCTTTACCTGCTTAAAGAAGAAACTGAAGGGAGTAACCCAGCCAAAACAAACAACAACTGAAAGAGTCTGTGGTGAAAGCCTGGAAAAGCATCACAAAAGAAGAATGCCAAGGTTTAGTTATGTCAGTGAGTCACAAGCTTGAACTAAATGTGAAATCTTATTCACTTAAATCCACTCAAGCCTATCGATTCCAATCAGTGGGGGTCGTATCTTGAATAGAACCATGTGCGAGACCCACCACACAGATTAAATTTAGATTGTTAAACTATTCCAAAAGGTGTTTAGCCTAGCCTTCTTTGATGCAAAATCGATGATATCCTTGTACTGCTGCTGTTTTTTCTTTTTTAAACCTGAGCTTTGCTATCTCTTCTACAGACAGCGACTCCACAAGGCTGCTCAAATTCCAGTACAAACAGCAATGGTTGACATGTTGTCACGATACGATTTTAACTGGAACCAGAAGCAAGCGGAGGCTGAAAGGTTTGTGGTGAAATGTTTATTGAAGAGGATATGGAGATGAATCCTTGAGGCGTACTGACGGGTTGTTGAGACAGGGAACGTGCGGCCGGGGGTGGCGTGAGCAGGTGGATGGCTTGGTGGCGTGGTCAGAGGTCAACGTGGCGGGGAACACGGAAGGAGCACTGAGGACAAGGAAAAACACGGAGGTCAGAAGGATAGCGAGGACTGGCCTAGCTTACGTGTTAGTTATAGAGCCACGGGAGAACGCTAATACTCTGGCGAGAGTTTCCGGGATCTGGCAGGCTTTTATGCAGGTGATGATGAAGGCTGATTGATGACAGGTGCACGGTCGAGGTGGTGCTGATTACTAGGAAGAGAGAGAGGCAGGGAGAGAGAGAGAGAGAGAGGGGCGCAAAGCGCCACCCAAGCTCCAACAAACGAACTGTGGGGCACAGATGTCATGTATTACACGAAAGAAAACTTTCACATAGTATGTTTTTCATATTTTGGGGCGTGTTGCCGCTTCCCCAGAAATCCCGCCCCGTGTGGCTGCACATAATGTAAATACCAGAAACTGCCACTGGCTCCAATTCAAAAATTAATTAATGCTATCTTCTAGGTTCTGGAAATATCTTTTTTCTCTGATTAATTTATTGCTGTAAACTCAAAATGTTTCCAGTCAATTACCACAAAATGTCATTGTCCTCACTGTTCCAATGGATTTGGAGGGTATTGGGGTTAAAATGGATCAACCCATGGATTGTGCAAACAATTCATAAACGGGCTCAAAACATTCAACCCGATAACAGGAAAAAAAAAAAGGAAAATTCAATGAATTTGTTCACATCCTGAATACAAGGGCACTGCTTCCACGTGGCGTCGTTTACAACTCGCGGGTTATCAAGTAACGGTCTATACACGACCATGTTTGAAATAACACGGGGTTAAAATCCGTGTTGTGACACAGCATGACAACCTTTTAACTGCATCCGAACTCGGGAGTGAGTCACGCATAAAATTGCATCTCGTTTCTCATTATTTTAACCACCACCCCCCCATGCATTTTTTTCTAAAGTCATCAATACACCACATGCCCGCACTGCCTTCCAGAAACAGAATTGAGGAAGAGGTGTTTGTCAGATTAGAGAAGAAAACAAAGTGGCACCCGCATGAGGTCGTATTAACCTGGAGGAGATGGATGCCTGAGCAAGTTGAGCTGGAGGGGGCATTTTTCCCGGCTCCTGAGCCGCTGCATCAATTATTCACACACTGAGCTGGCGACTTCTCTCTATTTGTGCAACTCTCAAAATCTGCGTTCATATATTTCTTTATATTTATATATATATATATATATATATATATATATATATATATATATATATAACCAAGAGGTTCCTCAAGATTCTCCGTAGAGTCCCCTCAAACCCTTACTCCTCTTTCCCCATTTAAGACAACTTTTAAGATTTCAACTAAAGCGGTGTACACACATACTGATTTTTAACATCTTAAACAATTTTTCAAATGTGAGCAACCCCCCATGTGACAAGGAAAAAGAAAAAAAATCACCACTTGTGTTTTTACTGCTCTTATAGTATGTGGTGTACTCCAAACCACAAGTCTTTTGTAGTCCCAAGATTGGCCTGTGACAGCGAGCATGTTGCTGTGGGGCATCCAGACTACTGCAAAATGCAATGAAAAACAAAGAGTAGTAGTGGAAGACAAAATTTCTATTTTGTTAGGCTAACCGTTAGCCTATCTGCTAACTACGATTAGTTTGCAAACTCTTTGTAATTTTTATTGTGGCGAATGACTTATGAGATAAGTGTAAAAGTGTAAAAATACTCAATTGATTGTTTAACATATACGATTGTCTGCCCTGACGATTTCCTAAGCAGATCGGGGAGGATAAATCACTCTTAACCCACACGAAAGGATAACGCTCAGGATAATATTTTCAAGACGTCTGATAGTTGGGCCTTTGCTGAATTGGATCGTAAGAGCAGAAAAAAGCTCAAATTACATTGCACGATTAGTATGTGTGTTTGCGACTTTCAAAGACGGGGGTGAGCAAAAGGAAACCTGGCGACACTAATAATGGAAATAAAGTCAACATACACGACGAGGGTGTAACACATGCGGACTGGAAGGAAATTATTATGTTTAATGGGGCAAATAAGTATACAAGTAACACAAAGGCAAACCAAATCAATGTCAACCACAACGACACTCTTGCTTATATAAGACAGTAATGAACTTGGCTTTCAAAGCTAGAGTTGTAAAATAAGACTTTAATAGACACTTTAGCACTGCAATGAGTGTAAAAAGTCTACATAAATCTTGTCTTTTTTTATTATTGCTGTTCTTAGCCAGCATTCTTCTTTTAGAGTAGAAAATGTAGTTTCATGAGCGTGGAGAGGCACAGTCAGCTATATTTCAAGTTCAGTGCAAAATATGTGTCAACAGATGCAGAACATGATCAATAATATGAGACAAACTTGCTGCCATGCACATTTTGACCCGCTGGTATGTCAAATTGTACAACCCCAATTCCAATGAAGTTGGGACATTGTGTTAAACATAAATAAAAACAGAATACAATGATTTGCAAATCATGGTCAACATATTTAATTGAATACACTACAATGACAAGATATTTAATGTTCAAACTGATAAACGTAATTGTTTTGAGGCAAATAATCATTAACTTAGAATCTTATGGCTGCAACACCTTCCACAAAAGCAGGTGGCAAAAAAGATTGAGAAAGTTGAGGAAGGCTCATCAAACACCTAAATACAGTTTGGCGCTACATCCGTAAGTGCAACTTGAAACTCTACCATGCAAAGCAAAAGCCATTTATCAGCAACACCCAGAAACGCCGCCGGCTTCTCTGGGCCCGAGCTCATCTAAGATGGACTGATGCAAAGTGGAAAAGTGTTCTGTGGTCCGACAAGTCCACATTTCCATCCATCCATCCATCCATTTTCTGAGCCGCTTATCCTCACTAGGGTCGCAGGCATGCTGGAGCCTATCCCAGCTGTCATCGGGCAGGAGGCGGGGTACACCCTAAACTGGTTGCCAGCCAATCGCAGGGCACATACAAACAGACAACCATTCGCACTCACATGCACACCTAGGGGCAATTTAGAGTCTCCAATTTATGCATGTTTTTGGGATGTGGGAGGAAACCGGAGTGCCCGGAGAAAACCCACGCAGGCACGGGGAGAACATGCAAACTCCACAAAGTCGGGGCCGGGGATTGAACCCGGGTCCTCAGAACTGTGAGGCTGACGCTCTAACCAGTCGTCCACCGTGCCGCCAGTCCACATTTCAAATTGAAAAAAAAAAAAAAAAAAGGTGATGTAACACAGTGGTAAACATGGCCCTGTCCCAGCTTTTTTGGAACGTGTTGCAGACATAAAATTCTAAGTTAATGATTGTTTGCTAAAAACAATAAAGTTTATCAGTTTAAACATTAAATATCTTGTTTTTGTAGTGTATTCAATTAAATATAGGTGGAACATGATTTGCAAATCATTGTATTCTGTTTTTATTTATGTTTAACACAACGTCCCAACTTCATTGGAATTGGGATTGTATTAACGATGGCTGTTTTTACACTCATTTTGCCATTAAAAGTGCTCAACTGTTACTTAAAGTATAACCTGTACCGTTAATAGATGTTGTATGATAATGACAGGTTGACCCTGAAACAGATTTTAATTAAAAATTGTTCTGAAAACCAAATGAATCAGAGGTTACCATCCCTGATCTGATTGTTTGACCTTTAAGCTTCCACTGTACTAACAGTAAAACTGTAAGAGTAGCAGAGTACCGGTAAATGTCCATTTGTTAAGCGAAAAAGACATGGAGATAAAGAAGTCATGGTGTCCTGGCTGGTCCACCAAAATTATAGATTATCAAAATAACTGATGCAAAGTCACCGTGGCAATGACAAAATCTAAAAAATGTGATTGGTTACTCCTGAACACAGCCACATGCCAGTTATAAGAGGGAGTGCATCCTTGTCTAACCAGATTTATTTGATTACTAATATTATTATTTTATTTAAACTTTATTTAACCAAGTAAAAGACCAGTTGAGACAGAAGATCTCTTTCGTAATTGTGACCTGAAAAGATTATTTCAATTTATTTAAATTAAAAAAATAAATAAATAAATAAAAATTAAGTTGTGTAGATTCTGTCACATTAATGGTGCAAAAAGTTTTAAAATGATTTATTTTGGTCTAAATAATTTTACATCACCAAAACCTGGCATTTGAACAGGGGTGTGAAGACTTTTTATATCCACTGCTGCGTTGTTCCTGTTTTTTGTAATCTCTACCTGTTGAGCCTATTGTGCTGTTTAACAAGTGGAAACAAAATAGTATAAGACCATTTCTCGGAGCTGAATTTGCCTTAATTTGTTCTTTTACAACGATTTTATTCATCTTTTGTTGTTTAATAATATTTTTAGATCAAGTGATATAGTTCAGCAATATCTGAATTTGCAAATTCATATTTTATTTAGTTATTTTATTTTATTTGACGTTCATGCTGATTTAAGTTACTCACCGTTAAGTAGTAACTCAAGTTACTGAGTAGTTTTTTCACTGAGTACTTTCCTACTCTTACCCAAGTAATTATTTGGGGGACTACTTTTTACTTTTACTTGAATCATATCATTCTACAGCATCAGTACTCCTACTTGAGTACAATATTTGGCAACACTACCCACCTCTATTCATAGGCAATGTTATTTTAAGCTACAAAGACTCATTCTTGTTTTATCTTCTGTAAAAACTAAAACTTTTGTAATTGTTAGCCAAAGTGTTGCGTTGTTTTTCTAGTGAACTGTACTGGCCCATGGTGTCATAATTGAAGATAATCAATGGGCCTGCTATAATGGATTATGTAAATTTGGGCCCTCGGACCAAATCAATAGGGACAAAATTGATCGACTAACAGTTGATTTGCAACTTAATAAACACACAGAGCTTTAAATTGTCAGGGATGTGTTTCACAAGTGATAGATATAACAACTAAATGATCCTTTTTTGATCAGTGGCTCATGAGTATGAACAGCGCTGAATGACAAAGACAGAGACTATTCATTTATCATGAGAGGCTTGTCGTTTAAAGTGTGTGATAATACCTCTATTAGCATGAACGTTAGAGTGAGAAATGTTTGACATGATGCATTCTACACATTAACCTGTTGACTCGCACCATTCTGAATGCCCAAAGCGCTTTCCACTGCATGAGCACAATGATGGAGAGGCGCCGCTTACAAAGATAGAAGTTCACACTCCATTACTGCTGAATTTGCATTCCTGACGCCATCCGAAAACACCGAATTACTGTGCTACTCGTAAGAGCGCTGCATATTCTGCTGGACAGTGCATCTGAGATCAGAGACATGGGAATATTGATATGTCTTCCTCAATACTCAGTGGAAAAAGAAAAATGTGCTGCTTTCGCTTACTCGTATAGGTACAAATAACACCATGTATTTAGTGACATATTGTATTCTTCAAGGTACATGAAGTCAAATGGTGCTGCAAAAACCAATCCATTTCAAGTGAAAGTTCACGTCGGCGCTTGTGTTTGTCATCACTCAGCAGCAGCCACAATATTCAAGTTAATCCGGATTGACTAATCAGATGCTGTGTTCATTTCTAGCTAGTTAGTTTCAACCTAATACATGTTATTATCGGACAAGATCCAAACCCAGCAGTTCAAATTGTACCCAATAGAGCACAGACCTCCAACAAATCCTCTGGATCAGAAGCAGAATTCTGCATCTGGATCAGGACCAAAACATGAATCTATTTGTGCTTTCCTCATACCGACGTTACTCTCAAAATCTCATCCAAATTTCCATTTCCAACTTTCTGAATCATGCTGGAAACAAACTAACTAACTAATTTAGTGATCGGTAATATTGTTCGACTTGCCAGATCACCTATAATTTTGTGGTAGCACAACAGTACAGTCATTGGTTTGACCTGTTTAACTTAATGTTTTTGTCTGTTAATTTGTACAGTGTGTGCCTTTGTGTTTCTCAGCCAATTTTTGTCATAGAAAAACCAAACAAATTTTTAAGTCTCATACAAGTGTAAAAATAAGTTCATCACTGTTACCACTGAGCCTTCATCTTTATGACCAATAATATAAAGGCATAAAGTCAAAGTAACTTTCTTAACTGTTGCACAAGTGTGGGAAAAAAAAGCAATTTAAAATATAAAACCTAAAAACAAAATGTATGAAAAAAGTGGTGATGCGCATGGTGACACTGGAGTTTTAGAATGAGGGTTGTGGGAAATCAATATGCTGTTAGTTTCTAAGCAAATTCATGCAAAAAAAAAATTGGATGGCATGACTTGGTGTTACCCATCTATTGTACTAATTCAATATGTTAGCCACCTTTTCAGTGGAGTTTCAATTAGTTTCAAAGAAGAAGAAAAAAAAAAAAGCTCCTACAATGGCCCAGCCAATCACCTGACTTGAATCCAAATCTATGGAAAGAACTGAAACTCAAGGTCGATAAAAGAAGCCCACGGAACCTTCAAGATTTGAAGACTGCTTGTGTGGAGCAATGGGCAAAAATCACACCAGAGCAAAGCATTTGACTAGTTTCTCCATACAGGAGGCGTCGAACTGGTCATTGCAAGGGTTTTGTACAAAGTATTAAATAAATACCAGTTGGCGTGTTCAATACTTCCCCCCCCCCCCCCCCCCATGTCATTTCACATTATTACACACAACTTTATTTTTAAACTTATTTGTTCTGCTTTCTTTGTATGTATGGATTACTCGGGTTGTTCCCAACATCTGGTGACATTTTCATGTCAATAGCACCTTTGGAAATATATTTAGTGAGAAAAATGGTGACGCGTTAAATACTTATTTCAGCCGCTGAATGTATTCTGTGGAGTGAAAGAAGTAGTAAATTAGTGAATGCCGCCAGAGTGGGACTTCAGAATGAATTTCTTGGTGAATAAAGACCATTATTTTGATACACCGATGCCATATTTTGTTAGATCAAACACTGAACACAGTGTTTTGCCATTAAAAAATTTATTTCAGCACCAAAACACTAACTTTTGCCAAAATATTTTGTCACATGAATGTATCAGGTTAGAGTTTTTTTTATTTTTTTTTTAATTATACTCTTTCAGGTAACCCACAAATGAGCAGTGGTGGGTAGGAACACACTATATTTACTCCATTACATTTACTCAAGTAACATTTTGGATAAATTGTACTTGTCAGAGTAGTTTTAGTGAAGCTTACTTTTTACTTTTACTTGAGTATTTATGTTTTTTATTTATTTAAACAGTACTACAATAATTGATCTATTTTTAGAGTTTGGTTTTCGACTTCCGCAACGGGCGCCATTGCTTCAATCCACCATGATTACCACAGTGATGTTTGACTCAAATTCACCCATCAAACGACACAAGAAAGTCACATGTTCGCACACAAAGTCTTCTATTGGGCTTCGCGGGCCAATCAAAGTGAGTTGGAATTGAGTTTGAATGTGATCTGTTACTTCTGAACACATGCCACTTATAAGAGGGAGTGCAACCAGATTTGTTTTTCATTCATACATTCATTTCCCATACCGCTTATCCTCACTAAGGTCGCGGGTGTCCTGGAGCCCAGCTGACTCCGGGCGAGAGGCTGGGGTACACCCAGAAGTGGTCGCCAGCCAGTCACAGGACACATATAAACAAACAAGCATTCGCCCTCACATTCACACCGACGGACAATTTAGAGTCTTCAATTAACCTACCACGCATGTTTTTGGGATGTGGAAGGAAACCGGAGTGCCCGGAGAAAACCCACACGGGCACGGGGAGAACAGGCAAACTCCAGACAGGCAAGGCCGGATATGAATCCGGGCCCTCAGAACTGTGAGGCAGATGTACTAACCAGTCATTCACCGTGCTGGAGATTTAATTGTATTTATTTTATTTAAACTTTATTTCACCAGGTAAAAGACCACTTAAAACATAACATCTCTTTTGCAATGGTGACCTGGCCAAAAAGACAGCAAGTTAAACATCGAGTCCAAGTCAATCACATTCAAGTTTATTTCAGTTGTTTATTTTGACCTCCCCTCTCTAAAAGATAAACAAATAAATAATAATAATAAAAAAAAATAAAACATTGAGTTGTACAAATTCTAGGTAACACTGTGAAAAAAGTTTGAAAATTATTTATCTTGGTCAAGATTATTTTACAACACAAAAAAAAACTAATTTGAACAGGGGTGTGTATACTTTTTATATCCACTGCAGCCTTGTTTCTGTTTTTGTAATCTGCCTAGTGAGCCTACAGTATTGTGCTGTTTAACAAGTGGAAACAATATACAGGACGTCCTTGAGTTACGAAGCACTCGACCTACGACGTTTCGACTTTACGACGCCCGTGCCTCGTCCGCCATTTTGTCCCAGCACCATAGTGTTTCTGTTTAGCTAGTGCATAGTGCTTGTTTGTGTTTGTGCGCCGGGAGTATCTTTGCCTTTTTCGCCCTCCTTTTTCACACTCTCAGCAGTAATGGTAAGTACAGCATCTTATTTTTTTTTATTATTTTAATGTATTTTTGTTTCTTTATACGGAGTGTTAACCTTTCCTGCTATGGTCACCCGACCGTGGTAGGGAGACGCAGGCGTTAACTCCCTTTACTCGTTGCACAGCTGAGCTGGGCGGCGGCAACAATAAAGGCACGAAGCACCGATCTGCTGCTTTAATGACTTTATTAGCTCCTCTGTACATTCGACGTCAACGGGTCCTCCGCTATTCGCTACTCTTCCCCGGTTGACGTCACTACACTTGCCACTGTACACACTCGCACTTGCACGCACTCGTTCCTCCTTCGCAGTCCCGTCTCACTCACACATCGAGGCACACGCCCACACACACTGAGCTTGCTGTCACAATCGCGTGGGACAATACCCGTAACAGAAGTATTTCGCCGTAAATTTCGACTTTAACGGTGAAATCCGACTTACGCGGAAAAGCATGTTACGTCACCAGCGTAGGAATGGAACTCGTTCGTAAATCGAGGACTTCCTGTAGTATAAGACCTTTTTTTTCAATCTGAATTTGCCTGAGTTTGTTATTTTACAAATATTTTATTTTATAAAGATTTTATTTATGTTTTAGATTACAGTAAGGGATATTGTTCAGCAATATCAGAATTTGCACATTTATATTTTGTACAGTTATTTTATTTTATATGATGTTCATGCTCTGACTTAAAATTTTTTATCAGAAGTTACTCGTGAGTAACTCAGTAGTTTTTTTTCACTGAGTACTTTCTTCCTCTTACTCAAGTAATGTTTTGGAGAACTACTTTTTACTTTTACTTGAGTCATATTCCTAAAGTAGCGGTACTCTTACTTGAGTACAATATTTGGCTACTCGACCCACCTCTGCAAGTTAGGTGCAGGCTCATGCTGAACATTTTATATTCACAAAAAAAAAAAATCAAAAAAAAAACCTGGGGCACAGTAACCTAGTAGCTATCACAAGTGCCTCACCGTTCTGAGGTGCAGGGTGTGGGGATCTTCGCAGGGTACTCCAGCTTCCACACACATTCTAAAAACCTACATGTTAGAGTCATTGAAGACTCTTAATTGCCCACAGGTGTAAATGTGAGCATGAATGGTTGCGATTGGCTGCCGACCAGCCTCGGGTGTACCTGGCCTTCCACCCAAAATCAGCTGGGATAGGCTCCACCTCACCCGTGACCCAAATGAGGACAAGCGGTGTACTGTAGAAGATGGATAGATTGAAAACGAAACATCACCATGAAGGGAATCATCAGCTGTACAAGCAGCTGCAGAAAGTTTGTGTTTGGCCCCGAGACAAAACAATTAATTTGGAGTGTCTTCCTCCAACTCAGCAATTGATCTGAAAATGAAGGACTATGATATTTGTCTTCATGGAGCCAATTTTATCCCTGAAGAAGCTTAGCGGCCTCAGACGGCACTATGTGCCTGAGCAGCTCACGATAATCGTATGCTCCTGTTTACCGCGGTACGCAGCACTGTGCTGAAATGGACCAATAATAACGTTTTCCCATATACAAATGGAAGAGAAGCAGCCCACACTGCTGCTGCTCGGGTAACGTTTGATGTGCACAGAATAAGAACCCACCAAAGGCAATTCTCTAACCATTCGGCAGAGAGGTGATTATTTCTAATTACACTTGCAGTCAGATTCAGGCTGTAAGAACATCGCCTGTCAACAAATCCAAGCATCCCTTTGATGGAACTCCTTGGAGTGCACGTTTACGCTCAACAGCTCATCACTAGTTTGTTCTCCCTGCTGTATTATTTAACACATATCACTTTATACAATACTCGTAGGTTTTCTCCGGGCACTCCGGTTTCCTCCCACATCCCAAAAACATGCATGATTTGGAGACTCTAAATTGCCCGTAGGTGTGAATGTGAGTGTGAATGGTTGTTTGTTTGTATGTGCCCTGCGATTGGCTGGCAACCAGTTCAGGGTGTACCCCGCCTCCTGCCCAATGATAGCTGGGATAGGCTCCAGCACGCCCGCGACCCTAGTGAGGAGAAGCGGCTCAGAAAATGGATGGATGGATGGATAAAAACCATCATTTGTGTTTAAAGCTCATATTCTCCCTTAAATTCTATACACATTTAAAATAAAATGAAAGGTATTTTGTACAATTATCTTTTTTGTTTTTTATCCCATTAACAATAACAATAGTGGGGAACAATACAACAATAAAATAAAGACAAATAAATACATGTTCAATAAAGTAGCAAATGAGGATGTACAATAAAAGAGTCCTGTACAAATGGTGTCCAATCAGTTGTACTGTAGTTGACATGGATGAGAATGGTCAAAGCCACCATTGTTTTTTTAAATGATATGATCACAAAGCTAAATTAAATACTGTTACCATCAGTTTATGCACACTCATGAGTTTCATGACTACACTGGAATAATCCTGGGAAGGAAATAGAGTTCGTGTTTTCCCATGTGGCCCCTCCTTGGCTTACTGTAACCATCTGTTGTCAAGCTCAGGGACATGGATATGGATGGCTTTGTGAACTCGACTGTTCAGCCAGCGGTTAAATATTGAAGTTTCTGCTCGAGCCTAATTTGTTTAAACAGGAGCACGAGCTCGTCAGTGGTGCAGCAGGTCCATCTGTCCAGCAGGCAGCTATCGTCTGGGAAAGAACATTAATCACAACATTCGCATGCTTACAGTCACCATCGATTATTAGCCTTCACGGCTTGACTGCTTATGTGCACTTAGTGCTCACTAAACATACCAGCAAAAAAATGTAACACCAAAGTAGACCACAATTATATACTGTACAGTTCACAAGTACATGGTTCGTGACACTGTGTTTTTAGGATTTTGTCTTTACACCACCACAATGGATGTAAAACAAAACCATTATTTGACTTCCAGATTTTGTTTTAATTTAAATGTAGATTTGGATGAAAATCTTTGGTAGGTAAAGTCATCACAACAGTAATCTTCACTTGCTGTTTGTTTGTGGGTTTTGCCAGTGGGAGGGGGGCAGCGGCCCCAGGCATCCAACACAGGGGGGCATCCAAAAGGTTTTGGGTGGGCATTACACCTCCCCGTTGACAATTGTATTTCGATGTTGTGTGCCCAAGGCATGACATATTCATTGCACACCACTGGGTCTCACTGCCTTCACTTTTCTGTCGTGTCCATCAAAATAATGCTCCATTGTCTTGAGATCATGCCACTGACTTGGCCATTGAACAATATTCCACTTACTCACCTTCAAAAATTATTTATTTCCCTTCACAGAATATTTCAGGTCATTATTCATCTGTCCTGTGGAATAATTTTTATGGCATTCGTCTGGAAGTGAGTAAAGATTATAGAATTTCTGCATCGTTGGGCTAACGAAGTCTTACATCAGTCACACAATCGGTAAACACCAGTGAGCTCATTTCAATAACAGCCATACACGCACGTCATAAACCCGTCCACCATGTTTGACATGATGTACAGTACCATACCTGCACACCTGCTTTGGATCATGAACTGTTCCCTTTATTTGCCACACTTTCCTCTCCACCTCTCATTTGTCCAAAGAATGAAATGCTAGAAGAAGCACATTGACTGGCCTCAACCAATCACAGGGGCTGATAAAAATATTTTCATAAAAGACATCAAATAAAGCTTTGTGCAGACATGATGGCATTTGTTTAAAAACATCAGCATCTCTGGTTGTATTCAGAGCTGCAGCAGAGATTTTGAAAGGGTCTCCGAGCATTGCCACAATGCAATCCATTTGAAAGGATCCAATCCATAGAAGCAGGAAATCAAATCATGCATTACTTTTTTTCCACACTGACTCGCAAGGCACGAGCAAACTCAAGCAATTAGCGTCCATTTGTTGTATTATTGGCTCATTGGAATTCAGTTCATTCTCAGGTCAGGAGCTTGAGCCCTTTTACTTGGCCACTGTAAGCCAAAGAGAGACGACCATGCCAGGAAGTATCAAGACCTATAGCTGTGTAATGAGGCAGGAAAAGACAATTTGGATCGTTGGGGTTTAGGTCAGTGGAAGAAGATTAAACCTCTTTTTTTTGTCAACAACAGCAAAAATGCACCAAAAATAAATGCAGTGTAATAAAGTACTTACATGTGGCTGGAATTGATTTTGTGGTGTAGCTACAATGACACGCTGAGCTGTGATGAGATTGCTGCAGCAGTGGTTTGCTAATGGCGGAACCCGATGGCCTGCTTGCATCTTAGTATAATTGGTTCATGATTTAATGAATCCTGTGACTCAATAACGCCTTTTAATGGGAAAACCCAGCGCTCGTGTCAGCAACGTGGTCAACTTTGATGTGCCAAAGCAGTTTTATTACTACTTGAGTGCATAGTTTTGGGTTCAGACCTTTAATGACTTACTGCGGGGGCTTCTCCATGAAATCCCAATTTGAAAATCCGCCACGTGTCCCTCCTCTTCTTTGGCAGGCTGCATTGTGTTTAGCGTCTTCAAGGTCATTACGAGCGTCGTCAAGGCAAACAGTGTTGCTACAGGGGCTCAGGTCCAACAAAGTGCAAACATTGTCCATTAATGCCCCGATTAGGAAGGCCTTGGGTGAGGAATTACAACAACGAAGCTGATTTTACTGCATTATTGTAGGAAAGCGCACTTATTTCAATGTGGTCTCATACCCTGAGCTCGGTTAAAAATAAGGAATCCTTGTGCGCAAACAAAGATGCATTTAGGGTGCTGCTGGGGAAAAGAAAACAAACTGAATGACTGGAACCTGTTTTGTAGAGCAGATAATTTTCCTGGAGGATTTCCATAGAAACCATAGCTCAGCAAGATTAGCCAAAGTGACAGGTCACCAAGGACTGAAGCTGAACCAGAGCGGTCCATGACTCCCCGCTCAGCGTAGCCATTAGACAGCAGCTTGTCAATCGGGTCCTTCCTGGCAGGCAGCCATTTTTTTTTTTTTTTATTCCCGGAGAACGTGTGGGCACCATAAACAGACTCAGACAAGGTTGTAAAGGTTGATTACTTTGAGTCATCTGTTCTGAGATATCAAAATTCTTCCGTGACTGAGTGTCAGATGCAAACATTTGACATTTGTATTTCTCATTTAGACCAAATCTCAGTGAACTAAATTAGCCTCAGAAAGAAAGATGAGTCACACCGCAATACTCAATTTCCTTACGGTTTATAAAAAGGTACTCTTTTTCAATTTATGGCAGACCAAACTTTTATTTATTTTTTTTTAAACTAAAAATTTATTTTTGAAAAGTGTTGTCTGGGCCTCATCCAGAGCCTAAACAAAGGTTATGAGAAAGAGTAGAAGAGAACATCTGGTGACAAGATCAAAATGCACGGTAATGGCATTTTGACGATATTTGCAATATTACCCAAATGTAATCAGTAGTTCCTTACATTACTGCAATACGGCAAAAAGTGATGACTGTAATTACTGTAACCAAAGCAACAATTAAATGACGAACCACTGAGCGGTTATACAGACTCTTTCCAAAAAATGAGAAGATCATGGAAAAGTTCATTTATTTCCATAATTCCATTCAAAAAGTTAAACTTTCATAGATTATAGATTCAGGTCCCACACTTTAAACAGTTTCAAGTATTTATTTAACTAATACATAATTTTGTCTTACAGCTCATAAAACCCATGAAATCATCCATCCATCCATCCATCCATCCATCCATCCATTTTCTGAGCCGCTCCCCCCTCACTAGGGTCGCGGGCGTGCTGGAGCCTATCCCAGCTATCAACGGGCAGGAGGCGGGGTACACCCTGAACTGGTTGCCAGCCAATCGCAGGGCACATACAAACAAACAACCATTTGCACTCACATTCACATTTAGAGTCTCCAATTCATGCATGTTTTAGGAATGTGGGAGGAAACCGGCGTGCCCGGAGAAAACCCACGCAGGCACGGGGAGAACATGCAAACTCCACACAGGCGGGGCCGGGGATTGAACCCGGGTCCTCAGAACGGTGAGGCTGATGCTCTAACCGGTCGCCCACCGTGCCGCCCCCATGAAATCAGAAATTTAAAAAAAATGTGATTACTGTGAAGAAATCACCATTTACATCTCAGTTTTTGTAAAAAAAAAAAAAAAGAAATTAGGGTCACATTAAAATCAATCAAAATATGGTACTTTCAAAACGATATGTTAATCATCAATACTTTGTTGGGAATCCCTTTGCTTTAATCACTGCCTCGATGCACTGTGGCATTGAGGCAATCAGCCTGTGGCATTGCATGGGAGTTATGGAAGCCCAGATTTCCTTGATGCTTGCTGTCAGTGCTTCTTTGTTTTTGGGTCTGGTGATCCTCATTTTCCTCTTGATAATACCCCATAGATTCTCAATGGGGTTTAGATCCGGCGAGTTGGCTGACCAGTCAAGCACTGTAATGGCATGGGCATCAAACCAGGTTTGGGGGCTTCTGACGGTATGGGCAGGGGCCAGGTCCGGCTGGAAGATGAAATCGCATCTCCATACAGATCCTCAGCAGAAGGAATCATGAAGTCCTCTAAAACATTCTGGTAGACTGTTGCGGTGACCTTGGATTAGAGAAAGCAGAGTTTACAAACACCTGCACTGGACATTGCACCCTAAATCATGACTGAGTGTGGATATTTCACACACCTCACGCAGCTTGGGTTATGTTCTTCACCCATCAACCTCCAAACCCTTGGACCTTTATTCCCGAATGAAAGGCAGACTTTATTTTCATCGGAAAAGAGGACCTCCCCGGCCCCGCCTGTGTGGAGTTTGCATGTTCTCCCCATGCCTGCGTGGGGTTTCTCCGGTTTCCTCCCACATACCAAAAACATGCATGGTAGGTTAATTGAAAACTCTAAATTACCCATAGGTGTGAATGTGAGTGCAAATGGTTGTTTCTGATTGCGAATGGTTGTTTGTTCATGTGTGCCCTGCCCTGCGATTGGCTGGCAACCAGTTTAGGGTGTACCCCGCCTCCTGCCCGATGATAGCTGGTATAGGCTCCAGCACGCCCGCGACCCTAGTGAGGAGAACCGGCTCAGAAAATGGATGGATGAATGGATGTAAATCTCTTGACAGCGGGTGAGGCACGTCAATGCACCCATGTTCTAATGTGTACTGTATGTTCCATGTAAATTTGCTGTATGAGCTGTCCAATGTCAGTTAAAGCTCTGCATTTAAAAAAAAAAATATAGTAAAGTACTGAAAAAATATCAATGACATCATCAGCGACTGGTTATCCCTAGTTCATCACATTAATGTCGAGTTCTGAAGTCTGAAATTGTGCAACCCCTATTTGGTAGTCTGTATGCCTTATGCAAACAGATTTGCTGTACAACAGGCAAGTCTGGGATACCTTTCCTCTCCCTGTGCTGGAATTTATTTGGGATGCCATGGGACAATATAGGGTTCAGATGGGATAGGCATGCGTAGATGAGAGAAAGACAATAGAAAAAGACACCCATAAAAACTCCTACTAATCGGAACAGACAGAGGAAAAAAGGGGGAAAATGGAATAAAAAAACATTTGCAAAAGACAGCAATAGCAACACCACCACCAGCTGACTCCATTATTTGAGTGAGGACAGACCGAAAGATGGACGACAAAAAAGCAATAACAAAAGACGACAATCGTAATAGCAACATCTGCTGGGAGTTCTTAGTTTGAAAGGTGACAGACAGAGGCAAAGGGCAGTTACCACATTTGACAAACAGAATAATCAATCATCAAATATGATTCATCTTTACAAAATGCAACTACCAACAACAATCATCATCATCATAACCGTCATTTTCTGCTTAAAGCTGAGCTAAAATATTAAATTACTGTTGACTTCTTAACACCAAGTTATACAGTTCTTTTCTTTGGCCTGTCACTTCCTGTTTGGACAGTCACAAATATCAGATTAGGCATCTACAATTGAATTTAGGCAGACTGTTCCTTCACAGTATTCTTTGCCATTGTGCACGGGTTACAGGAAAATATTAGTTTGCTTTACACGTTTTATACTCGTCTCAGTTTGCTTCCAGGAAAGAAAAACATTGCATACAAGAACAATCATTGCTTGAATAACAGCCAATATTGTGCCCAGGCAGTGGGGGAGTGACCATGAGTGCAACATTAAGAAAACCCACATAATCTAATGAGACTGCTGTGATTGTAGTTTGCGGTACTGCAGAACTGCACCTCATCAGTGAATACAAATGTGGAACCTCTTTAGTCAAATAAAGTTTTACGTTTTGGATTTAGACCCACACTTTGAGGAATAATATCCCTTTAAAGTTGTGTAAGACTACAGAGTAACATCATTACTTCAGGTAAAGCGTTTTTTGCTTTTTTACGTTCACGACTTTTTACACTTGTGTAAAGTAATAAAAGTAAAAAAAATTTTTAATTAATTTAATCAAAACATTTACACAATTGTAATCCATAATCATTGTATTACTGGGAGAGAATGTGTAATTGCATCACAGTTGCTTTTGGAAGTTTCCATGATTACAAATTCAGTTCCATTTGAAGAATAGTTGCAAAAGCTCGGATTGTTTTTAACATCACTTTCACCTTCTAAAGCCAAGGCTTGTGATTGGCTCTCTCTGGTCATGTGCCATTATGCTGCTCAACTATGACTTACTTTTCCAAAGAAGACCTCGAACCACCACCTTGTGGTGCAATCTATCAGCTTGTCTGATATTTTGAAAAGGTTAGACTCAGTTACACTTTTGAACACAAAAGAACATTGACTTTTGAACAGTTTAATTTTTATATATTTTTATGCAACATTCACTTAGCTGGGTCGTCATATGAAGCGATATCTAAATTGTGCCCATTTGTCATCAGGTCAACATGGTATATTTTCCACATGCTGTAAACATAATGCAAAAATTTTTTTTGTCATGATTTATCAAATTTTGTCATCAGTTTTGTGTAAAAAAATAAGTTGTTGAGTCCATACTAATGAGCTATGGTTTTAATCCACCTTTTCAGACGAACCACCCAAAGGTCCTGTTGATGCCTTCATTCAAAATTTAAAAAGTAATCAAAATGTAATCATTTGTAAGTTTGTTATATTACTTTGAAAAAGGTAATTGAAATAGTTACACTCCTACTACATTTTCAACAGGGTAACGTAATTGTAACCAACAACATTTCCAAAGTAATACGTAATAAACACCACCCAAAATGTTTAGGAATAGCACTCAATTGCACACAGACCTCCACCAAGGCAGAATAATTGAAAACGTGCGTTGTTTGAGTGAAACACATGGGCAAGGTCTTATTGTTCGACCCCAGTTCTGTGTGCAGCTCTATCAGCTGTACCTGGTTGGTCATTGTACTACTTGGCCACAGTGCGGTTGCACTCATGAGGAAAAGGTAAATAAATGAAGATAACTGCAACTTTATTTGGATCCTTACCAAAAGGAATGAGTTCCTATTCAGCACGCATCAGCCTTCTACAATGTTGAAAGTAAGTTTGCAATTACAGCCCCCCCCCCAACAGAAATCACAAGCTTTTGTTAAAACAGACTTGACAGTTGTACATGGAGGGGAAAAACAACAACAACAACAAAAAGCCTTCCCTGGCTTCATCTTTCCGCGCCTGGGAAAAACAACCAATTAGAGACAGAAAACGTGACAATGACTAAGTTCAATCTTTTGTCTCACACGAGCGGTCACACTCATCGCAGGCACACCTGTGCTGCCTCATGCTGACCGTGCTACCCCAGAAAAGCCCCGTATTTGCAATGGAGTGTTACCATATCACAAAATGTGATCATTTTCAAGTCTTATTTTTTATGAGCCTGCTGAGGTGTGCAAACTTTTCCTTTAATGGATATAAGTCATGTAGAAAACAAAATTAAAAAGCTGAACTGGTTGACAATTTTATATTAAACAAAACTATTTACAACAGACATTTAAAAATGTGTTATAAAACTGCAACAACCTAATCCTATTGCTGTAAATGTGCAAGCAAAATGCAATTAGAAAACAGACTCTCTCCCCTGAGCCGTCATCTTTATTCTCCTCACAACATTTTCAAATTCTGCACAGACAGTTACGGTACACCCAGATGGATTTAAGGAGTGGAGGGACACTTCCACCAAGGATACTGTGTAAGCTGAGATGGCGCCGGGCCATATGGTTTTATCATCCTCACAGACAGAAAATGCATTCTCATCCTTTGGCTAGAAACATCTAGCTAATGGCTTCCAGTCACTCTGATTGTGTCGGAAAATGC
Source organism: Phycodurus eques (assembly GCF_024500275.1). Taxonomy (NCBI): domain Eukaryota; kingdom Metazoa; phylum Chordata; class Actinopteri; order Syngnathiformes; family Syngnathidae; genus Phycodurus; species Phycodurus eques. Next base: position 12,147,534 of record NC_084532.1, on the reverse strand, counting down.
CACAGTGCCACCAGTTTCGAATCGGTATGATCCTGCCAAGATAACTTTCCTTTTGACCTTTCCCCCCCCCGACTGGGCCATAAAACAGGAGAACAGAGTGGCACATTGAATTTTGTTTTTCATTCATCAAACCCCGCTCACTCACATTCTCATGCAGATGACACATAGCTCTTGCTTTAGCGCTTCTCACTTATCAGGGAGACATGGTGACTTTATCAAGGTAGTTCTAATGTGGACTGTGCTATCTTTTTCCATTCCCATTACTCATCTCTAGTGTTTTAGGCAGAGATGTGCACAGCTTGACTTCCAGTTAAGAGAAAATTTTTACTTCAATTGAAACCGATTATCACTCATGGTGAAATTAAATGTACACTCTCCAGTATATTTTGTGTGGAACACCACACAGAGAACCAGATGCAGGCATGCAAGGAGAGATGTGATGCATCTCTTGAGCTTGGATCAGATGTTCAGTGCCTTGCTTAAGAGGACATTGACATTAGCCAGGAAGTAGACTCGCATCCCTCTTGCATTATTTTTGTGTGCGTGTGTGCGCGCGCGCAGCAGGACTCAAACTGTGACCCTATGGTTCCAAAGCCCAAGTCCTTATTGATGAGCGACTGCCGCCCCATCCAAATACACGAATATCCAGAAAATCTTGCATGTAGCACACACTACAATAGCCAACAAACCAAGAAAGAAAAACATGAGTATAAAGAAAGAAGGCAAAGAAGAAAAGACTGACGAGGGAAGAGTAACAAGAAGATGTCAGATGGATACAGTTATGGACCTAAAGTGCAACAAAAACTGGCATCATCAGTCTTTTTAGACATTTTGGTCTGTAAATTTTGTCAAGTCTTGGATGCATGAAGATTAATTCAACTTGCTGTTGTTAACAATTTCCAATTCCCACAAAACAATCCATAGTGTTACGTCCCGAGTCGAGGGGCAAACCCAGAAGCTAACCTGATCGGATTGTTCACATCTTCCCATTCCCAAGTGAAACCAGCCACCAAGTAACACGGTTTACAAGATTTATTACAGCTTCAGAGGGAGAAATATGCCAACACAACAAACAAAACAAAGCTAAACAACCCTATCTGTCTGCGCCCAAATCAATGATGAAAAACAAAAGACACATTCTTACCTCACTCCTAACCCAACACAGGAGAAAAGGAAATTAACAAAAACAGCTTCCAGTGAACAATGGAACCAACAGTTATGAAACCAGTTGGTAGCCAAGTTGGAAGTGGAAGAACAGGAACCACACATACTACAACCATCTGCTGGTTAAAAAGACGTCTGGTCCCTCCTCTGGCCAATCACCTGGTGGCAATCACGTTAATGCAGCCAATCAGCGGGTCCCACCTAATCACAGTCAGGCCACACCCACACATCCCTGTTCCCACTTCCACACCAAAGGGGAACAACACAAAACAACCAAACAATCGTAACAATAGGGTTGCTGATTTTCTGTATTTAAAATGAAACTTGTCACATTGCTTCTTGCTTTTTTTTTCATCTATATTTATTTTAATAATAAATAAACTGAATAATAAGTTAGTAATGTTGACTGTGATCATTTTGGTCAACAAAACTGTGAAATGAAATGTTCCTGCTGTTTCCATCTATTTTGTAGTTACTGCATGCCATTCAGTATAGGTTCGATTTACAATCTGGAATGCTGTCATCTACTGTGGATCTTTTTTAAGTGTAGTTTAGTTGCAAATAGGTTTGACCTTATGACTCATGTACTTTGACCATAGGCATCCCCCGAAAGAAGGTCAAGATCAGTTACAACCCAGCACTAATCAGCTGTGCAGCGCTCAACCTACAGCATGACCACCAAGTTTGGAGACTAACAGGTACAGTTTTATACTCGTTATGGTAACAGAACCCACAGCCTATGCTTTGGCTCAATAATATGGTAAACACAAAGTAAGAGAAAATGAAATGAAATGAAAAGAACTTTGCTGCCACAAAAAGATTTTTTTCTCAGGTATTTTAAACAATATACTAAGACAAGACCGGTAGCTCTCATTATCCATCTTTATGGAATTAAGCAGTTGTTATGTACCCTGGAACTGAAAAGATTTGACATCATGTTTTCTTCCTGGAATGAAATGATGTCATTCATTCGTGTAAAATGGATGATTGCTGGAAATCTACCGTGCGTTTACTGCATATTGCGTCACATGGGGAACGTATATGTATATGTAGCACAGGCCTGTAAAAGCAGCCCATGTAACTTTGCGCTTCATTTCCTCACTGACATTTTGCTAAGTCAGTAGCGCACTCAATGAGGTGTACACAATGACCTAATAATAAGCTTCCAACATTCTAAGTTGCATTCCATCATCAGTTTGACTCATTAGTCTGCTCCAACATACACAGGTAAGAGGCACAGCCATGTGGTCCTTTAGTCTTTTTATATTAGAATAAAAAATTCCATCAGTTTTATCAATGGATTTGCTCAATGAATAAATATAAGTAGGATTAAATTCATGGATGGCCTCCTGGAATTCCTCTGAGCCTTGACAACTGAAACAGAAACACCTTTTGGAATGTGTTATCACACTTGGCAGTGACCGTAGCTCTATTCCACTGGTTTTACTCTGCACGGAGGAGAAATAAAACACAATTGAATTTATACTGTGCCATCAAACAAAGTCCTGTTTTCAAATGCCTTATTTCTGTTCCACAAGACGCTTGGACGCACTCACTCGCACACAGAGAGGTGATTCTAATATTTAGCTTACCTTAATAGGCACATATTTGACTTATATTTGAAAACCTTACTGCCCACCAGCAAACTAATATCTAACAAGTATACTGTATATGCACCAGGTGGATACACAGGTTAATTATACCTTCTAGTCCAGTGGGAGGGCATTTAATTGTTCTTCCTATCACTATACGTCACTAGTATAGATGAACAATGATACAGTATTTGACGTAAATAAATATTTTTATCGGTTCAATCAAGTGAAATTGGATCATTTCTTGCGTCCCATCTGATGATCTCTCACGACACAGTGGTTGAGAATCACTGCTCGAGGTCAACATATTATCGCAATCAAAACTTTGTGTTATTTTCTTTGTAGAGGTTGAATTTTGAATACAGCTCTTGTATTGGATCTCAATGTGTGTACTTAACAAAGTGATTTGTGTGTACTTCGTGTTCTTATGTGGTCTTTTAATCATTATTTGATAAGTTTAGCAATCCATCAAGCTTTTACTACACAAACAAGCGATCAATCTGAGAGTATTTTTCATTCTTGACAGATCATTAATATTTCACTCAAGTCTTTCACTCAATCTAAACCATTTTATTAGAGGTTCAGTACAAGAGAACAAATGTTACATGTAAGAAAAAATGTTTTTAAAAAAAAAAAAATCTAATTCCACTATTCAATTTGACAAACACATCACAGGTATAATTATCAAGAGGTTATCAAGAGGTCTTCCGGCCTATCTATATTTATTGATTGATTTTATTGACCCTGATTTTACATAGTAAACACGACTTGTATGTTGTCGGAGGATAGTTCTTCCACTATTATGCATTATTAATAAAAAGTGCGTTTACAGTCGGTGGACTTTGTCTCAAAGTTATGCTGCGAGGTGTGTTCAGGTGGTCGGATGGAATATTTAATCAAAATCTGCTGACTCATTTGAATACTGTAAAATGACTTGAGTTGCAGAACAGCAATAGCAGTGGCGAACAGTCGGCAGGAAGGTTGAAACTAAAAGATATGGTTGAAATACAATTTCGTCTCTCGTCTTAGTCTCTGAGTCAGCATTTTATTAGTCTCTTGCCCTTTTTTGTATAACAGCAAGCAGGAGATTTCGGTGAAGAATACCGCCGGGAGCTGTTGGCCTCTGAGTGCTCTAGTACCTGCACAAAACAAAAACGATGTCTTCCAGTGAAATGGTGCATGTCCACGGCTTAAGCCAGGATATGCGGTGCATTTCTTAACTTCAACCACTCATAGTCAGTACTACTACACCACACGACTGTATTATCATTACCGGTACTCATTTTTTCTGCAATTAACTGTTTATATGTTAGGTAAGAGTTAGCTGACGTTATAGGAGTTATAGGAAACGATTCAGATGGTCAGGTGTCCTCTACCTTGCATTGGCTTTAACCTACATGTACATATACAATATGTTAAAGCCAGTGTGCTACTGAATAGCTGACTGACTGGTATAGGCATTTACAGCCCATTTTTGGTGGTGCCGATGCTGAAGCACCCCTAAAATGAATCTCTATCACTCACTCACCGAGAATTGCCACTGATCTTTTTTTTGTATGATTCATTTTTCATTTGTTTCTTTGTCTCACCATAATTTTGTTCCAAGTTATCATACATCTGCTAGGTTTTCATATAATTAAAAATGGTCCGTTACAAACTCATCCAGCTGCTAGTCTGACTTCTCTCCTAATTACCTGGAATCAAGTGCCCGCACAAAGCATCCCACGCGCATGAGTAACATTGAGTGTTTTCTTGTCACCTTGCACGTTCATCAAAAGCATTTCAGTTCATTTTGGGTGCTTTTTTTATTGAGTGCAACTGTTCAACAAGCCACCGTGCGGCCAAACAAAGTTCCAAGTGTCAGCCCTCTGATGAAGAAGACGAGAAAGCGTGTAGGCAGGAGGAGTAATCGAAACCCATTGGAAGCCCACACCCCCCTACCCCGCCACAGATGGATGTATTCAACCCCCCCCACCCCCCCACCCCATTTGCACTCCTCTGAGCCTATCTCACTTGACATACAGACTGACAATCTAGAATCGTCATCACTTTTCTTCCCGTTACCATTCTCCTCCTGCTCCTAACCTTTAAACCTAACCTCACCGAGCTTTAACCTCAACTCTTGGGTTGGCATGCTCATGAAAGACTTTGTCGTTGTTGCACGTCCACATTGATTGACCGGTGATTGTTTTGACATTGTCTTCCGTTGTCCAAGTTGTTTTTACGGAAAGGTTGTAAGGTTATAAACATACCCTAAAGTTAAGTTAGTTCATTGTTAGCTCACAACAAACAGACCTTGTGATTGATCCATGTGCTCAAATTATTTCCTTATATGTGACCCCACCCCTTATCGCCGAAGCTTTTCTATTACATTGTGCTCTTTCTTTCATTAACAATTCACGTCATAGCGAACGCATATTGAATCCACTGTAGAATATCATGCTATGAAATGAAAGAAATAGAACAGAGGCTGAGCTCAATGTTCAACATGTGCAAATTAATGGCAATTTTGACTGTATTCCAACATTACACTATGAGTTAAGAGAGGTAAAGTTGGCACGCACACACACACACACACACACACACACACACACACACACACACTGCACACAACTCTGAACGTGATGTAGGCTGTAAGAGAAAGCTCGACCCAAAAGAATGAGGAGAGGAGGGCCTCACGAGATCAGGTGCAACTAATAAGACTAGTGCAACCTCGTACTCAGTACGAGTATACACGGCTCCTGTACATCAATGAAGCTTTTTCCTAGTCATAATTAAAATTTTCTCCCAAGGGCACTCAAGACTGAGCACAGACCTGCACCAAGGCCAATCAAATTCATTACACGCTATGATAAACTGACTGGACCTGTAATTAAAAGGGTTCTTTATTATGTTTAGTGTACACAGGTCCAGTTGTTGTTGTTGTATTATAATCCTGTTTAGAGAAAGATGGATGCCCAAACACAACATAAGCTCTTTGACAGAGGATACTTCATAGTTTCGGCCAAACTGTGTGTGGACGGAAGAATGCTGAGTGAAGCAGGTCGACATGGCCACATACTAAATTCTAGATTTCTACCCTCAAGGGAACAAAACACCAAATCATCACCATAGACATGCTAACCTTTCTACTTAATTAATAGAATGATCCTATAAAATGGTTTTCAGAATTGAGATGAGTGTGAAATACTTCCACAGTTGTGGTGTTTGTTTACTCAACTGCGGATGCATCTACAGTATTTGGCAGTGTGTATTGGGGAGGAGACAAATTTAAAATCATATAATACAATGTCACTGTATATTACAATATAACTAAAATTTAACTGGAGTTTAGAACAAATTTTAAAAAGTAATATTGGGACTGCGATTGGCTGGCAACAAGTTCAGGGTGTATCCCGCCTTTCGCTCAGACTCAGTTGAGATAGGCGCCAGACCGCCCGCCCGCCCGCCCGCCCGCTACCCTAGTGAGGATAAGCGGTATGGAAAATCGTTGGATGGATGGAAATTAGGGAGAAATGCAGACAGTACAGTGGTTAGTATGTCTGCCTCAGTGGATAGGTTCTTGGTTTGACTCTTGGCTTGGGATCTCCTGTGTGGAGCTCACATGTTCTCTTTGTGTTTGTGTGGGTTTTCTCTGGGTACTCTGGCTTTCTCCCACAAATCCAATAACACGCACGCACGCAAGAAGAAAACAAATACAGAATTGTCAATTTGATCATTTCTTTAGGTTTTTTTGTGTGTAATGCACGTTCAAAAATTCAGTCAAGCAATCAAAATGTCTGGGTGTGAATAATAGCGTCCATGAACTTAGGTTATTATTTTCTGATGGGAAAAAGGGAAGTATTTATTTGTCTTAAGTGGTTTACGCACATGGCGACTAATTCGGTAGACAGCATCGGCAGACACTATTTGAAGAAATACGGAATTATCTATTGATTGACACATTCATTTGTACAATGTAGCAAGCTGTGACTTAGCAAGACATTCACACTTTGTTTTCTGTCAAGGGAAGGACAAGATTTATTTAAGAGACATTGTGCAAAGCAACATGTAAATTGAATTGAAATGCGGTTAAAGATTCAAATGGGAGTTGGCAATGGACTTGTTGATCGAGAACTGTCCTTCATAGACTATTCATGCAAAAGAACACTTAGATGAGTCTGTTTTTGTAAATGGTTAAGGTGCACAAAGTCAAAGCTTGCTTTTCCCCCAAAAAAAAAACAAAAAAAAAAAGAAGCAGTTTAGAGCAGACATTTTGTAAAATGAGCTGTATAATACTGAAATTATTAGTAGAAAAGTCAATATTATCAACTGATTAAAAAAGAAAAATGACATTCCAGGTTTTGGGGGGAGGGAGTGTTGGTAAAATAAAGTAAAATAAAAGAAAACAAGTTTCTATGAATTTTAAAAAAAAGACAAAATAAATTGTGATTAATTATAATTCTGTGCTAAATCTTTTTTTCACACTATTAAGTAGCAAAAATAAACATTTAGACCTTTTTTCATGGCTCTACAGTTGAAAAATTTACTATTAATTACTCATTTAATAAATTTAATTTAATAATTTAATAAAATTGTTGTTGTTTGTTGATGGATCATGTCTTGAAGCAACTGGAGCAGTCGCAATGAAGTTTGAGTTTAAGAAGGACAACATGACCTTAGCTATCCACACTCCCCCAATTAGGCCTTACTGTGTGGAGTTTGCATGTTCTTCCAAGCCTGCGTGGGTTTTCTCCGGATAACCTCCAAAGTTCCAGAAATATGCATGGTAGGTTATTTGAAGACTCTAAATTGTCTGTGAGTGTGAATTGTTGTTTGCTTATATGTGCCCTGTGATTGGTTGGCAACCAGTTCAGGGTGTCAGTCAGCTGGCATAGGTTCCAACACACCTGGGACCCTAGTGAGGATAAGCAGCTCAGAGAATAGTTGGATGAAGTGATAATGACTCTTTCTCAAAATTGATCAAATATTATTTATATATACAGTATATCAGCCCATCCCTGGTAAATCAATTGCTAATTATGCATTTGCTATTCAACAAAGGTGGTGTCCTGGCTGGTCCAGCAATGCAGAACTCCCGGTTGCATTGATACCCTGCTACATGCCATTTTACCATCCAAATGAAGCTGTTATTTCCATCCATATTCCAGCTAACATTTGGGCGAGATACACCCTGAACTGGTCGCCAGCCAATCGTAGGGTACATACGGTATAAACAAACAACCATTCACACTCACACCTATGATCAATTTAGAGTCTTCAATTAACCTACCATGCACGTTTTTGGAATGTCTGAGAAAACCAGCGTACCCGGAGAAAACCCAAGCAGGAACAGGGATAACATGCAGACTCCACACAGGAAGGCCAGACTTGAACCCACAACACCAAAACTGTTAACCGGTCCAATCTGTTATGTTTTTTTTTTAATACTAAAAGACTATGAATTGTTTTTTCAAGTGGGCCTTGAAGCACTTCTTCTATTCTATGCTGGACTTAATGAGGCCATTGGGACAATACAGCCTTTAGACGTGTGCACTTCACTTACTGCTGTGAGGTTTTCTCCTTCACCTCTCATTGATGCCGCCATTCACTGAGCCAGAGGAAATTACACCCTTTCGCTCAGTTACACACTCAAGGGGCTCATGTACTGTATTCTCTCAAATGCAAGACATCCATCCATTTTCTGAGCCGCTTCTCCTCACTAGGGTCGCGGGCATGCTGGAGCCTATCCCAGCTGTCATCGGGCAGGAGGCGGGGTACACCCTGAACTGGTTGCCAGCCAATTGCTGGGCACATACAAACAAACAAACAACCATGCGCACTCACATTCACACCTACGGGCAATTTAGAGTCTCCAATTAATGCATGTTTTTGGGATGTGGGAGGAAACCGGAGTGCCCGGAGAAAACCCACGCAGGCACGGGGAGAACATGCAAACTCCACACAGGAGGGGCCGGGGATTGAACCCGGGTCCTCAGAACTGTGAGGCTGACGCTCTAACCAGTCGGCCACCGTGCCGCCCAAATGCAAGACAAATCAATGCTAAGTACTATGCCAACGAATCGAGTAATTATTTGATCTCTTGCTGAATCTATAAGTTTGCTCACTTACGAAGAAAGGAACAGCATCCAATTTGTAGTGGTTTATTGCTTTTGCTAATAGATGGAATAGCACCCAAAAATGCATTCGAAAACTCAGCATATAAATAAAAGGTGTTGCGCACTTCACAATCCTTTCTGTCTGCTGTCCTGCTGTGGTAGAATGTTTCCACTCTGCTCTTGGCCACACCACAGCTTCGTCGCCAAGCACCCACACCTGCAGTGCCCAGCTGAGGCTTGTTATCCAGCCCCCTCATAAGTAGCCTCACTGCACTTCAGCTTTGCCAGATGGTCTTCGGGTCATGCCAGGCTCTCCGGTGCTCGCTTCAGATCTTGTTTGTTCCTGACTCATCGCTTCTGGCCTTGTAAAGAACCTTGTTTCTGTTTCCGGCAAAGTTTTTTCTGTAACCTCTGGATCTGTCTGCCTCCTCTCTTCCTGCCTTGGGTTTGCCAGTCTGCCTGGCTCAGAGGAAGTTCTGCTTGGGCCATGGGAAACCCCGCTTTGAGACCAGCTTTTGGCAAGTGTCTCCAAATCCCGTAGAGATGATGAGTGTAAATAAATCTTCATTGGTGCTGTGAACTTGTGTGGTATTAGGGCCTGGGTCTACATCCTCTGAAAAGATGATGTGTTCAGTCATGGACCCAGCACACAATCCCTCTTCCCTCGCCTAGAGATGATTGAAAGTGTCCTCGATCATCTGAAGCCTGGCAAGCAGCGGAATCTATCCACCAATCACTCACAGCTTTGGCCAACTCACTTCAGAAGTGCACAGTTTTGGATTCACAGCATGCTGCACCGTTGTCCTCTCCAACTCCTCCTGCTGCTCTTGTTCTCACTCCAGCCCCAAACCTTTGCCTTAGAACAAGCTAACATGTGATAAAGTAAAGTAAGAGAGACAGTCCCCAGCATGCAGCCCCTTCGTCTTTTTCCTCTAACCAATGCTTTTGTAATTGGGATGGTTCCAGAGCCGAGACACATGGGGAGTGATGACGATTAAGCAGGGGAACAAGGCTGCGGCTGACTACTCCATAGACTTCCGTAATAAAGCCAGTCTGACCCATCGGAACGTTGCTGCCTCGATTGCTGTTTTTTTTATACATGGTCTGTCGAGTGGCATCAAGAAAGCGCTTGTTTCCCATGATATTCCCTTCATGTTGGATGGGGTCATTGACTTTACCACCTGGATAACCTCCACATCCAGACCTGCAGACATGAGAGATTTCAGACGACTCTCCTTAACCATGGTTTAGCTCGAGTAGGGAGTGTACCACAAGTCTTGCTCCCTTCAAGGTTCAACAACTCCCTGGCCACCCTCATTGACTCTAAGGCTGATGCCAGCATTATTGGAGAGAGGTTGGTGAAGCAGCTGGGGCTTGGACGAGCGGGTTCCACTGCCTCAGCCCAATCCCACTTCAGCTCTTGACGGGCATCAGTCAGGCACTGTGACTCACCAGACCACCCCACCTTTCATCCTCTAGTCTGGCAATCACTATGAGACCATCCAGTTTCACATACTAGACCAGGGGTCGGCAACCTAACAGTAAATACTCAGAGCCATTTGGACAGTCTCTCACAGTAAAAAACAAAACAAAAACACCTTTTGACAACTAAAGTGAGGATAACACTACATATATTGCTTTTTAAAATCTGTATATAAAAAAACAAACTATAGCGTGTTGCATTTATGAAATCAATGAACTGCTGCAGAGAACACATTTTATTTCTGCATATAACAAACACATTTTGAACTCTGAAAGAAATACTTGGTTGAAGCTTGCTTTCAAATCTGTTTGAGTCCTCGTATTCATGAAATCAAAGCCAAACGTATAGGAGCTACGGGGTCTTAATGGTGCATATTTCACTAACAAGTTGATTGTATTTTTTTGGTCAAAAAAATTAAACTTGCAGTAATTTCCAATAATATAAATTCATTTTGAAAGCAATTGGTAAATAACCAATAGCACTTGGAATGCCCCTTTTTCATTCGCCAAAAACAACACGCCCATAAGCACTACTTAAATACTCTTATACGTGCATGTCAATCGCGCGCTCACGTGCATGTCAAGCGTCCTCTTGCGCACATGTCAAACACGGTCATTTACCCATGTCAATCGCGTTCATGCACACATGACAACATGCATAATAATTTGGAACGCAGTGTAATGTGGTTTTTGCTCCTGAACCTCAGCGTACAGTGTGGGCACATCAGGTCAGTAGACATTTTCACAAATGATCGTAAGCTGTCATCAGTGAGACATGAGCATTGCTTGTTTTTAATATAGTTCACATTGCACATAGCATTTAAAATTAAGATTCAAAAACTGATAACAGAAGCACATCTGAGAAAACGTCCTATACAGTGGTTCAAAAATTCAACCACATCCTTCCTTTTCTGCTGGCGAGGCCCTGTTAGGGATACTGAGAGGAATATTGGAAAACTCATTACATCTGGATGGAAACTCAATCATAGAAGAAGGGTGGTCGATGTATTATGTACAACAAATAAAGTTGTCATTACTGAGATTGAAAAACAAATGTCCAGTTTACCATGTGAAAAGTAACAAACACAGACAATAAAACATTTTGTGCCGGATCTGTTCATCAGTGCCATTTCCTTCATGACTGATGCTGTTAAAAGAAAGCAATATTCTCTAAAACAGTCTTCTTCTAAATACTGAGCAAAGGCTGTGTTATATTTCAGTTTTTCTTTTTTAATTAATCTGCAAAAATGTAAACAATTTCGTTTTTTTTTTTACCAGTATTTATTGTTTCATTCTGAAAACTAGGACTAGCCATCTCATTTACATACTTGCTCTGCAATTAGAAAATGAATCACTACCGGAATTGGTGCTGACTTTTGTTAAGTTGTTGCACAGCAAGTGGCTGAATTCAGCCTGTTGGTGTTCAAGGAGGAAACAAAATACATCACATGTATTTATTATTATTATTATTATTATATATTATTATTATCACATGTAAAGGCCGTGAGAATACTGAATGAAATCAAATCATTGTGAATTTTAGGCAGCGGAAATAAACATCCCATGGACTGAAGGTAGGTGTTTCTGTTCGCTGTCTTTAAAAAGCGGAGGCAGCATTGCAGCATTAACATATTTAGTAGAGACTGAGTAAAATGTCGTCAGAGGAAGTGTGTTATGTTGTTTTTTTTTCCACATTTGAGTCAACCAGGGAGCTATTATCATAATGTGTTCCCTTTGTATTTATAAGTGGATTTGAATACAGTGAACCTTTGTGCACATGCCTTGTTTTTCGTATTCAATTGAGAAGTGTTAAGTCCCAGCAACAGTTTGGAAATAAATGCATGTCATTAAAAAAAACTTTCTAAATAGACCGTCATGTTTCCAGAGTGTGAACCCTTATGAGTTGACCAATCAAGCACCACTTAGAAGTTTACATAAAAGGTTAAAAGATTTCTCACTTTACTGCACTCGCGCTATTACTATTATTTCACTGACTGCTTAATGTAATGAATCCATCCCAGTAAAATTAAGTGTATCCCACTTTTTCACAAGCAGTCTTTTTGTGGCGCTTGATTTGTAAGTGCGCCAGAGGCTGCCACAACCTAGTATTCAACTGGACTACTAAGCCATGGGCAACCATGTTGTCATTTTATGACAGATGACATTACACTTTATTTGATCAATGTGGGCATGTACAACACATAATACATGTCTGTATTATTTCAAACGCCACTTGAAAGCCACCATTGTAATATTGCCACAATGAATTTTACACAATTTCACTCAGTGGCACACAAGATTTGTCAGCAGCAGTACTGTTACCATACCAACATCCTTTAAACGCCTCCCCTATTGTTTCCTGAGAGGGATTTCTTTAAACCAACTTGATGAAATATCATGCTGAAAAATAACTGACAAGGTTAACAAAATCTTGAATTGCTCTTTCAAACAAGATTGTGTCGTGTTGCTAATGTCTTTTTTCATAATGTAAGAAAAAACCCCAACTTGTGAATAAAAAAGGAAAATCATTATTTTGTTTATTTCAGAGTAACTGTGGACCACACCTTTTATGTGTCTTCCTTGAACAACGTGTAGAGAAGTGTTACTCTTTTACCTGAAGGGAGTCAACAATGAGGGAGTGAAAAGATATTCATATCCTTGAATTATCCATTAATAACTAATTCTCACACAATCCTATTCACTCTTGTCTGTTTAACAATTTGTGATTTTGTATTGGGAGAAAATCTGACCTAAAACGCGCAGTACATGAGTTATACATCATAAAAGTTTACGACAACTACGAAGATATGCTGTAAATTAGAGGAGCGAAACACAAACTTTCATCTTTCAGTCTGAAAACTGAAAGACGACATTGCGAAAAGTCCATGAACTTCAAACACAAGGCGCCTTATCATGGGAAAAAAAGAGACTGCACAGGGGAGATATTTACAAGAACTGCAATGACTAAGCTTTCCAAGGTCTGGGCTAAATAGAGGTCAGACAAAGGCAACCAAAAGCAAGCTTGTTCAGTGCACTTTTTTCCCTTATGAAACATCATATAACATCCATCCATCCATTTTCTGGTCCGCTTCTCCTCACTAGGGTCGCGGGCGTGCTGGAGCCTATCCCAGCTATCATCGGGCAGGAGGCGGGGTACACCCTGGACTGGTTGCCAGCCAATCGCAGGGCACATAGAAACAAATCGCAGGGCACATACAAACAAACAACCATTCGCACTCACAGTCATGCCTACGGGCATGACTGTCCAATCAGTCATATAACATATTTTACCAAATGATACGTTGTAGAGTGACTCTCTGGTTTGTTATTTGTTGCTTAGGATTGTTTCTTGATCAGCCAACGTTTGAGAGATTTGACAAGTCAAGTGGTGTCCAATCATGTTGCATTCCATTAGCATATACTTCCTGCGCAAATGACCTTTTGGCAGTTTGTGCTGGATGCTTTTTTTACATGTTGGTGTTCATGTGTTGATTTGATTTGTTACGACAGAGATGTAGTACAAAGATCCATGATCCAGTCCCTGTGCCAAAACTCTGTGGTAAATACAAAACATCTTAGGGCCTTAGGATGGAGGACAAGTCATATGTGATGCTCTAGTGAAACCGGTGTAAATCAAACATGCTGACTTATCACACCACAGCCTCAGCAGACCCAAACATTATTCTCCTACTCGCTAAATAATCAAAGTGGGTGCAGCTAATAAGAAACCTATTAAACATTGTAATCATCTTAATGAACATATCCTTGAGTAATCCAGCACAATGGGAGGAGTTGCACATAGACAGATGTGTTTGCTGGCTCTTTAAACAGATTTGGTCTGGATTTATGGCTTCATTAGTTTATGTTCGGACCGCAGTGAGCACAGTGAGAGGCAGCAGCTTAGACCCTGATCGGGATCTTGTAAAGACCTGCTACAGATTTCCTATTGGCCTAATAAAAAAAACCATAAATCAAGAGAAAGATTATTATAAAACACGGCTGGTGAGTAAACAGACTTTACATATCACCCCATCTCAGACTCATTTGATTCACTGAGTGATACAGCAGTGACAATGTAATCCAATAGTGTGAAACAACAGTACATCACTGCCACTATATGATGGATTTTAATAGATTTGTTGCACATAGTTCTCTCTGGTGACATCCTGGCTGCTTCCCTGATTAGAAAATACTTCTGGACTCTGCAAACCACATCTCAATGTGTACGTGAATCGACTGGCAAAGATTATGTAATCATGTGAATGGACAAATTCGGTGGATATAAAATCGAATCATCCCTGTTCCAATGCCAGGTTTTTGTGATGTAAAAAAAATGAAACCAAGATAAATCATTTAAAAACTTCTTCCACTATTAATGTGACCTTTAACCTTTACAACTCAAATTTATTAAAATCTTTTAGAGAGTGCACACCCTCTTATAACTTGGGATGTGGCTGAGTTGAGAATTGCCCAATCACATTCAAACTCATGTTAAATGCGAGTCAACACACACCTGCCACTATTTACGGTGTCTCTGATTTACCCCAAAGAAAGCTCAGATGTTCTAGGAGGATTTTTCTGATATTTTTATAGTCAGATCCTACAGCACAAGTCATGGTCCACAGAGAGCACTCACTGCATCAGAAGGCTCTTGTTGCTCAATGGCATCACTCAGGAGAAGAGAGCAAAAGAAATTCCAAGGCATTGAATATACCGTTGGAACAGTGGAGAAAACATGACACAACAGTGCCCCATCCCACCATAATTGATGAAAAGATGAGAAGAAAATGTGCTGGTTGATCATCTGGCCCAAATTGAAGGGGAAATCTCATAGTAGTTTTGTGTAGGAAATATATCTTTTGTGATACTAGTCGTGGAACTCTTCTCACACACCCTACAGTTGGACGTTAGTTTCAGGTATCCTACTCACAGCAACACCCGTGTGTCCTGTGAGTATATTTGCAGTGTGGAAGTTATACAGTATAAATAAACAACAACAACAAAACAAGCAAACATAAAATGCTCTCCACCTGCATCGACAGACCTTATTCAAAATGTTGCCCGAGATACGAACCTTTCAAAGCTTCCACATGCATTCAAAGCATAACCAAGGTCAAGCAGCATTAAATTGATTAAATCCTTTTAAAGTCATGACTCTGCTCTTCAGAGTAGCTCTTGGAGGAGCAATTATATAATTGAGCATGAAAAAGAATAGCAGTATACTATAAAACAAAGTAGAATTTTTTTTCCAGTTAAGGTTAAGATTAAGGAAATAAATAAATTATGAGGTCACTTGCGACACTTTTTTGTGGTCTTTTATATTTCTCTCCAAATGACTCACTTTATACTATACTCTCACTTTGCCTCACTTTTATATTGTTTGTACCCTACTAAGATTAATATAGCACAATGGGTAGCCTAGATACACACACACACACACACACACACACACACACACACACACATATATATATATGTATCCGACATACCTGGACATTATATTTATAGGAAGTGGACACTCTGAAAACTAAATTCCCCATTGTAAGTAACAAAAATTGAGTTAGTATGGGCAACACTACTTCAGTGCATTCGAATGTTAAGGTCCCACTTCAGTGTTGCTCGAGAGAAAAATTATTCTTTCAATCTGATCAAAAGACTGCAAGCCTTATCCTTTAACCTATGCCAAGTGGCATTTCCTGTCATTATAATACAATCAGAGCTTCATTTCATTCTAATTAGTGCCTTTTGTATCCTGTACCAAGCAAGTGCAACTACATGGGCCATAAAGTTGGTGCCATTTAAGTGGCATTTATCACCCCATTAGCTATTCGCCTCTTCCCGTCCTGTGAGCTCGCTTCTCAGACTCAAGAACGACACGTCGCCGCTCAAGTGTCACTCGCTTTGGATCAGTGACCACCTAAAGCTGTCCAACACACTGATGACCACATCAGGGATTCTACAAGGCTGCCGACTTTTATTTTTTTGATTTTGTTTTTTTACTAACTTCTCTCCTTACCAACCTCCTCTGGGAACAGAATGGCACAAAACTACCTTAAGGCTTTCGTCAAATCCAATTCTAAGCCACGTTAGCTCATTCCATCCATGGTGACATCCATAACCGTTAGTGTGTAAGAACCAGGGAAGTCATTGAGGGGGGCTGCAGTGCATCATGTGAAAAGATCATTGACTTTAACCACATCGATCTGCTGAGCTACTCTGGGAACAGACAACATGAGAAAGGTTGAACCATAAAAAGGAACTGACCTCAGAAAGGATTTAGAGCCACTGCTACAGTTCTTTCTCCTCTAAAGTGCACAAATGTCATTTTAAGTAATAGATTGTAGGCACTGGACTCTGTGATTCCATTATTTGAGCAAATATTCAATATGTAAATTCTAATAAAATCAGTTTTACCTACTGTATTGTCGTTTCTAATTATTTATTGTTGTTGAACCTATCACAGAACAGTAAATGATCTTGTGTGTCCCATTTTTCAGCATTGTAGCAAAAGCTTTACCTATCTATTTCAATTCAAACCAACCCCATTCAATTCAAACAACTTTATTCATCCCCCAAGGGCAATTCATTTTACAGACTCAGTTGGGTAACATCAGGGATCTCGTTTGATGTGCGTACCCCGTCTGAGACACACAAAAATTCGTAGCGATGCATGAAGCAAATTCATTCAGCGCCTGTCGACGCATGGTTTAAGACCTGCCCTACGTATATATACGTGTGTGTGTGTGCGCCTGTGTGTGTGTGTTATGTGGGGAACACACACACAACTTTTTTGCTCCAGCCCCTAGCTCGCTAGCTCGTTATCTTGCCGTCTCGCGAATGCAATAAACGGTTAACTTTCCCAGTTGAGTGCATCTACGAAGCAAACGCAAGTTCCCCCAGCGGCTTGCTGCAACATGCGCTGCCACAATGGAGTCCAGAAAAAACTCCCGTGTCCACTGTAATAATTAAACTCGCCCTACTCTGCCTCTGATTGGCTAGCACCAAGACAGTATTCGTACTTTTGAGTCGCTGTGTGGAAGCTCTTCACCAACACACACACACACAGTTAACTGTTTATAAACCATAACCACACCATATATATATATATAAAGAATAAACACCTATTACAAATATTGAAAGTATTTATTGTCTTTATTCGACTCACAACATTGAAGCACCACATAAAGTAAGCCACATTGCAGCTGCGCATGAGTCAAAAGTGCTCACCAGACTTCAAAGACATGATCAAAGGTGGGAAAAATGACAGGACTTCCTAATATACTCTCATACTGAACACAACACCAGTAAAAATGAAAAAAAAAAAACATTCGGAATGTCGCAGCATGTGTGTGAATACCCCTCATCTGAGAATCGGGTCTCAGGGGTCAATAAAGTTAGATTCAACATGAATGCTTTGTTTTTTTTCCATTTCTCTGCATTTTAGTTGGATCAAAGTGCCACTTTGTATGACAAGTATGTAATATTTTACAGATATGCGTTTGGTATCAATTTACTATGTCAAATGCATGAATATAGATGTGATCGCACCATTTAATTTCAAAGACTAACATGCTAGGTGCAGTGTGTCACTTAAATGCTTATTCTAAGGTGATGTGTTTATCAGTCAAACCTGTCAATGCATTGATCAGGAATTTGGACAGACCACCATAATAGCAATATTGTCGGAATTGCGGTTTTGGATTCCCTGTTGAAAGTGTTATTTCTGTGGACAAAGCTTGTGAAAGAACAAGAGTAACAACATTTGTGACTTTTTAATGAAACGAAACAACATTACCTCTAACATTTAGTTAACTGATAAGCCGGTAAACTCATTAGGGCTAGATATTTGGAGAAAATGTCATACTTTTACTCAGTTCACTCTCATGCCATATATATGTTGTAATTTATGTCTTATTTTTTTTCTTTCAGGCAGACCGCCAGTGGGAAATCTAGCATTCCAGTAAGCCTTACGTTGCTGTCTAATTAAAACCCCCAAATTCAGTTACACTTGTTGTTTTTCCACATATAAAGATTTTAATTTGCCATCATTTTTATCTGAAAAACAAACAAAAAAAGAAAATAAATTGTTTATGGATAAAAAGAAAAACAATGATAACATGTATTTTGATATGGATAATAACTCAAATGTTTGTGAAAGAGAAAAACATATGTTATATTAAATGTATTTTAATCTGAAAACCAAATTACACGTTTGTCATTTTTCAGACAAAAAGAGCCAACTAAAAATAAAGGATAAAACTAAAACCACTTTTCTTTTTCTGATAAAGGGAATGTTCAGTTCTTTGGATAAAAAGAACACAAATAAAAAAGAAAAAAGAAATCACAAAATATTTTTGATACAAAAATCCCTTTTAACCCAAAATGAAGAAAAGATGTCAAAATCTGGAGATACATTGTGACAATTATTGTTATACTCCTACATGTGGATTAAGTAAAAGGAGAATAACATGGCTCAGATTCACGTGGAAACTGGTTGAGTCAAACCAACATGGAAACATGTTAAATGTGACAATTAAACAAGTTGTGGAGGTGTTTATTGACATCTGAACATCCATCCATTATCTGAGCCGCTTATCCCCACAAGGGTCGCGGGAGCGCTGGAGCCAATCCCAGCTATCATCGGGCAGGAGGCGGGGTACACCCTGAACTGGTTGCCAGGCAATCGCAGGACACATAGAAACAAACAACCATGCGCACTCACATTCACACCTATGGGCAAGTTAGAGTCTTCAATCAACCTACCACGCATGTTTTTGGGATGTGGGAGGAAACCGGAGTGCCCGGAGAAAACCCACGCAGGCACGGGGAGAACATGCAAACTCCACACAGGCGGGGCAGGGGATTGAACCCTGGTCCTCAGAACTGTGAGGCAGACCCTCTAACCAGTCGGTCACCGTGCCGACATCTGAACATGTGCTTGGTATTGACGCTCCTCATTTAAAGCAGCACTTAAAATTAGTGGCGCATCCATTACACGGAGCTGTAATTTCTTGAAAAATCAAGAGGTCATGTGTAAAGCTCATCACACATGCTTTTACTGATCCAATCGATTGTTCCATTTTAATTGGGTGATTACATGAAACTATGAAACATTCTTGATGTGGTGATTGAGCATACAAATGGGAAATTTACACTGGTACAGGTTTGGTTAGCACACAGCTCCTGTATTGTAGTGTGCGTACACTACAGGCCAGCAACCGCTCATCCTGCTGCCTAGTGTGCTGAGAAAGGCACAACTGTGGCATCTTGTTTATAATGTTCCTCAACGAGAAAGCGAAAAATGGAAGTTTTTATTTTAAATGAATAAATAAATATCAAACTGGAATATTAGGGTGTCTGTACATTACATGAAATAGCGATCGATCGTTTCCTCATGCTGAACCACTGTTAGGCATTTGGCACAAAGAGCAAACTTCACAATCCTTAAAAAATGGACTGTACACCTTGAATAAACGGAACACTTCATTCAAGTTCACATATTAACGGAAGCTTATAAAGCCACCCGTTTGTGACACTACCTATTGTTTTGTGTGTTTTGCATTAGTACAGTAGTTACAGCTTGTTTTGCTATTTACATTCAGTGGTATCCAACAGGCAGTATTGTAAGTGTTTGGCCAGGAAAGTATTTACCACGACAGTCATCATTTATAAATAATCTTGCATTCTATTTTCCTCCCCAACTTTTTTCCATCAAAAATAGTTACATTCCTGTACAATAGATAGTTTATATCGCAATGTAAAAATATGATAACAAAAAAAAAAAAAAAAAAAGAAGAAGAAAAGAGATGGATCACTTCAGTTTAGACTCGAGTCACACTTATTTGAAATGGTATGACTGAAAAATAGCATAAGGAGATGATATGGAATGTATTCACATTTTAAAAAGAAAATGTGTTTCCACATGCAGGATCTCCACTTCACGTCTAGCTCCACTCAATGTGTCAAAAAAAATAATAATAATCATAATAATAATCCTTCTCGTTCAAAAGTCTCCTTTGCTACTTTGGGGTTTCTGGAGGTTTTCTTTGTTCTGCTTATTAAGTGCATCCAGAGCCGTTTGGGTCTCCTTCTGATCCTCTATGGAGCAGTTGGTGACGGCATTGGCCACCAGGCAGAACTTGCGAAGGAGAATCTCTCTGAGGAGCAGGTAAACCCACGGGTCCAGGATCTGGTTGAGCGAGGCCAAGCGGATGGCGGTCAGAAAGAAGTTACAGTCCAACTGGATGTCTCGCACAGAGGAGGGATGGGAGCTCTCTGCTGAGGAGTTACATTCATGAGAGGACACCTGAGTGGAGATCATCCTCAGCATCAGCACCTGTGGAGGGAGACAGCCACCTCATTCAGTCTTCATCACGACAAAAAATTCATCTCACGGGGTAGTATTAATAATAAACAAACTGAAATAATACATTTCCACGCCTTTCAGTTTGAATTCCGAGAAACAAGCCTGAACACTAACTAATGCAGGGTTATTAAAAAATCCTTAATTTATTATTTATCAGAATGCTAGGATACATTCAGACCCATGCTATCTTATTGAATAATAGAATACATCATTGTATTATAGCGCAACTGCTGAGACACAACCATTCACACTGATGATCTTGTACATCACATAAGTAACAGACACTCCCCTCCAAAAGTAATTGGAACTGTGAGGACTTTAGTTTTTTCCTGCAGATCAACAACATTTGCGTTTGACGTTGAAATTCAAGAGACCAACATTTTGCTTTTATCGTCGGGTATTTTTTGGTGAACTGAACGGCTCTCCTCGATCACTTCAGAGAGCCGGCTCCTAATGGGAGCCTCTTGTATTTCCTCCCCTTCTCTCCCACTTTCTTTCTACAAGTCGCCCGTCGTTGGTCAAAATGTGTGGTCTCTGTGTCTGCGCAGAGCAGGGGGGAGCAGTAATACACAGCACACAAAGGAGGGAGGGAGATAGAAAGAGCAAATGTCCGCAAGGAGAAACAACACAAATGTGCTGGATAGGAATACTTAACAAACTGAGTGACAGTGGGAAAAAGAGTAAAATCTTTCAATTTGATTAATAATACCAACGTAGAGTTTAGAGTCTGCAAAAAAGAAAAAAAAAACTCTTATAGAGCCGGCTCTACAAACAACCTGCAGAGGCACAATGCACTCGTCCGTGCAATAGGAAGAATAAAGACAAGCATTTGATATTACTGAAGGTGCCAGTGTGTCTCGTGCAACTGTTGCTGGTGATGCTGGAGACTCTGCATTGCAGCAATCTCCAAAACAGGGCACATGATTTCCGACAGAAGAAACCAGATCAGCTCCTTAAAAATGAGCCACTTGGTGTTTCTCAATGCCAATCTTAACTATGCAGTAGACCATCACAAAAGAAGAATTTAAAGGTTTCGTTATATCACGGGCTCACAGGCTTGTTGTTTTTGCCAGAACAAGAACTGCAAGTAAATATTAAGTCTTCTCTTTATTTTAAGTCTTTATGCTGCAGTACTTTTCTTCCCCCAAAAATATGACATTATCTTTCAAATAATACCATATTTTATGTTGTCCATCAGACCCAGATGTAAACCTGAAAATAAAAGATGACCAGGTCCTGTCTTGTCTCGTATTCATCGATTGATGTCGACCGCAAATGTTTCAGTGTATAACAAAAATAAAGAAATTGGCCTCAAACTTGCAATACTTTTGTCCGGGAGTGTATGCTGGGATGTATTAAACGTATTATGTTTGTCGTTTCTTTTTTTTATTTGACATTTCAGAAGAGGGTCAGCATCTCCCAGGATTCAGATGCAATATCCAAATCCAAAATGCGACCATACAAAATGCATACTGGAACAAGAAATGCTTAATTATAATAGTGTATAAAGTGTAGAATTTACTGCGTCTTCTGTTGTGACTGACGCCACTCCAAGACGACAATGAGCAGCTGTCACAGAACAAGGACCCCACTTTACTAACACTGATACCACAGACAAGTGGTTTCAAAAAACGTCTTTGGTCGTACAATTACACGTGTAACTGACAATGCATGTCCTCATAACACATGGAGCAGACCCCTGAAACAGAGCTCAGCTAAGTGGATTGGCCCTTAATGGATAGCAAGGGGCAGTGTTTCAGCGGGAATCGTGAGGGTGGGAGGGCACCATTCATCTGCTCAACGCCTGGCAATGGGAAGAAACACAGGAGGGATACACTAAGAAAAAGCACATGCAGTTGTCTTGTCAGCTTGCCTGGGAATATACAAGAACATGTTCAGCACCTTTAATGGTACACACAGTGGAGTGCAATAATTGCCCATTAGGTTTCTAATTTGAGATACGGAAATGGACACCTTTTTCAGCTAGTGTGGGATCAAACAGAACATTGTGGTGTCTGCTCTTGTGAGTGTGCTGCTGAAAGGAGATAAAGCATCTCCAGAGACACACAGCGACAATTCTATGTGCGTGCGTGCATGCGTGTCCATATCTGTCTGTTGAATTGTTTGCGAATTGTCACAGCGGTTTATACCTCACGGCACCATGAGTAAATAAACAGTGCATCACTTGTACATATAATCATGGGAATGCATTCACGTTAATGGATATGTGTGATAATGAACAGTTTTTCTTATTGTGATGCATTTTTATTGTGCTTTTTAGTTTAATCGTCACTCACAAGATCATGAACGGAAAAGCAATGATGTAATTGCTTCACAACAAAACACTTCTAAAGGTTGGATATACGCTGCAGAACTTTAAATTTAGTGCCTGTATTCGATTTTTATAACTATTTACATCTTTAGAATTTTATTTCTAATTGGCCAATGTCCAGAGGTGGGGGTAGTGTCGCCAAATATTCTACTCAATTAAGATGACTGTTACTTGCCAATAATGTGACTCAAGTAAAAGTAAACAGTAGTCCTCCAAAAAAATACTTGAGTAAGAGTAAAAATTACACAGTGAAAAAACTACTCAAGCACTGAGTAAATGGTGAGTAACTTGAATTAACTTGAATGAACATCGATAAACTAATAATAACTAAATGGAAAATGTAAATGTCCAAATCCTGCTATTTTCGTGTGTGTGCGCTGTGTATGTGTGTGTGCGCGTGTGTGTCCGCGTGTGTGTGTGTGTGTGTGTGTGTGTGAGCGAGATTAGTACTTACCCCAAGAGATGCATGTTTTACAGTTACTTGTGATAAAATAGGGCTAATGTGGGCTACTATGTACAGGCAAAGCAACAACAAAACATCTGCAATTTACGTCAAAGTGTTTTCTCAAGTTAGAAGTGGGCTGAAACGTCCACAGTTTGGATCAGGGATCTGATCCCCGGCTACAGAAACTGGCTCTAGGGACGTGGAATGTCATCTCTCTGGCAGGGAAAGAGACCGAGCTGCTGTGTGAGGTTGAGAAGTTCCGATTAGAATTGGCAATACTGTCTCTAAACATTCACTCACACAATTCTGGGGAACTATATATTTTTAGTTAATTACGACTATTACTATTATTTTTGACCAGCACGGAGGTCCAGTGGTAAGCCCTTCTGCCTCCAAGTTCCGAGGTTCAGGCTCCATCTCGGCTCTGGCCTTCCTGTGTGGAGTTTGCATGTGCATGCCAATGTCCTATGGGGTCCCTCAAGGGTCAGTTCTTGGACCCCTCCTGTTCAGCCTGTATATGCTACCCTTGGGTCAAATTCTTGAGAACCTCAATGTTGACTATCATAGCTATGTAGATGACATGCAGTTATATCTAGCAGTGACTCCAGATGACTACAGTTCATTTGAGGTGACCTTTATTTTGATTACTTCTTTCAGCTACATGTGAAGATCAAAGTATTAACAACAGCTCTTAGTAGTACATATGTGAGCTACCATCAAATTAATAGCACCTCTCTGACACAAAACTGAAATATTCGCAACAACCGTTCAAATGTGTTGTTGACAGTACTTTTGATATCAACATGGGCAAAAATGTTTATGTTTCTCCAACGTGGATTGTGATATTTTTCCTTTATAGATTTCTTTCCATCCATTCCAACATTTTAATTTCAGCTGCTTGGGACCTGATTGTTGAAGAACTCTAATATTGTACTTATTATACGATATCATAAAGAACTGGAGGCTGCCTGGTGGGAGACTTAGTGGTTGTCAACAACCATGGATTTCAAATTAGTTTTAAAGGCACAATTTTCTTATCGTGACCTGACAAACTATTAACAGAACTGTTTTAGACTCTTCTTAGTGCTGCAATAGCGTGATTCCCAACCCCTGTGATGAGGTCGATTTGTGTGCCATGAGAGAACATACGGCTGTTGATTTATTTTCGTGAAAAATATTTATTTACGACAATCAATTTACTATATTTGTTCATCTATCTATGGCAGCAACATAGAGTGACAGGCACTTCCACTAGAGGGCAGAAAGTACAATTAATCTGTGTACCCACCTGTTGCCATTTACCTGCATATGACAGAATAAAAGCTTTGTGTTCAACGAAACAGGTCTACATGTCACACTGACGAGTAATTGTGAATAAATGAGACAAAATAATCATGGTTTCAGTAAATATACTGTTTTGTGTCAAATACAGTGGATATAAAGTCTACACACCACTGTTCAAATGCCATCTTTTTGTGAGATAAAAAAAAAATGAGACCAAGCTAATTCATTTAAAAAGGTTGTTTTGTTAACACTGACTGGTATTTGGAACTGTTCATCCGCCCCTGAAACTCGGCCACTCCGATGGCCACCTCCATCGTATGTGTTTGTGGCAAATTTTCATTTCCTTTCTACAGAGCCATAAATAATTCCATCCCGCACCCCAAAGATTTCGATTATTTTTTTTTTTTTATTGAGTTGCATATGTTACAGGTCGGCGGCACGGTGGCCGACTGGTTAGAGCGTCAGCCTCACAGTTCAGAGGACCCGGGTTCAATCCCCGGCCCCGCCTGTGTGGAGTTTGCATGTTCTCCCCGTGCCTGCGTGGGTTTTCTCCGGGCACTCGGGTTTCCTCCCACATCCCAAAAACATGCATTAAATGGAGACTCTAAATTGCCCGTAGGTATGAATGTGAGTGCGAATGGTTGTTTGTTTGTATGTGCCCTGCGATTGGCTGGCAACCAGTTTAGGGTGTACCCCGCCTCCTGCCCGATGACAGCTGGGACAGGCTCCAGCACGCCCGCGACCCTAGTGAGGAGAAGCCGCTCAGAAAATGGATGGATGGATGTTACAGGTCACATTCATGTTTGAAAAAATGTTTGAAATAATTTATCATTGTCTCATTTTGTATCCCACAGAAACGAGCCATTTGAACTGGGGTGTGCAGACTTTTTTTTTTGATATCCACTGAATGTGGTTAACATAGGCCAGTATACCGCAAAGGGAGTAGGGATAGAAACATACCAGTAGAGGAGACCAGCACACAAGCAGGACGCACATAATCCCCATGAGTTGAATGACAGTCTCCGTGGTGAGTCTTTCCCAGTGTTTGGAGGCCTGAGACGTACCCGACTTGGTCTTACAGCGAATGATCAGGCCGCGGATGGTGACCACGTTGCAGGACACCGTGACGAGCAGCGAGAAAATCCCCAGTAAGGCAAAAGTGAAGGAGAAAAAGATGTTGCCGGGCACTTCTCTGTCCCCGGTGCTGATAAAGCACCAGGTGCCGGGCCACTGACGCGTGTACTTGCCCACCCCCGCTACGGGCAGGAGGGCGAAGAGCAACACCAGGCACCAGATGACCACCAAAGTCTGCTTGGTCACGCTGGTCTTCATGTGGTTGGAGTACCAGTGCGGGTTGGTGATGGCCGTGGCTCTCTCGATGGCCATGGCGCTGGCCATGAAGAGCGCGCACAGACCGAAGGTGGTCATGCACACGCCAAAGAAGGCGCACAGGTTGCCCGACGAGTCGATGCGCTCCCATCTCAGGTCGGCCCGATAAACCGAGATCACTATCGGACTCGTCAGGAGCTGGCCGAACAGGTCCGTCAACGCTAAAGACCCAATGCAAAGCAAGAAGGACTTCTTCCTTCTATTCTCCTTTCTCCTGTAGGAGGTGTAGACCAGGACGAGCGCCAGAGAGTTGCCCACCATGCCCGTGGCCATCATGGTGATGGGGAAGACGACCGACACGTAACCGCAACCGGCGTCAGTCCCGGTGGCGTTTTCTTCTCCCGCCGACTTGGAAACATTGGACGTCAGCATGTCCCCTATTGTGCTTTGCGAGCCCTCAAGAAAGTCACACTTGTCCGAAGTCATCCTTTCGGACGGGCTAAGAAGCGGAGAAGAATCACAAAAGGCGGCCGTGTGCGCACCATCTCTTCAGGTCCACACTGAGCCGAGCAGCTCTGTGCGTAAAAGCGGCCCCAGTCCGGAGGCGGGACTAGCGGGGAGGTCGACAGCAGGGGCCACGTTCACCCCAATTTCATTGAATCTCAAGTGGGCCGGACCACTATATTCGTGGCCTTAATAAGAAAATCAATCACCTTTCAATGGATTTGTATTCACATTTATTGTGTTGCAGGAATTTCTGAACAAAATTGAGTTCAACAATTTCATGAATCATTTCTCATTTACACGTGCCACTTACACATCACAATGGCTCTGTATACATTATCCTATTATAAAACTTTAGAGCTAGGAATTATTTTAAATTTGCATAATCTTTTCAGAAAGGTTGGATGTCACTCTGCCTTGAAAATGTATACAAGTTGTGGCAGTGCAATTAAAAAAAACGTTGCCTCAAACAAACCTTTCTTCAATCAAACTGTTGACTATCTCGCAATAATTCTGGTATTCGTTTTCACATAGTGTATAGTGCAAAGGTTGCATTTTATTGCTCCTGAAACTTGGCATCTTTTAGCCTTCATATGTGTATCACTATCAGGCGTTAAATCCCAACAGCCTATTCCAGAATATCATTTAAATCGTCGTCAGTGCGCCCTCCAGTGGACAAAATTAGCAATAAATTACTTTTGTTGGAAAAAAAAAAAGAATGCAGTTCGTGTTCTCTATCCCCACGGGCCACTCATGGCCCATGGGCCATTCATTCACTTGGCACCACTGATCTAGCGCCTCCTATAAGTGAAACGGTTGAAAGGTATGATTGCAGCGTTTAAAAGTGTATGAATGACAGTGACGTTTTTCATGTATTTTTTTTTAAAGCTCTATTTGAACCACTCAATGTGCTTGAAATCTGCAGGCATGCTAAGTCTTAAGAATCCTGAAGTGCACATGAGGTTTGATAGCATTTGATACATTCAATATACAGTAGTTTACGCTCAATGCGTTTTGTGTCAGAAAATGTGCTCCAACTGTTGGTTGTGTCAACTATTTGTCATCACAAAACCGTGAAATGTATAATGTGCTTATTTTAAACCATCCACATGGCATCAAACTCGAGAAAATTGATCAAAAAAGTTCATTCTAATGCTGAAAAAGCACCCAACAGGTGACTTATCTGGCCGTTACTATCGAAGCTAATAGTGTTAGCTCAAAAGCTTGCTTAGCCTTCTGGCTACAAGCTGAACTATTTAACAACATGTTGCATTTTCCTCAAAAGCTGTAATAGGAATCATATTGTGAGGGTATAGAAATGCGTATGCTTGAAATCTTCAGAGAAGTGACAAGGGACGCGGTTGACAAGACTTTATTTACACACATACAGTTTCATATGTAGAAAGCAGTCACGTTGTACTCTAAAAAGTCTTGTTACACTAATATGGGCAATTTGTGAATCAAATCCAAACATTGTGGTAAGTGTTTGACAAATGAAAACATCTAAGCTAACTTTGATTGAAATTTGTACTGTTCGTGAATAACAAAACCTTTGTAATACTTACCTTAAAAGCAAAGTAAACAACCAGTATTCGATCCTACGTGTACTTTTCCCTAGACAGATTCTTCGTATACTTGAGAGGATGCCATGTCCCGAGGGAAATTCTACAGGTCCCCAAAGAACAACAAATACTGCCACCAACATGATCCCTAAATAGGGACCAACCATTTACATTGAATGGCCGTATTTTTTTATATGTCTGGACATTTGTCACAAGTTGGGCAGAGAGTGTGTTGACATATAGGGAGAGTTGCTACTGTATAGTTTTTGTGTGTGTATGTGTGTAGATGGTGAACAGCATACTGTATGGATGTGGTTGTTCCTCTCATGGTAACATGCACTTGCACTGAGGTTTATTTCACTGAGGCATTAAAATTTAAGTTATTTCTTTTTAGAACTGGAGCCAGAATGGGAGGATCCGGAGGACTGGTTGCTGCGCCTGAAAGCACACAATATGATGGGAAGGGAAGATACGTTAGCATTGATAGTCATCAACATTTAGATCAGCATACTTGTACTGTATCAAGTCAAGGTCAGTGCATGAAAACCAACACGACAAGGTCGTGAGCGAGGCGATAAACGGCTATAGTGAGTGCCACTGTGGTATTCCACTTTAAACCCAAACCTTTCGGACGAACGGGATCTAGAGCGCCTCCGTTTTCTCCCTGCAGATGACGACCTGGAGCGACTGCGCTTCTGTCCCCCCTCGGGTGAGGAGGACGGGGAGACGGATCTCTTCCGGGGTGAGGATCCCTTCCAGACCTGGAGCTGGATCTTTTGGAGGGATAAACCAAGCACTGAGGTCAGTAGGGTCTGGGAAAGATTAGCACCATGATGAAGCCTCAGAGTACAAGCTATAGCTTTAAAAAGGTACTGATCTGTTTACTTTGTGGTCATACAGAACAATTTCCAACCAGGGCCAAATTGCAATTTATAACTAACAATGGGGTCAATTATGTACCTAAAACTATTTATATTTTCTGTCCTTCAATAGAACGGGGTTTGTATTGATCCATTGATCCCAATGTAGTCTTAAATAAATGGAATCTATGTCATAACACTGTTTGAGTAGCCTTGGGGCCCATACAAACACTCTCCGCGGAGAGAGAGTGCATGTCACCTCATTCACCTGGAGCGGGACCTCGAGCGAGATCCGGATCGGGAACTAGAGGAGCTCCTAGAACCGGATCTGAAAGACAAAAGCAAACAAAAACTCTCCAATATTTTTGGAAAGACGAACTATCAACGTGCTACACATTGGGGAACCATTTAAAAAAAAATCTGTTGAGTTGGATTTTTATGCTGATTAAAACTAAAATTGGCATGCTGATTCCAAAATTGCAGTCATTTTTCTCGCACATCAAGTTTTTTCTCCACAGTTTACCCCTCCAGGTAAGCAAAATTAAACTGATTAGCTGTAGTAAGACTTGCCAGCTGATTACGATTGGACTCATCTCCAGCTACGTGGCAACTGGTTTGTGCAGTCACAATTGAGACAGTACTATCAATATCTGCAAACTGAAAGCTAGCATAGAAGGAATTAAGAGGATTTGTGATGGCTTTTCTCTCAACCTTGTAACCATGGCCATACCGTTGTAAGTTCCATTTCGTTTTATGCCGTTTTGTGAGTTTTCAAAGCTTGTAACTATTCCATCTTAAGTGTTTTATTTAAATAGGTATACATTTCCTTTGTTCAAAAACTTGACGTGATGAGAGCAACAGATCAGTTTTTGATTCCGCACCCAAAAATTTGTTAAAAACAGCTATCAGACCTAACTCAACAAAAATTGTGTTCCCAGTGTAATGATCAAAACAAAAAACAGACATTCTCCTCTCTATAGATGGCATATAAATATTTACCATAGGTTATGTGTAAAGTTTAGAAACCTGTGTTTAATTTTGGCTTGTCTCTTTTGTATGACATCACACAATTTCCACAGTAACACATCACGACCAGTCATTTACCCTTCCATATTGGACTACCTCCAGTGGCTTCAAAGCTAAGGCTTACAGCTCCATCTGTTGTTCTAGCAGGTGAATGGCAGCTTGCGAAAGGCTTCTCATGGAAGTCAAAATATATCTTCACATATTAAGAGGGCTCATTCAGTCTACAGTCTATACAGCCCAGTAGGAGAGGGACTAAACCATGACAACACAATAAATGGAAAAATACGAGACAGCAACATGGAAAGTATGGAGATCAGTTAATCAGAAGGAAAGTTGAGAGCTGATACTGACATTTTGCCCGGAGTTACCCTTGACCTGTACCCGTTTACCTGGACCTCGACCGAGAACTGGAGCTGGATGAGCGCGAGGACGAGCGGGAACGGGACGAGCCCGAGCGGCTGCCCCTTTTCTTGGCTTGCTCTTTTTCCTCATCGCTGGCATCCAGGTTGTACTTGGAGAGGTCGCCGTCATCGTCATCTTCGTCTTCATCCTAAACAGCAAGCATTTGGTGAGGTTAACAAGACTTCGCACCCCTTCCCCAAGATTGTATTAATTGCTTTCAAAAGCCAGCGCTTGACAGCTGTGCTAAAATATTTACACAAACAAAATGCCTTGCTCATACTGTATTATTCAAGTCTTTCCATCTCATGCTGCAGCCTGTGTGCTTACATCCAGTTTGTACTTGGACAGGTCACCGTCTTCGTCGTCATCCTCTTCATCGTCATCGTCCTGCGGTGGCGGTGGGGGTGGCTGAGCTTTTTTCACTACTTCTTTCTTTTCACTTCCTTTTGAGGAAGATGTCTTGCTACTGCTCTTACCACGATACTTTTTCTTTTTCCTCCCAAACTGTGTTATGAATCAGATATTAACAGAATAAATACAGCAATTGTTTATTGCATCCTGAACATGCACCCACAACAGTATATCATTGCTGTCAGATGACAACCTCAGAACAGGACAACGTTCTTCCTCATGCTCCGATAACAGTGTATAAACAACCAATTAAGACAAGTTTGAATTAATGCCATGTTTTAACAAATTATCTTGTTAAATCACTGACCTAGGTGGTCAGTGATTTAACAAGAAGATTTAACTGTCTTTTGATGGGCAGTGACAACATGCTGAAGAAGAGCGCCAACCACTTTCACCAAGTTTTGATTAACCAAAGCGCGTGCAGGAAAAAAATTGGGTGGCTACATTTTCCATTCAACTATGAATTATGCAGATTTGAATGGACACTATCACTGCAATACTTTTCTGACATCTTGATCTTAAAGCGGGGCACACACATACCGACAACCGAGAGAAATTTTAACATTTTTCCTCCCTTGTGCAAGAATTAGTAACCGTAATGTAGTTACTAGATAAGCAAACAGATAGCCTTGCTTCTTCCATTTCTTCTTCTTCTATTATACAGTAATTATTATTCTTTCTTCACATTTTTTTCCTCATCATGTACACAGATTTACAGTTTATAAGTTTAGTATTTACAAATATGTCCTTGTTCAAGCACACGCACGCCTGCATAAACATTTCACCATTTGAACAAGGAGCTTCGTATCCTTCCTAATAAATGGCAACGTGACATGATTGTCATTGAACAGCAACAATACGCACAATCACCCCCCCCCCCCCCAAAAAAAAGCACCATGAGGAAGGGCGCACCTCATCATATTCACCATCAGATTCCTCTCGCTCAATGTATTCCACATTTTCCCTTTCATTAAAACCACCACCATAACCTGAAAGTGTATCAGAGAGACATGGAAGAGAGATCGCATTGCATAATTGATATAATAGAATAGATACAGGAATGTTGCCCTTTTTTTTTTCTAAATGACCTGTTCTCTCTTCAAGCTTGGCATATTTGGGAGTGTTACACATGTTGCACTCCGACCGCCTCGCCCAGTTAACGTTTCCACATCTTCAAGGGCATGAGAGAAGGGACAAACATGAACATAAAATCTAGAACTTAATAGGAACGCAGCTACAACTGACACTTACGTTTTACATTGCCAATCATTAGCACTGAAAAGTCCTCTACTCTTCTCAGCCAGAGTTTTCCCAATCTCTGTCCCTCCTGCTTTCATCATCTTGGCCTCTGTGGTTTTCTCTGCCCAAAAAAGAAAAAAAGAAAAAGAAAAAAAATGCTCAGGAGTTCCAGTATCTCTTAGATCAGTGATTGCCAATGATGTGCTGCGAGAGATCATTAGGTGTGCTGCAGGAGATTACCCAATTCCACTTCATTGGTCCAATAAATATTTATTTCCTAAAAATAATGTATTTGTGCATGCATGTATGTATGCCAGAGATGTTTAATGACCGGCAGAACTATGAAAAGCTCTTCCACTAGGTGGCAGAAGATACAATTAACCCGTGTATCCACCTGTTGCTATTCATACAGCTGTGTGTTCAACTAAACAGGCCAGATTTCAGACTAAGTAAATATGTGAGTAAATTCAGACACAAGCAGATATTGTGGGACTTCATGGTGGTGTCCCGTTAAAAATTTGTAATGTAAAATAGGCGTCTACAAAACACTTTCTTTGAATCAGAATTGAATCCCTAGATTAAACATTCATTTCACCAGACTCACCTCTCCCACATCTATTACAACTTGTTCTCCTTGCAAAGTTCACGTTTCCACACCTGAAAAAGACAACACATCAGTAAGCAAATACTGCATCGTACTAAAACGTACACGGAGCTTGTTAGTGTTGACTTGGTGCAGCACCTTGACACGCTTCCTAAGATACAAGACGGCAAAGCAATAAGCACTGCAGCTGTCCGCTACTTGAGACGTTAGAAACGAATCTCAAAATCTCATGACACCTTGCCCTCCACGCCGGGGGGTACGACAAAAAAAAAAAAAAAACAACACCACGCAGAATCGTTAATAGAGGCTCGCCGAAAGCAGCTAACGTTAGCCGCCTCGCTAGCTTGCAAGTCAGTCAGCAAACACAAACAGAATCGCCGACAATTAAAACCACTAAAGCCCCTCTATTAATCGAGGCTCGGCTGTTATCGTTGTTTTTCTTCAGCTTCTTGGATAACTAATAAGAATGAAGATGGCTACTTGGTGGCGAACAATGCAAGGCCTGGCAAGCTAAACAAAGTTGACCTGCGGCTACTTCACCATATAATCAGCCCTAAAAAAAAAAACAACGAACAGATTATTTGAATAATCTACAGTCATTTAATATCGTATGCTATCTTACTTTTTATCGGGACATATCCAATCCCCGTCGCTTACTCGAAAGCTTTTTCCCGACATGACGATTCGCGTTTGAACGCCAAGTAGCACTGGCGCTTGCTAGCCAAACGTGTTCTATGCGCTTCAAACAGCACCGCCCACCTCGAATGCTGCATTCAAATGCCGTTTGCCATTTTGAAAGTAGTTGTCCCAATCTCTAAACCCTAAATTACAATCCATGAAAATAATACTTAAAATAATTTTGTCATTTATTTTAAAATATATGTTTGGTTTATTTTAATCAGAATGTAAAATATTTATTCATTTTGAATTTATTTTATTATTATTTTTTTAAATTACAAAACATGCTTTAAAAAGGCACGGTGGGCGACTGGTTAGAGCGTTAGCCTCACAGTTCTGAGGACCCGGGTTCAATCCCCGGCCCCGCCTGTGTGGAGTTTGCATGTTCTCCCCGTGCCTGCGTGGGTTTTTTCTCCGGGCACTCCGGTTTCCTCCCACATCCCAAAAAACATGCATTAATTGGAGACTCTAAATTGCCCGAAGGCATGACTGTGAGTGCGAATGGTTGTTTGTTCCTATGTGCCCTGCAATTGGCTGGCAACCAGTTCAGGGTGGACCCCGCCTCCTGCCCGATGACAGCTGGGATAGGCTTCAGCACGCCCGCGATCCTAGTGAGGAGAAGCAGCTCAGAAAATGGATGGATGGATGGATGCTTTAAAAAAATGCTGTCCCACACTTTCATGTTACAACCGTAACACGAGTCGTTTTACCACATGGGTGGAGGCTGGTTTTAGCCACACACCTGAATTTCTGACCAGGAAGTGACACTGCATCCCTGTCCCTCATGGCTGCATGGTGAGTGATTACCTCTCATCCTTTTTAAAGAAATGTGTTCCAAAGTCTGAAAATCAGTATGTTACATTAATAATTGTCACAACTGTACACATATTATCTGCAAGTAAGTACACTTTTGGGGCCTCAAAGCAAAATATTATGTTTTGTTGTGTGTACAAGTGTTCAAGCATCTGTTGCTAGCCATTTACTTGTTAGCATGTTTGAGTTATGCTTAGGAATTAGCTAAAAATGTCACAACCGTAACAAATTGTAACGTTACGGTTGTGACGTAATAATTATGGTAGTGACAACATGTAATGTTCCACATATTCAAGGCAATGTTTGATCATTATTATTACATTATACTCTTAAAACAATAATAATAATAATGTTATTATATTATATTTGATTTGTAAAGCACATTTCATTCTTACGAATTTCAGAGTGCTAAATAGTGTATGATATGATAAAAGATGAAGATAATTTTGTTTTATATTTGACATTATGACATTAAGCTGGGAGAAAGCAAGCAGAAATGCCAAAAGAACATAAAAAGAGTGGAGCAGAGAGGGTGAGAGAGAATACAGAAAAAGATTGAGGGAAGACCCAGAGAAGTACGAAGAATATTTAAAGAAGGAATGAGAATGAAACAAGAAACCAAAGGAAGAAGGAAAGGTCAAATCTATCAGTGATTTATCTGACAGGGAGCAAAGGAAGGTCAGAACATCACAGGGTATTGGTGAAAAGTCAAAGAAAGATGGAGAGATTGTGCACAGCTTCCACGCCACCTCCCACACCCTCAAGCTCTGCGCATGATGGAACTCAAATTTTGATGAGTCTTAGAAAATAAACTTTGAAACTTGTTTAAAAAAATAATTTTAATTGATTTAGTTGTAAAACCCTTCATAATAAATTACTAAAATTATTCTCTAGAGGGTGTATGGACACAATATTAACAGATTAATATAATTTTTTTTATTGCAGTGTGTTGCTGTGTTACGGTAGTGACACATTTCAGGAGCGGAAAAACATTTTAAAAACAGGCAGACAATATATGAAATTTGACTGTGCCTTTACTTGATATGTACCATAGAGATATGGTACAATATATGTATGGACAAGGTTTTTGGAAAAAAAAACAACTTTTGAAAATGTGTTTCCAACTCTGGACTTTGCATGAATTTTTTTAATATATGGGCTGGAACAAATTGACTATATTATAGGCAGATGGCGGCACGGTGGACGACTGGTTAGAGCGTCTGCCTCACAGGCTGAGGACCGGGGTTCAATGCCCAGCCCCGCCCGTGTGGAGTTTGCATGTTCTCCCCGTGCCTGCGTGGGTTTTCTCCGGGCACTCTGGTTTCCTCCCACATCCCCAAAAACATTCATGGTAGGTTAATTGAAGAGTCTAAAGTGCCCGTAGGTGAGTGCGAATGGTTGTGTGTTTCTATGTGCCCTGCGATTGGCTGGCAACCAGTTCAGGGTGTACCCCGCCTCCTGCCCGATGATAGCTGGGATAGGCTCCAGCTCACTCCAGCTCACAAAATAGGTATAGCCTACCTGCAATTCAAGTGAATTCTGCCTTTTTATTTAAGTATTTTGTCAAGTTTTTTTTTCATTTGATTCAAAAAGTCTGCCTTTTTCAACGACAAAAAAAAAAAGTCTGCCTTTTTATTCATAAAAAGTGTCCCTTTTTATTTCATATTTTTCATGTTTGTTCATGTTTCATATATATAAACTGTTTTCATGTTTTCAACTGTGCATAAAGGCTTTTGTATGACTGGTCTATTTTATTGTGAAATAAGTTTGAGTTGCTGAAGAATGCCAAAAATGTCGATTGCGACATCATGACTAAGGCAAAACCAGTTGGGAACCACTTAGTAGCTGACTGTTTGAGTATGAAACTTACATCTACAGTGGTCTATTTCCCCAGACATTTTTTTGGCTTGAATATGGGATTTGATAACATTGGGATGTGATGTGATGTGTTAGAAAACTGGTCATTTTTTTCATAGGGTCCGTTGAGAAATGAAAAGACAGGGGGACAAGATATATAACTTCTTTTTAAAGAGAAGCAAGTCAGGCAACGGTAAGGTGGACAGAGAGAGTGTGAGTGAATTGCTTGTGTGTGTGTGAGTATCTGTAAGTGGGTAATAAGTTGTGTTTGTGTGTCCATTGTGTTGTAAAGATTGTTAATAAACTTTAATTTATGCGCACAAACATCTGTGTTCTTGGTATGTACATTGCAACATTTAGAGACTGATTGCAATTCATTGGTCGAGTATCAAATTCATTGTCGGAGTTTGTGGACCCCCTGAAATAGCCTTGGCCACCTCAAGGATAAAAGTCTAGCTCCGACACTGCTCTCGTACTCTCACCTTGGCAAGGAGTCCCACCACTACACGAAGTGGCGGAGACGCACCGAACCTTCCCGCCACGCCGCCAAGCGCAGACCGCAGAAAGCACCGTCTAGCACTGCGGTCAAGCCAGCCTCCACTCGTAAAGTAGCAGTCAAGCCAGCCGCCCCTAATTTTGTTCATACTAGGCATTACGGTAATAATTCTTTAAAGAAAATCTCCTAGTTATCACAACACCAGACCAGTTATGAGGGACACTACACCACCCCAGGTCTCCAACAAAAGAGGTCCCATCAAAATCTGATGTGGCATTTCAAAATAAAAGACTCTTGAATTTGGTATATTTTACTGTCATGATCACGGATTTCAAAAATTCTTTAAACAAAATCTCCTAGTTATCACAACACCAAACCAGTTCTGGGGGACACTACACACCCCCAGGTCTCCAACAAAAGAGGTCCCATCAAAATCTGATGTGGAATTTCAAAATAAAAGTCCACTGAAATAGGTGTATTTCACTGTCATGATCACGGATTTCAAAAATTCTTTAAAAAAAATATCCTAGTTATCACAACACCAGACCAGTTCTGGGATACACTACACCACCCCAGGTCTCCCACAAAAGAGGTCCCATCAAAATCTGATGTGGCATTTCAAAATATAAGTCCACTGAAATTGGTGTATTTCACTGTCATGATCACGGATTTCAAAAATTCATAAAAAAAAAATCTCCTAGTTATCACAACACCAGACCAGTTCTGGGGGACACTACACCACCCCAGGTCTGCAACAAAAGAGGTCCTATCAAAATCTGATGTGGAATTTCAAAATAAAAGTCCACTGAAATTGGTGTATTTCACTGCCATGATCACGGATTTCAAAGATTATTTTAAAAAAATCTCCTAGTTATCACAACACCAGACCAGTTCTGGGGGACACAACACCACCCCAGGTATCCAGCAAAAGTGCTCCCACGCAAATCTGATGTCCATCCATCCATCCATTTTCTACCGCTTATCCGAGGTCGGGTCGCGGGGGCAGTAGCTTTAGCAGGGACGCCCAGACTTCCCTCTCCCCAGCAACTTCATCCAACTCTTCCGGGGGGATCCCGAGGCGTTCCCAGGCCAGCCGAAGGATGTAGTCTCTCCAGCGTGTCCTGGGTCGTCCCCGTGGTCTCCTCCCGGTGGGACGTGCCCGGAACACCTCACCAGGGAGGCGTCCCGGAGGCATCCGAATCAGATGCCCCAGCCACGTCATTTGGCTCCTCTCGATGTGAAGGAGCAGCGGCTCTACTCTGAGATCCTCTCGGATGACCGAGCTTCTCACCCTATCTCTAAGGGAGAGCCCGGACAACCTGCAGACGAAACTCATTTCGGCCGCTTGTATCCTGGATCTCGTTCTTTCGGTCACAACCCACAGCTCGTGACCATAGGTGAGGGTAGGAACGTAGATCGACCGGTAAATTGAGAGCTTCGCCTTTCGGCTTAGCTCCTTCTTCACCACAACAGATCGATACAAAGTCTGCGTCACTGCAGACGCTGCACCGATCCGCCTGTCGATCTCCCGTTCCATTTTCCCCTCACTCGTGAACAAGACCCCAAGATACTTGAAGTCCTCCTCTTGGGGGAGGATCTCATCCCCGACCTGAAGAGGGCATGCCACCCTTTTCCGACTGAGGACCATGGTCTCAGATTTGGAGGTGCTGATTATCATCCCAGCCGCTTCACGCTCGGCTGCAAACTGCTCCAGTGAGAGTTGGATGTCACGGCTTGATGAAGCCAACAGAACCACATCATCTGCAAAAAGCAGAGATGCAATACTGAGGCCACCAAACCGGACCCGCTCTATGCCTCGGCTGCGCCTAGAAATTCTGTCCATAAAAGTTATGAACAGAATCGGTGACAAAGGGCAGCCTTGGGGGAGTCCAACGCTCACCGGAAACGAGTCCGACTTACTGCTGGATATGCGGAACAAACTCTGACTCCAATCGTTCAGGGACCGAACAGCCCGTATCAGGGGGTTCGGTACCCCATACTCCTGAAGCACCCCCCAGAGGACCCCCCGAGGGACACGGTCGAACGCCTTCTCCAAGTCCACAAAACACATGTAGACTGGTTGGGCGAACTCCCATGCACACTCGAGGACCCTGCCAAGGGTGTAGAACTGGTCCACTGTTCCACGGCCAGGACGAAAACCACACTGTTCCTCCTGAATCTGGGATTCAACTTCACGATGAACCCTCCTCTCCAGCACCCCCGAATAGACCTTACCAGGGAGGCTGAGGAGTGTGATCCCCCTGTAGTTGGAACACACCCTCCGGTCCCCTTTCTTAAAAAGGGGGACCACCACCCCAGTCTGCCAATCCAGAGGCACTGTCCCTGATGTCCACGTGATGTTGCAGAAGCGTGTCAACCAGGACAGTCCTACAACATCCAGAGCCTTGAGGAACTCCGGGCGAATCTCATCCACCCACCCCCGGGGCCTTGCCACTGAGAAGATTTTTAACCACCTCAGTGACCTCAACCCCAGAGATAGGAGAGCCCGCCTCAGAGAACCCAGACTCTGCTCCCTCATGGGAAGGCGTGTCGGTGGAATTGAGGAGTATTCTCCCCACCGGCTCACAACATCCCGAGTCAAAGTCAGCAGAGCCCCATCCCCTCTATACACAGTGCTGCTTCCCCCTCCTGAGACGCCGGATGGTGGACCAGAATTTCCTCGAAGCCGTCCGGAAGTCTTTCTCCATGGCCTCACCGAACTCCTCCCATGCCCGAGTTTTTGCTTCAGAGACCACCAAAGCTGCATTCCGCTTGGCCAGCTGGTACCCATCAGCTGCCTCAGGAGTCCCACAGGCCAAAAAAGCCCGATAGGACTCCTTCTTCAGCTTGACTGCATCCCTCGGGGATTGCCGCCACGACAGGCACCAACCACCTTACGGCCACAGCTCCGGTCGGCCGCCTCAGCAATGGAGGCGCGGAACATGGTCCACTCGGACTCGATGTCCCCCGCCTCCCTCGGAACATGAGCAAAGTTCTGTCAGAGATGGGAGTTGAAACTCCTTCTGACAGGGGATTCCACCAGACGTTCCCAGCAGATCCTCACAATACGTTTGGGCTTGCCACGTCGGACAGGCATCTTCCCCCACCATCGGAGCCAACTCACCACCAGGTGGTGATCAGTTGACAGCACCGGCCGCATGCGGCCGCAAGTCCGATAACACGACCACTCGATCATCGAACGGCGACCGAGGGTGTCCTGGTGCCAATTGCATGTGTGGACACCCTTATGCTTGAACATGGTGTTCGTTATGGACAATGCGTGACGAGCACAGAAGTCCAATAACAGAACACCGCTCGGGTTCTGATCGGGGGGGCCGTTCCTCCCAATCACGCCCTTCCAGGTCTCACTGTCATTGCCCATGTGAGCATTGAAGTCCCCCAGCAGAACAATGGAGTCCCCAGTGGGAGTGCTCTCCAGCAACCCCTCCAAGGACTCCAAAAAGGGTGGGTACTCTGAACTGCTGTTTTGTGCATAGGCACAAACAACAGTCAGGACCCGTCCTCCCACCCGAAGGCGGAGGGAGGCTTCCCTCTCATCCACCGGGGTGAACCCCAACGTGCAGGCGCCGAGCCGGGGAGGAATAAGTATACCCACACCTGCTCGGCGCCTCTCACCGTGGGCAACTCCAGAGTGGAAGAGTGTCCAACCCTTCTCGAGAGGACTGGTACCAGAGCCCAAGCTGTGCGTGGAGGCGAGTCTGACTATATCTAGATCGCCATGGTCCCCGCCTTCGGCCAGCGCTCAGCTTGCAATGCACCCGACCTCTATGGCCCCTCCCACAGGTGGTGAGCCCATGGAAAGGGGGACCCCCGTTACCCTTTCGGGCTGTGCCCGGCCGGGCCCCATGGGTGCAGGCCCGGCCACCAGGCGCTCGCCATCAAGCCCCACCTCCAGGCCTGGCTCCAGAGGGGGGCCCTGGTGACCTGCGTCCGGGCAAGGGAAACCTGAATCCATTAATTGTACTCGTCATAGGGGTTTTAGGAGCCGTGCTTTGTCTGGTTCCTCACCGAGGAACTGTTTGCCATGGGTGACCCTGGCAGGGGCATAAAGCCCAAGACAACTTAGCTCCTAGGATCATTGGGACACACAAACCCCTCCACCACGATAAGGTAATGGCTCAAGGAGGGGGTTTGATCAAGATATAGAAAACCGTCTTTCTTGTAACTATTTAATATACACTGTTTTCATTCCAGTTACTGATGGTGTCGTGGTTCATTTGCCTGACTTCAATGCAGCCAGCGTGGGTTTGGTTCCCACTCAGTGATGGTCTCTACAGTGTATGTGCCCTGCGACTGTCTGCCGACCAGCTCAGGGTTTTTTCTGTCTTTTGCCCACACTCAGTAAGGGTAGGCTGACCCCGCGACTCAGCAGGATAAGTGCTGTTGAAATGGATGGATCCATGCATGTCTTCCTTCCAGTGTCAGACTGGCATGAGAAATTACTTCAGTGGTTAAAGCGTTAATGTTGATACCCAAAAAAATCATATTTAATGATAAAACAATCTGGGTTTTTTACAGATTGCAGATATATTACATCAAATGGTGATGGGAGTAATGTAGTAGCATCCTGTAATTGTCTCCTACATGTACGAAGGGTCAAAGGTGTTGCGTTCTTCGGGCACTCCAGTTTCCTCCCACATCCCAAAAACATGCATGCTAGGTTAAAATGCCACATCAGATTTTGATGGGACCTCTTTTCTTGCAGACCTGGGGGTGGGGAGGGGGATGTAGTGTCCCCCAGAACTGGTCTGGTGTTGTGATAAGTAGGAGTTTTTTTTTTTAAAGAATTTTTGAAATCCGTGATCATGGCAGTGAAATACACCAATTTCAAGAGTCTTTTATTTTGGAATGCCACATCAGATTTTGATGGGACCTCTTTTGTTGGAGACCTGGGGTGGTGTAGTGTCCCCCAGAACTGGACCGGTGTTGCGATATCTCATTAAAAAGATTTAACAGATTTTTTCAGTCAGGGATAATGAAAGCAACATATGCAGTTTTCAGAGATTTTTATTTTGAAATACAATATCAGATCTTCATCAAACCTCTTCTAGTGGAGTCCTTGGTGGTCTGTCACACAGATCTGGCCTTGTCTTGCGATACCAATGGGATTATGTTGGGGTGGTTTTGGCTCAGTAGGTAGAACAGGTTCGAATGCCTGGTCCGACTATCCGCATGTCGAAGTGTCCTTGGGCAAGACACTGAACCCTAATTTGCTCCCAGTGGGCCTGGCAGTGCCTCGCATGGCAGCAGTCGCCCATTGGTTTATGAATGTGTGTGTGAATGTGAGGCTTTGTAAAGCGCTTTGGGCACTGTGATGATGTAGATAAAGCGCTATATAAGTGCAGTCCGTTTACCATTTATTTTTCTTAAGATATCAAATAAACAACATTTTTTAATGTATCTCAAGATTCAAATTAACTTTGCTGGTTGCATTCCTTAACCGAAGAGCACTGACATCCGTATTATTGGGAAGCTTTTATTTTGAAGGTGGCTTCGCCGCGAGTTGGCGACCTATTACCGTAATGCCTAGTATGAACAAAATTAGGGGCGGCTGGCTTGACTGCTACTTTTCGAGTGGAGGCTGGCTTGACCGCAGTCTGCTAGCGCCCCGAAACTACACTTTTGTGTGCATGGGCAGCTTACGGGCAAAGATCCGTCAGGAAGAAAAGGTGCGGCGCAAGTTTGCTCCGAGTGAGTGGCGACCAGCGGCACTCAAGGGCTCCGGCCGTCCTGCACTTGAAGTTTTTCTTTTGCTTTCCCCCCCTTTTCCTTCAAACTACCCTTTTCGGCGCCCTGGCCAAGCATCTGGGAGATCGACCAGCCTGCCTAAATTGTGTTCCACGCAACGTAAGTCCAACGTGCGGGCTTCTAAGTACAGATTGGTGTATATTTGGGTTTAAATTAACAGTAAGAGAAATCCCAGCTCTATGCATTGCTCACCGTACATCCTCATTCCAGCTTACACCCAGAGTCCAGCCTCCTTTACCAATGTTTGTGCCACGTGTGGGGAGAAGCTGGACCAAAGAGCAGGCGTAGGCAGATGTAAAACAATGAACAGTTTATTGAGGAAAGGTTAAGGAGGTGGTCCTGGATGTGTTGGCAGGCGGCGGCATGGACAGGTGGCAGGCAGTGGACAGAACAGGCGGCTGGCTTGGTGGCAGGAATAATGTAGGTCAGGAGCACTGGGAATGAGGAGACACAAGAGTTAACAAGGGAAGCAAGGAACAGTATAGCTTACTTGACATAAGGTGGACCGTAGTACCGCTAGAAGAGGCTGCAATACTTAAGAGTATACTTATACTAAGAACAGACAAGCTTATATACACCGGTGGCTGATTGAAGACAGGTGCTGAAAACAGAGAGGGGAGGGGGGAGAGAGAGGACACACAGCGCCATCCCGGCTCCAATAATGGAACTGCCAGGCAGTGTATGACAGTTTGTTTGTCTTTGTTCTGAAGTTAAACCCCTCCGTATTGTTTCCCTGTAGATTTCCCTGTTAGACTTCATTAAATTTTCTCGGAAATTCCACTTCCTGTGTCGTACTTTGGTGTGTGTGAGTGAAACAGTTAAGCCTCTGAAATCGAGGACTCTGATTTCATTCCTGTAGCAACCTTCTGATTATGAAACATAGAGGTTTTTCGTTCCTTTTCCTAAAATTTCCAAATATAAAAAGAGATGTGTTGCCCCTTTACGAGACAGAAATAGTTTGATTATAGCATTAAACGTAACAATGGAGCAACACAGGCGTCACTTCCAGTGTATTATTTTCCTAAATAAATTATGTTTTAATCCAAAACCAATATACGCTACAGTATGATTCCAGCTGTGTGGCTGCACGCAAGCGTTCAATGAGTTTCACGTGTCTTTGGTATACTGAAAAAGCTCTAAGAATCCTTCATCGACAATCGGGGATGTACAAGCCAAAATGTAACACAACACTAGGGCAACACCTCCTCAATTACCTGACATACCCTTCAAATACTCTGCATGTCGAAACATCACTAGAGGAAGTACTAGTTACGGAAACGTCCCTTCTCAGCAGATCGTTTTGCACGACGGAACACCGTCACACATTATGAGGTGAGTTGAGTTGACATTTGTCCTGCTGTTGCAAAAATAAGGGATCTTCTGTTTCAGTCATTTTAATTCTGGGAAGACCCAAACTCCACTCATAAGTACAACAAAAGCCATGTGGCATTTGGCAATATTGAGTCTTTAAATTTTTTTTTTTTTTAAATTAAAAGGTGGGGGCTTGGTGGCTGATTGGGTGTGGGGAGGGTGGTGGTCTGGTACCCTTGCCCCTCCCGTTGGGACTGGTCGGGTTGCTTCGGTTGTGCTGGGTTCTCGGGAGTGGGTGTAGTCCCCCTGGCTTGGTCCCCCACGGGATGGACTCGCTGGCTTGGGCCCCCCCTAACGGGTGGAGGGGGCCAGCCCCTCCCTTCCTCAATGTGCCGGCACAGCAACTCCGTACACCAGTTGACTAACATGCATGTGATATGGTGTTCAGATATGTAGCACGTTTATTCACTTCAACCACTCAATACCAACACACTATCATCAACTCCTTGTTTTTGCTGCACTTAATCGTAGGCCACTGTTGATGTTGTTAGTTAGGCATTAGCTGACTTGATTTTTCTAGCTGTAGGAAATGATTCAGCTGGTCAGACAGTTCCATTGTCCTCTATTTAAATTTCTATTCAGAGAAGTTAGTTGTTGTGTTGGGTGCATGTGATAATATTAAAGTCCAAGTGCTACTGAATAGCTGACTGGCATAGGCATTTTTAGCCCATTTTGGGTGTGCTGAGCCAGCCCTAAAATGAATCCCAGCACCCCTAAACCTCTGATCCTGGAAGTGCCGCTGTTGTCCAAAGACATCTTGACCTAACGAGCATGTGCAAGCAGAGTGATCGGCAATATCATATATATGTATCACCATGAGGATTTTTAAATTTTTTTTCCGCAGCATAATGTCAGCGAAGCAGACTACACC
This sequence comes from Phycodurus eques, assembly GCF_024500275.1. Classification (NCBI taxonomy): domain Eukaryota; kingdom Metazoa; phylum Chordata; class Actinopteri; order Syngnathiformes; family Syngnathidae; genus Phycodurus; species Phycodurus eques. Next base: position 12,102,979 of record NC_084532.1, on the reverse strand, counting down.
CACCCTCAGCCAGTCTCAGGCAGCAGCGCTTGTGAAGAAACACTACAAGCTAACTACATCTGAACTCCACTATCTGCCCAGCTTTGAAGACCAGAATATTTACATTGCGGTGGTTGAAGGTGGCGAGTATGTGCTGAAGATTATCAACTCAGAGGACAGTAAGGACCCAATCCTGTTTGAACTACAAACTTATGCCATGAACTTCCTGCATGAGAATGGACTTCCGACTCAAACAGCCCTGAAAACAACCACTGGAGAGGTCATGATCCTGGAAGACATTGGTAGGCGACCAGTCACTTAAGACTGAGGGAGGGTGTGAGTTGTTGTGCAGACACGTTGATATAATGCAAACAAACGTGCGCATAAGACAGCTTTTGGTCTTCTGCAATATTAGTGCAGTGCCGTGAAAAAGTATTTTCTCCCGTCTCAAATTCTTTTTTGCGACACTGTAATGTTTAAGATCATCAACAAATGTCAATATCAGACAAAGATAATCAAAGTAAACATAAGATGCAATTTTTAAATGGTGATATTATTTATTTGGTCTTTCACGATTGCACTATGTGAAACTGGTGCAATAAAATCTGTGTTCCTATACCACCACATCCTGGCTATTACGATCACTGGGCATTTATCTTGTCAACTCAAATGTGAAACGGATACACTCGTTACCATGGCGACGACACCAGCAATGGATTGCGTCATGTGTATTATAAGAAGAAACTGGGGGCGGGGGAACGTGTGCTGGTGGTCACCGGTGCTCGGGAGAGGACGTTCATTCAAGGATTGCTTGAGGAATGTTCACGTACTTTTAATACCATACGGTTCTCAAGCAGTCAACAAAATGTTTTGTAGCCTAGCAAGCTAGTGCTAGCACTCGGCGTAATGTTGAATCATGCTCTAAAGTTTCGGTGTGCGTGAGGTAATTTAATTACAATAAGTGAGCACCCATTCGGTGATCGGCCCCAAAAATCCTGACCGTGTAAAGCCTCATAATGTTTGGGGAAAAACTGTCAAAAATAGCAATTTCAGAAAGGGGTAAATACTTTTTCATGGCATTGTAGTTGCTGAGAGAGGTAATACATTGAAAGGCCGATTGTTGGATTGTTACCTTTGACAGATTGTGGCCATGGCTTGCAGAAGTACCTGGTGCGCCTGTTGACTTATTTGCCTGGATCCCCTATTTCCAAGGCACCTATCTCACCACAGCTACTTTATGAAGTGGGCCAGACTGCAGCCAGAGTGGACAACATTCTCAGACAGGTGCAAGTAATTCCGTTGTAAACCATTTGCACTGCTGTTTTTTACTACTAAGTGGAAAAAAATCATGTACCCCCCAGCTGTCCACCTTAATGCTTATGAATATTTTTTGATGACATCAAACATGGATGGCAGAAAATAATTGAACCTAAGGCTTTTCTTGATAGAAATAATCTTTTCATTTCACAGTAGACTAAAATGTGCAGTTCACTTAGGCGACGGCCTTCTTTTTTTTTTTTTATCTGATTGGCCTTTAATGGATGGGATGGACAGACCCTTCAATTGTTTAGAAGCGTCCAAAATAGTGTCATCTCTTGTTAATACAGAAGAACAGACCCTAATTTTTTATTTTCATTATGTTTGAAATTTCATGCATCTATACGTATTTCTGCTTGTTGTGCATCACTTCCTTCACAATCCACACATAGATGAACTCCATCTTCTCAATTGCTGTTGTTTTTTCCCTCTTTTTTTCCTCTCTTCTCTTCCTTCCCTTTCCCTCAAACCTCATTCAGACTGCATTTAAATACAAACTGCAACGGAGGGAGTGCTGCATCTCGAACTCTTCTGGTTAACTACAAAACACTTGTGGAATGACAGGTTTAAGAAAAAGAAAGCGAGAGGATAATTGCCACCCACACTTAATTACACTACCAGATTTAATTTCTAAAAATAATTTTGTGATGCAACTTCTCTTTGTAGTGAGCCTTTACTTCTCACAATGTACAGTACATACGAATCCTTAATACAGTCAACCACCTTGAAGGAGGTTGTCTAACCAGTACAGCAACACCTCTGTTTCGTATTGAAAAAAGACAATAAAAAAAATAACTGCCCCTATTATAGTTTCACTGTAAATGTGCTTTTCCTGTACGAGTGCAATATTTACTTTTTCTCTTTTCTTCAAGAGAACAAACAAACTCCACACATGGGCCTCTCCAAAGCAGATCGAAATGTAAACCATTTTTTGCTGTGAATCAAAATTGCTTACCACTCATGAACAGTGTTGCCTGTATACTAAGTTGTGTTTTCTATTTTGTTCCCAGATGGAACATCCTCAACTTAGCAAGTTGCAGAGGGACAATTTCAAATGGAGTTTGTCAAATGTTCCCATTCTGGAGAAATACTTGCATGTACTAGATGGAGACCCTCTCAAGGAGGTTGTAGGGTCTGTCCTCCATCAATACAAGACCACTGTCGCCCACAAATACCCCAGTTTCCGCAAGTGTGAGTATGACATTAATGTTTTAAAATTACGTATCAATAATTAAGGTGTAACTGATTAGTAGATTTTGGTCATAACCTGGTAGCTAAATTAAACATCCTGTTTTATAATGCTGATTTGATTGTAACTGTTGTTCATGCCTTTCCACTTTCTACACACATTACATGATACTGTGCATACTGAAAATATTAACAATCTGTTTAATAACAGTATTTGTCCCAGTTTTATGTTTTATAAAATGCTTCTAAAAAGGTTTTCTCTGATGTGATGTTTTGCGGATATTAACTTCTTATATCCTGTTTTGTGTCTGCCTTCAGGCCTCCTTCACGGGGACTTAAACGATCTCAATGTGCTCGTACAAGCTAATGAAGGCAAAGACTACACGGTTGCTGGTATAATTGATTTTGGGGATATACACTTTGGTTACTATGTCTATGAGCTAGCCATCACCATTATGTACATGATGCATTTGCACCACAACCCCATTGATGTGGGTGGACCTGTTCTCGCAGGCTGGGAAAGTGTCCTTCCTCTCAACGCGGCAGAGAGAGACTGCCTCTTTTGGTTGGTCCTGTCTCGCTTCTGTCAGCAATTAGTGTTGTGTTTGTACATTTCAAAGCAGCACCCTGAAAATGAGGAATACCTCATGCGTTTATCTAAAAGTGGCACTGGGATTTTACACAAACTTAATAACATTGGGAAGAAGCAGGTGGAGAAGGTGTGGTTCCAAACTGCTGCTCAGTTCAATGACAGAAAGTAAGAAATAAATGACATATTTCAAGAAAGCTTGTCTTGCCATTGTTATAGCAGATTTTTGACATATATATAAATAATATGCAAACAATCTTTACATCATTTAATAGTCTAATGACATAAATTTTGTCTAAAAGTTCAACCTGATGTGTAAAAAAATAAAGTTTAATATTAAACTGAAGTTCAAGTTTGTTTTTGTTTTTTTCCAGGGTAAAGAATGACATTCATTATCAATGAAAAATATATATTTTTTTGTGTTAAAATATTCTTCAACACAGTCAAGAGGAAATTCAATAAAAATACACTTGATGGAAAGAAGATTTAGACTTGGAACAAAAAATTCCAAAAGGAAGGGAAAAAGGAAAATGTGTGTCATGTCACCGGCGGTTTGCATATTGAACATTTGTCAGGCTTCGTGCAATCGGTTGTAACATCTATATCTGTTTGAATATGTTGAAATGTTGATAAATAATATTTTTTTCAAGATAATCAATCAATTATTTTTTTTTGTTGTTGAGGAAATGCAGTTACTCATATATATATATACATATATATATATATATATATATATATATATATATATACCAAATGATGTGAAATTCTTCGAACATCCTGTATATTGTTTACTTATATTATCCTTTGCATGGAAAACAAAAAACAATCCTCGCCAAATAAACTGCCATGCTCAGTGTCAGTGTGTTTAGAACTAATGATAAATCAACTCAAACAAGAAAACCATCACGCAACTTAATCGTGATATAAAATGTTAAAATCATAAAACAGTTTAATTATCATCTTGCCAAGCGTACAGAATTTTCAACTAATTTACAACGAGAGAATGTGAGAAGAACTCACCTTCTGGGGGCACATTTTTTTCTATGAGCAAATGGGTGCAAAAACTGAATTGAAATTGTTTTATTAGTGGACTCACGTTCCCGGCCTCTGCCGTTTTGGTTTTAAATTGGAGTAACACTGCCCTCATGTGGTTAAATGGAGTGAAAAGCTTGACATTAGGTTCGGAAGGTAAAAAGTAGTCTCTTGTTGTTTCTCAACAGGTCATATGGGCAGTGGCAACGAACACCCTCAAATATTCTAAGGTCAGTTGATATGTTTTTGAAATTTAAAATTTTTTTTTTTGAAATTTATATTTGTAAGTCACATGCTTTTACCTTTGTTGTCAGAATTAAGACATTTCTGTCAAAACGTGTTTTTAAATTGGTCAACAGAACTACTTTGCATACACGCATACGTTTTCGATGGCTTTCTGATTGTATTGAGAATTATTTATACTGTATAGGCACCACTAATTCCCAGTAATTCACCTCACTTCACTGTTTGCTTCGATTAGACTTAAATGTGACGTATCGTTAGCACTTCTGCCTCACAGTTGAGCGGTTTGGGTTTGAATCTTGGCTCAGGCCCTGCTGTGTGGAGTTTGCATGTGCTTGTGTTGGTTTTCTTTCGGTTCACTGGCTTCCTTCAACATGACAAAAACATGCGTGTTAAGTTCATTGGAGACTTGTCCATTGGTGTGAATGTGCGTTCAAAATGGTGGTTTCTCAATATTTCCCTATGACTTGCTCTCACCCGAAGTCAGCTGGGATAAGGGCGAGCTATAGAAAATGGATGGGAGAACTTAGAGTAATGTGACGAGACCATTGCAAAAAGTTCTTGTCAGATGAATAGAAAAACAACCTTTTGTTAAACCTTTTCCTGTCCCTATCCTGTCTGGCTGCTTCTTGGTTCATTTTGCATTTTCCCAGTGACCGACTTCTTCACTAGTGACACACTGAGACATTCGTAAGAAGTTGTTCAGATTTTGCAGCTTCTTCAGGATGGCACAACCGGTCATCGAATCGGTCCTGTGTTCTTCCATCACAGTCTGGTTTGGTGCTGCTACAAAAAAGGACAAGCTCCGACTGCAACGGACAATCAAAACTGCTGAAAGGATTGTCGGTAACCCCCTACCCACCATTGAGGACTTGCACGCTGCCAGAACTAAGACAAGGGCGTGCAAAATCCTCTCGGACCGTCTGCACCCCGGTCACCAGCTCTTCCAGCTCCTTCCCTCAGGTAGGCGCTACCGATCAACGCAAACTAGAACTAGTAGACATTCCAACAGCTTCTTCCCTCTTGCGATCAACTTCTTAAACACCTAACCTATAATTCCATTACAACAAGCTGGCAATTTTTTGACTTGAGTTCGTTGTCACATTTCTGTGGGGCCAATTATTTATTACTTGTGCACTCACTGTAGTTGTCTCGCCATGCTGCACTATTTGCATATACTGGCCACTCATGCCAGAGTAGCATCTGCTCCATTTGCACACTGATTGAGGAGTATCTGTAACATTTGCACAACCGACATTGTCCCAGATGATCGCACTACTTGTCACTTTAAACCGCATACACTCCTTGAAGTCTCAGCGCCCTTTGCACAATGGTCATTGCACCGGACTATTGCAATATTAGTCGTTCGAACTGCTCTAAGTGCTAGAGGACTCTGCATCTTTTTGCACAATTGTTTTTTGTCAATGTCTTTATGTCCCCAAAGTGTTCTGTAAATTGACTGTTTGTTGTACTAGAGCGGCTCCAACTACCGGAGACAAATTCCTTGTGTGTTTTGGACATACTTGGCAAATAAAGATGATTCTGATTCTGATTCTGATTCTGATTCTGATACGCACCATGGCCAGAAAGTTTGCTGCATTTCCCAGCACAGTGTCGAGAGCATGGATGAGATTGCAGGAAACAGGCGAGTCCACCAGGATATGTGAGGTGGGCTGGAGGAGGGCAACGACTCAGCAGTAAGACCGTAATATGCTCTTTTGTTCGGATGGGAACAAGAAAAGCCTCCATCTACTCAAACTGTCATAACACAACATGACCTCTTTGGCTGAGGGATGCTTTAGGGAGGCCTAAATTTAGAGAGATATTTTCAAACCATGCACTGGGTTAGTGTTCATGCCCCTCCTCGTGCACGGCAGGGTTAGGGTTAACCAGGCTGGATAACGGAGGCAGTGATGCAATTGACCGGCCCCCTTTTCCCCCAGACCTTAATTCAACTCAGCACCTCTGGGACATCATGTATCGTTACGTCCGCTGCAGCACCACACAGCAGCCGCACAACCACAGGGAGAACATTTAAACTCCACACAGGGACCGAGAGTCTTCATGATGGAACAGTGCTCACCACTCAACCACTGAGCTGCTCTTATAGCAAAGTGTTTTAATTTTTTTCCCAGATGGAACATCAAATGAGTGTGCTGCACAGGGAGACATTTGTTTTTAGTCTGATAAATGACATCCCTTTAGGAGAAATACTCTACATAGGAGCACTAGATGGACACCAGGAGGATGTCCTTCATTAGTACCAGACATCTGTGGCCCCAAAATACTCCACTTTCCACAAGTGTAAGTGTTATAATTTCAATGAGCTAGCCATCACCATCATGGTGTCCATGATGCTTGCGCACCCCGACCCTATTCGGGTAGGTGGACCTGTTCTAGCAGGCTGGGAAAGTGGCTCTTTTGGTTGGTCCTGTCACGCTTCTGCCAATCAGTGGTGATGTGTTGGTACGCTCTTCCTTGCATGCTGAAAATAAATGCTTGAAGCATTCATCCAAAAACAGCTTTCCGATTTTCCACAAACCTTTGGAGATTGGAAAGGAGCAAGTGGAGCAGGTGTGGTTCCAAACTGCTGCTCAATCCATGACAGAAAATGAGAAATAAGAAGAAAACTTACATTTCAACCTACCCTTGGCATACATTCATTTATAGCATACTATACTTATCCATAGACATTTTTGAGGGGTTGTCACATGTGCGTGCATATCCAAGCATCAAAACCATCATCATCATTAACTTTATTCTTTATTTGTACTCTCTGAGCTGTGAATGGTTATGTGTTTATTTGTTGCAATTGCCTGGCAACCAGTCCAGGGTGTACCTAGTCTTGCCCAAAGTCAATTGGATGACAGCTCACCCGTGACAGTAATGACGACCAGCTCTCTAGAAAATGGATGGATGGACAGATGGACTCTAATGTATGTGAACAGGGCATTCCTGTTCATTATTGTTTTCCTCAGTCTTACTGAAATGTCTACTAAATACTCATGTAGGATCATGAATTGGAGGGACTAGATAAATACTCTGGCCTGGGTACACCTCAGTTTGCCCGTGTGAAACGAGAGAGAGGGAAGTCTGGACCTTGCTGCTCAGACTGTTGCCCCAAATAATTTAATGGCTGTAAAATTAGGAGCCGGTTGTGGGCTGGTCTGGGTCAAAACCTTTATTAATCCCACTGCGTCTCAGGTCCTTTGTAAATGTTGCAGATAAGACTTGACAAAAGAGTTTTTGTTGTTGTTCCACCTTAACTGAGATATTCAGATGCAGCAAGTCATAAGATAAATATGATAAATGAGGAGGGAAGTTGTTCTCCTTTGTAATAATACCCACAGTAAAAGCAGTGTTTGAGTTACAAGAAAGTGAATTTAAGATTTTATAAAGACAGAAAGTAATAAGAATTCATTAATTTCTCATCTCAAATAAATGCCTCACTCATCCAAATGAGATATACGAAATGCACTATTTTTTTTTTTTTTTTCTCCCGTGGTGTCTATTGCCAAATCGCCAATTACACTTACAAGTAAATGTGTCCTAGTTACGATGGGCTAAGCCAAATAGAGAGCAAGTATATTTTTAAGGTTCCATATTTTGGCTCTTTAGACCTACATAGAGTGACTCTCTTACCTGGAGTTAATATAAAAGTGCCAATTTCATTAAAAAAAAAAAAACACCTTCGTTTTGTCATTACAAGTGCCCAGAAAAGGCCCCTCTGACAGCTACTTCTGTTCGACCCAGTTTTGTATCCGCTTTCTCCATATTTGGCTAAGACCGCCGCCTTTCCTCCGATTGATTGCCTCCACGTAGAAGACAGACTTGTGAGCGCACTCGTGTTTGTGATGTTGACAGCGCTGGGTCAGACCGGAGATCTTCGCTATTGACGTAGATGAGCTTGAGAAATTCGAATGACCTGATTTCAGGCCTCTCGGCAGAAAAAACGTCTGGCACTCAGGAATGCGTGGACGGTTTTAAATCATATTTCACATGTTTACTGAGGCACCATAGGGCCATTATTACATCCCAAATTCTAGAAAAAGTTGGTTTGTTAAAATACTGGAACTTTAAGACAGAGAATAGTTTGGTTTGTATTATTATTATTTTTTAAACACAACGGTCAGAGCTCCAACCTGACTAAAGCTCTATTTCCAATAAGTTTTTACTAAATGATCTTGTGTTGTGTATTGTTTGTCTACAGTTAGTTGTTTGTGCATGTATGTATGTATGTGTGCATGTACGTGCGCACCTAAATTTGTAGAGAGCACAAAAAACTCAACTCAGCTAAATAAACTCCAACCTGCTCCAATTTGACAGGAACAAATTTGTGCTCCACACTGAACTGTTCACTGGTAGAACATCTTTTAAAGCCATTTCACTACTTTGTCTGTCACCTTATCATTTGGCTGTTTTTGTTTTAATTTTTTTTATTTGACATGAGTGAAATGACATTGCTCTGACACGTCCCATTCATATTGGACAAGGTACTTCCATTTAATTGAGTGCACTTAAGATGAATTGAACAGGACTTTTTAATCATGCATTGTTTTAATCATCGTGTATCTGTTAGGGGGATGTGCACTAGATTTATGAGGCCTCTACAAGGTTTATTAGAACAAGGGTGGTCTCGCAAAGATGGTCTCTGAGGCGAGGGAAGCACATTTTATGATACAGCTTCTTTCCGTTACAGGAAATGATTATTGGACCTTTAGGCTTCATACTATCACACGCACAACAAATGAGCGTCTTGGCTCATACAAACATCAATCTGCTCAAGCGCAGATAGTTAGTAAAAAGGCATCCTTTAGTTTACTTCCTTCACTGCCTTTTTACCGACTGTATTCTGGGTTTCCTACTAAGTTTTTAGCTTGTAGTGCTGTGCAGAGAAGAATCAAGACACATATGTCAAACAAACCACTTGCTATCAATAATTGATGAGGAGGTACAGCAAATGGTTTGTGGAAAAGGCTTCAAATCTGAACTTATTGAACAATAAAGCTCTGTAGCCACCCTAAAGCCAGATGTATCCTTTTCATTCATTTCAGGTGTCACTAGCATACACAAAACTCCAAACTACTGGCACTAATAAAGGCACATAAACCTTTCTAACAAATGGACAGGCTGCCATCGGATCAGGTACCTTGTCAATAGTATTGTTGTCTCTGGAGGTTGTTTTTGGGTGGCAGTGAGCCTTCGACAAAGCTGAAACTGTTTTAGAGCACAGTAGTAGTGATGTTTCACGTAAAGATGTAAAGGCTGCCATGGATGTAAGTTTGCAAGCCTCCAGGGTTTTAGCAATATTGACAGATGGCAGGGAGCTCAATTAACAGCTTGTATGAATGTTACTGCCTTACTCTAATTATGCATTTCTTGTTCTATCATATGCTTTCAGCCTGTTTAACATTATATGATTTTGGCGGTCTGGGACAAAAGATGCACTCTCCTGTGGGCCTACATCTCACAGTGAAACAGGAGCGAACATGAAAGATGTAACCATCGTGCGGCTAAAGATAAATAGGGCTGCAACAGAAATGTTGAGAAATCATCTCCCAGTGTGTCCGCACAATCACATCTCAATCAAACGTTATTTGTACAGCACTTTTCATACAGCACATTCGATGCAACCCGTGCTTTACATGAATTAAAACGTGACAAGCTTAGAGCAAAATTTCGACTCACCGTCGCTATGATAACAATCTGAGATGGACGCACAATGATGATACAACTGAATTTTCCTCTGTTGCAACCTAAATTTAACTTCGGTTTAATTGCAGTAAATGAATGATCTCCCCATTGTATGCCATGCAGTGTGGCCTCATTCCTCTTACAAGACTGCAAAAATCTACAGGGTAGACTAGGCTTTAAACAGATCTTTTTTTTTTACTATCATGCACATTTTTAGAGGACACTTTGACATTTCCTGGTTGAGAGAGGTAAATTGCAAGGTGCTAGTCAACCCCATCAGTTCTATAATGCAGACGAGTGCACAGTGAAACAGCTTGCTCTGGCAGATGTGCTGCTGCATTGTGCCATATCTCTGCTCCTCTCATCCAGTCCTTATCGCAAAAGTGCATTCATTTGGGAAACCGGAGCTAGACTGTGCTTTGTGCAAAGAAAATGCAGTCTACAAAGCGTAAGCATAAAAGTGAAGAGTCCAGTGTTAAAGCTAGTTTTTGGTAATACATGCAAAACAGACTGAATCATCATGATCATAGTCTTTTTTTTTTTTGCTGCACATTTTAATTGATTACCAATCGTAGTAATAAACTATAGTAATAAACATTAATCCATCCATCCATCCATTTTCTGAGCCGCTTCTCCTCACTAGGGTCGCGGGCGTGCTGGAGCCTATCCCAGCTGTCATCGGGCAGGAGGAGGGGTACACCCTGAACTGGTTGCCATCCAATGGCGGGGCACATACAAACAAACAACCATTCGCACTCACAGTCATGCCTACGGGCAATTTAGAGTCACCAATTAATGCATGTTTTTGGGATGTAGGAGGAAACCGGAGTGCCCGGAGAAAACCCACGCAGGCACGGGGAGAACATGCAAACTCCACACAGGCGGGGCCGGGGATTGAACCTGGGTCCTCAGAACTGTGAGGCTGATGCTCTAACCAGTCGGCCACCGTGCCGCCGGATACATTAATATGATATCTAATTCCAAAATAATTTGCTTTGACTTTGCGTGTAATCTTTGGCTGACAATAGCAACATGTCCAGCCCAGCCATTCTTGACATGGTGGGGAGTAGAAGTGATGTTTCTGTAAAAGAGATCAGAGAATTCTACAAAAACAGTGTTTAGAAGTGAGACAAAATCACTGGTGATGACTCATCTGTGGAGGAGACGCCTGCTTTTGTCAAGGTGAGACCACTGTAATGTTCTACAGTGTAATTTCTCAAATCTCATGGAGACTCAAATCACCTTTCTAGCCCATAAAACAAGGCTGAGAAAAAAACAATCTATATTCTTTTAACACCAGCAGCCAGAATACAGAGTGAATCTCTTATCATGAACTGCTTGTAAAGCTGTCCGCAATAAAGAAATATAATTTTATTCAACCAGGAAAAAAACTACAAATCTCTTATGTGTAGACGGCCTTGGCCAAGAGCAGCAGCAGTAGCTACAATAAGATGTGGACAAAACAGAAAAATTAGCATACAAAACAGATTAAAAAAAAAAAAAAAAAATCACTCATCAAAAATCTAAAATTAAAAGCTCCGGTTAGCTACAGACCACTGTCTAATTTTAGTTATAAACTTTTGACTGTGCATCTGAGGGAGAGCCAGGTTGAGTTTAGATGCTGAGCAGCAATGACAGCCTCACCAGCATAAGATTGAAATTTTGCAGAGGGTGTTATCATCAATACCTTGATGAAAGTGATTTTTAATTTGTAACTACAGTGTGACAAACAATGCTGCAGAACGGTTCTAAAGCATTATTTATCAAAAATGAACAATCCATTGTGTTGGCGGTATGTGATCAGTATCAACACAACACAGTGTGTTCTAATGTTGTGTATTCTCAAAGAGATTAGGGGGTATTGACAGACGGAGTGGCATCAAGGAAGTGGAGATGGCGATGTACAGAAAGCAATTCCGCAACATTGATTCAATTTAATGTGTTTTTAGACTTCTCATGGCTTTCAATGGTTCTTTGCTTACCTCAAATAAATTCCTCTAACTTGATTCTTCTCACTTTCCTTCTTCACTGCTAACTTTTCCCGAGAAGTCATTTGGATTCCAATATAGCAGTGGCTAATGCAGGTAAATGGGAAGCGGCTTCCTTGCGGCCTGCTCTATTTGTCACCAGGGTCTGCTGCTGGCACTGACACAGTCCTGGCAATAGGGTGATTAATGTGATAGGTGGAATTTGTCTCATTATGTTGACAGCGGCTAATAAATGCCTTGTAAACAGCCGGTCGCAGCTGTTAATGCATCATCATAATCCTGGATTAGGTGGTGCCAGGAATGACCAATCAATGCAATTAGTTAGACGGAATTCATTTGCCCAGACTTTTGACTTTGCTGCAATGAGTTTCAGTCCATTCAGAAACTCGATTGTGTTGCACGGTCCTTCGCAGGCTCACAAAGTGACACTGACTATCTCGCATGCAATAAAGAACATCTGCTGTAACTTCATTTGTGTCCACACTGAAGCACACAATTTGTTGAATATATGCACATTCAAGATTGAAATGACAACCGATATCCATCCTTTTATTTCGTTGGCTAAAACTCCTAGCAGAAAGTCTAGAACTGCTGCTGCTAAAAGTCATTATGTACAGTAAATGTTGCTTTGAATTCCTACCTCCCAGTGCCTCTAAGAGAAAAGACAGTTGACTTATAAATGTGAGCATTCGGTGAAGAGGTCACAAAGAATGTCATTAACATGCTGTCACTTATCTCTGTCATGGCTCACTGGTGCCAGCTCGAGTCGCTTCTTCTTGTAGGTTGTCTGTTCAGCACCTGCATGGGACCTGCTTTTGTGAATATCCAAAACCTTCAAGCACCCGGTCACCTCATCCTATTGCCAACATGCCGGACAATTGAGATGAACAATTTGCATAATGGAGCATTAAATTGGGTTCAGCAGATCCACCTCTCAGTTGTTTGCTCGCATGGTCAGCTCACTCAGACTGGCAATTTCCTCTTGAAGGTGTGACATGTATCCTCCTTACTGGAGTGGCGCTAAACTACACAGGCGGAAACATTTAAAAATATCGCTCCAAGGCATTTATTCATGCGTAATCTGTTTAATGTTCCTGAAGGTAGTCAATCATGGGTGAGATTGAATACTGAAATTAATTAGCCATCTTAGTTTCAAACATTTTTAACTCACCGTTCTCTTTATTTCAAGCCTAATTCCACCTCCATTTCCGGTCCAACGTTTCAGTAGTGGTCATTGGACTTTCTTCAGTTTGGTTGAAAGAGAATTGTCACTTTTGGATTACAATGGAATGGAAAAGGCAACATAAAAAAAATACAGTCGAATATGTCAGCGAGAGCGGCAGGGTGGGCGGCTCATTAGCACATCTGGCTCACAGTTCTGAGGACACGGGTTCAAATCCGGCCTCACCTGTGTGGCGTTTGCATGTTCTCCCCATGCCTGCGTGGCTTTTCGTCGGGTACTCCTGTTTCCTCCCACATTCCAAAAACATCCATGGTATGTTAATTGAGGACTCTGTATTGTCAGTAGGTGTGAATGTGAGTGCGAATGGTAATTTGTCTATCTGTGCCCTGGGATTGGCTGGCAACCAGTTCAGGGTGTACCCTGCCTCTCGCCCAACGTCAGCTGGGGTAGGCTCCAGATCGCTCGCCACCACTCCTGAGGATAAGCGGTATGTAAAAAGGATGGATGGATGTCAGAGAGGATTTTAAGCCATTTGTGTCACTTGCAGACAGACTATAAATGCATGACCATATAGGCCTCCGCCCCACTGCTAATCTATCATTTCCTCAACTCAACTCGAGTCAACTCAACTCAACTTTATTTTAAGAGCACTATAACAACAACAACCACAACTGTAACAAAGTGCTGTACATAAAACAGAAAACAAAATGCATAATAATACAACGATAATAAATAAATGATGACATAAATAAATGCATGAGGGTGCCGGGATGCTGAAATTATAATCTTGTGATCACAGCATGGATGACATCACTCGCATTTGCTACATGCTAAAGTTTGAATGTAAAGAAACGACTGCAGTTTTCTAACAACTGTGTGTTCGTCCATTGGCGAGTAACATAAATACAGAAGGAATGGCTCAAATCTCCTGTCCCATTTATTCCTCCCTCTCTTGCTTCACTCTACTTCAATTTAGCACCGACTCTCTTCCCTTTCCATATCTCTTCTCCATATCTTCCTGTCATTGTGTAGGTGATTTCCCTCTCCCCGTCTAGAGTCTGTAAAATAAACTCAAATCCCTTGAGATGCCCTCAATTATTATGGTCATTCTTTTTTTAAAAATGTTTTTTTAAACAGAATCAAAAGCTGGTATTTAGCTTCACGTCAGCGCCTTTCGGCTCTGTGGCCACTTGCACTTAAAGAGCAACTGAGAGGTGAGACTGGCAGGCCATGATTGATGTGTATGCTGTGTGAGTAGCAGGGGGAATAAGACTGAGCCATTGCTGCCTTCTTCTTCAACCATGTCACCTTTGTGCTGGTTCCTTTGTCTGGGGAGAACACTGTTGAGATGACAATGGTCCTTGGTCTTCATGTTTTGTTAACTGACCACGAGAAGGGACATATTTTAGCTCGGTTGAAGGAAAAGACTGCACTGCTAAAATGGATTGATAATCCACTCATATGGTGTGCAACATTTGCTACATCCCTCTCAGAAGAGATACATTTTAAGATGGCAAGATGGATCTATAGCCAATTGAAGGGTGATCCATCCATGCAGTAGATGGCTGTATGGTTGAATATATCCGAGGATCAATTGGTGGATTGATGTACAGACAAAAGGATAGGTGTATGCATAATGCACGAGACATTCACATTAACAATACGGAACTTAAATTGTGAAAACCTCAAAGGAACTGAAATGATCAACTGAATGATAGAATGATATAATATGTAAGCCAAGTTGGATGGCATGACAATGATTGACCAATTAGATATGAGATAATAGATAGATAGCGACCAAGTCAAGGTGTGCCCTGCTTCCCACCCAGATTTAGCTGGCATAGGCTCCGGCATACCCGCAAACCTAGTGAGGATAAACGGTATAGAAAATGGATGAATGGATGGTTAGACACACAGACAGACAGACAGACAGACAGACAGACAGACAGACAGACAGAGAGACAGAGAGAGAGAGAGAGAGAGAGAGAGAGAGAGAGAGAGAGAGAGAGAGAGTACATACATAAATCTGCAGATAATGAAAAAGTGCGGCCCAGACCAGTACCCTATAGAATCCGTACGTTCCTCACCAATGTTCAAGAGAGACAGATCCCCCGTCTGAAACTCTGTGGTTGTCTTGTCAGGTAAACTGTAATCCAATGGAATCAGATTTGTGCCAAAAAGAATCACATAAAACTTTATAAATAGCAAACATAAAACACAACTTCTTGAATCGAAAACAAAAAAGAAGACTTGGAGAGATATAATCTAACTCAAGTAAAAAAATAAAACTAATGTTATTAATTGCATTGGAAATCTTTTCTGCTTGCGATTATGATATTCATGTTTGCGCCACTTGACTTTTTGCATGCGTTCCAATTCCGGTGCTGCTACTGCCTGACTTTTTGCGTTTTCTTCTTGGCATAAACCTCACTGGGTTTTTTCACACTGAACAGCGAGCAACAAGAATGCAAGATACAATTTTCGATCACCTTAAGGAAGTGTAAGTATCTAACATATATTTTGTCAATGGTGTACTAGGAAGAAATGATGTTGTAACATTATGCTTGTAACATATTAGAAGCACAGCTACAGTTTATCAACAATTTAGCAGTGAATAACCATTGGCTATATTGCTAACGTTAGCTACCACACTGACTCACCGGTTTACTATACACTGTAAGGCCATTGACCACAATTCTTTATCATCTTATGATGACCTGAGAGTTACATTACCGAATAAAATTAAGCAATTTTAGCCGCAATGGCTTAAAGAAAGAGTTAGCATAATAGGGTAGAACAAATCCTAAATAAGTTGTAGGAGTTCCCCCAAGAACTTGATTATATTCAATATCTACTGTTAAAGTTAGCCAGTCTGTTGACAAAAAGAAAACAACGTAATTTCTGTGTATAATGCCCACCCATGTATAATACGCACCCCCAAAGTTGACCTAAAAATTCTGGAAAACACTTCTACCTCTGTATAATGCATTTTTACAATGCATGATTTTGCTTCTCCCCAAAATCAGATCAAAACATCAAGTATTGTCTGTATTTGTATTTTTTTCAAGATAATTATTCTGAAGTTAAGCACTTTATTTGAACATGTAATATTTTCTTTGTATTTACTTGCTCTTATTTTGAAATTCACAGCCCTACTTTTATTTAGTACATGGGTGATGGGTACAATTCTTTAAAGAAAATATGAAGGGGCAGGTGAAACACATTTAATTCTATTTTAATGCAATTCAAATTAAACTGTCAAGCATTTCAGAAAAGCATTATCGTCAAACAAACATAACCATAAAGAAATTAATGATGGTTGTTGTTCAGTCATCAGTCATATTTAAAAAAAAACAATATTTCACAAATTCTGCCAGAGTATGTAAACTTATGAGCACAACTGTACATATTCTGCAGTCATATGTACCCCTGTCATATTGGAATGAAAGTGTAGGCTACACCTTTTCCATAACCTCTAGGTGGCGGTGGTATATTAGAATGAAAGTGTACAGCTTTTTCATAACCTCTAGATGGCGTCATACATTTATAAAATGGGAAACTTTTCTTTAATTTTCCCCTATAGCTATGTATAATGCCCCAGGTAGCCCCCAAGGACCACGAGAAGCCCGCAGGCATGTTTTCCCCCAGAAGTGTGTATCAAACTGGTAGCCCTTCGCAGTATCAGTACCCAAGAAGTAATCTTAGTTTCAAAAAGGTTGGTGACCCCTGATGTAGATGCTATTCGTAAGCCTATCTATGGAATTTTGCATTGTTAGCATTAAGCTAAGAGGACTGAAGGAAAAGCTATGTGGTTGTTTTAAGATACTGGTACTCAGTTTGTAATTTTCTTTGTTTTATGCATATCTTAACAATAAACTTCAACTGACAGAGGCATTAAACAGCCTGAAGCCTTTTTTGAAGAATTGCTTCGTATCTGCCAAACTGCTGCTCGTTGTCAAGTGAGTTGAGTTCACTGCCTCCACACAGCGCTCTATCTAAATTTTTTGCTCACAAAGTGAAAGCAAAAAAAAAAAAAAGAAAACTCGGGGTAAGTCAGGTCACTCAAATCTCAAGGTACCACTGTAGTGCTGTTGGAGCTAATTTGCAAATTTTTTCCCGATGTCTGCCTGAAATGAGTTCCTGCTGCCTCAGCCCCGTCGTTTCTCTGCTGTGGGTAGACAGCTGCCTCTTTGCCCCCAGTTCCAAGGACGCAGCATAGTATGACTGAGCAATTCTCACTGGGTGCCCCACTCTACCTAACAAAATCCATCCATCCATTTTCCATACCGGTACAGGTTATCCTGTTCAGGGTCACGGGGAACAGTAGCCTCTCTCAGGCGAAAGGGGCAAATGGCGGACTACAGCCGGGACTAGTCAATAACAGCGCACATGTAGAGCCTGAAAACCTTTATAGACAATTCTTCACACTTGCTCTCACACCACAGAATGTGACGTGAACCCCCGCTTTTCTGTGCAGAAGTCAGGCGAGTAAACTGCTACACCATCAGTGATTACCCAGCAACAAGAAGATGCAAAAATAAGTTTTATATTGAGTCACTGAAAGTATTTGCTGTCGGGAGTTTGATAATTGCCTTTGGAAGATAAATGGGGAGTTAAAAGAAACTGACAGTAAGTGAATATAGTACTCTACAGTAGTCTCCCACGCTTGGTGCCCCACACTTTATTTCATGTAAAAACTGCCACTGAATGACTGATGTCACTCTTTACTCATATGTTTGCATCGTCTGGCTAAAACAGGTGCGTCTAAACTACGGCCCAATTCGTTCGTTAATCTGGCCCATATTTGTTGCATTTACATGATTGAGCCATATTGTACTGTAATTGGTTAATTCTATTGTATTGATTTTTAAAAAATTAAATCATCTCATTTCATAATTGGTTAATTCAATTAAAAAATATTTTTTTATTAAATAACTGGTTAATAAATTATAATTACATTAAGAAATGAATGAATGAAAAATAAGCATAAATTATTTTATTCAAAACATTATTATTATTAAGCAAATTTTCCCTAATTTGTTTGTTAATTTAGCCAAATAATGTTTCCTGAGTTATTATAAATAATAACAAAATTGTAGTTAAAAAACAAGTTTACATGTGCATTCAAAGGGTTTTTAACAATTGTTTAATTAATTGCAATTATAAATAACATACTAAAATAAACCAGATCACTGATGGTGCAGTGGTACAGTCGCCTGACGTCTGGGCAGGCAATGTGGGTTCAGTACCTAGTCATTGACAGTGTAAATGTGAGAGTGAATAATTATTGCTAAACTGACTGACTGGCGACCAGTCCAGGGTGTAGTCAGCCCGAAGTGAGCTGGCTCCAGCTCCCCGCAACCCTGAACAGCGGTATAACAACATTTCTGTACCGCTTCCATTTGACATATTTTAAATACATTTTTAACTTTTCTTTATTTAAACTCATCTACGAATGTTCTGTCTTTGTCTGTCGATTTTAAAAGATAAATGTGACCCTTGAGAATAAAAGTTTACCAACCCTTGGTCTAAATCAAATTTCAAGCCAGGTGATAGGACTCCATAGGGTCTGGCTCTTTTCAGGCAAATCCACACGGTTCTTTTTAGCACTTTACTATTCATGTTCATCTTAAAACATTGTTTTTAAAAAAACATTTTTTTTTATTTTTTATATGTACAGGAATATGTGGCACACAATTGTGAGCCAAGAAGCTGGCAGTAGCTGTCAAAGGTCATATCAGCTATTTTTTCCCTCAGAATGCAGCTGGTTGCTTTTTCGAGCATACTGTATTTACTCCTTGCTCATTCGGGATCACACGGTGTGGGCGACACAATGTTTTGAAGCTTCAAACTGAAATTCTATTCTTCTCAGATACAGTCCTCTGTTCTCTCCCTATTTGGTAGAAAGATTAAGCCAAGAGTTACTGCATGTGTGATCTAATTTACCTCTATCACACAAATAATAAGTAAAAATCTCCAAACAGGCATTGACGAAATACATGTAAAGGTCACATTTCTGTTGAACGTCTTGATCAGGTTAATGCAAGTCCATCCGAATTCCTGTCTCATGGGTGCCTCTGACACCAGATTAAAAACATCCCGCTTTCTGAAAGCAACACTTTTCTTCATCCTATTTTAAATGTCATGCCTGAAAGAAAACTCAGCTGAGTGTTTGCCCCTCCATGCTCTAGATCCATACCATTAACATAAATGGAGAACCCATTACTTCAGCCCTGATGGAGCCGATTATGCAGGGAAAATAAAGGCAGACAGAAGGAGTCTTAATTACAAAAAGACCTTTGTGGCCTTTCCTCCATCACCAGTGTAGCAGCAACATGTTGGTGGTGGCTGAGTCACTAATTGCCCGATAGTAATGGCTGACGAAATGACAAAGTGGATTGATCCTTTTGGCATATTGCTTTACAAAATAGAGCTTTTGCGCTGCCACATAACAAAATGCGAAGCCGCCCCGACCCTCTCACAACACACAAACAAAGGCCTCTTTTACGCACCATAAATGTAGCCCTCACCTTGCATTAGATGTCAAATATAATGTGTCACACTCTTAATAGCACTTCTAATGAGAATATCCAGTGCGGTGCATGGTGGGCTGAGGAACATAATGCAAACGTCCTCTATCTCCTGAAGCAGGGGTGCAGTGAAAACCCACCTGGTAGCACAGCCAGTGTAGAGAAGTGAGGCTTACTGCTTCCATGTCACGCCTGTCAGAATGAGAGATGGGCTGAAAGAGGGGCAGATAGCACGAGTACGGGTGCTATGAGCAAATGAGTAGCGGGCGGAGGGAGGGACCAGCTGCTGGGTTTATCTCTGATGCAGCTGATTAAAAAAAGAAAAGAAAAATACATCCCTGTTGGATTACTGCGAGAATATTGCAGCTGTTATACAGTATCTATTGAAGGCACAGCAAATGACAAAATGACAACTGGTTTACTCTCACTATATGTAAAGTGCCTTTGTCAGAATCACTCCGTCATCATGCAAATGTAGCAGAATAAGGAATATCTGAGTGCCTATTATACAGTCGGTGGCCAACCATTTTCCCACATACCATACAATGATACCGTAAGTCTCTTAAAATGTGTTTCCTTCATTTTATACCATGTCTTTAATGGCTGTACATGATGTTGTACATGTCCTACACCCTAATCTGCTTACTATAGCGTGTGAAATAAGTGGTTAAAGTGGTACTATTTTTTTTTTTTTTTACATGGTTTTATTTTCCACAAGATATTTGATAAAGCAAGTATTTTGAATTATGCATATTCTATTTTCATAATCCATATAAACATTTTGCATGTGTTGCCCAGCCTGTCATTAGGGTGTAACTGCCCTAGGATGTTTCCAGTGACATTAAGGACCTATTTAATCCTGTGACCATTGGCACTTATTCCAGAGTTTTGGATTCATAAATGACAAAATGTCTGATGGCTTGATCAAGAGATATTACTCAAACAGAGAACAATAATTAGCAACAGTAGGTATGAGAAAAACGGACCCATTTATTATTAACCAGTGGTCACATAAAGTCATTTAAACATAGGAATGTACTACAATTGAATAAAAGAAAAATTATATTAGAAAATAAAATAATAACTTCAATAAAACCAGCAATAAGAAAATATATACATACATTTAAATTGCAACATAACTACTGCTTAACTTAAACATAAGTATAATCTACCTTTGAATAGATTAAATAAAACATAAAAAAATTGTCTGGCAACCAGTTCAGGGTGTACCCCGCCTCCTGCCCGAAGATAGCTGGGATGGGCTCCAGCACGCCCGCGACCCTAGTGAGGAGGTGCGGCTTGGAAAATGGATGGATGGATGGAAATTTAAAAACATGAAAAATAACATCATTAAATAATCAATACCAAATATACTTTTAAATTCAGTTATATTCACTGTCAGTATATGGCGCGAACAGAATTTGGTTTCTCTACATGTGCGGCAATGCATCTGGTGTATAGTTTTATTCGCTGTTCTTGCTGTGCACATCTTGACCTCTGAGGGGCAGTGTGGTGCACGCAATGAGATAGACACTTGCAGTAACAAGGAAAGTCGAAGAAGTCACAATTGAATATTTTCCTAGAACTCGTTTTATACAGAGTTTGACGAATATATGCCTGAGAGTATTGATATACTGCTTTTTTTGTATGGGTTCATACAGTTTTTGTGTACCAATATTCATGATTTTAAAAGATAAGAGTTTGATGTAAATTTCCGTGAGCTCGTCAATGGTGTTTTTCATTCATTGTGTCTGAGCTAGTGAGTTTTGTGAGCAAAAACGAAGAAAGACACAAAGTCTGTTATGTATTTGAACTTTCAATAGGTATGATTCTTCAGTTATGTGTGTTTAGTTTTACAGTTAACCTCAACTGTAGTGTCAATAAACAACTCTAAGCAGGTAACATTCACTCTTACTCCTTGTTACTATGTTATCACCTTAGCAACCTTTTGTAGTGCTCACGTGGGCGCTGTTGGATAGAAGCCCCGGAGCGCAGCATTGAGTGGTTTGTAAGAGTGGTAAAATCGGAGATTTTCGATCCAGTGCGAGCCGATTCGATACTTGTTTTTTTTTTTTGCTGACATCGGATATAAGATCGGATCGGGACACCCCTAGATGGTAGTTTTCTAACAATAAGCGACGTTGTGTTTTTTTCTGTATAGTAAGCACACATGGAGAGGAAAATGCTTATAACCTCCATTAAATCCAAAATATTGGCCAATCATTGTAATATTTTGAGAGGTTGAGTAGGGATGTCCACGTAAATGTTGGTGATGATTGGTGACAAGTTGGGGACATTAAGCCACATACAGTATATGATTGCTTGGGTTCATGAGGCTTAAAAGAATGTGGCAGTCGCCCGCCGTGTTTGTATCGATTTAATTGATGACACCCTAATCAATTATTGATTTTTTTCAGCATATTAAATTAGCCATTGAATATTTAATTTTGGGGTGCAATATCTGTTGCTCTGAGAGTGCAACGATATACAGTATGTCCATTTGTCCATGCTGGTCTATGCAGTTTCTCCAGTTGTTTTCTGTCTTTCTTTTTTTTTTTATTTCCATAAAAAGTTGTCATTTTAGAGGTGGGAAATTTCTACCCAACAGCAACAATCCATAAAATCTGACTAATTACTGCAACTTTATAATATAGTACATTCCTTATGCCACACCGGCTATGCAGTGAATTTGGTTCTGCCACGAACGTCACACCGAGACATGTCGATTTTGGCGATGAAAAAGGGGCGTTCCAAAGGCAATTAGTTAGTCACCATTTGCTCCAAAATGGATTGATGTTATTCGAAATGACTGCCAGCATCATTGTCTGGAACAAACAAACAAAAAATGCATAAAATCTACTTGTTAGTGAAATATGGACCATTTGAACCCACAGTCTCTTTAAGCAGTTTGTCTGTCTTCAATGGAGTCTGAAACAGTAGGTAGTAGAAGAATACAGTAAATATTTACAGTTATGCTTTGTAATTTCCATCAAATTATGTGTCTGTTTGGTTGTTGTCAAGCTAAGCATGTCCACTTTGCCATAATGAAATATCAAATGATTAAAAAAACAAACAAAAAAACCTTTGCTCAGTCAAAGTCCACCATGTGCTCGTTGAATGCTAACATTAAAAACACATATTTTGACTTTTTTTTGCCCCCCCCCCCCCCCCCCAAAAAAATATAAACTAAGCACTGCGGCAACTTTAAAGGAAAAAAAAAAAAAATATTTCCAACACAAAACATTATTGCGTAAACCACACATACTTTGAAAGTTAAGGTAACTAAAATGCAGTTTTAAGTTCCATTGTAATTTTAAATGAAGAGTTTGGTTTTAGTCAGTAATTACTTTTTCAAATTATATTTAGCTGCCATTGCACAAAAAAGTCAATTTTCCTCCATCAAAACCTATTCAGCTCAAGCCAGACGATTGCAGTAATTGCCTTTTTATGATCCACCTTTTTATTCAAATTAATGCAGTGGCTCTATCACTCTAAGATCTCGCTATCTATGTACTGTACACGTCAGAGCAGAAATTAGAGTGTGATCACACACTTGTCTGTTCTGCTCTTCCCACAGCTGTCTTTGAACTTTGCGGGTTGCAGAGATGAATGAAGATGCAAGGTCGTTTGGATGACTTTTAAGCAGAAGTCAACATTAATAGAAACACACTGACAATTTCTTATATAGGGTAAAAATTAGAAAAATAATCATGTACACTTAAGCACAAGTATTATAATAATATGCCTGTTTGTAACCCTTCGGAAATGTTACACTGGGCATATTTTTCTATAAAACGTCGTGAGAGATAAGCCGATCTTAAAATAGTGAATTCTCCAGTTTCATAATCTGTCTGGTACATATTTGCAAAGCTGAGATGACATGCTGTTTCCTTGATGGACGAATAAATATGACCTAACGATGCGGTGACACGGTCGGGTTGTTGCAATTTCTCTCCCAGAGCCTCCATATTGACGAGTTTCTCGCAATTTGCCGCCACCTATCCAGACAGCTGGGCACAATTGTGTTTGGCAGATGTCAAGGCATCCTGGCAAGACAACACAAATGTGGCACAGTTGGACTGTGTCGGCTACCAAACGGGACATTCCCTCCTTTCAAAGTCACCACCAGAGGACACTGTTGATATATCAACCTCTTCACTGTATATGAATGTTGATGCCCTTGTCTGTTTTATAGATCAGCGGTTTAGATCATACCTTTCGAAATGAGAGTGCTTCAAGGAGTTACATGATTTAACTCTTTAATAACCTCTGGTGAACAGAGTATTTCAGGGGTTAAGATAAGAGACGATGATCACTTGTTACTGTGCTAAGCATGTACAAAAAGAGAGAGAGGAATAACAGAGGTGTAGCTAATAATGAATATGAAAACCCATTTGAGCTAAACCCGTTTCAGACTGACACAGTAATATCCTCTGCTGATTCCTAAACGACTTTCTGTCATGTTGACACCGTTACAGCTTTTGTCCTGCACATTGGATGTGAATGCAGAAGCCTAATCATAGAGGAAAAAAACTATTAGGCGGTATTGCATTATTTCCCTTCTCGCTGTAATTATCCCTACCCCCATTCACATGAGCACAATCATTTTGTCCCACAACATTTAAATCAAACACACGCTGACACTGCATTCATTTCACATGGGTAGACAATGACCGAAAATAACAAGCACCACATTCCTGAAATTTGCATAAATATTCTATCATCGTGACACAATAACAGTTGTGACTGTGCAATATGATCATTTTTGGACAAAGTACGTTCTCCCAAGATTACTGTTAGATTATACAGTGGAACTTTACAAACGAAAACATTGGAAAAGGCTCTCACCATCATCGCACACTATACAGAAGACACCTGCATATTCGCAAATCAGCATTCGCAAATCTACCTCTTTTTTGATTGTAATGTGGCACAAAAACAGTATTGGAATTATTTGTTTTTGTGGAAAAGTACTGTTTACATTATGAATTATTTTTTATTATATTGTAGTAAAGGTTGAAGCCGTTTGAAGAGCGATAATAGCTAATATTTCTTTTTTTTTTTTTTTAGGTGTTACTGGAACTAGTAAGCATTGCATGTGAATATTCATTTTTGCTTCATTCAAAATTAGCGCTGCAATGTCTTTATTGACCCCAAACCACCGGATCCACAAAGGGATGACACATACTGCTGCCGGCTGTAGAGAGCTTTGGCGTTGTTCCATGAGCTATTGTTCTGGACTTCACTGGTTTTGTTGCTGTATTTAGTCTTAGTTTAGCAAAACCTTAGCGAGCCAACATAGACATTGGCGCTGCCATCTTATCTACCCACTCCCACCGTCAGTCACATCAAATCCAACATGGCTGATGCTAGAGCTGTGATTGGTTTAGCGGACGTTAACAATAACCGTTCATTGTCTCAATTGAAGAAACGCTTAAGTATAATAAATATTATAAATCCTGTAGACCAGTATTTTGCCAGAACAATTAAAAAAAAAAAATTAAAATGGTGTGACTTTTTTGCCACATCAATCCCAAATCTCAGCCCGAAACGTCTGCCTACTCGCACAAGAGCCATCTGCCTTCTACTGCAGAGTTTATTTGAGCTAACAACTAGTTTGATGTTTTTTGGCATGTGTACAGGCAAAAGTAACCGCTTGTTGTCTCAATTAAAGAGAAGCTACACTATAACACAAATAATTACGCCTGTTGACATTTAGGTCAGGTTTAGCTTTACAGTAAGTTGGATCTAGAAAGGGCGGGACGGTGGCCGACTGGTTAGAGCGTCAGCCGCACAGTTCTGAGGACCCGGGTTCAATCCCCGGCCCCGCCTGTGTGGAGTTTGCATGTTCTCCCTGTTCCTGCGTGGGTTTTCTCCGGGCGCTCCGGTTTCCTCCCACATCCCAAAAACATGCGTGATTTGGAGACTCTAAATTGCCCGTAGGTGTGAATGTGAGTGCGAATGGCTGGCAACCAGTTCAGGGTGTACCCCGCCTCCTGCCCGATGACAGCTGGGATAGGCTCCAGCACGCCCGCGACGCTAGTGAGGAGAAGCGGCTCAGAAAATGGATGGATGGATGGATCTAGAAAGGGAATTCCAGAACAATAGCTCCGTGGAACATCGCCACCCCTCTCTACAGCCGGCAATATGTGTTATCACTGTGTGGATCCAGTAGTGTCGGGTCAATAAAGACATTGTAGCGCTGATTTTGAATTAAACAAAAATTAATATTCACATGCAATGCTTACTAGTTCCAGTAACACCTTAAAAAAAAAAAAAAGAAATATTAGCTATTATCGCTCTTCAAACACCTTCACCATTACTGTACATGCGTATCAGGTGACTTCGAAGGATAAATACCTTTCAATTTCCATCTAGAATGAATGTTTTTCTTTACATTATTTCCTAGAGGAAAATTTGTTTTGAAATGATCACTTGAAAGGAGAACAGCGTCACACATCCACTGCATTGGCAAACACATATTGACTGAACGCAATAGATATTTGCGGTTATCACGAGATACACGTACAGTGACAGTCATATAATGTATTTCTTCAAAAACATTGCTTATATTGAGACATACACTGTATCAATTGAGTATGAAAACCTGCTGTGCCTTCAGTTTACACATTTTTAAAGCCTGTCTGTACATACACACACAACACCTCATTCTTCTTAACCTTTCGGCTTGTCCCTTTAGGGGTCGCCACAGCGCGTCATCCTTTTCCATGTAAGCCATATCTCCTGCATCCTCCTCTCGAACACCAACTGCCCTCATGTGTTCCCTCACGACATCCATCAACCTCTTTGGTCTTCCTCAAGCTCTCTTGCCTGGCAGCTCCATCCTCATCATCCTTCTACCAATATACTCACTATTTCTCCTCTGGACGTTTCCTGAAGTCCACGATCATGTCTACTGTATTGTGCGTGTTCAGCTCCAGGTTGTGTTGGCTGCACCCAAGCTCCAGCCGCTTTTTTCCCCTGGTGGGACAATCAGTGTTCTGCTTGTATTTAGGGAGTTTGGGTTGGAGTTTTGCTTTGTTAAAGTCACCAAGAATAATGAGGGGTGAATCTGAGTGCCCTTTTTTCCAAGTCCATTTACTTGGTCAGCCAGTGTTTGCAATGCGGTGTTCGTGTTAGCCTGGTGCGGGGATGTAAACACCGGTGAGTATGAATGAAGCAAATTTACGCTTTAAGTAGAATTACTTACAGTTCAAAAACAGTGACTCTAAGTTCAGGCTGCAGTGTGTGCTGAGCTCAGTGACATACATTTTTCATTGATTTAGAAGCATATTCCGCCACCTTTTGTTTTTCCTGATAGCTTCGTGTCACGGTCCACTCGTTGTAGTTGGAAGCCGCGCAACAGTACGGCGCCGTCGGGGTTGCATTCACAAAGCCAAGTCTCCGTGAAGCAGAGGGCGGCAGAACGTGTAAAATCTTTACTGGTCTTTGTGAGAAGAGGAAGCTCGTCCATTTTGTTGGGTAGAGAGCGTAAATTTGCGAGGTGAATCGACGGTAGCGGCATTCTAAAAGCACGCTGTCGAAGCTTAACCTGCACTCCGCCACACTTACCTCTGTGGCGTCATCTTCTCCTCCTCCATGCCCCATAGAGTGCAGACGCACCACAAATGAGTATCTCCAAGAAAAAACTTTGTGGATTTGTGAAAGTTCGCGAAAGATGGTTCGGAGTAGACTCCTTAATGTTTAGCATGTCTTCCCTAGTGTAATTAAGTCACGTAATGTCTCCAAACACGAAAAAAAAAAAAAGACAGAAACAGGGACAGGCACAACAACACACAATTTACCCTGTTATTTGGCTTAAAGTCTTCTCAACTAATTCCACTAATGTCAACTAATTCCACTAATGTCAACTAATTCCACTAACCGGTTCATTGCTTTGGCGCAATGATGTCAGATTATTTACATATCTGATGTAGATATCACCATCCCAGTGACACAGTGGAAACACAAAGATGGACACATTACTCTTGCAGACCATTCCATGGTAAACACTTGTTTTGGAAATTCAATCAGGAAACAATCTTGTCTTTTGTAGTTTTAATAATATATTTGCAAAGAGAAAGAGAGCGAGTCAAGAGAGGTTACAGGTGCTCGCGTCTCTGTCCGTCTTTGAAGAAGACGGAAGAGCAACGTACGGTCAAACTAAAATTGGAGTGAGATGAGGGAACTAGAAAGACAGACCTATTCATACAGTTATCTTATCTTGTCCTTGAAAGAAAAGGGAGGTTGGTACAACCACTTAGACAGGATGACAGAAGGGAAGAAAAAAAAGAAGCTAAAAAGTCACACAAGAACAAAGAACTATTGAAGTAAACCACGGGATAATACATCCATCCATTTCCTGAGCCGCTTCTCCGCACAAGGGTCACGGGAGGTCTGGAGCCTATCCCAGCTATCATCGGGCAGGAGGCGGGGTACACCCTGAACTGGTTGCCAGCCAATCGCAGGGCACACATAAACAAACAACCATGCGCACTCACATTCACACCTAGGGGCAATTTAGAGACTTCAATTAACCTACCATGCATGTTAAACTAAACTATGGGATAATACAATAAAAGAGTAGATTGACTATATTTTGTCATTTTGCCATAACAAATCCCCTCTTTTGACAATCAATTCATCAATCAATCAATCAAATAAAATGAAAAAATTGTAAATAACGGCGTGATATGGATAACGTATTAAACAAATAACCTGGAAAAAAAAACATCCATGGTTTCACACCATAATATAGGTTCGAGAAAACCCTTCATAAACAGGTCGTAAGTCAATCTCACAAAAGAATCCGAGTCTGGGTCAGTCGTATCATTGAAACAGTCAGCGTGAGGAAAATGTTTAGGAAAACATGAGTCAAAAGTAAGAGAGGAGAGTGATAGAGGGTCAGTAGGGGCCACACGCGTATATTGGACAAACGCAGAGCCAACAATGCACAAGAAGAGCAACATACGATATAGCCAGACGATGAGAGAGACGTGGCTTACCATTTGGGCACATCCAAACACCATCCACAAAAGATGCGCCATACTGATGACACAAAGTGTATTCAGTGAGAGTAGATAGTGAGTGAAGTTCAGTGAGAAGAAGAGGGGCATGCGAGGGAGGGGGTGAGTGAGGAGAGGAGAGATGGAAAGATGGAGGAGGTAGGAGCGATGCAGCCCGGGCTTTGGCATCTGCATGTGCATTCCCTTGAGAGACAGGGTCAGACATGTTGGTGTGTGCTGTACATTTGTAGACAGCAGTAACAGAAGGGAGGAGGATGGCATCGAGGAGAGTGACAACCTCGTCATGGTGAAGAATAGGTTTACTGTCAGATTTCAAAAAGATACGATCGAAGCCATGAACCACTCCGAAGGCATAATGAGAGTCAGTTTAGATTGTGACAGATGTACCTTCTGCTAGGCGGCAGGCCTCCGTCAGCGCCATCAACGCAGCCGCTCGCGCCAAGTAATAATGTCAAAGGATTGGTGAGGAAGCCACAATGTGTAAAGCATCAACAACAGCACTGTGTTGTAGTGGAGCCAACGACAGACAGGAGAGAGGAGCGTTGCTCCTGTAAGATAGAATACACACAGTGAGGAATGTACAAAGTTAGCGGAGAGCACACCATCTAGTCACGTGCGACGAGAACAGAATGTTTACAGGCGACCACTGCGCAAAGGCACGCAGGAAGTCCCCGCCACTGGATCAAGTTGACAAAGGGAAGTACTCCATTGGGCGAAGGTCGCCATGACGCTTGTCCACAAACTGAAGAAAGGGCTTGGATGAATCAGGAAGCCCAGGAGTTGATGTACGCTAATCGCGCTGAAGTCTGCTCCGCCGGAGAAATGTGCACATAAAAACACACAGCTGCGCATAAACACACAGACAACACAACATAAAAAAAAAAACGCAAGACAGCTGCGCAAAGTCATGACTGGAGGTTGCAGCAGATATCAAACCTTATAAGGATTAAGTATCTGTTTATGTTGAAATTGTTAAAATTGTACTATAATTAACTTTGAATGCACACTGATAATTATCCAAATTATCCAAACTTAATTCAATCAATATTATTATTTTGTGTAAACGTTGAGTTGTACAATTCTAAGATTTTGAGCAGCCTCCTTTTCTCTTTATTTTCCCCCAATGGAATCTGTCTTGTTATCAGGAGGCTACTTCCTTTCAGGTCTCTGGGACTCATTCTCACTCCTACTACTACAAATAAACAAACAAAACAAAAAAACTATCACAGTGTCACACTAGTAAATCACCAATCCTCCAAAAAAACCAAACAATTCCCACAACTTATTTTCCCCATGCAACAACAGCTCACGATGCATTATACATGAGTAATAACACCACAGATACATAGCGTCCACAGCGAACAACAGATCTTCTTGTAATCAGTCAAACAACGCATTTCAACGCATTTCCACCAAACACTTTGGCCGAGATTCCAGCATTCGTCTCTCAAACACCACACACATGCATACATACACCAGCGCACCAGTAATCAGTAGACTGCACAGTCACTCACACCAACTCATTTTCGTCCATAGGTGAACACACGTCTTGTCAGTCAGGTATTCTTATGTCTTCAGTGTCAAATACCTTCAAAGCTTTTCTTGTCATTTTAATTGCTATAAAGCACTTGGTGTTACATTTTTCATGTATAAAGGTGCTACAGTATATAAATACATTTGCTTTGATCATTTGACAGCATTTGAAAGAAACATTGTTTCAAACAAAACTGTTAACTCTGTGAGTGCAAACAAATCGTGGTTCTGAACTCAGTGTTGTCAATTGCGCATTTTCACAAAACTGATATTCTCCCCCCTCACAGTAAGTACGGTAGTCAACATATTGCTTTTCACATTTGTTTAACCAGGATTTGGATTTATCTGATACCCCCCAAAAAATAAGTCTTGGTTTATTTCAACATTTCAATCATCAATTAATGCATTTTAATTCTTTTTCCCAGACCAAATGTCCACTAGTCAATAGTTTCTCAAAACCTTGCAAAATTAACCATCCTACATTTCAGGTGATTCTTCGATCACGTTCCATTAGGCCCCTTGCCAAGTTACACCATCCCCGGCCTACTGTAGAATTGTTCAAGCACTTCCAAACCGCTACGCCTTAGGTCCCAGACCAAACATCTACGCGGGGACTAGATCCTCAGACAATTTCAAGTAATACTACTACATTTCAGGTAGTTCAATATTCTTATCTGCATTAGTCATGGTTGTTGTGATGGGACTTCATAGATGCATACATTAACTCCATAAGGGTGTAAATGAATGTCTGGTGGTGACTGTTCATTATATAACTACCCTAAGCGAGTGCCAAGCGCGTCTTCATTGCAAAAAATAACAAAAAGAAACAGCAATGTTGAATGCATGTGTCTGTATAGTGTATCACCAGTCAAGCGCCGCTCTATCTTTGGGGCCGCCGGGAATCAGCCAGAGGTCAGACAAACTGGGTCCCCCACCATCGATCGCCACCATGCTTGCAAAAGGCTTGCCCTTTTTTTTTTTTTTTCTCCGGCCAGGCTCTGATCCATTGTCCATCCAATGTCCCTTCTTTCCACAATGGAAGCATATTCACCCCTTTTGCGTCCCCTCCCTTGTCCAGTATTCACCATCAACCTCCTCAATTCTGGTTCAGCGGTGCTTGGTGTCCATGAGGCCGTCATCGAGTGGCGGTGTCGGAGGGAGGCGGCTGCTCTTGTTGTGACACTGCAGCAGGCTGTGTGGGAAGGGGGTGGGGGTCGGGGGGGGGGGGGGGGCGGGGGACACAGTGCTACGTGTGGAGGGCAGTGCTGTTGGTCTTCTTCCAGATTGCACTCTTCTTGATCTTTGTCATAGGGTGATTGATTTGTGGAGGACACTGTGGAACCCAGCTCGCGGCAACAACCTGACATCCTCTCCTTGGCCAACTCGGACAGATTAGACAACAGGCCACACACAGTTATCTGTAAATTGCCCTACACATAGTATGTCAGAAAGCTTCTGTCCCTGTTTGCATCTAAATCTAACAGTCAACCACATTTCTCTAAAAGTTCAAAATCCTTTACTTTAATTTTTTTGTTCTTCCTCAAACAACTTTCCTTTCCCCTCACCCTATTTTTTTTTTTAGTTGTTGTAGCTGTCTTGTACTCAGGCTCCCTGTTGCTGGGAAACCACATTCATTTATCCAAATCTCCATGCGTTCCACAGACTTCGCTCCTTAGTTTTCTTTCATACGAGACATAATAGGTGATGGGTGTACAACTTGTGCACTGGTAATTCGGCCATACTCTTTTTTTTTTTTTTTTTTTGCTCTTCCCACTTGCCATTTCCAGCACCCGTTAGAAGCGCTTCTCTTTTTTTACAATATTTAAACGTCTTCGGAATTGTTGGGGACCCTTTCCTCTGATTGTCGGACTCTAACCTGGGGACCTGAACCTCTACCGCCAGCAAGAGAACTAAATCTCCCAGCAGTGAAGCGGCGCAGGCAAGAGGTGAGCATTTCCTTGTATATACCGACGACTATTATAGTTACTATGCACTGGGGAGTAGGAAAAAAAGACCCACACAGTACTTTTCAGTACTGTCGTCTGTGCTTTTGCCTATATGACAAGCCAACAGACACACGGCAAAGACTTTGTGTGTGGCGTGTTGTAACGCAACTCGAGCGAGGGCACACAATATATTATTACTGCATACTATGTAAAAGCTTGTGCCGTGTCACTGAAACATATATGAATATATAATACGTATAGTCGTGCTAAAAAATATTGCCACCCCTGGGGTCGCATTATTTCAAGCCATGAGTGTATAAAAAGACATGCTTTTGACATACCGTCACATCGAGCCAGTGGCCACTCTCTTTTTCTGTTGCACAGCTGCTACTTGGCTGCTCGTCGCCGTCACTGTCAGGTTCCGACCTCCTGATCGGCTCAAACATGTACGTACAGGTTTGACGATGCCGAGTTAAGTTGGGTGCTCCTGTACGTCGAAATCCTCCTCCTCCGCATATTCCAACACGTTGCTCGCCATTGTGTTTTGGCAATTGCAACGTCACTTCTGGTGGCCCTTGCGGTGGATACAGTAACCACACCCCGGTGTCTTGAGCTTCGGGTATGTTCGGGGAGGACTCAATATGCGTCATAAGAACCTCATTCTTAGCTAAACTATGGTTGAAAACTTACTGGAAGTTACGTGTATTACTTCATACTTACTATGTATTACATAACACATAAACAATGCTCATATGAATTTTAACTGACCCAATGACATCTTTGCCATCTGACCTTTAAACGGGCCTTTAACCTGGACTTTAAGGACTCAAACCTTATCAATGGAATGTGGGGAGAACAATTACCAATACCACTTAATACAAAGGCAAGATTGTTTCAAATACAGTACACCATATGAAATGGTCCAATTTTCAAGGAATTAAAATTTCTTGACAGTAATTCTTTGTTTGGAAGACAACAGGTCAGGTCTGTTTGGATCCTGAGGTGACAGCCGACATCCAGAGCCCCGGCAGCCCCCCCGTCCTTAATTCTTAGGGTGGAGGCAGGACGCATGCGTTGGTCCTGGATGATCAATCGCTCCCGGGGTCCCCTGGATCAGCAATCAATCCTGGGATCCCACTTCTGACCCCAAGTTTGTTTTGGAAATTAAATCAGGAAACAATCTCGTCTTTTGTCGTTTTAATAATATCCTTGCAAAGAGAGCGTGACGAGAGGTTACAGGTGCCCGTGTTGCTGCCCGTCTCTAAAGAAGAGCAACGCACAGTTAAACTAAAATGGAAGGGAGATGAGGGAACAAGAAAGAAAGACCTATTCATACAGTTATCCTGTCCTTGAGAGAAAAGGGAGGTTGGTACAACTACTAAGACAGGATGACAGAAGGGAAGAAACAATTAAGCTAAAAAGTCACAGAAGAACAACAAACTATTGAAGTAAACTTTGGGATAGCACAATAAAAGAGTATATAGACTATATTTTGTCATAAGACACTTCATTGTCATCAATTGGCCTCATCACATATAATTTGTGTTTGTCTTTGCTCTGAATTTCAATATTTGAAAGTGGAAAGAGTGAGCGAGATGCAATGTGTGCTCTGCATTCGCGATAAGGCATGTTGACATTTGTGATCAAGAATGGGAAAAAGAAATGGAGGCTGTCTCCTTCTCCTTCTCAATCACTTCAGTTTGAAGTGCTTACTCGTGTTGGAGAGTTGCTTCCAACCTCCCTGATCCAGTCGGTGAATAATCGGCAAAGTCTTTCAACCAGACAACATGAACGGCTTCATAGCAAAATGTTCTTTTGTAGGCTACATAATCTGATGCTTCTCACATTTAAAAGTTTTAACCTTGTGGGGATAATGGAAATGGCAGAAAGGTCTGCAGTAGGACTTTGAAGGTTTCAAGCTTGAATGCTAGCTACAAGCACAGCAACTTGCCCTCAAGTTAATAACATTAGATTAGCATTGAGGTTAACAAGTTGCCAACAAGTCACTGATGGCGTAGTGGTACATTTGCCTGAATTTGCGTGTAGGCAGCGTGAGTTCAATTCCCCCTCAGTGATGGTGTGAATGTGAGTTTGAATGCTTGTCTGACTCTATGTGTGCCCTGTGACTGGCCGGTGACCAGTTCAGAGTGTAGTCCACCTTTTGCCCGAAGTCAACTAGGATAGGCTCCAGCACCCTGAACAGGATGAGTGGTGTAGAGAAAGGATGGATGAATGAAAGTTGACAACAGCAACAAACTATGGATAAGGCAAAATACTGTTCATTGCTTGCATTGACGCAGACAAAAGGTGAACTTGATTTTGATTGATTTTCCAAGGATTCAAACATCCCTGTGAACGACTGCGCAGCTTCGTCTCGAACCAGCATTTATCTGGGTTAGTTTGTCAGGCAATCATATTTACCTTTAAAACTATAATAATAAAAGGATCTCCTTAAAAACTGTCAAATGTATCAGTGATTTCAATGGGGCAGCATGGGGCCTTACAGTTCAGTGGTTCCCAGATCAAATCTCGGCTACGGCGTTCATTTGTAGAGTTTGTATGTTCTTCCAAGGTCAATTAGGATTTCCGAAATCATTTCTATTTGCTGAATGCCATCATAATCAGACAGGGATTTTTGGGGGGACATTTTTTTTTCTACTTGGTGTTCTCAGGCTTGCAAGCGTCCCTCTTTTTCTTCCAAGCATAACGATGCTCATTATGGTGAAACAGTTCCATTTTAGTTTCGTCAGACCACAGGAGATGTCTCCAAAAATGAAGGTCTTTTTCCCTGTTTGCATGTGCGAACTGTAATCTTTCTATTTTGTTTCTTTTGAAGTCATGGCTTCTTCCTGGCAGTGTGGCCCATCAACCCGTGTCGGTATAGTACTTGTTTCACTGTGGATAATGACACTCATCTTAACAAGGTGTTTTGCTTTCATTCTCGGATTGATATGCACATTTCAAACCAAAGCACGTTTATCTTTGGGACACAGCACCCGTTTCCTTCCTGGGTGGTATGATGGCTGGACATTCCCATGGTGTTTGTACTTATAATATATATACATATAATTGTTTGAACACATGAACGTGGCACCTTTAGGCATCTGGAAATTGCACCCAAGGATGAACCAGACTTGTGCAAGCCCACAATCCTCTTAATGATGATAATGATGAATTTTTTATTTTTATTTTTTTACTTTATTTCCCTGATTTTACACAAAGAAGCTGTGTGTTCAGGTGTGCCTTCAAATACATCCACAGTTATGTCTCTAACTAACTCAAATGTTGTCAGAAGCTTCCAAATACATGGCATCATCATCTGGGTTTTCCCAAATTGCAGTCCAGAGAATAGATGGATGTTTAAAGACATAGTAATCTTCTGTATGTAAACTTCTGACTTTGAAAAAAGTAATGAGGAATTGTGTAAAAAAATGAAAAAGCTTGAGCGAATGTAAATACATTTTGTAATCCCAGTTGACGTAAAGCGGGAAAGGTTTAGTGTAATTTCATGTCAGACAGTGAGAAAAAAGCATATGTGCATTTTTAAATCATGTATGTAAACGCCTTGTTTCAACTGTAGGGAATGTTATAGGTTCAGGACTTTTATTGCGTTATTGGCCAGTTATTACGTTATGGGCCAATGACATTTTAAAAAGGGCAAATTTATTACATTATGGGCCGTTATTACATTATGGGCTGTTATTACGTTGTGGGCTTCTCCTGTAGAAGCCCATAATGTAATAATATATATGTAATAATATAATATTACCGTATGGGCTCCTGTATTACATTTGCAAGGATTTTTTTTTAAAATTATTTACCAGGCCAATAACGTAATAATCAGCCAATAACATAATAAGTTATTACATTATTGGCCAAACGTTAGCACGTTACAGGTTCAAGACTTATTACGTTATTGGCCAGATATTACGTTCTGGGCCTATTACATTTTTTCAGATTTATTATGTTATGGGCCATTATTACATTAACGGCTTCTCCGTGCCGCTCTTAAATCTCATTGGAATCCATCCATCCATCCATTTTCTGAGCCGCTTCTCCTCACTAGGGTCCTTATTATTAAATGTCATTATCATGATTAGCACCTGTCCCTGTACTACTAGTTACTGTTTTATTCCTTTGAAGTTATGGGTGTGAAAACGTAATTAAACCTATTAAATCCAGTCATTAAAAAGGTTGTTTGAGTATTTTTATATTGAATACAATTTTGTTCATTGTATGTGAATGGATGCGTTTGTGATCATAATGTTTAGGTACACGTTTCTCTCATCATTATATGTGACTTCGATTTTATTGTTTGGATGTTGAGTGTGTGTGTGTGCGCTTATATATTTGCGTGTGTGTGTGTGTGTGTGTGTGTGTGTGTGTGACACGGCTGTCATTTTGGCTCAAGCCCAGGCTGCCACATCCAAACATTCACAGCTATTGCCACTATCCTCAGAGGCAAGCATGACTGATTTTGTGAAAGACACACTCACTGGTGATTCCGCCCCAGTTAGAAACTTCACTCTACTTCATCTTGCTTTATAAAGATGATCAGGAATGCCCAAACATTGGGGAGCATTGGTAGCTCGCACTTCCTCTTCATTACATATTAGCTTTGATGAGTTTGTCACATCAGAGTTGCCTAATGAGCCTGCGGCGATGCCTCGGATGTGGAGCGGCCTTGTCAGAGGTTGATAGCACTGGATGAAAGCTAAAAGAACCATTTGAAAGACACTTATCAATCTTAAACTGATCAATAATTTAATGCCAATCATTACAGATGGCCTAGAGTCACTCCATAGTTCAATCAGCTGCTCATTAGTTCAATCAGTTGTTTGATACCTTTCAATAACATTTGATGGACTACTACGTGGACAGCCCAATGCCTGTTTTTAATTGCCTCCTATGTCGAATAAATGCCACTTTATCCTATTTATAAAGAAACAAGTTGTTCTATACTGTATAATCACATATTTTTTATTACAGTACAGTATTTTTTTTTAATGATTTGCTGTGTGCTCCTTTACCATGTACTGCTATAACACTTGAATTTCTCCTTAGAGGATCACTAAAGATCAAGCTTAACTTATTTGAAATAACAACAAATAAATAAATTAGGTAACCCATTACACACGTCTGCCTCACAGTTCTGAGGACCGGGGTTCAATCCCCTGCCCGCCTGTGTGGAGTTCGCATGTTCTCCCCGTGCCTGCGTGGGTTTTCTCCGGGTACTCCGGTTTCCTCCCTCTTGCCAAAAACATGCATGGTAGGTTGATTGAAGACTCTAAATTGCCCGTGTCATTGTGAGTGCGAATGGTTGTTTGTTTATATGTGCCCGGCTGGCGACCAGTTCAAGGTGGTCTCTGCCTGCCGCCGAAGATAGCTGGGATAGGCTCCAGCACGCCCGCGACCCCAGTGAGGATACGCGGTAAAGAAAATGAATGGATGGATATTCTATATCTTGTTTGATTCAAACCCTGTCTACTGGTCATAAAATACATACAGTATTTCCTACAACTCAGGCAAAATATTGACATTATATTATGAAAATTGGGCCTGGTATCAAGACTACTGATATACTACTGGGGAAAAATATTCCCCACTATATCCCGTAGCTGTCTTGCATCTGACTGTTTGTAGTTACATCTTTCTAGATTTTTCATTGTGTTGTTCATCTATAAAATATTCATTGCATAACAAACCATTTAGCATGCATCAATACAGATTTGTTTGAATATATTTTAATATTTTCATAGCTACTGTACAAACAAAATGTTATATTGGTACACCAACACAAAGTAGTTAACTTTTTTTTTTTTTTTTTTTTTTTTTTTGCTGAACCAAGAAAAGTTTTTATTTGACTTCCTTCTTCAGGCAAAATATTGTGGTATCGTATGGTGAGGGACGCCATGACTCCCACCCCAAGTATCCATATGCCTTTTAAGGCACTTTAATGAACACAGTTTATTATGTGGCAGACGGCTTCATTATAAGGCATCCTTTTGGAAAGTGAGCTCAGTCTTCATCAGGACACTTTGACACATTTCAATCTGGGGCACTTGATTGCACTATTCCAAGCAATCCCCATGAAAATAATCTTGGATTATCCATGAGCAAATCTTATCCCATCCCACTCCAACATCTCTGAAATGGATTTCTCCAAGATGCCAACCAGCACATGGCCACCATCTGCAGTGTTTGTCATTTGTGATGCCATCACTGTCCATATGTGACTGAAATGTTCAGGCCAGTATGGCCAAATATGAGTCCTCTTTCTTTCATGACCAGGGGCAATGAGGAATGGCACTGGGCCAGCATTTTATTGCATCTATCTGTGAAGCTTCAATGGGCTGTCAGCCAAAGGGAACAAACCTATAGATAAAGAGACCATAGGTATGGTACCATGAAGGTCACTGTCAGTCAGTTCCGATTATTATTAAAACTGCAATATGTCAAACAGTGGTACAGTGGAACCTCTGAGGTTGAACATACTGTTTAGCATTTTTTCCTTTAGGTGAATCATTGAAATTGAAATAACCTGTTCACGGTTCAAATGCTCGCCATCCTAAAATTCTGATTGCGTGTGCAGGTAAGAAACAATTTCACAATCATACGTTACATCTTACATAAGTGCAAACATGAATGTGTTTAAAAACTAAAATTCTTAACATTTGAAAACAAATATATAATCCATAGTTAATTATGTCACATAAATAGCTATTTTTATTTTTTTTAATTTTTTTTACAAAAGAAACATAAAGGGGTTTTGCAGTTTTAAAACCGCGAGCAAGATTTGAATGTAGCCTCACTTCACTAATCCCTCCCCACCTCGAATCTCTGACCAAATGCACGACCCTCACTGATGTGCACAATTCTAAAACATGGCCATTCAGAATGGCATGCGATTATGAAAGTGCCCAGTTTTGATTGTTAAAAACAATGCTGTCCAGCTACAACAAAATAGCAGCACTAAAAATATTAAGATAGCATTAGCACTGTAAACAAGTTGTTAGCCAGTTTTAATTTTTATTTTTTATTTTTTTTGGGGGGGGGGGTTAAAAAAATCTAAAAGGGATGATTATGTCATGATCGCAGGTTTTTGTGGTGGCACTTGGCCAGAAAAGTCAAGTAAAGGAAAGGAAACCCAATTACAGGGAGGCAAGGCAGGAGTGCAGGAAACTCAAAAAGGAATTACATTTAAATAAAAAAACAAAGGCAAACAAGGATCATTGCGGCAAATTTAAATAATTATTAAAAAAAAAAAAAAAAAAAAAAACAAGATTCAAACTAACAAACAAACGCTGGGAATAACTCACCACAAAAGGAAACAAGACATGACTAGGGAACTGAGTGACAACAGCAAACGACATCTGACATTAATAATGACCCTGCAAGGACTGAAAGAAACCAGGGAACTAAAGACAAGCAGAGTGACAAGACAACGAGGAACACCTCACACCCCAATTTTGTTTTATCAGCACCAGACAATGACAGTAAATGCTTTCTATTGTATTCTGTTCAATCCTTTGTTAGAGTGGTTGTTTTTTTTTTTAAAGTGCTCTATAAATGTATTTGAGTTGAGAGTTGAGTGTCTCAAAGATTAAGCCATGCAAGTCCACACCAAACTGTACAGTAAAACTGCGAATGGCTCATTAAATACAACCCCAATTCCAACGAAGTTGGGACATTGTGTTAAACATAAATAAAAACAGAATGCAATGGTTTGCAAATCATGTTCGACCTATATTTAATTGAATACACTACAAAGACAAGATATTTAATGTTCAAACTGATAAACTTGATTGTTTTTAGCAAATAATCATTAACTTAGAATTTTATGGCTGCAACACGTTCCAAAAAAGCTGGGACAGGTGGCAAAAAAAAAAGAAGAGGAATGCTCATCAAACACCTGTTTGGAACGCTGGCATCTTAGAATGAACCTGTACCGCTTTTCATCACCTCTAGATGGCGGCATACATTTCTAAAATGGGAAAGTTCCCCCACCCCCCCCCATTTTCACCTATACCTATGTATAATGCGCACCAATGATTTTTGAAATTTTTTTGAGAGGAAAAAATGACCCTATTCACGAGAAATTACGGTATATTGTATTTTGTACAATCTTTTCACATTGTCATGTTGCGGCTGGAATAATTTTTGCAGAAAGGTTTAAAAGAAAAAGGAACATCCACATGCATGTGCGCACACACACACACACACACACACACACACACACAGACACACACAGAGAGTTTATCCCTTGATTCTTCCTGAATTTAGGTCTCACACAATATGCTGAGGTCAGGCATGATGGCAGTTTGAACTTGAAATTTAGAGGTTTATTTTTCCTTAAATTCTGAATCCTCAAGAGTTTTCCACTATCAAGGTTTCACTGTCTAAGGCAATAGTGACTATAGATGAATTAAAATACATTTTCTGGCTTTCTCTTAAATGTCAAGTGACTAGGGAGAGCTGATTGACGTTAAGAGTTTTGTCGTGCCTCGTCTTTGTCATGTGTTGTCCATGAAGTAACAAGGATTTTCTTCAGTGTACATCATCGACTGGATATCAGTGGTTAACTTGAACAACACAACAGCACTAACTTTACGGTATACTGACTGTCTCTCCGAGGCTATTTGGTTTTGTCTTCCTTCCTCTCCCCGAAACATTTGCCAATGGCCCTTCACAATCATGCTGAGTGTATCAGGCCCTTTCAGAGTTCTGGAGCCAGGCCCATGTAGTGGAGGATGAAGCTTATAGCCACAGGCAACTGATGAGCAGATTTTGCTCCCAGTCCTCTTGTTCCTGACTTTCCATGTTCCCTCCCTCCTTCGCTTTCTTTCCTTCACACTCCTGCTTCCAAGTCTCCCCAGCATGCTGCACCTGTCTCTGTACCAAAAATACCCAGGGATGACAGCAACACTGCAATCTGTCACCTCCAGGGCCTTGCTGACATTTTTAATCAGAAAAGGCTAGGATCAGAGCTATAAACGAAATTTGCCATCTTAGCAAACACACCTTCTTCGTTGTGGCAGTGATTTCCGAGCATCCTTGTTGTGAGAGTGGAATACACTTGTAAAAAAAGAAAGAGGATCCAATGTTTCCCTCTAGAAGATTTTCTGATTTGCTGCAATGTGTGCAGGTAAAAATAGCCTTGTGAAATAGCCGCCCGCATCAAATGACTGAATATAATTACTGCTCTGTCAACATTAAAATTCCATACGCAAGATATTATTTTGTATTTTCCTCTTTTTATGTTGTCTCTCTCAGAGACCAGAGAGATGCTGTAATACCTTCATTTAAAAAAAAACATGTATTGTGTAAAACCAAATTACACTGCCCAAAAAATAAGGGGAACACTTAAGACCAATATCCTTGACATTGATGAATGCAAGGTTTTGGTGGATATCTTTAGAACAATTGTTGGAAACCCAAATCATTATCCTATTGGGGAATGGATTCAGAATCATACTCTGAATCCAAGTGGGAAAACTCTGCCTGTCTGTCTGTCTGTGGATGGATAGATGTCAGCCCCTCATGCAACCCTCATGGAGTTTCTTCATGAACACAAATGGTCTGCCTACAAATTGACCTCTAGTCAATTTGCAGGACTCCTCAGGATATTGGTCCTACTGTCCCCCCCCCCCCCATTTCCCTTCTCCTGGTGTGTGCTGGCCTGTCTTCTGCTATCTCATCCATGCTCTTGACATTGTTCTGGAAGACACAGCAAACCTTCTGGGCCATAATGCGTATGTACTGTATGTGCTGTCTTGAGGAAGCTGCACTATTTGGTCAACTTCTATGTGCTACAGATACTGCCTCATATTTCTACGAGTGAAAAGGTCCCTGGAAAAATGCATAACTAGCCAGAAATCTGCCAGAGAGGAGAGAGAAATGGTCTCTTGCTGCCACCTCTAAAACCTTCCTTAATAAGGGCTGTTATGTTAGTATCTAACTTCACACCTATGGGCAATTTAGCATTTTCAATTAACCTGCCATGGATGTTTTTGGAATGCGGAAGGAAACCAGAGTACCCGGAGAAAACCTACACAGGCACAGGGAGAACATGCAAACTCCACACAGACGAGGCCGGATTTCAGAACTGTGAGGCAAAGGTGCTAACCAGTCGTCCACCATCCCCGGTAACAAACATAAATGAGGAAACATTTGTTCATATTTGTCTGTGGCAAAAGTTTGTTACATCCCATTGGCAATTTATGAAAATGTGTGCTTAAGGCAAAATTCCCTGGCCATCTCCATAAAAGCTTTCTTTGTACCCTGGGAGGCTGCTGCCTCTGGAAAAATAACAAAGATTCTCTTGAGCTTAGATTGGATGAATGAATCCCAAATGGAAAGTGCATTTCTATTTCAATAATGCTAATGGGTAATTGATGCACGAGTGAGTCTGAGAAATGTCCCGTACAGTCATTGTCAGGACCCTGCTGAGGAGAAGGCACACTGACTGGCAGATGTTACACTCAGGCGACTGATCTGCAAATCCCCCTCCCTCCTCCATCTTCACATGGACAATAGGAGGCACAATTAGAAAATCATCTCAAGATGTGCGCCGCCAGTATGCAGATGCGAGTCGCTGGGACAGACAGGTGAACAGGTCCATCAATCAAATGAGAAGTTCAAAAATCCGACGGTCCCACCGGCGAGATAAGCTTTGCCTCACTCTAACTTTTACAGTCTGCTGTATAATTAAGGTTCTCTCATCTCGCCATTTCAAATTGCTCTTTTTCACCGGCAGCCTATAAATACGGCTGTGGCTGTATCCCATTTTCAGGATGAAAGTGCTTGAGCAAGGCAACGGCTGCCACCCCCTCAATAGTTGAATAATGGTGTGAGGCCCCGGCTCGGCAGTCTCTTGGGGATTATGTTTCAACAGTGACCTGCCAGTGTAAAGGTTGCGGCAGTAATTAAAACCAAATATTTAAGAGCTGGCTAGCAGTCAGACACTAAATTTCCAGATCAATGTGTGCCAAGCCCAAAGACCTTGTTGTCTGCCCAGGGCTCCATGTGCCCTGCAGTGAAAGTCAAACTGATTGAGTCCCCTCAGCCGCTGGCCAACTCACTGGGCCAGAAGGTAGAATTCCACTTTCGATTTGCTTATGGGAGAAAAAGGACACTCACAACATTGGCATGCTCATTCACAGCTACACTGAATGCTACAAAATAAAACCTTATTAGATTCAGCAACAGAGCATATTGCATGCTTTAAATGACATCCCCGCAGTAAGTTTATGGAGGAGAATTTCATGTCTTTTATGGAATGGTGGCTAAAAGCCCCTGTCATACTGCAACCAGCCTGGAACTATGTGCATGCAAAAACCAATTCAACTCCAACTAACCCAAGAAATAAGACATCAAATACCTCATGTTGAGATAAAATACGCGCTTTCTAGTACCGAGGAACAGCTGAAGTCAAATACCTTGCCAGTCACATCATGCAAGACCTCTGCATATTTTGCAAGACTTCAGCGTGGCTAACGTTTACATCAAGGATTAATTGTAAATAAAGTTTATTGCAGAGTAGGAAATCCCTTTCGGCTCTGGCTCCTCAAAGCAATATGGTGATAATAATAAGCTATGCATCGTCTTTATGTGAATTGAATCATCTTCCAAGCATCACTAGGTCTTATGGATAGGGGGTCTTAGACCCCAGGAGATGCACAAGATGTGAGCAAATGTAGCGCGTGAGCACAAAATTTCACGAACAACTAACGAAGACTGAGAAATTGCTTTTTAATGTTTTTGTCCAGACTTTAAAACAATACAATACTGGGTAAAAGTTCAAATTCACTGTTTGTTTGGTTTGTAGTGTTATTTCAGTCTGGTTTTTTTTAATACAGTACACAAACATA
The DNA here is from genome assembly GCF_024500275.1 of Phycodurus eques. Taxonomy (NCBI): domain Eukaryota; kingdom Metazoa; phylum Chordata; class Actinopteri; order Syngnathiformes; family Syngnathidae; genus Phycodurus; species Phycodurus eques. The sequence goes on along the minus strand of NC_084532.1, from coordinate 12,058,861 downwards.
GGAAGTATGTTTACAGCATTAACTACATCAAAAAAGAAAAAAATATGTACACATTGTTTCAGTGAATGCAAAACTGTATGCAAAAAAAGGCCACTATGATTTCACAAAGGCAGCCAAACCCATCATTTTCTATTAAAATTTAAAAAAATACAGAGAATAATTTTCCTTCGAGGAGTTAACAATGTAATCGAAATCAAATTAACATGTGCAATCGCTAGCTACTTGGTGGGTGGAAGTGTCAACGAATACAGTCTGTTTTTAAGGGTGGCAAATCGGTCTATTATTCTGTTGTGACTCAGATAGTGAAGTGTGTTTTTTTTTGATTGACATTACTGCAAGACTGTTAATTCTTCCCCTTCAAGATGCATTGAAACACATTTAATTAATAATAACTGATCAGTATAGAGATTGTAAATTCAAATGTTATGTTAACTGAAGGAAGAATATTCATTTCCAATAGGTGTGAATGTGAGCGTGAATGGTTGTTTGTCTATACTGTATGTACTCTGCATTTGACTGGTGACCAGTCCAGGGCCTACCCTGCCTTTCACTCAAAATCAGATGAGGCCCCAGTTACATGCAACCCTAAGGCCTGGTAGTACTGGTACACATATACAAATCTTTCAAATCTTAATTTATTTTATTAGCTGTTAAATACCCCACATATCAGATAAATCAGGCATTTAACAGTTTTGGGTATACTGTATGCAGTGTGCTCTGATAATCTTAACATAGAACACCTCACACCACATACAAATTCAGTTCCACCACCGATCTTGAATCTAGTCCACAAAGACTGAGCTAACAAAATGAAGAAACATAGCAACGCAATGCTGAAGAGGACACACGACAGGAGGAAATGGTGGTGGCCTTGGGATGATTTTTAACAGAAAAATCCTGAATTAAAAAAAAAACAACAAAAAAAAAGTACAAACTTGGCAGAGACTCCATGAGCTGGTGCTGTATATTTTTAGGTGTGTGAACTGTGCTATTTTAGTCAGTAGTGATAATACTTTTACTCAGTAAAATAATACAGTGGCCTGTGGCCCGTGCCCACACTTGGAGTTGATCCTCAATTAATTAAAAAAAAATTAATTAAAAAAAAGGGGGCGGGGATTATAGACTTGTTTCCTCTACCATACCTGATCAGTTTTAAGGTGTAATAGCACCATTCACCACTAGATAGCAGACATGACTTTGTAACACTTTCACGTGTCTCCTCCATTATAAAAGAATAGGATGCAGTTTATGTGTTCATCAAATTTAAAGGCAAGCCTATGTCCCTAGTTTGCTGAGAGATGCTGTCAGCCATGACTGTTTTGTGTTTTTATGGCACTGATGAGTCATATATAGTGGGTAATACACTGGTTTTGTTGTCATCTTGAATTAAAGATATACTGTTCTCCATGTATTTCCAAAGAAAGTCAACGTCACACCTATATCAAAAGGTCAGGTGCTAAGGTGCAACGCCAGGTTACAATTCACATTCTAAACTTCAAGAGTCTCTTTTGAAATTTTTTTTTAAAATAAATAAAAAATCCCTTGCAGTCAAAAGTAATGCAGAATTTCAAATCACAGGACAAGTGCCAGCTCCTCTCTTTGGCAGTCGTGTCCTGGAGGCGTTGAGTAGGCTGGTGAAAAACATCCTTTGAGGATCATCATATCTTCTCCAGTACTGCTTCAAGACAAAAACCCTTTGGCTAAAACTGAACTACACAGTCGACGACTCTTCTGTATTTGACAGCCTGTGCATTCATACATCTACAAATTGATAAATAATGGAAGGAACAACAATCAAACATTAACTGCAAACAACATAGAGTCCTTCATAAGCATTGAACACAATAGTTCATTATTATTCCAAAGTCATGCCATATGCATTATACTTGCATCCCCACTGGGTGCAAATAACAGTGAACTAAATGTAAAACCATTTTTGATGATTAATAGTTTGGAGTCCATTTGGCGTAAGCTGTTAGAAGATTATACAGCAGTGACCAAGTGCTATATACTGTATACATTACTGTTCAACAGTATGACTTTTAGGATAAATGTAAAATCCCAGAATAAACTGATGGCTTTACTGGATGAAACAATTTTCATCTCACATTATCAAATGCTTAGGCCTGGTACACACACAAAGATTATTCTAATCTTAAAATATTTTTTTTAATTTGCTACAGACCCCACACATAAAGATGAAAAAATCAGGCATTCAACAGTTTTGGTCATCGCATGTGTGGTGTGGTCCGAGAATCTCAGCACAGCAGACCACACACATAAAGATTGTGTTGCACTGCCAAACTCGAAGGCTTGCATGATCACACGTGATCTTACAAAACCAAAGAAGAAGAAACACTTCCGGATATGCGCCGATGTTTCCCGAGTGTTGCTGAAGGTTGCCGGAGCTGAGAGCCTTTTAAAATGGTAATGTTCTAAAAGAAAACGACTTGCTTTGGAAAATACTTCTTGCTGTCCGGGAAACCTACTTTTCTACATAAAGCGACATTGGGTAAGACATTTTTGTTTTAATGTACGGTCGTTTCCATGTTCGTCAGTCTCGGGTGCTTCTTTGATTGGCTACATCCTGTTCACGTCACCATTCTCGGTGTCATGACACGGGAGAAGTCGGCGTTCCCCATACACGAAGGGTTTTGCCCTTTCCTGACCAAGCACGTCAAACGCCAGACAATCTTAAGTCTATGATTATCCTATAAGATTCTTCAGGTATGGTTGAGTCGTCCTGATTTTAGGGTCCCAAACAGGTTGGGACCTGTACATACGGCAGCACGGTACACGGCTGGTTAGCACATCTGCCTCACAGCTCTGAGGACCCGGTTTCAAATCCAAACGAATGTAAATATCAGACAAGTATAACCCAAGTGTACGTAAAATGCTATTTTTAAATTGTGGTTTCAATTATTAAGGGAAAAAAATATTCTGTTACCTGGCCTTGTGTGAAAAAGTAATGGCCCCCTAAACCTAATAAGTGGTTGGGCCACCAACAACTGAAATCAAGCGTTTTCTATAACTGGCAATTAGTTTTTCACATCTCTGTGGACATATTTTGTCCGGGTTTTCCCAGAATTATTTGAATTCAGCAAAAATGGAGGGTTTCCGAGCATGAACGGCCTTTTTAAGGTCATGCCACTGCATTTCAATCGGACTTTTCCGTCCGTACTTTGACTAAGCCACTCCAAAACCTTCATTTGTGTTTTTTTAAGCCATTCAGAAGTTAATTTGCCGGTGTGTTTTGGATCATTATCCTGCTGCAGAACCCAAGTGCGCTGCAGCCTGAGGTCACAAACTGATGGCTGAACATTCTTCTTCAGGATTTTCTGTTAAAAATCAGAATTCATAGTTACATCAATCTCTGTAAGTTGTCCAGGTCCTGAAGGAGAAGGAGCCCAAGACCATCACACTACCATCACCATGTTTGACTGTTGGTAGGATGTTTTTTTTTTTTTAAATGCTGTGCTACATTTACGCCAGATTTCATGAGGCACACACATTCCAAAAAGCTTAACTTTCATCTTGTCAGTCCATACAATGTTCTCCCAAAGTCTTAGGAATCATTCCGATGTTTTTTGCGAAAGTAAGAATAGCCTTTATGTTCTTTTTGGTCAGCAATGGTTTTCGCCTTAAAACTCTGCCGAGGATGCCATTTTTGCCCAGTCACTTCCTTATGGCTGTGTCATAAACACTGACCTTAATTGAGGCAAGGGAGGCCTGCAGTTTTTTAGAAGTTCCTTTGTGGCCTTCTGGATGAGTCATTACCGTTCTCTTGGGGTAATCTTTGTAGGCCGGCCACTCCTGGGAAGGTTCACCACAGTTCCATGTTTTGCTGTGTGCTCCTTTACCATGTACTGCTATAACACTTGAATTTCTCCTTAGAGGATCACTAAAGATCAAGCTTAACTTATTTTAAATAACAACAAATAAATAAATTAGGTAACCCATTACACACGTCTGCCTCACAGTTCTGAGGACTGGGGTTCAATCCCTGCCCGCCTGTGTGGAGTTCGCATGTTCTCCCCTTGCCTGCGTGGGTTTTCTCCGGGTACTCCGGTTTCCTCCCTCTTGCCAAAAACATGCATGGTAGGTTGATTGAAGACTCTAAATTGCCCGTCTCATTGTGAGAGGAGGAGACCCCAGGACACGCTGGAGAGACCCCAGGACACGCTGGAGAGACTATCTCTCGGCTGGCCTGGGAACACCTCGGGATCCCCTCGGGCGAGCTGGAGGAAGTGGCTCGGGAGACGGAAGACGGAAGTCTGGGCTTCCTCGCTGAGGCTGCTGCCCCCGCAACCCAACCTCGGATAAGCGGAAGAAAATGGATGGATGGATGGATGGAAAGGGAGAATGTTGATCCAACACACTGTGAAGCTAGCGCGGCTAGGTGGTCAGCCGGCTAAGGAGCCAGCAGGCTATCTGGAAAAGCGGCAGTTTGGTCCGCTCAGTGAGAATTAATGGACCAACGACGAGCGCAAAACAGAACTGGCCAAGCTACGGCGAGGGATCAACGTTAAATAAACCATTTGAAACCGAAAAGAAAAATGTGCCAGCGTACTCCCTTACTGGTTCAATAGATAGTTTTCAAATAATCAAATTGTACTTTTCCTTTGTTGGACTTTTTTGGGGGGGAAATTATAAGGAGTCAACATTTGAGTCCGATTTGTTATTCGCTCGTTTACGCCCTCACGGATAGTGAGTAGGGATATAGACCCAGAGTCCCAGCATTAGTAATGACTAATATCAAGCAAACAACTGAATGTAGTATTTTGAAACTAGTCTATCTGGTTAAAAATGGCTACATTTATTAATGGCAATATTTCTTAATAGGCTCTGGTCAGTGATTGAGTGGGGGTGACTGAAATCATCCGAGGCAAGGAAAGAAACTCAAATCAACAATCTATTCTATATAGTCCATTGAAAATTTCCCTTGCAAGGTCTGCAATTACTATCAGCCATATCTTTTTTTGATTCAACCCAGGGGATCATTGGAGTTGTTTTCTCCCTGTGGGCTGCAGCCTGAGCCACATCTGGGGAGGTCATGCAACAAGGACAAACCAGATGATTATACTCAACAGGAAGACACATCATGATCCGATGAGGCGCATTCCCTGAAGGACCATTCATGGCAGATCTTGTATCCTTCGCCTCATACCCCACAATAATCCCAAAGCAGCCGCAAAACATTTCTTGAAAGCCCTTCTCCTTCCTTTTGTTATATATGGGTTAATATTGCTCCCCTGCAGTTCACTGTATACTCACAAAGTCCAATAATAATGCATACTCACATTAAATGCATTGGTCTATACTGTAAACACACTTAGATTACATTATTCACTCCTATACTGTATATCTAGTAAGTGCATTAGTGACATAGTACGATACAAAAATTATAATTGCATTACTCACTCACTCTTGTATTTATATTCAGGTGTTTTTTTTTTTAACAAAATATATTTTAAAAATATATACGTTAGTGGCTTACGTGAAAATTTTGGTTACAACGTAGAAGTGTGCCAATGTTGTTGTGAGGACATATTGACAAAACAATTCTAAATCTGGAATTTCATCCAATTTCAGTCAACAGTACAATGTAATGCTTCATTGGACCATAACAAATTCTCTCAAACACATGGGAAAATTTGTTACGGTCCGATCAATTTTTTTGGCATAATTTCAGTTATAAGAGGGTGTGCAACCACATTATTTCAGTTGTTTCCTTCTCCTCTCGGAAAGATTACCATATTTTCACGACCATAAGGCGCACTTAAAAGTCTTAAATTTTCTCCAAAATGGACGGCGCGCCTTATGTGTGCACCGAGTTCCAAAATCTGTAAATGTTGTCGTGTGACTTCGATGTGCGCTCCGCTTGACTGACTGGGACCATTTCCTGCAGACACGCTGCTTATACAGAGGAAAGGCGGACGTGACTGAGGACAGCATGCGGACGTAAAGGGGGAAGGATGCACGTGAAGGAGGACGCTAAAGGCACTCCCCCAGTAGATATATCGCGCCGGTATGTGCATGATGCAAAACAACATCGGTTTGGCAAAGGGCCTCCGAAAATGGCACCTACGAAGAGACACGCTTACGAAGCATAGTTTAAAGTGCATGCTATCAGTTACGCGGAGGAACATGGGAATCGAACAGCCGCGAGAGAATTCAAGATCAACGAATCCATGGTACGCAAGTGGAGGAAGCAGGGAAACGAGCTTCGCCAAGACGAGGTGCCCCGAGTTGGAAGACTAACTCGAGCAATGGCTTAACGAGCAAAGAACAGCCGGGAGAAGCGTCTCTACAGTCCCCATTCGACTGAGGGCAATAACGCTCGCAGAAGAAATGAAAATCGAACATTTTCAAGGAGGTCTACTCTTGAATTCATGTTTTCTGTACAGGTTCCATAACAAATGAACAAATAAAATAATATAAAACAATCAAATATAAAACAGTAAGTACGCCGTTACCTGAGCATGTCTTCTTGTGCCGCGTGACAATGTATTCTTACTCCGGTGGCAGTATGTAACCTCAAAATGTCATACTTTTTACTGTATGTCACACTAAATACAGTATATTAATGAAATATAATAAAGCACATTAGTATGGAACCTAACGACATTATTTCCTGATAAGAAAAGTGGGTGGCAGTTTTTCTGCTGCAGCAAGTTAGTACTCTATGCAAAGAACTAAGGGCCATAAAAACAAAGTTTATCCAAACGTGTTTGTTGTTTCAGGCAGGCATTTCAAGATGTTTTTTCAGTAGTCATTTCACACTATGAACACACCTGCCTCAGCTTTTATTTTGGGAGTTTGAATTTGCATTTAGATTTACCATTTAAATTCATATTTAGATTCATGGAGGCACGGTGACCGACGGGTTAGCAAATCTGCCTCACAGTTTTGTGGAGTTTGCATGTTCTCCCCGTGCCTTTGTGGATTTTCTCCGGGTACCCCGGTTTCCTCCCACATCCCAAAAACATGCGTGGTAGGATGATTGAAGACTCTAAATTGCCCGTAGTTGTGAATGTGAGTGCAACTGGTTGTTTGTTTATATGTGCCCAGTGATTGGCTGGTGACCAGCTCAGGGTGTACCCCGCCTGTCCTCAAAAGGTAGCTGGGACAGAGCACGCCAGCACGCCCGCTACCCTATTGAGGATAAGCGGTACGGAAAATGGTTGGATGGAATTTAACTATTTAGTATATCTCAAAGTTGACAAATATTGTTGTGAATGTGCAACAAAGTCACTCAAAAAAAAAATCACACTAGTTTTAAAAATATTGTTGGACGCTAAAAGTGACAAAATGTATTATTTATTATTATTAATCATATTATTATTTTCAGCATGAGCTGCTTACAGCATATTTGCAAAAACATATGGGCCTTCATATTTTGTTTTCAAACTTGTCAGAGGTCTGTGCTTTATTGACGGCCACATTCTAGTCGCTGGTAACGTGTGAGGCAAAAAAAAAACGCTGACCATTTTTTATCTGGGCTCGCAACGGCATTGACTGAGACGCTGTTCTGCTGTTTTTAAGCCATCACCATAATTTTGAAGTTCTACAGTAAATTGCTTTTGAGTACTAGGCCACAATACTGAAGATTGAAAGCACACTTATGATGCGCTGTGCTTTATCCCTCTAAATTGTACCAGGCTTAGTTATAAGTCAGAGGTTTGGTAGATTTGTGTCCCACAGACATGTTCATATGTGCAGAAGACATTAGGAACAGCATCAGGAAATAGCTGGCACAAAGCATCAAATTGTTCATCAGTCATCATTGTGGCCCCTAAATCTATCCAGTTTTATTGGCAACTTCAGTCCCTTCACTTTCCTGTCCGCATCACTGAGCAGAGAATGTCACCACAACTGTGCGTGAGGAAATTTTCCTCCCACTCACTCCACTGTTACATGTTGCTGCCGCTTTAGTCTTTGAAACAGGTGTTTATGGTTAAGGCTGGAAAAACTACAAAAATCCTTCAAGGTTTGTTGAAAGAAGGATTTATTATTGTGTGCTTTTTGTTGAACCAGTGGGATGACCACTGCATTTTTCTTTGATGTTTCTTGATAAGAAAAACAAACCTTATTCAAACAGTTTGCTGATTGCCCAAACCTATGAAATGTTCACTTCATGTTTGACCATCCCAGAAATAAATAAAAATTAATAAATTGTATGTGTCAATTTGGGGTAAAGAAAAATGGAATAAAAATATAATGGAAATCATAGTATACAGTATATACTGTAAAATAAATAGAAAAGAACAAGGCCCCAGCTAAACCCATCTGTACATTTAAAAAATGTAGCTTTTTAAATGATCCACAACAAAACAGGAAGGATTTAAAGAACTTAATGGCAATTCATTTATTTTCCTACTTTGCCAGTTCTAACTTTTCCTTCTTCTACAGCCTATTATTCCTTCCTCCTTCCTTTTTTGGGGGGGAGGGGGATTTGGCATTTCTAATAGGGGAAGAACACTACCCACTTATTACTTCTTTTTGCAGTTAAACACACAGTGTACGTTGGGCTAAAAATTGGAAGTTTTAGCTGTAAAATATCTTGTGTTGACGCACTTTAAAGTACATTTAAGGTTCTGTACTCCCCTCGAATATAACTCCTGTTAATTGACAATGACGGGGGGAAAGTAATCCCTACTATACTCCTTGCCCTCACATCCTTAGTGGATGCAAGGCGTAAATGAGTCCTGTTGCTAGGATACAGAATATAGGTCTTCAAAATTTCTGTAAAAACAATCTCACAACCAAACCCAAGAAGTATTATAGATCGACATGACAATAATTTATTAGGATATCATACAAAACATTAAGGACCAATTGTCCAACACATGTACTGCCTTACTATGCACCAGTAAGTTTAATTTCTGGTTCTATGGTTATCACATTTTTCTTCTTTGCCATCACTGTTGACCTGCTGTTGTGGCATTAAACACACACACACACACACACACACAATCAATAAAGTCAAAGAAAAGGGAAAACACAATTGCGGACTTAATCCTTCAGTTGCTGAAGCCTTTTAGTGTACCTTTGACTGGAATTTGTATTGATTTATTATTTTTTTTCAAAAATGTTGCTCATATTTTGAAATGTAAAGGGACCTTTGCATGTCAAGATTCCACTGTATTTGTCCACCACCAAACCTACCTCCTCGCCTCCTGAGACGTGCGCAGAAAGCCTACTCCCAAAGACCAGCTGATCTACGTTTGTGAGTAACACAACAGTCTTTGCCAGACTTTACAATATTAGTGCCTAATAATTACGGGGAAATTACTAGCTTCACACAAAATTCCAACTTTGTCCTCTCTCTCTCGTCCGGACTGGACGCATTAAACGCTCACATTTTCAACTTTAGTCCAACACACGATGTTCTATTTCCCTTTTCGTCCGCATATTTTCTTTCTTTCACCATTATTCGTGTTTCCTTGTTGTAGTCAGACCCTCTTTGTGTTTCCCTATAGATCCCTCATAGATTTCATTAAATACTCTATAAAATTCCACTCGTGGTTGTGTTTTGTGTGTGTGTTTTGAGTTTAAGTAAGCCTCTGTCATCTAGAACTCGTATTTCATAAAATGTATCAACCTTTAGATGAGACTTGCGTTTGTTGTCGTTTTCTCCTGAATTTTATACATATAAAATGTGACGTGGTTCCCCTTTACGAGACAAATTAGTTTGATTTTAACGTTAAAAGGGTCAATCGGACTAACCCGGAAGTGAACGCAGGCGTTTACCTTCCTTTGTATCCTTTTCCAAATTAATTACATTTTTATTTCAACCGATATATGCTACACCTTTACATTTTAAAGACAGATGTAAAAAAATATCTAAAAACAACTTAACAACCACTTGCTAAATACAGTTAGGTGATCAAATTCTGATATTCTGCCGGCAATAACCTCTTGGGAACTGCCAACAGGCTACTGCAGGTGGCAGCTCTCGCGATGCTAGTGACAGAGTTCAGTTTGGCGAGGCAGAGGAACGTTTTTTTAATTATTATTATCATTATAGGGGAGATTTACGGGACAATACTAATCCGGGAGGCTGGCGGGACAGAGGGGTAAAATACGGTACGCTCCCGGCCAACACCGGCCACAACAACCATGAACCACTGTTTGAACCATGACTGCTCTTTACAGATGAGCTATGCAAAGTCTATATTTTATTCATCATTTATATTTTAAATGGCTCGAGAAATATTGACATAGAGGACTGATCGGCAAGGTCAAGAAGTCTGCGTGTTGTATTTGTTCAATAAATGCATTCGAAAAGCATTCATTCTCTCAAACAACATGCCATGTGCTGCAGCCAGGTGCTTGAAGTTCACAGCACTTTGTTAAACTGACTTTTTCTTCCCATCAATCAAAAGCACCGGTGACCCCCAAAACCCAACACCGTAATCGCCTTCAGGATTAAAATGGATTGGATCTTCCACTGAAATCCCGCATGCATTCCCAATTTACTTTATACCACCTGAAAGTTTCAAAAATGCAGACTGCAATTAGGGACGCGAGGCACAAATGTTAATATATGCTAATTTCCGCTGCCTCATCTAATGAAGAAAGCATCTTTCTTGTATACAATTGAGGATGTGGCTGTCATTTTCCACTGCAGTCAACATAATGGTGACGTTCTTTTCCACGTGCATTCAATAATGAATCGAGCCTCTACTGAGAGATGGGATCATTTACGATCCTGTATTGTCTCAAGCGAGCAATGGATGTGATTACATCAGACATTAGATTGCATAACATTAGATTACAGTTGGTCCCTATTATGAATACAGAGAAGGTCAAATGACTCACTATATTGCCTGTAATATGATTACAGTTGAGTCAATGGAGGATAAGCATCCATGCAAGCAAAATGATTTTATCAACAGCGTGTCATAGAAGCAGCGAGTTGTTGCACTGAAAGCCAATTTAAAAGATGCACTGTGAAAACAAGCTGCATCACAAGGCACGCCCATTTGCATATTTATGACACAAAGAGCCATTCAGATATTCCTCACACATTAATTGGGCCCGAGCCTTGCCGGCCATAAATAGAAGACACAGATTACATGCAGCATGTTCCACCCAGTCATTAGCTATTGTTTACTCTCGTCCCACGCTCAAATGTATTGTTTATTTATTTCATCTCTCTTGCAGAACTGCTCAAGAGTGCGACTTGCTGTCGAGGCCGTTCAACCTGCTCTCACTTGGAGTCATGCGCTGTGAGTCCTTGTGGTGCAGTTAACCTCCATTGTGTGCACTTATTACAGATAGGCTTTTAACCCTTGCCCTCAATTTATACTTTTCTGTGCATGCCCCTGCAGTGAGGAAAAAGAAACAGCAGAGCCATCTCCACCCCTTAACTCAGACAATTACCGTCTTTTGGACTGCCTCTTTTATTGACATTTCCATCAGCCGGGAGGATCAATAGATGCTTCTACTGGGACAAAAAAAAAACCCAAAAAAAACAAACAAAAAAAACTGCTTGTTTGTCAAAATGTTCCACACTGGCTGGTGCTTCAGACCTTCCTGTAAATGTCAGCAAGCACTATCAGAAGATAATGGATACACATGTATTTTGATTTCAGTGCCCTTAGTGGAGTGTTTAAATCCAAAAGTACTATTGTACTACGGCAGCTGGGTTTCAAGCACACTGGCCCTCGTCAGGTGCTCTCATGTTCAACGTCGTTTACAGAGAATGGACGATGTGCGATGTGGGTGTTGCGTCCAGCCAGTTGTCTTCAGGCCAAGACGTCTGTGAACGCAGTACGATGAATACATTTGCATCAAGGCTGTCTGGCAGCCATAACCGGCCGCGCTTTTCTGACCTGTCTATGGATTAGACAGCATACACATTGGTCATTGTTTCATTCTACTGTGCTCTGCAAATATATAAAAAAAATATGTGTGCCTGTCTGTGGCTGCTCTGCCTTTTAAAGCAACAGGAAACATTTCTTGTGCTCAAGCTTCCCTCTATAGGTGTGTAGTGACATTCTAAAAGATTTTTCTTCTACATTCAAAAACAGTTCACAGGTGTCTTAACATCAGCGATATTTTGTCAAAACACTCCAAGCATAAAATGTCATAGCACCCTTGACACACCCTATCAGACTTTTTGAAAGGGCTCACAACCTCATGCAAGTGAGCCAGCCTTCATTCCATCCCTATTACTGCTCAGCCAATGGCGAGTACGACTAGCGGTGGCGATAGGGGTGGCTGCACTTAGTCCCCCGAATCTTAATAAGCAACCATGAACTGAGAAGCAAATGCAAGCAACTACAATGACGGCATAGAATCTGTTTTCCTTCGTGGAGGCAGCACCAACCCGCCGAATTACACTTTGGCAACAGACCACACCCCACTACGAGGACAACTTCACTGACCAATCAAGTAAGTGCCGCTCACCAGAAGCTAATTATGTTAGCTAATGCGAATTTGTGTATCCACCGGAACTTCGTGCAGCTCATTTGACCTTTTGGCTTTGATGTCGTGTTTTACCAAGCTTTGGATACTGGCCGCTAAATAATTTACGTCTCAAAACATTTCTCTTAGATTTTCCTTGCTCATAGAAGAGTAAAAATCTGTTAACCACTGTCAATAGTGAAACAAAAACAATTCCAAAAGATTGACAGTCACTTCTCATAACCCGGTGTCTTCTTCTCCACCCACAATCTTCTCTTAGTAAGCCTTGTTGAATGTTAACCCTTCTTTTGAATAAGTGTTGCAAAAACCCAAAGAAAGGTTATTCCATTGACGTACTGAGGTCTCCTGAGGTACAGTATTTACATCATGCATGCTGGCGGATTAAGCACCAAAGTTTTGTGTGATATTTGATGCTATATTTCCATTCAAATCTTTGTCAACGTTTTGACTATATACAGTATACAGTACTAAGGTAAAACAATGGACAATTAGTTATACCGTATACTGGGCTGGTACTTGCTACAACAAGTTTAGTCGGTTAATATTTGTTTCTATTTGATACCTAAAAGGTCTGCTGTCAGGATTTTAAAAATCACGCAGGGTAACCTTTACCTTTGTCGTGACGTATTCTTCCATTGTGCTGGACTACCTCAAGAGCGTCACTGGTCCCCTGCTGGACCCCCTGCAGTTTGCCTACCGAGCAAACAGGTCTGCGGATGATGTAGTCAACATGGGACTGCGCTTCATCCTAGATCGCCTCGACAGTGCAGGGACCCACGCGAGGATCCTGTTCGTGGACTTCAGCTCAGCGTTCAACACCAACATACCTGAACTCCTTTCCTCCGTGCTTCTCCAGCTCAGCATCTCACCTGAATCTGCCAGTGGATTTACACCTTCCTGATGGGAAGTACACAGCAGGTGAGGCTAGGAGAGACCACCTCATCCACACGCAGCATCAGCACTGGGCCGCCCCAAGGTTGTGTCCTCTCTCCGCTGCTCTTCTCTCTCTACACGAACAACTGCACCTCAGCGCACCCGGCTGTCAAACTCCTGAAGTTTGCAGATGGCACCACTGTCATCGGCCTCATCAAGGACGGTGACGAGTCTTCATATCGACAGGAAGGGGAGGGCTGGAGCTGTGGTGCGGCCGACACAACCTGGAGCTGAACACGCTCAAGACTGTAGAGATGATCGTGGACTTCAGGAGGCATCCTTCGCCACAGCTGCCCCTCACGTTGTCCAGCTGCCTTGTGTCAACCGTCGAGACCTTCAAGTTCCTGGGAATTACCGTCTCTTAGGACCTGAAGTGGGCGATCAACATCAACTCCGTCCTCAAAAAGGCCCAGCAGAGGATGTACTTCCTGCGGCTTCTGAGAAAGCACGGCCTGCCACCGGAGCTGCTGAGACAGTTGTACACAGCGGTCATCGAATCGGTCCTGTGTTCTTCCATCACAGTCTTGTTTGGTGCTGCTACAAAAAAGGACAAACTCCAATATTTTTTAGCACGCCTATACGTATTATGTGTTCATATATTTTTCAGTGACACGGCACAAGCTTCTACATAGTATGCACTATCCCTATATATTGCATGCCACTCGCTAAAGTTGCTTTATAACACGCCGCACAGAAAGTCTTTGCCGTGTCTGTTGTCTTGTCATATGGCAAAAGTACAGACTTGGCGGCTGCGAGATTTAGTTCTCTGGCTGGCGGTTGAGGTCCCGATGGCTGTAGGAAAAATAGTTGGCACCGCAGCTGGTTTCAGCCTCTACCTCTGATTTCAGTCTTTCTCAAAACACGCCGGTTCAAAGTGATCAGCACAGAGTTTGGAATGCTTGATCGGCACTCATAGCTGACCACGTTTCTTCCCCTGTCGATTGACTTTCCCTAACCACTGGCCACGTATTCCTTTTTCACTTGGAAAGCCAAAAAAAACTCTTGCCGCTCCCTGAACCATTTGTACACCCAAATGCCACACAATAAACCATTGTGACATTGCTAAATCATACGACAACAAATATACAACGATGGGAACAACAGCATGGAACAATAGCACACAACGGCGAATAAACAATAAAGCTGTTTGGCTAGTGTTACGTCACAGCGCCGGATAAAGCCGAAGACTGGACGGCGCTAGATGCAAAAAAGCAAAAGGCGCATTCTGAATCATATTTATCGATTTCACTGCTGTTTATCTGCTGTATAATCACTTTGAAATGGCAGCTGTGGTTTGTAAAGGGGTTCTAGAGTTATCAAGAAAAATAAAAACATCTTTGTCATCTGACCTTTGACGACTGTAATATATAATTGTTATTTGTTGGTTTGAAGAATCACTGTTGAGCAGGGCTCACAATTTGTACAGAGCAGAATCCACCATCAGCCAAACAGCCTCACTCCAGTGGTGGTCCAGTCGAGCAAGGGACTCATCCACATCTGTCCGTCTTGGCCCGTGAGTATCCGATTAGCCCTGCCACTTCTGTTCCATGTGAGAGGCTGTTCTCACTTGCAGGTCACATAGTTACAAAAAAAGAGAGCTGCCTTGAGCTCTGGTAATGTGTGCTGGCTAGTTTGTCTGAGCAACAGGCTGAAAGAGAGGGAGAGGAAGTAGTCATGACGGTATTGTGAGCCCAATGGGTGTGCTATTTCTTGCACTAAAATGTTCAAAATGTTATGGCCTTACGTACAAAACCATCTTTGCTCAGGGTACTTGGAGTTTTACGCCTTTTGAATGACCATTTAAATTTCTTGCTGTTTTTCCAGAAAAAAGAAAGATGTGCACTTCTGTTAAATGTATTATTATTATTATTTTTTAACCATTTAAAGGCAATACAGTATCGCGAAAGAAATCCAGAAATGGAATTTTAAGTTTAGGTTCACGAATTTTCACCAGGGAATGTTTTTGTTTTATTTATTTTTGTACTGTTTTTGTACTGTTTTGCATTGAAATACAATTACAAGAGTGAACAGTATTCATATGTCTATTTTTTTATTCTGTCGTGCACTAAATTCCATATGTATGTATATATATATATATATATATACACACACACACACACACAGAGAGAGAGAGAGAGAGATTGGAACCTCGATAAAACAGAGCCCGATATAACGGATATTGGATAAACAATGAAAAATGTGTCCAATAGTTTCAATTTTTCACTTAAAATGCCGTTGACAAAGTCTGCTAGTTCCAGAACTGACCGCTGTTGTTTACTGGCACTGTGGCAGAATGCAGGCAGAGAATGCCACTGACACACAATATGATTAGATGCAATTCCAAAAAGATGTGCTTCCCGTGGCCGTCAGGCATTGATGTGGCAGGCATGTAATGATGCTTCAATCTATTGTCTATTGTACATAGAGCGCTCTGCAGGGAGAGAGCGGCATTGCTGCAGCGTTAACTCTGAGGAATACAAAATACAAGTCACTGTAGTCTGGAACATGCTATTTTTTAAATTCTTTTTTTGTCAAGCCGTTTGCCTTTGGCAACGGATTTGCAACTAGGAAGCACCCTAACTCCCCATGGTTCACGAAAGTGACTCACCTATGATGAGTACAGTACGTCAACAATGTCACCATGACCAAGCACATCGGCGTGGTAAATTTGGATAAAATGTGAAACTTTCAAACATTTTACATTGATTTCCGATCATTTTGTACTGTACTGGCAGTTTTAGCCCACGAAAAAAACCTACAAAACAATAATTTTTGTACTATACAGTAATATGGGTGTATTTGGCCTAAAAAAAAAAAAAAAGTGCTTGAATGTAACTGACGTTCGGCTACGGATGACCCCACGCCCCTATTATTCCGTTCTATCGAGGTTCCACTGTATATATCTTCAGCTCTAGAAAATGATAAAATGACAATATCATTTGTCAATATTGTCAATATTTCTCGAGCCATTTCTCGAGCCAATATCATCAATTGGTGGGTTTGAAATATTCACCAATATTGGATGTATGTCAGGTAAATAGAGCACTTACATTTATTGTTACAGGACATTATGTTTAAAAAAATACCTTAAAACAGAATGTATGAAAAAGTGGGACACAGGTTTGTTTGTCTTTCTGCAGAATGGGTTATATTGATGTGTGTGTTACAGACGCCATCTGGGGTAAGATGTATTTCTGACAAAGAAAAGTGGGACATCAGATGGGATCACTACAGTATAGTGCACAAGCATGGTCTTAGCTGTTTATGGTAAGTAGAGACAGTGACTCATTTGGATAGAATATCAAAAGAATTTCCCTGGAGGAAGCTATAGTAACAGGCTTTCCTTTCCCATTCTGTACATCAATAGCTGCGGCTACACGTTCATCTGTCAGTGTACGTACAATGAAACGTGTATGCCTGATTCAGGTGGACCCTGGGAAAACAACGCTTTGATGGTTGAACAACTGGCAGTTGAAGCAAAAATGCATAGGATAATGTAGTCCAAAACAAAAATCAAGAAGCCAAACAAGAAAAGATGATAGAAGCTGGCTAACCATTTGTTGATCTCTCTCTCTCTCTCTCTCTCTCTCAATGCCAGTCAGTAATACGAATCCCAGTTCCAATGAAGTTGGGACGGTGTGTAAAATGTACATAAAAACAGAATACAATGATTTGAAAGTACTTTTTAACCAATATTCAATTGAATACTACAAAGACAAGATATTAAATGTTCAAACTGCTGCATGTTTCTGTTTTTCTGCAAACATTCCACGGCTGAACAGGTTATTGAAAATGTGCGATTGCAAGGAATTTATTGAATTTATCGTCCTGGAACATATTGTTTGAGTTCCAAGAGTCTGTTGTACTGTATGTCTATGTGTAATCTGTCACAGATGTTGTTTTGGCTGCTTTCTCCGTTGCTAAAGACACAATCTTCATCTTTCCCTTTTGCTTTCTCCTGATTCACTTTTAATGTCAGATTTGATGGCGGAGCCAATGTGGCAGCTGCCAATCCCTCTTTTCCTCGAGAAACAGAGCATCGCACAGGCGGGCTATGGTGATTTAATTGGAATAATGTATGAAATGAGTCAGAGACGCAGGCAGGGAGCGTTAACTCTCAGCTGTGCCAGCTTCGACAGAGATCGATGCACCTAACCTCAATTCAAGAAAACATTCTTTAATGGATCCCCACGGGACCGGCACACAGTCTCTTCCTTCCTCTTATTTATTTATTTATTTCCATCCTTTTTCATTTTGACTGCGGCACATATTTTTTAATTACCCGCCGGAGGATTACCGGGCCAGTGGGAGAGGATGATTTTTTTCATCCTGTCACACCAAACAATACCGTTTCGCCGTGTTCCTTTCACTCTCTGTCCGTCCCCTTCGCTTCTGCAAGGGATGTAAACTCATGTCTCTCACCTGCCAGCATAGAAGGTTACATTTTCAATCCCTGCTGTGTTTGCCCTTTAACCTTCATCACTTGTTGCTTGAATGTCCATTTTCTTCACCAATATTCACACTGATGCACACAAAGGAATAGACAGAAATCCACATTCCTTGTTCCTTCGTAAAAAGCTGTTTCTAGGTTGCCATTGTCATAGTTTGTTTGAGAATTCAAGAATGACACAAATGCTCTATCACGCTAAACTAGTAATATTCGATACAATGTTTCATTTTCTCAGAGAAACAAATATAACATTTGAACTGTAGTTGACACTTCCTACATTTTATTCCTTTGAGACAATTCATTATTTATATGAGCGAATGACATCACAGTTGGAAAAAGGCTCTCAACGGTGCTTATATTTGACATTATCTCGCTATGTTTTGTTTTGTTTTACCATGGTTATTTAAAAGATGTTGCCTCGAGCCACAGTCTAAATTACTTGTGTAGGATGAGTATTTGCAGACATTTAATTATTTTAATTCAACAGCGTATTATATCAAGAACCTGATTAGAAATGGAACCATTTATACACCTACATTATATCCATGAAAACCCTGTTGTGAACGATTTATTTCTATATGACAGTGAATCCATTTATTCAGTTCTATGAGAACTTGAGAATTGTTTCATGGAGACATTATGTGCACTATTTAGTTTAAATAGTGCTGGTCCTTTACCAAACTTTCTACTGACTTTTCCTAAGATGACTTTTTAAGAGATGAAAAAAAACTTCTGCTTCTTGCTTTTTATTGAGATTATTTGTTCACAAAACCTGCTCACAATTAAAGTCGCCTTGCGCTACACAATCAATGACACAGATTTCATGTTCCGTAACCCATCATGTTGACACGTAGCAAGCAATGTGAATATGTGCAACATGTGCATTTGAATGCTTGTCTGGCCACTTTCAGTCATTTCTATGGTAAGAACATTAAAGTTGGGCAGCAAAGCATGACATTCCTATTTCAGTCTCTCTATGGTCAGTCATCATGTTTTGCTGTCAGATCAAAAAGAAGGACCTTGTTTTGTCATTTGGGCTCCGTTTGCACCAAGCACTTAAGTTTCATTATTGGTACGCATGTTTATATAACTCCATTGTCAAAAGTTGTGAAGGCCAAAGAAGTTGGAGTATCAATCACTCCAGAATGGTCTCCAAAATGGGAGCTCGACACATTGCTGTCTGTTGATTGGTTGACAGAGATTCATCACTTCATGATACAGGACAACGGTACCGATAATGGAATGGGGACAAACACAAAGGGCGCATTTTCTCAAACAAAGGCCACATGCCAAGAAAGAGGACAAAATGGTTAATGTCTTCTATTGTTGTGCTTTGTGTACTATTGGATTTTCAAACTTTGCAGAACTTTATGGTCTTGTCATCAAAATGACGCAGGGGTCTGAGATTTAAAACTATGGTTAAAGAAGGTGAGGACTGTCTGTGGAGTCATTCGTGGCAGAGCATAATAAGGAATGTGTGTGTAGTGATATAACAAATACAGTGTCGTCTGAAGTTAGCTAAAAACAAAGGCTGAATTTACATTTCAGGTACAAGTATCCAATTCTGATTTCATGCTTATATCCTATTTTTTGACTATTTACATGTACATTTAATATGACATATCCGGACTGACGGTACATCCAATTTGTGTCCACAATTGAAAGAAGCCTGATTCAAATCTGAAGACAGGCCAGTCCATGCTTAATAGCCCTCAATCCCAAAAGACTCTCAAAGGGCTTCGGAATCCCAGAGTTCACGAAGCTCAACGACATCCCCTGGTCTAAACCTTTACCAAACGAAACCATACAGTATAATTCACCCAAAGTTTACTCGCTTGTTTTCTGTTTAAATCACTTAACTCTTTGAGACTAAAAAGTACCCTGACCTCATCCACACTCTAAACCTCAAATTGTTTCTGCTTTTCAAATGGTTTAAAACTTTGAGTGTATCCTTTTTTGTCCCTCTTTCTGCCAGATTTGCTCAAATTTTAACCCTCTGAATGAGACATCTCCCCATTGTGCCTGAGGCCAGATAAAGGCACTGCAGGACTACAGTACCTTGAGTGCTCATCCTTGTGAAAAAAATAAGAAATGAAAGCTTTGTTGGACATAATTGAGGAGCTGAACCTCTATCAAAGCTCCTGCTGCAAATGGCTGGTTCTACTGTGGCCCCATTATGATTCCATGAATACCTTGATGACAGCCATCTTGGCAGTAAAAGTACGTGCCGGTGTGGCGCCTTTTGTCAAAGCATAACTGCCTCTACAGCGCAACCCCTCAAACTTATCATACAGGATGGATATATCGGACAATCGGGTCGGAGGGGACGAGAAGTAAACACTGTGGACAAAAGGTGGACAATCTCACTACTTTGCATTTGCATCTAGACAGCTTAGTCTTAGTTTAACATCAATAGAAATGACGAGTTCAAGGGCAAAAGCCAACAAGTGTCATTTAAACAACGGAGACATTCTTTCTGTTGGCATATTATTTAAAAACGGACGCTACAGTCGCTTGGTTACTTTGACCTTTGCTTGTGGCGAATGGGAGTGAAATCATGCATGCTGTGATTGCAACATCTATGATCAGCTGGTGAAGGGGGACTCCAGACCTCCTCTTTCATCATCCGCTTCATACAACAAAGAGCATGGATGTTCTATGTCTTTACGTTTTATGGGGTTTTTTTTCGTATAGTTTTTTTGTGTGATAGTGACTTCTTGGAAAAGTAATTTCGTCCCTCTTTGTGCTTCACATACAGTATATTGGGGACTGACAATAAATGCTACCCAACCATACCGTATCGAATTTTATATCCCACCTTGAAAATCATGTTTTTTTTTGGGTTTTTTTTGTATTGTGCTTTGACAGACATAGTGTACATAAAACACAATAAGATACCAATTCTCATGCTGATTGTATAACACCCAAAAAAATAAGATTGAGACACCCAGACAGATAACTGTGCACTCAATGTGACAAGTTTCCTCTTCCTTCGAAAGTTTAGGTTTAATTGAAGTCAAGGTTAAGGGTTAGTTTTAATGTAGTGGGAGTACATTCACCTCATTTGTATTCACCAAGCATATGACTTGCGGTACCATTTTAATGAAATTTTATAGGTATGTGAATATTTTGGACTTATCTGTTGGTGAAGAAAATTATTTGGTTGGAGTTGACTGGTTTTACGATGAAATGAAATAGAAGATGCCTTTGAAAGGTTTTCCATGAAAGTTAGGGGTGTTTATTTCATTTCGGGCACTTATGATTTTCGTTTTTCTCAAAATTTAAAATGTCACAAAAACTATATATACCTACCTTACCTTAATTGTCATCTTTCTGTGAGTCAGAAACTCTTCATGTCCATATATATTGATTTAAGATTTTTTTTTTTTATTTGGTCTTTTTATCAGATACCCTAGAGAAATGTCATTAGCACCACAATGGCCTATTGATTAAAAATGTACTAATCTTGCGATGGTCATGACATTTCAAAGTTTTTAGCTAACTGTGCTATGTTGGTAGAGTTAGCTGAAATGTTTCTTTTAGCTAGCTAATAATTCTATTACATTTTAAGAAATTGATGGTAAAAGTTACACCGTTTTAGCATTTTGTTAGTAGAAAGAGCTTCATAAATCCAAACCCTGTGCCAGGGACAGGGTGAAAACTGTAAAATACCACCATAAAACCAAAATATACTAATATTAACATGAAATTTTAGACAACACTTATAATTAGGCATGCCCACTGCTGGCTATTGAAAAAAATCTATTTAAATATATTTTTTATTTAAATTTTACATCAAGGACACAAAAAGGCCCGCAATCAAATAAACACCCTTTTATTATTTGCCAAATTAGCTCCTTAATTTCTTAATATGTATTAACTTGGAATACCCTAAATACAAATGATTAGCTTTAACCTGGGAATCCGAAAAAAAACCCAAAAAACGAAGTTTACTACAGTCAAAAACGTTGGAGACCGCTGCTTTTGTGTTTGAACTCTTCAATTGTACCTCTGCCCCCACTTAAATGTGCAACTCAGATAATGAACTATAGTGCAGCATCTGAAGCTACAACAAAATACTGTAATATATATATTATATATATATTATATTCTATTTTCTAAGATTGTTATTGAACATTACAACAGTGCTAAAAATAACAACCAGAAATCTAGGTAAGTATGTTCATTATTTAGTGTCTTGCAAAGATGTAGCAAAGCTAATTGGATCTACAGTCCTTAATTTTACCTCTTGCATTTTACATAACAATGTCATCTGCAGTTTCTCTAAAATAAAAGCATCCACACTAATTGCATATACACAACAGTTTTGAATTATAAATGTATAAGAGAAATACATTTTTCATTCATTTGAAAACAAAAAACATTTATAAAAGTTGTATTTTGTATTGATAGTGTTAATGGTGCAAATGGTAGCCTGTGAAAACGGAGAACATTTCCACAGGAAACAAATAAAAAACACTGGTGGATCGCAGAGTCAGTTTGAATCAGTTTGACAACACTTATCCAACAACGTGAACATTTACCACATTGTCAACCTCTTTTTAAACCCAAGTATGCTTTCGTATCAAACACTGTAGGGTAACTGAGCATCTCAGGAGTGTTTAGTGTTTAATTGTTATTTTATTTTATTATTATTATTATTATAATTTTTTACAAATGGACATTGCCAAC
The DNA here is from genome assembly GCF_024500275.1 of Phycodurus eques. Taxonomy (NCBI): domain Eukaryota; kingdom Metazoa; phylum Chordata; class Actinopteri; order Syngnathiformes; family Syngnathidae; genus Phycodurus; species Phycodurus eques. The sequence goes on along the minus strand of NC_084532.1, from coordinate 12,036,351 downwards.
TACAGGCCTGGCACGCACATTTCAACATAGCCGTCTGCACCAATTTTACTTGGTCTGGGTCCTGTTAACGTACCCCTCTCTGCAAAGAAAAACAAAACAAAAACAGAAGGTGAGTGGAAATGGAATTATTGGGACTTGGGAAGACCTAGCCCAAAAACGATATCTTTCAACAGCCACCGCCATCACCCTGTCATTGCCCCTTGTGTGGTTGGAGATAGCACAGTCTCCAGAATAGGGCAGTCAGATTCACAAAAATCCTTTGTGATGGTCTGGTCACACAATAAGCACTTTTTCTTTCTGTGATTTCTTGGTGGCGGGTGTGCAATTAACTGACCAGACAAACGGTTTGCTGTCTCTGTCATGTTATGGTGTCATTTGTGGAGGTGTTTTTTTTTTCTCACTTGGTTTTTATATTCATTATTCCTGTGACTTACTAGTTTTAAGATTTTTACAGATATTCATTGCTATGTTAAACTAAATGAATTATTATAGTCGACACTTGTTGCAAACTTGTATGTAGCTAGAAAGATAACGGTACTTGAGGGGACATACAATAAAAATGGCAAAAAGGAGCGATAGATAGATAGATAGATAGATTTTATGGTTTTCCATTTAAGGTATGCAAGTATAAAACATGATCATTATGCCCATTTCAGAACTGACCTAACCTCATTGTGTTTATAATGTCCATTTTTTTTTCCTGACTGCAACAGCACACCAGTGTTTGAAACATGACTTTAACAATATAATCAGGTTGGGAATTGCCTTTAGACTGGCTTCCATGGATACAGCATTGGTAGTTATCAACACCGGTCCACTGTGCGTGTGTTGCGTACACAGTATGTCACTTTAAGACATTACCAGATTCTGTCCGAGAGGAATGATAGATGTACAGCATCTTTTGCATTGTTTCATTTCCATTTCTGTCAAATGTTTTGTACTGCCTGCTTCATTGGATTGCATTCTTTTGGCCGTCCACAAAGCCAAACCTGATTATTCACCGTCTGAGACTTCACAATAGAAGGAGATGTGAAGGCTTAAAAAGGATCACTGGCAATCAGATGGTGTGCAATGCAGTCTTCCTTTGTAATTAAAAAGCAATGAGCAGCATGAGTTACTGTATATACCATGTGCATCTCAGGTCAGGTTTCAGAGTAAGCATCTCTCTTCATAATTTGTATTCATGTTTATTGTTTGCATCCTATGTAAGAAATGTGACGTGAATACGTGAATGGATGCATGACAAATTTATAACCGCACTGATAAACATAAGTGACTCAATTCAAAAGGAGAAGCGTCTTGGTCTGCATTGTGACCAAGGTGAATTAATTTGGGAGGTCTGATTCAATGACTTGCCAAACCGACACTCTCTCATCCCAGGTTGTCAGCTAGGCCGAACAACGCTATCCATCAACGCATCCAATAGTGATGCATTGCTGTGTCACAAGGTATGTTTCTTTCTTTTTTAACTCAACACACACACAACTTCTGCTTTGTAATAGGACTTCCAGTGGTGTCAATAACACTGGCAAGTCACTGTAGCTAGCAGAAAATATTTGACGATATTCCTTGGATCGATTAAGGGGCAAATTATCGCTCAATCAATAATGTTTATTTTTCTCAAATCTTCAATGCCTATTGATTATTTATTGAGTAGAATAATTGCTCCGTGGAGGAGTTGCTATTGAGTCAAAGTATAGATCTATAGATAGATAGATAGATAGATAGATAGATAGATAGATAGATAGATAGATAGATAGATAAACTCAATTACATCCCACATAGTTGGGTGAGACTGATCTGATATACTGTAAGCCAATGAATGCTCATGATTATGTCTAGGTCCTCATGCATCATGGTAAGATGCAGCCAATGTGCTGTAAAGGTCCCACTTCATTTCCCAGGAGGATTTCAAGAGAATATTTAAGTCAAATTAGTCTGTAATAAGCATGCAAGGTAAACAGAGTTACATTGCCTTTTAATGGAAGCAGTGTTGGCTAAAAGCACCAGGTTCTGTTAAGTGGTACTTGATTGCTCGTTGAAGGAGGAGGTGTGGGGGTGCGGGGGTGGGGGTGTGATGGGGGCTATTTGTATTTGGTGATGTGTCCATTTATCACATACACACAGTGAAGTGCATGAACTGCTGCCTCCATGAGTTAAAATGTTTGCTTTGTCTTTAGGGGCCCTCGCTTTTTTTCCACACTCTGGGGTCTTGGGCTCTGCTTTCCCAAGTAGAAGCAAGTAGCCAGCTGGAACACACACACTGTCCTGGCGAAATCCAGCCCACTGGTCTACATTGTAACGTAAGCCAGGCTCACAATTGGTCCGGTACTTTGGTTCGAACCCCAAGGGTTGGATAAGCCGAGTCTCAGGGGTTCGGTGGAGGTCAAGACACGAACAAACAGAGTGTGTCCACAATCATGGCACTCCTGGTAACTTTTTCAATGCCATTTTACATACAGTAAGCCTCCATGCAAGAGTTTTAGTTTTGGCCGTTTGGATTTTTGTCCTGTCTTTTGGTTGAAGATGCAATTCTTGATATTTAAAACCGGTTCAAATGTACCATGTGCCGGTGTTTGCACTGATCCAGACCAGAGAAGAACATATGCGAACACCCTCCTAGTGTGCATACATGTCCATAGTTTCCAATATGAAAATGGCATGAGCATGTTTCATTTACCAAACTAGGAAAACGTAATTTGCCCTCAGCAGGACAAATTAACTGTAGCCGTCATTCCAAAGCTATTTTACACCGTTTGCATAACAACAGGTCATAGTGACATAGTGGTTTGTGTTTTCAATGAGCCCTGAAAACATTTCTGATTGCCCTTTGTGTTTACCACAGCTACAATCAATCATAAAGGACAACTGTGAATTATTGTGCCGGTCAGCAGCTTTGCAGCACATCTGCAGGTCAAGTGGCAGGGTTAAAATACAGTCAAAGGAAAGCAAATGGGAGTGCTGAGGTGTGCTAATTATGTTCAAGCACTCTGGGGCGGCAAAGGTGAGACCAGAGGGTTCATTTCGTTTACACATCAGCTCATAAATTATTATGTACTACACAGGCCACAAAAACAACTCAAACAAAAGCAATGAAGCAACAACAAACCATGAATGTTTAAATGTTAAAATTAAATTGCCTTAGTTATGACTCAATTAAAGCATTTTATTCAGTTGTTGTGGTTACGCGTTCATTTTCCACTTGTAACAAACTCATCAGATGTTTCTTTGGAATTAGATGTTAACAAGTCGCTCTGACCAATAAACATGAAAGAAATTACAGTGAATACTTCCTCGATCTGAAAATGGTATATCATTTTAGATCGTGTTCCCATAATCTGTCCATCAATCCATTTTCTATAGCGCTTGTCCTCATTAGGGCCGCAGGTGAGCTGGAGTCAATCCCAGCAGACTTTGGGCAAAGCCAATTGCAAGACTATAAACAGTTGTTTTGCTATCTAGTTTATGTTTAAATCATTCATAATATGTTAAACCCATCCATCCATTTTCTACCGCTTATCTGAGGTCGGGTCACGGGGGCAGTAGCTTTAGCAGGGACTCCCAAACTTCCCTCTCCCCAGCCACTTCATCCAGCTCTTCCGGCGGGATCCCGAGGCGACCATTAAAAAAAATATATCAACACAAAATGTATTTTGTATTATTGTATTACATATTTCACATACATATTTCAATGTTTCTTTTTTTAAACCATATTTGATGTACGTGCTCTTGTTTCTAAATATGAAATATTTCCATTCATCCAAGACCGTGAAGGACCAAACGGGTACCAAAGGAGCACCATCATCTGTATAGACTTCTCTCAGTCTAAAGACCCGCCTCCAGTGATTTCTAACTTGTACCGCTTCAGTTACACGATAAAAAGAATACAAAAATAGATCCTGGTCACCATTCAAGAGAATACCTTATTTCCGAGCTGTGCTTCAAAGGCCCATGCTTCAACTTCAATGGACCTGATAATGTTCCACCCTTTTCATTTCCACATCTTTTACATCAGAAAATAGGTGATATGATATTTTCTTCCCCATAATGGATAAAATAACATTTTCTACTTACTGGTAGAATGCAGCAGTATAAGATAACGTGTAAGTCAGAGGTTAGAGATGAACATTATGCATTACTTGTCTTCGTCATGGTCAAACCAGCCTCAGAAGATTCTTGAGCATGGTTGTATTGTGACAAGGTGAAGTGTATAGTCGATAAATACGTATCCTATTATTCCTTGTGAGTAAGTTTTAGCTTCTGGAAGTCTTCTGACATCTACTTAGAGGCCAAATACCATATATTATAGCTCTTTCTTGTAATTCAAGGCATTGTGGTAATACTCTTATTACTACTTGTTCAATCTCAGCCTTGTGGTGACCAGAAAATGCCTTTCCTCCAGACGTATCTACTTATGGGACATGGAAGAAGAAAATAGTCTGTGACTCCATTCCAGAGGTGGGACCAAGTCATTGCTTTGCAAGTCAAAACTCAGTCTCCCTCATGTCCCGAGTCAAGTGCCAAGTCAAGACAGCCAAGTCCAGAGTCCTTTCGAGTCATTTTACCAACAAAATAAAAATATATTTTTAGATATATCATATTTATATTCGGCGGGGCGGCACGGTGGGCGACTGGTTAGAGCGTCAGCCTCACAGTTCTGAGGACCCGGGTTCAATCCCAGGCCCCGCCTGTGTGGAAGTTTGCATTTTCTCCCCGTGTCTGCGTGGGTTTTCTCCGGGCACTCCGGTTTCCTCCCACATCCCAAAAACATGCATTAATTGGAGACTCTAAATTGCCCGTAAGGTGTGACTGTGAGTGCGAATGGTTGTTTGTTTGTTTGTTTGTTTGTTTGTATGTGCCCTGCGATTGGCTGGCAACCAGTTCAGGGTGTACCCCGCCTCCTGCCCGATGATAGCTGGGATTGGCTCCAGCACGCCCGCGACCCTAGTGAGGAAAAGCGGCTCAGAAAATGGATGGATGGATGGATGGGTTTTGAAGAGGTACGCCTCAGATGACATGGCTCACCTTGAAAAAGATGGCAATGACAAAACAACAAATTACCAAATCAAAACACATTTTATAGACTTACTTTCTTTTTTTGTTTTTACAAAGTCAAAGGTTGTAGGTGGAGGTTATAGTCAATGATTGCATTAAAAAAAAAAAAGCGATGAATTTGATGACTTTCGACTCGACAATATGTTAAAAGACTTGCAACTCGACTTGGACTTTAACAGCAATGACTTGTGACTTCACTGGGACTTGAACCCAGTGACTTGAAAAGAATTGCTACTTTAGCCAAAGCACTGGCAAACCGACACTTTGAAGCTTTCTCTTTCTTTAGCTATACGTGCAACTTACTGTTTTACTACAGGAAAATATGATGTGATAACATAATACTGAAGGTCTTAATGATTGTTTATTAGGTTGAAGTGTCTCACGCCATTATTGCTAATGTGTAGTTAGTTCTTATTATCTCTTAAGAGTTAACGCCGTGTTGGGCACGCTCTGGTAGAGGAATTGACCAAGAGGTCATTCTTTCACACACGACCTAAAGTAATGGTCATTCATTCATTCAGTTACTCATTCATCTTCCATACCGCTCATCCTCACTAGGGTCGCGGGCATGCTGGAGCCTATCCCACCTATCATCGGGCAGAAAGCGGGGTACACCCTGAACTGGTTGCCAGCCAATCGCAGGGCACATACAAACAAACAACCCTTCGCACTCAGATTCACACCTGCGGGCAATTTTGAGTTGTCGATTAACCTACCATGCATGTTTTTGGGATGTGGGAGGAAACCGGAGTGCCCGGAGAAAAAACCCACGCAGGTACGGGAGGCCACCGTGCCGCCCTCTTCAAAACCCCTTAATTTTATATTGGAGTTATAGTGGAGTTAAGTTATCATATTTCAATGCAAATGATACACAGAGAAGTAGCTTCACAAGTCAAATGATGTACCATATTATCTTTTGATGGCAGAAAATTTTACTTACTACAAATGTTTAAAAATTACAAATTTAAAAATGTTTTTTGATTCGTATCCTTAAAAATGGTTGCAATTCAACAGCAGTAGACAACAACCTTAACCACATCAGGCTTTATTTTCTTTCTTTTATACATTGTCAGATTAATGTAGACATACCATTGCAGCAATCTTGAAGGCACACACACACACACACACACACACACACACTTTTATCATTCATCTGAGAATGTATTACTATGGGCCACTGCATTTATGATGCATAACTACTTAGTTTTTTAACCATCATTACCCCTTGTGTATTAGCATGACTGACAACGTAATTTTAATTTGATCACAGCAGCAGAACACTTTGACTCAGATTTTGTTATTTTGTACTTTGATATTTCCAACATGAACATCCTTGGGGAGCATTTGGAACGACAGTCAATTTATCCGATGATAAAATAATGATCTTCGTAATTAGATTAATTCTCCTGATCATGACCCGTGCACTTTCAATGCCGATTACCATGTAAACACAATCTCTGTGTGATTTGTCAGACTGATGGGGGGGGGGGGGGGGGGGTACCTAAATCAGGGTACGTGCGTCCTGAGGTCTATTAAAGTACGCACCGCAGTACGTACCTCAGGACGCACGTACTGTACGCAGTACGTGCGTCCTGAGGTCTATTAAAAAAAAAAACCCCAGCTGTACAAGCATAGTCAAGTTTTAATTCAGCTCATTCTACTGCACTCCTAACAACCAGTTTCATGCCTGTCATCACACATTAGCCATCAATTATTGTGTAATTGAGATATAGTATATCTAAGCTTTGCTTGGATACAATCACATGATAGAAGCTCTACAACTGATAGATTACTGAAAAGCTTATGAGAATAATTTAACCATGGTGGGGCATTTGGTCAGCATGTCTCCCTCACAGTCATAAATTCTAGGTTAGAATATTTCCTACCTTTCAGTCTGGAGTTTTCATGTTGGGTCAGTTGAAGACTGTTGGTCTATACGTGGCCTGTGGCTGACTGGAGACAAGTCAGGTGTGCACCCCGCCTCTTCCCCAAAGTCAGCTAGGACAGGCTACAGCTCCCAACTAACCTTGAACTGGATAAGCCGTAGGAAATTGATAGATACTGTCGATAGGATGAAACTATATGAAGCAATTTGATCCTCAAATAATAGCTTTGAAATTGTTTCAATGGTAGACTGGCTTATAATAATGAAAAAAGCCAGAGCACCTGCCATGTTGTTTTTCTGTTAGTTTTGTGTCGAAGAAATATAATATGACATGTTAATAAAACATAGACGTTCAGTTTTATTCCGAGCCATACAGTTCAGTTCGGCAAGGCTTATGGACAATTTAGAGACTTCAATTAGCATAAGAAGCATTTTATTATTATAATTTTTTTAATGTGGGAGGAGTACCCAGAAAACAACAACAACAACACACAAGCACGGGCAGGACATGCAAACTCAACACAGGAAGGAGGTAGCCTGTATCCAAACCCTCGACCTCAGAAACGTGAGGCAGATACGCTAACCACTCACCACTCTGGGTTAAGCTTCATTCTTATACGCTACGAAATTAGCAGCAAAAACGTTAATTTAGAACGGATCAACTAACTACTCTACAACACTTTTAACAGTGACATCTCCATCCAAGCATGATTACCGACATTTATCTTCCATCCATCCATCCATTTTATACCGCTTATCCGAGGTCGGATCGCAGGGGCAGTAGCTTTAGCAGGGACGTCCAGACTTCCCTCTCTCCAGCCACTTCATCCAGCTCTTCCGGGGGGATCCAGAGGCGTTCCCAGGCCAGCCGAAAGACGCAGTCTCTCCAGCGTGTCCTGGTTCGTCCCTGGGGTCTCCGAATCCAAATCAGATGCCCCAGCCACCTCATCTGGCTCCTCTCGATATGGAGGAGCGGCGGCTGTGCGCAGATATACTCCCGGATGACCGAGCTTCTGACCCTAGACTTTTATCTTTCTACAAAAAAATAAATAAATAATCACACAACTTAAAAAATGATCAACCTGAGCAGATTGATTGTACATTTGTACAATATGTATTCCAAGTGTGTATTCCATTGCATATTGTATGCAAAGTCATCTCAAGAGTTGGTCACCGGCCACAGAAAGCTTTAACTTCAGAGAGAGATGTTCTCCCAACCACATGAGCATCACCTGCTTCCCCATTTAATCCCAGCACAACTCTGCGTTCAACAAGGCAAGAATCCCTGAGAGGGCATTTGGCTGGTATAAATCTCTTTTAAGAGGACAGTCATTCACCTGCAGTTCAAGGAGACACGGCGGCATAAGACACTCGTCAGTGACGTGTTTGCAGAGAGCTCATAAGAGCTTGTCACGTTGAGATGGCATGTACAACATCGACCGCCGCCTTGCTCATCACGATATCTTTCTGCCTATTGGTCATGGGGGAGTGCAGGCAGCGATTGCAATAGATGGATATTGTCCTTCACCCTGCAGCTTTACTTCTAAATGATAGAGCCTTCATATCTGTGCTGGCATTTTTGCAAAGGCACTTGATGTGTTGATGTCGGAGATAGAAACTTTAGAGCTGAGGGGAAGAATTTACAAGTGAAAAGCACCAATGGCAAGGCAGCCTTTCCCCATTATGTACGATTATCTGTCTATCTTAAGACGATGGATCACAACATGAAAACAGCTGCAGGGTGTCGCCTGAATAGAGATCAGGCTCCAATTGGCTCATCTGTAACTATCTGTGTCTAATTTGCAGCAGGCAAGAGGACAGATGAAAACAACTTTTGGACACGAAGCTCCGTTTGGTTCTTGCCAGAGCTATCCATATGATGCCTTATAGTTCATCCTAACCTAGTCATTGTATTAAGCCTGCTGCACACTAGTGCTATCTGCAGAGCAAAAAGTCATTCATTCACTATTTGTTCAGCAGATAGCTACATATAACAGGGTAAATGATGTTACTCCTCATTTTATTCCTTACTTTCTGCCATCTCCTGGAATGCGTGCTGGCCTTTTTCCCTATTTTTAAAATCGAAAGATGTTACATCATATAACCAGATATAATGTGGCCATATATCGATTAATTTATTCTCTAAAATTTAGCTGCTGACAACTTTGCAGGGGGCCACCATTTTGAAATCATATGAATAGCGGATGCGTTTTGATTGGTTACACCCGAATTTCTGCTCACAGCATGGAGTACAAGTAATGGGCACACCATGGGTTTTTCGCCTCGTGAGGAAGAAACTTCACCAAAAGGTATGCACACGCAGCAAGTATAGTTTGCTTAGCAGTTAGCTCCAGTGTGTGGCAGACCAATATTATATACTGTACCATATATTTAGTCCAATAAGGAATTTTGCCAATGATTTGTGGCATAATAATATAGGGTAACCAGGCGCCTGGATTTGTGCATGTTCTGCCTTCCTCCACAGTGTGATTGGCCAGCATCTGAGGACGTGCTAATGCAATCAAATGACAGTCTGTCATGTCAATCAATATAAAGGCACCCAAGATTGGTAAGAAAGCTACTGCTATAACGTCATCTGGAGCAGTCTACTCAATCACAATTACATTGTTATTAAAGACATGCGAGTGAGCTTCCTGAGCAACATCACACACTATATTTTTGTATAATAGTTCAATTGAGGTATTGTGCCCCTGTGTAAAACAGATAAATAACTGGAGGAGCCAAAACTTTCTTCAATTAAACCACAACAAAACTGAGATAATTATTTTTGGCAATAAAGAAAAGATGATTGCTGTTAGTAAATACCTGGAGTCACTGTCTTTAAAAACCAAAGACCAAGTCCAAAACCTTGGTATACTGATAGATTCTGACCTGACTTTGAACAGTCACATCAAATCAATTACGAAAATTACCGTCTACCATCTGAAGCACATATCCAGAGTGAAGGCTTGCATGTGTCAAGCAGACCAGGAGAAGCTCAGCCATGCTTTTATCTCAAGTAGACTTGAATATTGCAATGCTCTTCTGACTGAAATCCCCAAAAGATTATTATGTTAGATATTTCCAGCACAAATAAACGTAGTTATTTGGTTTTTAGGGCCAACTCTTGAATGGAAAGTAATAAGATAATTATTCCTTTTTGGGAGACATTCATATTTTATTGGTGTTTATAAAACGAAATAGTAATAAATAATAATAAAAGTTAAATTGTAAAATAAAAAAAAAGACTTTCAAGTCTCTGTGTGGATTGTAGAAGCACCGAACAAAACTAAAAAAAGTAACGTTCGCGCCCACGCTAGCACTAAAAAAAAAAACATTCCAGCATGAATGATGTTAGATGCTGAAGACGTTAGGAGACAAAAGCTGAACTTTAGTTTTGTGTCTTATGTTATGATGCAATATGATCATTTTAGCTTGTAAAAAAAAAACACTGCTCTTAGCATTAGCGCCCATGTTAGCGATAAAAACAAAACACTGCAACATCAACGATGTGAGATGCTAACACACACACACACACACACGTGACAGAAGGCATGACAGTTTTTTGTGATATTGAAAAATGAGATGAAGCTGAATAATTTCAAACCTATTCCTACAATTAATGTAACCTATAACATGTACAAAATTAATTCTTTTTTTCATCCTTTCAAGAAGGGAAGTATTCATCTTCTTCTTTTCCTTTCGGCTTGTCCCGTTAGTTGTGAAATAACAATCTGCCTCATACAGATCAGGGGTAATCGTTGTTTCAAAAATGAGTAAATAATAAAGAATTCACTATAACACTTATACTGTAACTGTACAACTACTTTTGCACCAACCCTAGTATTTTTATTAGGGTTGGAAACGATCAACCGATGCGACCGGACAGCCGTTCGTAAAGGCAAGAGATCCGACTGTATCGGTAGCAGACTCCGTTAGCGATACAAAATCCGCCAGTAATCCTTAGATACGTCGGTTGTAGGGCTGTGGACCAGATATCACGACGCTAGGAATCAGTTGCCTGAGGCTTTATGGTTTTCATCTCTTAAAACAAGCGCAAGAGGTCTCGTGCTCTGCTCCGCAGGTAATGTTATGTTTACAACCAAACGCAGCTGTGCTGGATACTAGCGACACTACTAGCTTAACTACATTTCTCCGTAGCGTCACTATTTCAACATCAAATAGCTTTTCAGTAGTTAAGCTACTTTCGTGGTCACGGCAATAGCAAAGTAACGCTCCCCCAGGAGTTGTAAACATTGAATGCGACGTCACGTTACGTACCTTATCTCAAGTCCGGCGTCGACACCGGGGCCGGCGGCGAAATGTGCGCCGCAGAATGTATATACCGAAGCTGACACAACAATCGCCAGTTGAACTAAGCTAGTCATCACGACTTAAAAGTTCTAAGTCAGTAAGCAGCAAAAAACAAACAAACAAAAAGCAGTCCGTGTGTGCAGTGGCGGTCCAAGCTCGAATGGCACGGTGTGCAACCCCCCCGAAGCTCCGTTTGGTTATATCTTTAAATATCGTTTGTGGAGAGAAACTATTCAAAATTAATTGTTGTATTGTTGTGGTCTATTTCAATAATTAATTTGATATTGAAATAAAACAATATATCATTTTTATTTTTTACAGTGCCATAAAGCAACAATGCTCATGGTTAAGTGGTCTTTTGCGGAAAATAAGGTTTGGCAAATGTCATTTTATAGAATTGGGTTAAGTCAAGTCAATCTACTTTATGATTAGCACATGTGCAAATGTTACATTTTTGTTCAGCACCGAATCAAATCAAGAATCGTATCGCTCTCATACCGAATTGAATCGTTCCACCCGTAAAGATATCGTTTTTTAATGGAATCGCTACCTGTGTATCAAGATATGTATCGAATTGGCCTCGTGCCAGAGATTCCCAACCTTAATGTTTATGCTAATAACCAGAGGTGGCAAACGTACTCACACTCGAAGTTCAAATACAGAAAAAAAAAACAAGGCCAAAGTAGACATACAGATTCAATTCCTCTACTAAGGTAAAAGTAAAAAGTCCATACTTGTGTACAAAAGTAAAACGAAATATTAACTATTTACTGTCAATTATGCACAATACTCATTTGGATAACTTATTTGACACAATGAAAAAAAATGTATACCAAGAGAGAGCTAGTTTTGGCTCATGCTCTTTTGCTATCAAAACAATGTTCCCACACCTTTGATAACATTGTGAACTGGCAAACAAAAAATGCTTGCTGAAAAAATACACCTCTGTATATAAATACACCAGAAGCTCGTGGTTTTTAGGCTGGCACAAGACAACAAATTTGCCACCAAGCATTTGGGAGCTGACAACGGCAAACAATTATCTTACTTAAGGCCATGGATGAGGACAATCTCTTTCTTCTCCGAATCTGTTGCATTCTCGTCGCTAATGCTTCTGGTCTCCGTTTCGCCATGTTACTGCTGCCCCTGTTTTATTCCACCATATTTGTACCAAAGATCTCAATCATGCAACCAATCAAGAGATCCACCGTGGTTGACTTGAACGCCCTTCTATGTATTTCTTTTTAACGCTGTATCGTCTTTGGCTGAGTTTGAAAACAACTAGCCTATTTTGACAAAATGCGGATTAGAAAGTACAGATATCTGTTTTAAATCACAGGGAGTAATAAGTCGTCAGAAAAATAACACTCAAGTACAAATACTGTACCTGAAAGATCTACCTAAGCACAGACGAAGGGAAGTAACAAAGTGTTTTTACTTCATTACTTCCCACCACCGCAAATGTCAACACACTATTGTCCTTATTAACACCCAATAGACCACCAACATGATTTTTAAAGCTGTTCTTCTAAGGACAAACTGGTACATATTTTTTCTAACATCAAATGAGAAAAGCTTCTGCTTGCACAACCACTAATGAGAAACACCTGCTTCCAGTTGCCAGGAAATGTCATCTTGGTTGTGTGAGGACAGAATAAGCTCGTATAAACGCTCACGTCTGGAAGAAAAAGACATTTTGGATTACACTCATCTTCTCTAATTGTCTTGTTTTTTTGCTTAAAGTTTCTTCCAAGGGCGAGTGGCCAAGTTCGGTGGATAGCAATGACAGATGGGTAGAACACGCTATTCCCACGTTACCATCCCACACAATCAAACAGTGGCTGCAAAATACCACTTAGCATTTTGTTCTAAAATGTTCTAAAAAAACACCGAAGGCCATGTCGGGACTTGAGCAACATGCTGTGCTTGAAGTGGAAGATGGAGGCAAGCATAAATAATGTTTATTTTGAATAAAAAAAAAAAAAAAAAGCAACAATTGATGCCTCATCACAAGCTCACGTTTGAGTCAGAAGGAAGAAGGCAAACAAGGCAATGGTAATAAACATTCATGCTAATGACATAAAAGCGAGTCAACAGCAAGAAGGAAGCACGTAATCGTCTGACTCACTGAAGCGGACACTGTGAGGCATATTCTCGTGTATGCTTAAATCAGAGAAGGCGTGCAGCTTTACGCTTCTCTGGCTGCACAGATTCTCTAGTGCACTTAAATATGTCATGTACGCACCCTCATGCCAGCTACGCACACTGGGTGGAGCAAACCGGGAATGTGGGCGTTGACTGTCAAACCTGGACATGCGCGTATTCCTCCTTCGACTTAAGCACCTTTCTTTCACCGCACTCTGGACGTTGCATTAAGTACGGCGCACCGTGAAGGTGAAACATCATATGGCACTTGAAGTTTGGAGGCAGATACAATATATGGCATACTTTCTGTAAGAGACTTCTGGAAAGCTATAAAATGTACTCAAACTGCCACTGTCACAAAGTTTTCGTCATCTTTTTTTTTTTTTTTTTTTTTTTTTTTTTTTTTTTTTAACCATGAACATTCACTTAAAGATGATTGACTTTCGTAGGCGCTACGGAGGTTGATTTCCCATTTGGAGTGTGGCATGTTTTCCAGGTGGATTTCAATGGCATTCGCATGTCTCAGGAAAACTCCGGGAATTATATCATCCCTTGGACTTAATGAGTCATGCCTCTCAAGTCGTTAGGCGCACACAAGCTGGGTAAGCACAGGGTGTGCGGCAGAATTCATTTCAGGAGAAAGGCCAAGCATGCTAAAAAAAAGAGACTTGTGCATGAATGAGAGAATATGGCTCGAAATGAATGCACACATATTCTCCCGTTGGTAAGTAAGTTTTATTTTTATGTGCTTGGCTTGTGCGCTGTCAAGGTGCGCCGATTCTCCCGTATGCGTGACTTTTGACACATCTCCGTGCGTACCGGACGAATATGTGCTCGACCGCCCATAAGGCATGACTCATCAAAGTCTCAGGGAGGCTTCAATAACTGGCAAGTTTCCATGAGGCATGTTATTGCCATAGAGATCCATATGGAAAATACTCTATGTCGACACTCATAATGTGAAATTAACTCCCGTAGCGGATACGAAAGGCGTTGCCAGTGAGACGTGAGCACCGCTCGTCAAACAGGCTACTAAAGTAGCATGTGTTTTTGTATTCTCTATGCATTCAATACTGTACAATAAATGTAATTGAATCAGAATACTGTGCGTGGAATGTCGATCATTGTAATGGAGTAAAAGTATTGATTCTTCTTAACATAAATATTCAAGTAAAAGTAAAATGTATGGTGCATTCAACCTATTCTGACAAGTACAATTTATCCAAAATGTTACTTGAGCTAATGTAATGGAATAAATGTAGCGCATTACTACCCACCTCTGTCCGCCAGCATGCCGAGTCAGCCTCCGGGCCGCCACCAGTTGTTGGAGGCTCGCAGCACGAGTGAATCAAAATGTACAATATGATGTTTCACCTTCCCGGGGCGCTAGAATTACTACAGCCTCTGGAGTGCAGATGAGCAAACGCACTTAAGTCTTTGGGAGAATGCGCGCTCTGCCAGATATGAGAGGGAACGCCCAAACTCCAGGGTTACTCCACCCAGAGTGTGCAAATAAATGGCCTTAGGGTGAGCAAATTGTAGAATTAAGTGGATGATGGAATGGGGGCAGGCCGAATAGTGCAGATCTGTTCGTCGTTTCTGACTGAAGCATACGGGAGGATATGCCCCATTTTGAATAACAGCTCGACTCACACTGCTGAGCAGACAAAATCAATTCATTGTTCCACATTTTTAAACTGTATTATAATAAAATACTTTATTACTGCGAAAACTAATAAAACTTAATTGTATAATAAACATATTCAGGCTGAGGTGTTCAATGAGGCTCATAATGAAAAGTGGCTATGCTGTCCAGAATAGAAGTGAAGCAAGAGGAAATGTACCACTGATAAGTAATGATAAATAATCACAAAGGCTTAAAGAAGGTTATAGTTTTATGATGTGTGTGTGTGCGTGTGCGTGTACATGCACGCAATCCCGAACTACAAACTATGAGTTCTCGCCTTCAATGTAGGCCAGACAATCAACCACAAGCAATCAACTGAGAGATCCTTCAGCGTTTGCTTCGTTCAGTGCGTGAGAAGATGCGAGAGTTGTGGCAGGATAACGAGCCTGTTCAAAATGCCCTGAACACCCGAGAGTTCCTGGCCCAGAAAAAAAAACGTCGCTGCACTGGAGCAATCTCGCTACTCACCCAACCTTGCTTCTTCTCACCCCAGCTCATGGGATCATCAAAGGGACCAGTTTTGAAGACGCAGACGACATCAAGATGGCTGTGATGATGTTTGAGCTGTGGAGGAAGTCGGAAGAATCCTTCTGGAAGCATATGAAAGCATAGCAAAGAAGGCTGAGAAATTGCATTCGACTCCAGGGCGATTACTTCGAAGGGAACATTTTGTACTGTAGTTTGCAGTTTGGATTTGAAGTGTACTTTTTCTGACACCAGTCCTGGAACTTATCTGACACACTTTGCATATATACAGTGGCTATTATAAATCTACACACCTCTGTTAAAATGCCAGATTGTTTTAAATATTCAATAACGAGACCATGATAAATCATTTCGAAACTTTTTCCACCATCAATGTGACCTATAGGCTGTACAACTCAATTGAAAAAAAAAATCTTAAAGAGAAGGTAATGAGAAAAATAAAAAACACAACTGAGTAAATGTGTTTGTCTGGGGATGTGGAAAATGTGTTATGATCAAATGAAATACTGTATAACCGTATACAGTCCTCTTTAGGGTCATGGGTAACTAGAGCCTAGCCCAGCTAACTTTGGGCGAGAGGCAGGTTTCGCCATGGACTGGTCACCAGTCAATCACAGGGCTCATATAGAGAGACAACCACTGACTCTCACAATCACACCGATGGGCAATTTGAGTCTTTAATTATCCTATGAAACATTCTGTTGGGATGTAGTGGGAACCCGGTGTACTCGGAGAAAGCAAAGGCAGAACATACAAGGCCCACACAGATGTTTCACTACAGTCAAATCCGACTCTACTGGCAGATGTCCTACAACTCCGAGCGCTTGGTATTCAGACCAGTGGTTGTGGAGCCCGATGGCGAAAGCAAGGGAAAATAATTAATACAAGCATTCTGTTTGTAACTAAATACATTTAAATAACTTCAAATTAAAATAAGTCATTTTACAATTATTTTGGCAGTGTTAGTATTTAAGATGTAGAGCTGAAGCTTCATGCCCCCGACAGGGTCACCTATGGCAAAGAGATCCTCGGTGAGGGACCAAAAAGATCCCCTATTATGATCACAGACTTTGGAAAACGTTTTCCCTTGCCCGGACGCGGGTCACTGGGCCCCCTCTCTGGAGCCAGACCTAGAGGTGAGGCCCTATGGCGAGCGCCTGGTGGCCAGGCCACACCCATGCGGCACAGCCCAAAGAGGCGACTTGGGTCACCCTCCCTATGTGCTCACCACCTGTGGGAGGAGCCAAGGGGGTCGGGTGCGCAGAGAGCTGGGGAAGGCGGGGAACTTGGCGGTGGCTCAGTAGGTAGAGCGGGTCGTCCAGTGACCAAAGGGTCATAGGTTCGAAACCCAGCTACGACTGTACGCATGTCAAAGTGTCCTTGGGCAAGACACTGAACCCAAATTTGCTCGCAGTGGGCCTGGCAGTGCCTTGCATGGCAGCAGTCGCCCATTGGTGTATGAATGTGTGTGTGAGGGGGTGAATTTGAGGCTTTGTAAAGTGCTTTGGGCACTGTGATGGTGCAGATAAAAGCGCTATATAAGTGCAGTCCATTTACCATTTATAGAAGCTGGCTCTTGAAACATGGAGTGTCACCTCTCTGGCTGGGAAGGAGCCTGAGCTGATGTGTGAGTTTGAGAAATTCTGACTAGATATAGTGGGGCTTACCTCAGCACACAGCTTGGGCTCTGGTACCAGTCCTCTTGAGAGGTGTTGGAGTCTATTTCACTCTGGAGTTGCCCACAGTGAGAGGTGCCGAGCAGGTATGGGCATACTTATTGCTCCACGGCTCGGTTCCTGTACATTGGGGTTCACCCTGGGTAGCCTCCCTCTGCCTTCAGGTGCGGAGGATGGGCCCTGACTGTTGTTTGTGCCTATGCACCAAACAGCAGTAGGAGTTTTGTGAGGCCATGAAGAACGACTTCCGGATGGCTTCGAGGAAATTCTGGTCCACCATTCGCCGTCTCAGGAAGGGGAAGCAGTGCACCATCAACACTGAGTATAGTGGGGATGGGGCGCTGCTGACCTCGACTCGGGATGTTGTGAATTGGTGGACCGAATACTTCGAAAACTTTCTCAATTCCACCGACGCCTTCCTACGAGGAAGCAGAGTCTAGGGACTCTGAGACAGGGTCTCCTATCTCTGGGGCAGAAGTCACCGAGGTGGTTAAAAAGCTGCTCGATGCAAAGGCCCCAGGGGGGGGATGATTTTCAAAGGCTCTGGATGTTGTCGGGCTGTCTTGATTGACACGTCTCTGCAACATTGCATGGACATCGAGGACAGTGCCTCTGGATTGGCAGACCGGGTTGGTGGTCCCCCTTTTTAAGAAAGGGAAACAGAGGGCGTGTTCCAACTATAGGGGGATCACACTCCTCAGCCTCCCTGGTATGGTCTATTCGGGGGTGCTGGAGAGGAGGGTCCATCTGGAAGTCTAATCTCAGATTCAGTAGGAACAGTGTAGTTTACGTCCTGGCCGTCGAACAGTGGACTAGCTCTACACCCTCAGCAGGGTCCTTGAAGGAGCATCGGAGTTTGCCAAACCAGTCTACATGTACTTCTTGGACTTAGAGAAGG
This sequence comes from Phycodurus eques, assembly GCF_024500275.1. NCBI lineage: Eukaryota > Metazoa > Chordata > Actinopteri > Syngnathiformes > Syngnathidae > Phycodurus > Phycodurus eques. The sequence continues at coordinate 12,018,205 of NC_084532.1, read as the reverse complement.
CATTTGACAGTGTCCCTCGGGGAGTCCCGTGGAGGGTGCTCCAGGAGTATGGAATACCAGGCCCCCTAATACAGGCTTTTTTGTCCCTATACGACTGGTGTCAGACTTTGGTCGGCTTTGCCGGTAATAAGTTGGATTCCTTTCCAGTGAGAGTTGGACTCCGCCAAGGCTGCCCTTTGTCACCGATTCTGTTCATAACTTTTATGAACAGAATTTCGAGGTGCAACTAAGGTGTTAAAGGAGACAAGTTTCGTGACCTCAGTATTACATTTCTGCTTTTTGCAGATGATGTGGTTCTGATGGCTTCATCAAGCCGCAATCTCCAACTCTCGCTGGAGCGATTCACAGCTGAGTGTGAAGCGGTTAGGATGAGAATCACCACCTCTAAATCTGACACCATGATACTCCGTCTGGAAAGGGTAGAGTGCTCTCTCCAGGTGAGGAATGAGTTCCTGCCCCAAGTGGAGGAGTTTAAGTATCTCACTGTCTTTTTCATGAGTGAGGGAAGAAGGGAGTGGGAGATCGACAGGCGGATGGGTGCAGCGTCTGCAGTGATGCAGATTTTGTATCGGCCTGTGGTGGTAAGGAAGGAGCTGAGTCACAGGGCGAAGTTTTCGATTTACTGGTTGATCTACCCTCACCTATGGTCACGAGCTGTGGGTTGTGACCAAAATAACAAGATCGCGGATACAAGCAGCCGAAATGAGTTTCTTACGCAGGGTGTCCAGACTTTCCCTTAGAGATAGGGTGAGATGCTGAATCATCCTGGAGGGGCTCAAAGTTTAGCCGCAGAGGAGCCAGATGAGGTGGCTCGGGCATCAGGTTACGATGCCCCCTGGACGCCTCCCTGGTGAGGTGTTCCGCGCACGTTCAACCGAGAGGAGGCCCAGGGGATGACCCACGACGGGCTGGAGAGACTTTGTCTTCAAGATGGCCTAGGAACGCCCCCGGAAGAGACGGACGAAGTGGCTGGGGAGAGGAAAGTCTTGGCTTCTCTGCTTAAGCTGCTGCCCCCACGACCCCACCTCGGAAAAGCGGAAGAAATGAATGAATGAATGGATGATTGGATGAATGTTTATTAGAAAGCATGGACTTAATGTGTCCCTCTCTCCACTGCCACTGTAATTTTTCTATCACTTTGTTTCAAGCGCAGTCACCTATTAGGCTTTGTTCACTTATTGATTTGAGCTTTTATCATGCGGTGCCATTTACGTGGCTGCCACCTCTCATGTATAAAAGAGTGCTTAGTTAACAAATGGACAGAATGTGTTATAAAGGATTTTTTTTTAAATAATGAACAGGAAGCTTCTCAGACAGAGGCCCAGTCTTTTCTCTCAAAGCCTCTTAATCATGCAGCAAACGCAATGATCACCATTGTAATGATCACCATTGTTTCCCTGTGAGCTCAGCCTTTTCCAGGACGTTTGACATTTTCAATCCTCAAGAGATCTTTTCTCCACGCGTCTTATGGATACAAAGTAGCGGGTGAATCTTTTCCAGACATGTTCGCAGTTTCTCATATGTGCCTTCACAATTTGATTGTATGCAAATGAATGCGCTGTTTGTTTGTGCTGTGTTATGACAGCGAAGGAGTCAACTTGTGTTCTCTCAGCAGGGCGTCACATGGCACACTCGCCGATCAGCTTTGCGCTCAGCGTGTCTGTGACATGTTGAAATGTGCAAGCTTTCTAAAAAACAAAACAAACAGATGTTGTCAGTGTTTATGAGACATTACTCATCAATGTCCAAAGTGAGAAATCTGTAGCAGCACCCAGCAAGAGTTTTGCGTGGATTTCCGACTGAAACATAACGTACGCTCAAATCCAGAAAACGGCGTACGCACAAAAATATCCTGATGTATGAATCTGTGCGTACGCATGAATCCAAGCACATTTCCTTCGTACATCCCAATCAACGTGGAAATGAGCGTACATGTTGGAGTAGCCGACTCCTCCCTGTCCACGCCCACATTTAAATATGCAAATCATATTTAAATGAACCCTGCACCTGAGATCCCGATCGCTGCATGATCAGAAAAAAAGGAAAATGAGCAAGGTAATGAAGAAAAAGAATTTTTCTGAATGTGAAGTTGCTCAATGAAGTGGAGGTGCGCATGAAAATCCTCTTTGGCACGCTGTCCTCCGACGTTAGCAACACGCGAAAGAGGAGCGAATGGGACAGCGTGTGCGTGGCTGTCAATGCTGTGGGGTCGGAACAGCGCACACACGCCAAACTAAAAAATAAGTGGTCTAACATTAAGGTGGATGTGAAGCGAAGGAGGAGCAGCCCACTGCCAAAGTGTGGCCAAAACAGGCGGAGGAACCGGCGCAGAGGGCCTCAGCCCATTCGAGGAGCGAGTCGCTGCAATCATGGGTGACGCTGCTCTCTCAGGTGTGGTGGGAGCACATGTGGCTGACTCTGATTACCCCACAAGGTAAATAGCATGTATTTTCTAACTCACAACGTGTTCATACCTACACTCAGCCCTATGAGCTAAAGGTTCATGCGTAAATGTTGTATGTATGGTATTTGTAATAAATCTTTTGAATTCAAATAGAAACACAGCATATATCAGGATATCAAACACTTTGACTCCTTTTTGATGACTCAATTTATTATTTTAATACACGGGACAGGACACGCACACTGAAAAAAAAAATCATGTTTATTTTAGGAGAAGAGGGGGAAATTATGTCATTTTAATCAAGTGCAACCGATGTACATGTTCAAATTAAGTAAATTCAAAGGACTCTTTTTCAGTGCAGTCGCAGCCACGTGCTACATGTTCGGGGATTCGTCCACCGCCCCTGGCGTCTCCTCCGCCATCCCCAGGGTCTGCGACGCAATTACGCTCCAACAACCGGCTGCTGCTGCACCCGTCCAGACTGATCAAAAGAGTCCTTTGAATTTACTTAATTTGAACATGTACGTCGGTTGCACGTGATGAAAATGTGTTAAAATGACATAATTCACCCATCTTCTCCTCAGAAAAAGTAATTTTAACACATTGTAATCATGTGGAACCGATGTACATGTTCAAATTAAGTAAATTCAAAGGACTTTTTTTTTCAGTGCATCTGCTGGAGTCACCAGAAGCGATTGTGAGGGCAATAGGCAGCATAAATGATCACCTTGATCAATTAATAGGTGTCCTCACAAATATCAGCGACTCATTAAATACACTGTAAAAAGTGAATTCCGAGTCCTTCCATCTTTTACATTGTTGAAATCAAATGTTTGTCACGCATTAATTGTTCATCAGTGCTAATTGTTGCTAAGTGCTAATAACAGTTTACCAGCATCACCTCTAAGTGTCGCCAAAGCACCAACAGCTTCAGAAACGTGCGTACGCCAGCCACGAAGTTGGCGTGAGGCAACGCACATTTCCACTGTCATTTCACTCTTGATACATCTGAACTTTGCCGTGAAAAACAACGTACGCCACGTTTTTGCACGCACCTTGGCCCCTGGTGATAACGACTGGCGATTTAAATTTGTCCGTGGACCTTATGTATATATCCACCCCAATCCACCTATAGCTGTACACCTATGAACGGCCAGTGGGATGATTTGAACAAAAATATAATAATAATATAATGTGTTCAATGAATTGATTTCTACAATGATTAAGAGGGTTTGATGCCCGCCGTTCATATATTTATGAATGGAATACGTCTACTGCGATTGGCTGGCAACCAGTTCAGGGTGTACCCCGCCTCCTGCCCGATGATAGCTGGGATAGGCTCCAGCACGCCCCCGACCCTAGTGAGGAGAAGCGGCTCAGAAAATGGATGGATGGATGGATGGATGGAATACGTCTAATATCCACCTGTCCACAGAACTTGCATATCTGTCTGTGCCCTGATCTAATTCACCAAAATCGCAATCGACCAGGTGCGCCAGGACTTACAGTAGATGTGATCTCAGCAGGCATAAGTTTCGACTGACTTTCTCCCAGCAAATTGTCCAAGGACATGCCCTCGCTGTGGAAACGCCCAGCTTGTCGCAGACCGGTCTGACAAATTAGCCAAAACGCGCACCGAGCCTTATGCTTACACGAAAATCAGGATATGCCAGGTTTTGTGCTACGCCGCGGATGCGCCGTATCTGAAAATAGAGCTAATAATGCTAACACTGTATCACAAAAAAAATATAGAAACACAATTGAACAGAACAATGTAAAACAATAAGCAATATTAAAATACAGTAACGAAAATAATAAAATTTTAAAAACAAATAAATAAAAGCTACCTCAGTGTGTTCAACCTCAAAAGTTCCACTGTCATCTCGAAATCCATTTAAATAGTATTTCAGCTCGCTATCGGCATATCTCGGCGTTGTATGAAACTTGAAATTTCATGAAGATTTGACAGTCCTTTTTGTCTACTGCGAACAATGAGTTCTCGATGAATGCGGCGCCAGGACTCATCTAATGACACAGCGGCAGACCACCGCGAGCCGCCGGTCCATGAAGACACGCGACCGCATGACGACAGCTCTCAGGCCGCTAAGCCAAATCCAACTGCTCGACGCTAATGACGCGCCGTGAAATATGGAAGCTGGCGCCCGTCAAGAGGACGATCCGGGGAGAAGAGCGCAAGAAGGCATTATCAGGCTCGGGGCCTGTCAAGAATAAACACCATTTGTATCTTTCGTCTATTTATCATGAGCCTGCTGACCTCTCTCCTGCTGATTGCATTTCCATTAGTCCTACTTTCCAGTTGAAAAATGCACTTTCAACATAAGAGTGCTGCAAATGTGAGGCTAATAACAGCATGCCACCCATTTTATTGCTTTTTTCCTTTTTAAAACACATTTTGTGTGACTCTATCTCCGTTTGGGTGCATTTCCGTCTGGGAGGAGAAAGGCAAAAAATATATATGATTGAGTAAATGATGTAAAAAAAAAAAAGAGGACGGTTCAGATGCAGTGAAGACATTTTTGGAATGAACCATGTTTGAATCAAAATGGAAAACATTGCCTGGGGTTGTTAAAAATATAATCTTGCAGGAAGAGAATGAAGCAGTGATGTTCAGCTTAAGTGTTCCTTCTTTCATGTGCATCATGCAGGTGCTGATACTGTATGATCCCATTTTATATTCCAATACTATAAATGCTGGCTTTTTTAAAATTAAAACTGTATATATGGTCATTCAATAGTCAGAAAATTGTTCCACTTGCACAAGTATCATAATAAATTTACACGGTTTACAGGATTATTTCATACCAGAGGTTAAATATGGATTTTATATGAATTACAAAAATGATTAAACATTTTGAGCACTTTCTTGTCTGTCTGACTTCTTGTTCCTGAAAACTTGTCTTTCCTGAAATCTTCTTATTGACCTGGAGGACAGTAATGATTGCGCCCGATAAACTGCCTTGCAGCAAGTAGTTGCGCAAGCAAGCCGAGCACAGCTGCAGATTTTAGTGCGAGAGAGCTAGATCTCAGAATGAATCACAAATTATTGCTGTCTGTTTAATCTATAGCATTGATAATGGGACAACGTACATGCAACAATGATCTTAGTATAGTTTCCCACCATTTTCTCCATCAGAAAGCAACAATGCCTACAGTAGACCACCTCCATTTTATGTTGAGGTAACCACAAATGCTACTTTTCCATTTCAAAATAGTACAGCAGGCAGGGGTGATGTATGTAACTGTGAGGCATGTCTGCCTCACAGTTCTGAGTTTTAGGGTTCGACACTTGGACTTGGACCCAGGGAGTTCCAGGACCCAGGGAGTTCCCAAGCCCGACCGAAGCACCCCGACCAGTCCCAAAAGGAGGCGCACGGGCACCGGAGTTTGCATGGTTTAAATAAAGGGTGTCCAAATGATGAATATCCATTTTCTTAGCAGCCTGCCGCACAGACTAAAATCAACATTTGACTCAGGTTCTTCATAACCAGTATCAATATCAAACCTATGAACTAAAAGGCAATGTGTGTGGAACTAACGCAATTGACTTAATATTCATTCATTATGGTTTCAGCTAAAAGTTAAATATAGCATTGTTAAAATAGATATTTGCGGCTGTTTTATCACATCAAATGGTTTAAATGTGCAAGTTTTAACTTGGCTTCGTGTTGTAAGCCTTTTATGTTGAAGGGTTGGTCAGCTCAGCATTTTGGCAAGAAAAATAACTTCACACGACACCGGTAAAAACGAAAGTAAAACAAAAAAGTAATGAATGGAACCGAATGCTTTGTAAAACGTTGATTCCTTTACTTACCCACCGACGAGACACAAGGTTAATGTTTGTGATACCGTGAGACGTTTTTGTGGATTTTTTCCCAATTTATTGTGACGTAAAGTTGCTAATTTGACCTTTGGTGACGTTTTAGCTCAATGTTAAACTTGTAATGCGACTGTTTTTTATTTAAAAAGAAATAAATAATTTTATAGCGAACAGGTCTGCGCATGATGTAGTCAACATGGGACTGCGCTTCATCCTAGATCGCCTCGACAGTGCAGGGACCTACGCGAGGATCCTGTTCGTGGACTTCAGCTCAGCGTTCAACACCATCATCCCTGAACTCCTTTCAACCAAGCTTCTCCAGCTCAGCGTCTCACCTGCCATCTGCCAGTGGATTTACAGCTTTCTGACGGGCAGGACACAGCAGGTCAGGCTGGGGGAGGCCACCTCATCCACACGCAGCATCAGCACTGGGGCGCCCCAAGGTTGTGTCCTCTCTCCGCTGCTCTTCTCTCTCTACACAAACGACTGCACCTCAGCGCACCCGACTGTCAAATTCCTGAAGTTTGCAGATGGCACCACTGTCATCGGCCTCATCAAGGACGGTGACGAGTCTTCATATCGACAGGAAGGGGAGGGCTGGAGCTGTGGTGCGGCCGACACAACCTGGAGCTGAACACGCTCAAGACTGTAGAGATGATCGTGGACTTCAGGAGGCATCCTTCGCCACAGCTGTCCCTCACGTTGTCCAGCTGCCGTCGAGACCTTCAAGTTCCTGGGAATTACAGTCTCTCAGGACCTGAAACGGGCGACCAACATCAACTCCGTCCTCAAAAAGGCCCAGCAGAGGATGTACTTCCTGCGGCTTCTGAGAAAGCACGGCCTGCCACCGGAGCTGCTGAGACAGTTCTACACAGCGGTCATCGAATCAGTCCTGTGTTCTTCCATCACAGTCTTGTTTGGTGCTGCTACAAAAAAGGACAAACTCCGACTGCAACGGACAATCAAAACTGCTGAAAGCATTGTCGGTACCCCCGTACCCACCCTTGAGGACTTGCACACTGCCAGGACTAAGACAAGAGCGTGAAAAATCCTCTCGGACTCTCCACATCCCGGTCACCAGCTCTTCCAGCTCCTTCCCTCAGGTAGGTGCTACCGATCAATGCAAACTAGAACTAGCAGACATTCAAACAGCTAGCCTACAATTCCATTACAACATGGTGGCAATTTTTTGACTTGAGTTCGTTGTCACATTTCTGTGGGGCCAATTATACATTACTCGTGCTCTCACTGTAGAAGTCTCGCCACGCTGCACTATTTGCATACCCACATTGGATGTTTACCACACGGTGAGTTCAGTGTGTGTGTCTGATCCATGCGTCTTGTGAGTGTATTCATTTTGTATTTGTGTGTTTGAATGTGTGCCCTGCGACTGACTTGCGACCAGTTCAGGGTGTAGTCCGCCTTTCGCCTGACGTCAGCTGGGATAGGCTCCAGCGCCCCGCAACCATGAACAGGATAAGCAGTATTGAGTATAGATGGATGGATGGTGTTTGACTGTCCTGTTCAATAAATGATTGAAATTGTCTCGAATGATCACATTTGTCATTAGGTCAACGTAGTATCATGTTTTCCCACACATACACACACACACATACACACACGCATGCGCACGCACACACACACACACACACACGCATGCACACACACACTTGAGATGTCGTTTTCATAAGCAAATGATGACTATGACTCTCTAAGAGCTAGACTTTTGACCTCTGACTTTTGACCTCTGACTTCCCAAAACAGATAATTTTATCCTTTCATCTGTGTGGGAATATCTAGTGAAGTTAAAAAAAACAAAAAACCTAAGGGGTATTGTGTATTGATATAGTGTTTTAAATGTATTAATTTAATCAGTTAAATTATGTATAAATATGTTTTAATATACACATGTAACTGAATGGAAGTGTTGATTAAGTTAAAGCTGTTACCTGAGTTGGCTTATTGCATATGTATAGTTGAGTCGAGTGTGTGTATGAGTGTGTGCGGCTGCAGTACCATTTACTTCCATTGGTGACAGCACTGAGCACACACACTTACACACAAAAACGTCGGTTTTCGTGTATTGTGGAGTTACCCCTGAAATTTTGACAGGGCATCCCTTTAGTCATTTTATCACTGAATCAATGGTTTTCTTTGTGGGGTCCAGGTTTTTGGTCGCCACAATATTTTCAGTCCCCACGCTGTGACTGTGCTGTCAGATGTTGGTACCCACAATGTAACAAAGACAAACACACACACACACACTCACACACACACACACACACAGTTTTAAGCCACTTTTTAGAGGAAATATCCAAGAGTTCTGTTGAAGCATTCATTCAAAATTAAGCAATCAAAATGTAATCAAATTTAATTACTTATATTACTTTGAGAAAGTAATAGATATTGACAAGTAATTGTATTATTATGTATTGTAATTGTAACCGACTGCATTTGCAAAGTAATATTCCCAAAACTGCTAAAAATACGGATTTTATTCACGATTGAGGGGATCAAAAAAATGGAGCGCTGCAGTGGGGACAGTATAAAACAGTACAGCCGCAGGGTAAACTAGAGTTAGCATGTGGGTTTAGTTCAGTAATTTCTAGTTGTGTTTCTCCACAATATTGCAGTGATGATGAATCAGCTTGACCAACGGGGGGTGCAGGCATTAACTTGCACACCTTGCTTTGCGTAATGGCCAGCTGTACTGATGAGTGCGAGATGGCCGCATGTTGCCGCATTACTTTCAGTTTGCAGGTCTTCTCGATGATCTGGTTTGACACAGAATAAAGCCGCCTCGTTTGTTCTCAGGCCGTGCGAAGTTCACGCCAACAAGCGCTCTCGCTCCTGAGAAAAGCGGCAGGAAGTGACAGATGGGACTGCAGAGGGGAGGAGAAGCCACACTCATTTGTAACTGAGGGTGTCCGCCAGCCTCGCTCTACCTCTTATGTAAGACATCCTGATCTACGCTGGAGTTTTGCTGCACTGTGATGTCATCATCATTGTTTGTTGTTGTGTTTGGGACCAGTGGTTCCCAACCACTTTGAGGCGAGGCACATATTTCACATGAGAAAAGTCTCAGATACTGAAATAATTACGACCTCATCTCAATTTAATTACAAGTTTACTTAGTGTGAAGTTCTGGCCAGTTTAGTTGAACACTAAGCTGATATACTCACAGAAACTGAAGAAAGATACACACCGAGATCTTCTTTCACAGCTCTTGAGTCTTTCTCCTTTTTTTGTTTTTATGGCAGTCATGCTTGAAAAGCTCAGCTCACATAGATAGGTTTTGAAAAGTATGTTTGGGTGATTTCTGGAAGAGCATCGTTTCTGATCATTTTGCAGGCGGGTCGGAATATTGTCTTTCCTACTGTGTGTGGCTGTTTTAGTTTAGTAACTGGCTTTGAGAGCTCTCCTTGGTGGTTTTCCTCCATAAAGTCTGTTGAACAAAATACTATTTGTCTTTGTTTTAAAGTGCCAGGTGTTTTGTTTGGAGATAGCATTTAGGTTTGCTTGGAACTATTGTGCTCTTGGTCAGCTCTTCCCCACACGCCAAGCATAACGGAGTCAGCTCGGTAATAGTAAATCTAACGGAAAGACAACAAATGTATTTACCCCATTGTTTTGCTTTCTTCTGAGGAGTATTCATACTGCAACCTTCACTTCATTTCAAGTATTTATCCATCGCTATCTGACTCAAAGCGTGGCATGATTTATTCTGCTGTATGAATGGCAACAAGTGATAAAGAGGTTAATTGTGCCTTTTGCCATATAGTAGATGAGCATTTAATTGTTCTGCCTGTCACTACATGTCGTTGGCATAGATAGAGGTACAAAGATCAATAGTTGATCGTAAATTATTCAAGATAGTTCAAGATAAATTGAGCCACATTTGATCATTTCCCACGGTACATCTATAGAGAATCGCAGTGTTAGACCACCAAAGGTGCTTTCAAAGTGTGCTCAGCGTCAACCGGCACATTCATTGTGTATGTGAGCTCGGCAGCATGTAAAGTGGGCGCACTGAAAATGTTTCAATTCGGGTGCAGCCTGCTGTGACAACATCTCGGTGCATCCAATAGGAGAGATGGAGATGGAGTGAAAACAGCATGGAAGAGCGAATGGAGGACACAACTTTAAATGTGATGTCCCATTGTCCCGAGCTATGAGACACAGGACAGATGTCGTACCGTGACGTGATCAAAAAGGCACAGGGATTAATCATCAACTCAAACATAAAGCATAAACATACTTACGGCATAAAAACAATTTAATACACATAACATGTTTATTGATATGCTCTGTTCACATTGCCATTTGGCATACAGAATGTCCAAAGTTTGATTTTAAAAATTCTAAATTGCTCAGTGATGAGAGAGAGGATCTGATTGAAGTGTCCACTGACCAGTATGATTGCACCAGGATTTCGAAATCGCCGCTATCGTATTATGCATGATGTCACTCTCAATGGCTGCTGGAGCTCACACATTTGAATGTATATAAACACCTGCAGTTTTCTAAAAGCCTCTAGTTCATTCATTGGTGAGTATATTGAATACAGAGGGAGTGATACAAATTTCCTGTTCCATTTAGTGCACTCTCTCACTGAACTTTACGTTCCTTTATCAGCGAAGTACGCTTCGAAGCAGTCTTCATGGAGCTGTAGCTCACGGACCAACCAAAACTCCTCCAGATCCTGCCATGCCATTAGGATCGGGTGGACCAATAACCTCCTTCAAGATGCTGCTAATCTCCTCCTCCTCCTCATTATTATATGAAAAGTCAGGGCTTGACATTAAACCATTGACAAATACATATTACCGAGCTGCAGCTTATTTTAAGTTCGAACCAGCAAGAAAAGGCACTTGACTGGAAAAACAGTTCCTGTTCGGTTGCTTAGCAACCAGTGCCAAAAATGGACACGTGTGCACCATGCTACCGACCTGCCTGCCCTGTGCTGCACCTTACACTGTGGTGGGCGCCGGACAAATTAGGTGTAGTGTGAAAGCACTTAACTGTATGTTTGTGATGAATGAAATCCCAAGATGCCAGTTGGAATTTATACAAAATATAATACACTGAAATTATTAGAAATGACAGCAGTCGTTCATTATTGCTGTGCTTCAAATGTTAGCATTTGTCTTTCTATCCTAAACACAAAGAAAAGTGTCACTTTTTGAAAAAAAAAAAAAATAACAAATGGACCTGTGCTTTTTTCATGCGACAGCAGCAGATTGTGTTGCAGCGGGACTCTGCCTTAGTCGTGAGTCACAATAGACCAGCACAGAAGTGTTATGGTGCACACTAGTTCATAATATGTGCGAGAAAATCTGAACTGACATTCTTTGAAGCTCAAATGAAAAAGGATGGAGAGTAAAACATACTGCATTGTCAAGCTCACAAGGACCCGACTTGAAAGTATAGTGAACAGAAAAAGGTTGTTTTAATGAGAAAAGTTGATAACTTTAAAATGTCAAGTTGTTCTTGGCTTTTAGGATAATCGAATAACGGTGGCAGAAAATTTAAAGTGCTATAAAGGAGAGAAAATAGCCAGGGAAACTCAATTGTAGGAAGACATACAGCATATGCTCATGTGTTAATGTTCCCACAGCATGTTGACAATAATATACTACTGCTAGTGCTTGCTATCATAACATACTTTATACATCATTGCTAAGAGGAAAAGTGAGTATCTCCACATTCATGATTTGGGCTTTATAGCATCATAACGTTCTCTGTCTTCCCCTGCATGTCCTGTTAACGTTTTGTAGCCAATGAATGAAAACTGTTTTACATTGGGGTGCAATGGCAAATTTCTGTTCTCCAATTACTTTTTTTTTTAACAAACGATATTCATTCGTCGACAAGGAGAGAGTTTTTTTTGCCCACCCAAAGCTGTTAGGATGCCCCCCACGGTGGTTGCCCACGGTCACAACCGCCCCCACCCCACCGTCGCACGCCACTGCAAGTGTCATACACACGAATATTTTTCAAACCATTACCCTTTTCTCAGTCTTTGTGATTATGTATTATTAATCAATGATACATTTGCTTCTGCATCACTTCTGTTCTGGACGGCATTGCCATTTTCCATTATCAGCTTCATTTAACACCTCAGCCATTGACATACAGACGTTGGAACTGCGATTGGCTGACCAGTCCATTCCAAAGTCAGCTGGCATAGGCTCCAGCTCACCTGCGACCCTAATGAGGACAAGCGCTACAGAAAACGGATGGATGGGCAGATGTCCGTTCAAAATATGAAAACGCGCAAACACACAGTGATGGTTGTGAAAACACAGCTCTCGAGTTCTGGTGCTAAATCTGTCTGATAGTGTTTCTCTGTGGTGGTTTTTTTGTTTGTTTGTTTTTTTTTTTTTACAAATGAAACCTGTTGCTGTAAAACAGTTTTTATTGCTCCTGAAAATAAATCTCCAAAATGTGACATTTTTTCCCCCCACTGGTCAGCGACAATATGTTAGCCAAATGAATGTCCTGCATTGGCTGCTTTTAATTGCTGTACGAGAGCAGACACTCATTAGAGAGTCTCAAACACTTCTCGTTGTCTGCCTTCCACGACTGTCACTTTTTGGTCAGCCGTTCAGGATTATAAAGTCTACCTCATCTCATTTGCATCCCCGTCGAGGCCCCCACATTTTTTTCCTTACCTCTGCGGTGTACGCAGGTGAGTTCACCATTAAAAGAAAGGGGGAAAAAAAGAGCCCAAGTTCTCGGACTGCATGGCCTGCCTCAATTAAGCAAAGTGGAGAGACCTGTTGTTGAAGTCACTGCAATTGAAGCAGCCAGCTGTGTTATCTTGAGAATCTCCATGGGCTTTAATTATTGAACCACTTAACGTGTGCTACAGAGTTCATCTTGATGCCGTAACACTCAATAGTCGGCTGCCAAGAAGTAAAGAGTCAATGGGCGCGGGCGGATGTGAGTGGGGAATTAGCAGCTTCCATTCAACTCTTGTTCCAGTGGACTTATAGCTCCTCATGTTGTTCCCATCACCGCATTCAACTATTTACCAGCACATCACAATCACACTGGTTTCTGGAGCTCCACTATGTCACTGTTCTCAAAGTGATACTTGACTATCATAACAAAATATCAGCATTGGTTGTGTCTTCTTCTAATATACCACCATTAAAATCACTCTACAAAAATCTGATGTGTATCACATCACAAACACATGGCAATATCGCAATATATTACACTGATATATATTATGCGTCCCCCTTAAGAGGGGGACGCATAATGGTCATTTGGCTTTTAATGCTTGAATGCAAATAGCTGCGTCTTTGGAGTGCCTGCCTACGCATCAAGTGTGAAATTAAATAAGCAAATAAATCTTTTGTTATCTGCCTATTTCTGATGTGATTCTGATGGAATGTCTAGGAGCAAGCCGTTCTACTCTATGCCCCACTATTGCGAAACAGTAAGGCTACTTAACATAATAACCACCCCCAATCCAATGGTGATGTGTCCGTGTGCTGCATACACACATGAACCGCTGCCTCCAAAAGTTAAAATACTTCTTTTTTTCCTCACACTTTAAGCTCTGCTTCCACAAGTACAAGCAAGCAACCGGTAGCCGTGCACACCTGGCTCCACATGTGGCCTGGTTCTCTGCATGAAGCAGATCTGCCACTAAAACAATGTCATTTTAACCATTGCGACAAATACGTTGTATAATTATGTCTATAATCTTGATGTTTGGAGTATTTTGGTCGCAACACATCATAAATCATTTTGAGCACAATAATAAATCAGGAAAATCTCTCACAAACCAACTTCAACGTAACAAAGAAAAAACATGAATTACATCTGTCCAAGATTCAAATGGCAAATTTACTCAGTCACCACCGCATATTAATGATATAGTTTACAACTACTACAGTAGCTTATATTCATCCCATAATAAGTCGAGTACAAACGACATTGAAACGTTTTTCAATAACCTAAACATCCCTCAATTAACTTCAGGAAGTAAAGAGTTTTTAGAGTTACATAAGGCCTTAAACGATATGCCAACATGAGAGCTTCAGGCAATGATGGGTTTTCCACGGAGTTGTATAAATATTTCTGGTGTATACTAGTACCACTATTTTCCAGAATGGCGCTAGAGATAAAAGAATTATTATTCAGAAGCCACATGAATACAGCCGCAATAAAACTACTACTGAAACCAGGGAAAGACAGCTAATTACCGACCGCTGTCGCTCATTAATACGGACATCAAAATCATATCTAAGGCTTTAGCCGACAGACTGGAAAAAATTCTTCCGTCGTGAATACATTCTGACCAAACAGGTTTCATGAAAGGACGGAGCTCCACCAAGAATCTCAGGCGACTTATAAACGTAATAAGTATGCCTCACCGTAATAATCTAAAAACTACTGTCTTGTCACCAGGTGCAGCTTTTGACAAAGTTAACTCGTCTTTTCTTTTTGATGTCCTTCAGAACTTTGTCTTTGGTGACTCATATATTCACCGGATCGCAGCGTTATACAACTCACCCAAAGCAACTGTCGCCACAAACGGGGTCACTTCACAAAGAGGAACGAGACAAGGATGTTCTCTTTCGTCCCTGCTGTTCGCGCTATTTATCGAACCACTGACAATAGCAATATATTAAAGGTCTCTGTACTCCTACGTCAGATCACAAAATCAATCTTTACGCAGATGACATCTTTCTTTATTTACAAGAACCCAAGGCATCACTTCAAACAGTTTTTAACCTCATTAAGACATTTTCGCAATTATCAGAATATGCTATCGATTGGTCAAAATCAATAATACTCCCTATAACGACGAACTCATGGAATCCTTCGGACCGAAATCCAAACTTTCTTACTCCGACTGGGAATATCAAATATCTAGGCATGAATATTTCAGCAAAACATATAGAGTTAAATAATTAAAATCACGTACCTCTACTGGAAAAAAATTGGGATGATTTAAAACGTTGGAACAGCCTACCTATCTGACTTTTAGGGCGTACAGCTACAGTAAAAATGAAAACGTTACCACAAATGAACGATTTATTTTCAATGATCCCATTCAAACCCACATTAAAATGGTTCCAAATGCAAGACATCTTTTTAACCTAAAAATATGAAAAATAGAATCAGCCAAGCTACCCTTCAGTAAGGTGAAGCAGAAGGGGGACTTGACGCACCCAATTTCAAACACTATTACTTAGCTAGCCAAATACAGTACCTCATACCTACCACCCATTTATTGATATTATTTATCAGCAAGTCTCAAACGCCACAATTGTTTTAAGAATCCGATTATTGCTGCCACTTTATCACCTTGGTGGAAAAGTCGAGAAACCACGCAATCTCAGTTAGCACCATATCATTCCTCCCTAATCTGGCACGATCCCGATTAACAGAATACTTTTAATTTACAGCTAATCCAGTTCAAAGTACTCCATAGATCATGCTTTACGCAATATAACATGCATAAAATGCGCTATTCAAATTCAGACATATGCACTCATTGTACTGAAAATGCTCCAGACACTTATTTGCATGCTCTTTGGCATTGTGCACCCGTACGGCACTTCTGGTCACAAGTTACACAGAAACTTTCCTCAGTTTTGAACTGCAGCATTCCAATTTCTCCTAAACTTTGTCTTCTGGGTGATTTAAAAGGGATACATCTTCCAAATAAACATGCTCAACCAATACTTGTAATTCTAGCTATCGCTAAAAAAACAATACTGTTAAACTGGAAGACTTAACAAGCTATCAATATTAACCAATGGCAAAATCTTGTCATAGAGTATATAACACTAGAAAATAACTCTGACAAACGTAATAAGGAAATTGATAACTTTAAGAAAAGTGTGTCACCTTTCATTAAAATGGTGAACCTTGAAGCTTAATTCTGTTTGCCTGGGAAGGGATGTCATACAGAAATGTAATGTAAAATGCAATGTAATGTGACCAAATCATCTCTTGTCATTGTCGACCCCTGCGCACGTCATAGGGTCATTTGCATGCATTTTAACCCGTATCCTTCTGGATTTGCGAAGTCGGCCTCTGGGGATTCTGGGCCTGTCTTCCCCTCCCCTTCTTGGCTACGGTTGTGTCCGTGTTGCCCTCCTGGGTGATGCTGATCCCGGGGCTGCTCTCCATCCTTGTGTGCCGGGGTGGTGTGCCCCACTCCACTTCTGGTCACTGGGCTACGGTTGTTGTTGTTTTTTTCTGGGGGGGGGGGGGGGGGCGTCTTTTCTCTGTGGCCGGACCCGCAAGAGTCTAGCCTCTTACTTCACACACTCTGCACATTTTTAGTACTCACACTGTACCTATAAGAGGATGTGCACATTTGTGCAATCACATTATTTCACTTGTTGATTTTTACTTCCCATCTCGAAAATATTTCATTTTTCTATTCAACTGTGTTGTGTTAATGGTGGAAAATGTTTCTAAATGATTTTGTAGATCACAAAAACCTGGCATTTGACCAGGGGTGTGTAGATTTTCTATATCGACTGTATGTTTAGTAATTTAGAGTCTTCATTGAATATGACATGAGAAAACTGACAAAATCACAGAGACAGAAACTGAGATTCAAACTCAGATCCGAGAACACACAAGAAAGCAAACCTCACAAATTTTACAATTCCATCATCGACTGCCATTTATTAGTATCAAACCACTGCTACAAAATTACATCGAACATGATGAAAATGGACTTGCATACGTGCTATACTGTACACAATGTAAGCTTTAAATCAATTAATGTACATGGATTTTCTTGTATTGGGACAAATATCAATATATATTTATATATTTAAATATATTTATATAGGTATAGGTATATCAATGCCACTTATGTGTATCATTCCAGTGATTTAGAGCCTATAAATGTACAACCGGCACCTAAAGGACCTTCAAACACGTTGGAGTAAACATTTCCATTCTCCTCACAACATTTCTAAAGTAATACCATCATATTTTCAACATTAAATAATAAAAATGTGAGTTGATCATATGGTGCCCACGGAATAAGAACGTCCAGCCACATTTTTTGAACAAACACCATTAAATGTGTACTTGTTTGTGTGTATGTGTGTGTGTGTGTGTGTGTGTTTAACAAAAAAAAACCTCAGAAATACATACAGTATGTTGTATTTGTATGAGGGAGCAGGAGTGGAGGATCTTTTTCCTTTCAGGCCTTCCGAGGGCCATCGTAAATGTATGAAAAAATATGACGCAAAGTTTTGTGTTATATTTTTGGGGGCTTTTTATAACAGTTCCTGTGACGTTTTATTTGTTTTCAGAATTGCACAGCAGGCCGGATGAAAAGGTCCTCCACCCCTGCTTTCCACCGAGAACAAAATGTTGCTGCAAAGTGATGTGTGGTGCATTTGTGAGCATTGAAAACAAACCTAATAGTGCACACAGCAGCAATACATTGACTGTTCCTCATTTTCTTTTAAAGTTCCATGAACAGCCGGTGACTTATTTTTCACGTCTCAGTTGACGAATGCTTTTCAAACGTCCACTCCAACAATGGCAGCTGCCACACTAGCATACACCAATTTAAAAATAAATAAATAAAATGATATATATATTTCACCCACTTCTTTTGCTTGGAGGTGGAGAAACTACATTTTGTCTTCCCCATGTGTTTGACAGAAGGACTTATTGCAATCTGCCACGTGACAAACATGTGCACCAAGTGAGTGTGTTTGTGTTGTTCTTTCGATGTTCACAACTCAGTATGCTGCTCAGTGAGGTGCAATGTGACTGCTGCAGAGGCAGGCGGCAGAATGCAACAATATCTCCCCAAATTAAAGGCATGGGGGAGGGTCTATTAACAACACAGCCAACCCCACTCCAATAACAATAATAACAAAATAAAACAAATCAAATCAATAATAACAAATAATGG
The DNA here is from genome assembly GCF_024500275.1 of Phycodurus eques. NCBI lineage: Eukaryota > Metazoa > Chordata > Actinopteri > Syngnathiformes > Syngnathidae > Phycodurus > Phycodurus eques. The sequence goes on along the minus strand of NC_084532.1, from coordinate 12,000,043 downwards.
ATACGAAAAACCACGCAGTCCTAATTTACTTGCTGGACAACGCAATTTTAAATCCACCTGAAGTGCACAGTAGGAGCATCAAATCACTTTGCTATTTTAAAGCTACGAAGAAGCATTAGGGCCACACTAAAAAAATAAATAAAATTGTCTGAGAAAAAAATGAACGATGTTACCAGACAAAAAAAAAGTGGTAATATTTCCACAAAAGAACAATATTTCTCCCGAGAAAGAAGTCATAATCCTAAAATATTATCACATGATGGTAGTATAATACAGTCACAATATTACGACCATAAACACCTACTTGCATTAGGATGAAGTCAAGTTACATGTTTCACAATCAATTCTCTCTAAGAATTTATTCTTGTAACATTTCAAGCGCTGGCCTCTGACTAATACTCTGATTTGAATATCTTACTACAACTTTGTTTTTCCCCCTCTAAATATTATAACTTTATTCAACGTCCGCTGTTCTCAGTAATGGTTTAAAATTCTTATTATTTTGTTGTGTGTGTGTGACCCTAATACTCTTTTTGTAAACAGCAACGCATCACCTGGTGTGGAATCTCCGATCGGTTCGTCAAGTGCCATCTCACCTCCCCACATTGTAATGTACGCGCTACTGTCGAGGAAGTCTGACGGGTGGAGTTGTTGTTGCTGTGTGTTGAAACCTACTGTCTCCAAGAAGCATTGTTTATTTTATAATACACTATTTGCAGCTGCACGGAAGGGAACTGTCAGGTACGGTGTGTCAATCACCTTAAACAGAAAGAAACGAAATGCATTTGTGGAGTACAAGTCTACTGTAAAAAGGAGTTGAACCCTGCATAACTAATATTGAGGGCAAACACATGCGGTGCTTGGTATTTGGAGGCATATCAGCTTGATGAAAATGCAATCCAATTTAGTAAAATTGCAATTTTATTTCTTCTTGCGCTCCCTTAAGTGCGCAAAGGTCACTGCGAAGCACATTTGTGGCTCTAATTAAAGGGGAACATAATTATGATGCTATCGCACAAACGTGTAAATTGATAAAAATTGAAAAGAGGTCAAATTATTTATGGAAATAATTCCATCCATTATCAGTGAAAGTAAACGACGGTGACCGCAAGACTGCACATAATATAACTGTAGCTCGTTTTCTTCACACCGTTCAGCTCGGTCCGCTATTTTTTGGGCGTTTCTGTTGTCAAAAATTAAGAACTGTAGCGACCCACTTTTAAGCACAGCATAGCGCCGTTCAGTAGTGGAGGGCGGAGCTAGGAACACTGCTGTCCAATGATTGGTCCACAGAGAGGTGTCACTTCCTTGTTACAAGGAAGGTAATAAAAACCTGCATTGAAAAAAAAACAACTTATTATGACATTGAGGCGCTTGTTTAAGAATTTTGAAGGATCATGCCAGCACTATTTTTTTTGGACATTTTTTTTATGTAATGCTAGTACCGTGTTAAGAATATTGCTACCCAGGTTGTAGCGCTACATCATCTGTACGTAGCTTAACTTCCCATAGCTGACGTCACGTTGGGCTTCTTTAGATCCCATCCAAGTAGTGCACTCCATTTTGTCTCAGATTCCACCCAAATGATCAAATTCTTGAGAATAATTCATGAATTATTATGCCCATCGCTAGCGTTTACACACGTCACAGAGGAATCACAAGCCCGATCAAGAGTTCCCAAACTAAAACACACTGCTTGGTGTAAATGTGGATTAATGAAAGGTCTACTTCCGTCCTAGTGGTGTTTGACAAAATACTTGAAGGCACATTCAGTACAGTACTTCTGGTTTGTATACATTTGAACGCATCGGTTGGATCCCGATACAGTGTATGGAGATGGCTCATTTCAAACTTCAAGCGTGGGCCTCCTCTACATGCAAGAATTTATTTCAATGAGATTTCTGATGTTAGCAGGGAGGTGAGGCAGTGCACTTTCCGGTTGTAAACCAACATTTTAATTTGGACTGGAGACCATCATGAAACAGCCCGATGGAGCACACCGCGAGTTCAACATCATGTGATTGTAGTTTGTGCAAACGAAATACAATCTGAGTCCCTCCTCAATGCATTCCGGGATGAAATAAACCGTGACTTATGTTTGTAAATATGCCAGAAGATTTAGCGACTAACAGCGCAGTCAATAATGACGGCGGGCGCAAAAGCAGGATAATCCTATATGCTGTGTGCACTGTGGCATCTGGCCATCTGGGCTCAGCCGAGTATTTGCACAAAGTGTTCGAGGGCACAGAGGAGGGCCGACAAATATGCATGATATGCCACGATAAACATGACTCAGCAGCTACACTGGGACTAACCCCTATGAGCGTTTATGAACTCACATATAGGTTTAAGGATCGGAACATGACGTTTTTTTTTGTTTGTTATTGCAAATAAGATTGAATTAATAAAAGGGAATACCATTTATACCATTTCTCCCCGCAAATATTCAACATCCAGTACATTTGATGTGGAATACAGTGGTGCCTTGAGAACTAATACAGTCTGTGACCACACGTAAAACAAAACAATCATATCTCAACTCCATCCATCCATCCATCCATTTACTGAGCCGCTTCTCCTCACTAGGGTCGCGGGCGTGCTGGAGCCTATCCCAGCTGTCATCGGGCAGGAGGTTGCCAGCCAATCGCAGGTATCTCAACTCATCTTTCCTCATTGAAATGAATGCCAAGACCATTAATACGTTCCAGCCTCCCCCCCCAAAAAACAACAAATGAGCACTCACAAATGGCACTCTATAACATTGTATTTTATATGAACGGTAATAACAGAATCAAATAGAATTTAAAGAATTAAACAGTTTGTACGTCATGATCAATTCCTGCGGCTCCTGGTGTACATGACTTGACCACTGGGTGGCAACACAATACAGTGATGCCGACAAATCTAGAAGAGTTTCACTCAACTGCTGTAGGTGACTCAGTAATCTGCAAGAATATTAGTTTTCACAGAGGATAAAAAATTAAAATATAATATAAAAAAAATATAAAAATATATGCTTGTGAGTATTGGCATATTATCAGTCTACATGTGTTGCAGCACCATTTGAGTTCAAATATCCATTGCTTAAAGCGTTATAGCAGGCATGTGCACAGACATTTATGGAGGCAGGTGATCAAGCCCCCCCCCCCCAAACAAAGGCCACCCTTTCCCAAAATTATACACACAATAATAATAATAAAATAAGAAGAGTACATATAGTTAAATTAGGTATTCATGTCTGTATATCAATAAACCTATTTACAAAGGAGGTGAAGGGAAGCTACAATGAATATAAAAATCTATACATGCCTATTCGTATAACGGGGGCTCAGCGAGAGGCGCAATTCTCACAAGAACTCAAATATAAACCCATCAACACTTTTGGGGGGAGTTGATGACAGAGAGTTTTGTGTGTGTGTGTGTTTTGTTTTTTTTTTTTTAATATTGATGAGTAAAGAAAACAAAATGGTCTCAAGGGCACTTTGCTGGAACACCACGAGAGGTCTATGTGTGCACGTGTGTGAGCATTAAGCTAGCGGACTTAAAGGTAAAATGATGTTGTTTTTTAAAAATATACATGGATTGTCTGTTTTACTTGAATTAGGAGTGGTATTAAAGAGCTTGAATCCTCTTTTTTTTTTTGTGACAAATTGTTCTATGCTAAACTGCTGGTTGTTGTTAAGTGAGCTGAGTTGAGATCACTCGTCTTTCAAATTTCTGTCCACAAGTCAAAGCAAACAATTAGCCAAATAACGGCGAGTAGCTCGGAAAACTTGTAAGTTGGATCACTCGTATATCAAGGCACCACTGTACTAGCAGGTGATTACTGCTAGCAAAATTTCCGGCTTTCATCAAATGCGTCACAAAAATTTGCAGGGTAACGATAGGCGACTGTGATATAAAATAAAATGAACAAATCAACAATAAATGGCGGATATTTCATGTCAACATGCATCACAAGCACACTCTGGACGTCAAAGAGTCAAGTGTGTGAAAACTAGGACTACACGCACAGGCTCTAAAGATACGAATGTACCTATATTTTCTCCACATATACACACCCATTGAGTCTGTTCTACAATACTGTAATATCGGTGCACGCCCTCTCCCCGCTTCAAAAAGGAGCTCAGTTGATTGCACACATTTGTTCTTTTACCCGACAAATAAACACACCTCAATCAATGCAACACTGTGCCCATTCAAATCAAATGAGCGTCACATAACCAACCGGTTGTTTCAAATGTACTTTTATACACTGTTTTTACGTATAAAGGAAGTGAATAAATACGTTCCTCACTTATTGTTCATTGTAGCTTAACATTTAAACAAGACCATATGGTGCAGGTTTTTCATTTTTTTTTTAAATGTTTAGAATTTGTTAAACAAGCTAACAAGAAAAAGAAATCACCACAGAACCAAACGTAGAAGCAATAACAGTGTTTGTGCTTTAAAGTCTTTTAACTGCCATGGCTATTTCGCTAGAAGATTTGCAGTTTCAAGTTCATGTGAGGATACTGGGAGTTTAACACAACGACAACTCAATAAATTGTCCTCGCTTGTCTAATTTCGACTATTTGTTCGGATGGAACATTCAGTAATATAGTCTCTTAAACAAACATTTAGTGGCTCGTCCAAATGTCCTTCAGTGAGTATGTTGCTATTAAGGCATTACAGTATCTTCTTACACTGTAGATTGATAGATACTGGAGGATGATTATGCCATAGACAGAAAGTCAGAAGTTACCAGGTTCAGTTTACAAAATGAAACAAAATAGAACACTCGATTTAGTTTGACTTCATGGACATTCACTTACTCTATGGATGAGTCAAGCTTGAGTTGCTATGCAGTTTTTAGCTGTAATCATCGTACATATTTGGGTTGAAATGTGAGCGGGTTTTTATTGATACGTTTCTAGAAATCACTTGTTAATTCGTGTAACCATTTTCTGCAAAATTTGTTTATTTCCGGATAATGTGCGGCAATAACAGTGTTGTTTCGGTACAAATGCTGCATTACAGGGAAATGCGAAAATTGGTAATCAAAGTTGGTTCCAACTAGGGAAGTCAGGGCAAAGCTATGTTTTATTACTGCATGAGATGCAGTAGCTTGATGTCACACAACTATGGCGGTCCCCAATAACACGCTACACAAACTATTGGCTATACTAGAAATTGCTATTTCATACAACTGGTGTTGCCTGGAACTGTGTGTGTGTGTGTGTGTGTGTGTGTGTGTATATATATATATATATATATATATATATATATATATATATTTTTTTTTGTTCGCATTCAGCTAAAACGTTTGGGGGTCGTAATTCATGTATTCTAAGTAGCATCTCTCGACCTGCCAGTCTTGAATGCAGCAGGTAGCGTAACATAACCATCTTTTGAGAACTCCTTTAGGAACTCTTTTGTACAAGAAAAGGGAATGAAGCACTCCCACCTTGCCCAAAATACAAACAACGAATCACGAAATCATTAAGATGCAGGCAAAGCACGCGAGGTTGGTATTTTCCTCTTGACTGAAACAGACCTTTACGAAATGTGACAAGTTTGTGACAAATCTGCGAGGAGAAGCAAGGCGACTGTTCCTTTCGTCATCTGTACATAGTCATTTGATTGAAGTACCCCCCCCCCAAAAAAACAAACAAAAAACTAAACTTGTTAAGATACAGATATGTTACAGGTAACTTTTCTACTTTGACTACCTGATTCAAGCTGTTAAACAGGCACGCTAACTAAAAGCAAACAAAATGACTACTGCTTTTGTTGTTGTTGTTTTTTTATAGTAAAATGAGTATTTTCTTCCATTCAGCCACCCACAATACATTCAAATGATCATTGTTATGGTAATCACGTGTACTGAGAGAATTGGCACAGTTGTTTCTTTATCGTCGTGAGAGAGATAAACAGATGCAAATGTCAAGTGAGTGAAGTTGAGCGTTTGATACGATTGGACGCCAAGGAGGGAGAGGGGCGGATTCATCCATCAATCAGAAAATGAAAATGCAAAGAAAGAAAACAACAAATAGTATTTACACTATGACAAAAAAAAAAGAAAAATAATTATTATTTTCCCCTCTTTGCCTTGCAACAAACTGCACCCGTTTGGAATCCAGTCATGGGCGATGTCACCGAAGACTTGTAAATGCTCTCGACAGTCACTTTGCTCGCTGCTCTGCCGCTAGTACGCGGCCATCAAGGTGGTCAGAGCCAGGACCAGGTACCGGCAGGCCAGCGGGACGTGCGCGCTTCCTGTGCTCCCATAGGGCGCAGTGTTGGGTGCTGTGGGCGGCAAACAAGAAAAGATGAGTTGCAGTGGTGCATTCACTGGGGAACAAACTCAATACTGACACATAAACAAGATATTTGCGAATGACTTTGGGGTTTGATGCAAGTCTTTTTGGTTGAGTCAAATAATTGACAAACTTTCAAATAATGTATACAGTTAGTTTCTTTGAAAGAACCCGTTGAAAAATACCAAATGTTGACTAAAAGTGCTTTCGGCAGATAAGTCACAACAGAACAAAGAAAATGCATTTAAAAAAAAACGTGGCATTCAAAGCCCATTTTGAGGAGTATTTTCGAATCGGTACACATTTGGACTTTAAACACTTCTTCATATCAAAGCAGAGTATCTGATTAATTAAACAAAGACGTGCACAAGGATCCAAACTATCTCCTTTTTTGGGGGAGGCATACACTTTGTTTTATCTTCAAAGTCGTGTTGTACAAGAATTAAAATTTAAAATATGAATCACTCTTCTCAAATAAAGCAACATTCTCAAGTTGCACAAAACTTTATCGAAGGATGAAATTATGTTGGATAAATATGACTTAGGCATTTGGCAGAGAAATATGCACTTGCACTTGAAATAAAATGAGTTTCTTCGGTGGTCAATATGATTAAAAAAAAACATTAACATCAAATATAGGTCGATGCAAAATTTCCGCCTCAAAGCTCCGGAGAGATTTAAAAAACAAAAAAACAAAAATTCCACCCGGAACAATGTTTATGCCACGAGAGCCCATGTTTTACACGAACATTTATTGCAAATGAGTGCAGTGTTGGGTCACTGTTAAACTCGCCCAAAAACGACAGACGAGCATCTGTACGTGACACACTGTGAGATGTGTTTTGTACATATAGCATGATGTATGAGTGAGCTGAATGGTAGTTAGCGTTTTTATTTATTTATTTTTACCTAAAATGGTCATCGCTAGCACACTCATGCTACTGGCGATTGCTAACTGTTTAGCATTAAGCATTTTGTCGTTTCATATTCTGTACACTGAATTTATATACCATACGCACAGTACCAACATATGCATTTTAAGGATAGAAGTCAATTAGCATTTTTTTGGGGTGATTATTATTCGATTATTCGATCTATAATTAATAGGATAGTCGATTCTAAAAAGATTTGATAGTGACAGCCCTATTAAGGAACCATTTTCACCTCCACCAAACACGATTTCTAAGAAATGTCAAGGAAGAGTGACACTTATTAATTCCCAGTAAAAATACTGACAAAATGTGGACATAAGAATTCATTCATTCTATTTGTTGTTACAGTCCGAGTGGTGTCTTGAGATCCAGCAGACGCAACTGCCGCTACGTGGCTGGAGTGGAAAAGAATGGCCTGACACAGAAGACGCATTTACTGTAGGTTAGTTTAACTTTAGCAGAGGTCTGTGCTCCACTGAATGCTACCTAATGGTTCATGTTTTATTTCTGGCATGCGTAAAATCATAATCGAAATGTGTTGTTATGAACAAGTGTTAAACATCCAATATCTGAGTATGCTTAATAGGAAGGAAATGACAAATCCAGTTTGTCAATTTTAAAAAGCAATTTTAAAACCTGACAAATCTCATCTGTTATAACATCATGTTTTGACTTGAACATTATCAATTGAGACCAGTTTTGTAAGACTTCACAGTAACATTAAAGCTACCACTGATGTGAGCGCAAACACAATATATCTTCCCTGCTCCAAATATATTTATTTTTTAATTGTTTTTTTCCTTTTCGTTGGACTTTTTATGACACTTTTCTTCCGAAAGGACATTGGTGATCAGTAAACTAGAGTATCCGCGCTGAAGTAAGTCACACACATTCGCCTGTTGCCATGCAGATGACGGAGCATGTGTTTATTCTATGTTTAGCTCTGTTACTGGTTTAACTTTGCCAAGTTTCTCCTCGCCTTCAATTACGTTTAGCTTGATAGAACCCTCGATCAGTATTGAACAGCAGAAGGTGCACTTGAGTGAAGATGTTGACTGCTACGTTAGTTTCTAAAACAAGCCACTAACTAGCTGTTCACTCCCTCCGATCCTCCTCTCTTCACCTTACTCTTCCCCCTGTTGGCATCGACGCCACTGAACGCTCTGCTCCCCAACTCTGGAACTCCCTGCCATCTGCCATTCGTAACATTGACTCTTTTCCTCTCTTCAAATTCAGACTCAAAACTCAAACTGTCAAGACACCTTTCCTAAAGTTGCAGTTCCACTGCCATGTAGATTGCATGTTAATTGTTGTATGTGTGCGTGTGTGTACGTATGTATGTGTCTTCACGCAATTTTACATTTGATTCATTTTCTCTATGTGATTTTAATCATTATTTTATTGTTCAGTGTCCTTGGGTTTTTTGAAAGGCGCTTGAAAGAAAATGTATTATTATTATTATTACTAGCAAACCGATGACTGGGTAGCTGCCATATGGATGTCACAGGGGATCAAAAGATAGTGTTTTCTGTAGGCGTTAACGTTGAACATTTATGACATTACATTAGCAGCTAATCTAAATACCTGTATATACTTGTAATTTTAAGGGGGGAAAAACATGTGAGGTGCATCAGCAAAGCTGTTTCTTTTTCCCTCCTAATTTGTCAAAGTCAAAGAGTGTTAAACATCCATCCATCCATCCATCCATTAACTGAGCCGCTTATCCTCACAAGGGTCGCGTGCCTGCTGGAGCCTATCCCAGCTGTCATCGGGCAGGAGGCGGGGTACACCCTGAACTGGTTGCCAGCCAATCGCAGGGCACATACAAACAAACAGCCATTCGCACTCACATTCACACCTGCGGGCAATTTTAGAGTCTCCAATTAATGCATGTTTTTTGGGGATGTGGGAGGAAACCGGGGAGAACATGCAAACTCCACACAGGCGGGGTCGGGGATTGAACCCCGCTCCTCAGAACTGTGAGGCCGACGCTCTAACCAGTCGGGCACCGTGCCGCCGAGTGTTAAACATATTGTAGGGCTTTTAACACATTAATAATAATTTTGCCTATACTGTATTTGTACGGTAACTAATAATGTTGATTGATTATTGTACATTTTATTAACTATTAAAGAAGTGGACTACTGGATAATAGTAGAGCTTCAGGAGTGGGAAGAGATAAGGCTTTGCTTTGTTGTTGGTTTGACCATGAGAAAGCCACAGAAATACTTCTCTCGGGAGCTGTGCCAGTCAGGGCAGCATTTCATTGGAAGGGGCTACTCCGCAATTCTAACTTACTCTTTTACCTTGTAGCTCAATAAAGTGTACAGCCGCACACACTAAGCATGAAGAGAGAGTGCAAACAAGTCGCGTTCCACCAGGGGAAACCATGTGGTGCAACGCCCATATCAGCAGGGTGCCTCTATTTACACGTCAATGTAATTAGTTCACAGTGTAACTCCTCTGATGTGGACCTCACGCTGTACAAACACTCACTAGCCAAATGACAAGCATAAACGTACACACATGCAATTAGTACCCTATACACTTGTCTACATATTGGACTTCAAGAAGCCCGGACTGCATTTTTCACTCTTGTTGTTTTGTATTGACAAAAATATACAGTGAATGTTTTTTTCTTAGCCAACATCGGAGCCTGTTTTTGACAATGGCGGGGGACGGGGGGACGGGACAAAGTGACACCGGTCCGATTATCAACTGAGAGACCTGCTTTTACCTGATATTTTCACACATTACTTGCTGTTACTGAAGTTGTTCAGCTGTTACAGAGCGAACCCTACTTCCACTGACAGGCAGAAGAAGGGGGAACGCATCAGTTTGAGGTGTCCAAACGAGACCACATTTTCATTACGTGTGGCTCTTTGGCTCTTGTTTTTCCTTTTGTCTCGCCCGTTCTATCTTTGTCTCATCTTTCTTTCTTTCTAGCGCGCTCTCCTACTCTCTCTTCTCCAATTGACGGTACAGGATAATGACACAGTTTTCGGCGAGAGCGAGCCGAGAAAATGTTGCCATGGCAACAGCTCCTGTCCTGCTCAGTGTTTGCCGGAGTCTGAGAGCTCTGCATTGTACTCCAGCCATGACCACAGCGACATCATTTGGACTGGTTTCGTTCGCTTCCATTTATTTATGCAGTTATTATCAGCTCTTTGCTTATATTTACATAGTAGCAATAAAGGACACTTGCATAAGGAAGCGTAGAGTCATGTAGAAGGCTTGTCAGAGTTACTTGGTCCCTGCCTGCTCACAGTGTTTGACTTTGGCTTATTATCTTTTTGTGTCACTGTGACAAAGCGAAGACTCCATTGTTTCCACTGTGTGGGTTTTAACTTGCCATTCTAATTAACTCCCAAACCTGGAACTGCCTTGCAACACCATTATTGTGCTTATTAACATGAAAGCGAAAGACACTGAGACGACGTGAGTGGGGGGTGAAAAAAAGAAAAGGGGAAAAAGGATATCAAAAGGAACGAGAGCGGTGAAAGAAGACAGTGATTGAAGCGATGCTTCTTTGGGGCTTCAATTTAATTGCCATGTACATCAGTGCCCGGCTACAATCAAGCCTTAGACTCTGAGACAATATATCATAAAGAAACCGACAAGGTGCATGAGCGGCAGGATGACAAACGAGGCTCCAAGGGAAGACGAGAGCTCTAAAAGGAGCGGGGATGAACGCGATATGCTTCAATTACTGTTTTGCAACACCTCCACAAAGCATGAGACAAAATCATGAAAATACCAAAACCTACTTCCTTTTTGTCATTCTGGACCTGAGCTATCAACTATAAATCATCTCCTGGGAATACGAAGCATCTCTCTCCTTGTCCCTCCTTCCTTATCCTTCCCAAATGTCGGCCAACAGCAGTTTTGTCACCCACATATCATATGTACAACAAATGTTAGGGCCCTGAACCTCACTCACTATTGACACAGACAATGATTCATACTGAAATATGGGACAGTGACACTGTTTTGGGGTTTCTGTGCAGTGCCATCTGTGTGTGTATTGCGCAATGTACTATAATTCCTTGTGTGAGAATCATTCACCAAAGAAAATATGTTTTTGTTAATTCGCCTCCCAATTTATTGCCGTGTAATAACATTGCCATCTCTCAATTGAGTCGAACTCTCTCGAGAACAAAATGCGCAGCTAATTAGGGATGGGTGAGTTATTACTTTTCTCAGGCTAAATACTTTTAAAACCCCAAATAATGTGTTTTTTTCTTTACAATAGGAAGAAAACAATATCATGGACTCATGACATTGCCTCAAAGTACTTCTTAGAGGGTACTTTCCTCGTGTGCATAGTTGCATGAAATCTGATGTTATAGTCCTCAATTGCTTTCATTGCTCTGAGATTGACTGGCGATTCTTTCAGGCATAGCAAAGGGCACTAACATCCTGTGACCCGAAAAGAATAAGCTAATCGAAGAAAATATATGGATAGATGAATGAATTGTAGCTACTGTAGGTCATAGCACCACTCAACATTCCCACGCAATTTCTGGTTCATCAAATAGCAGTCTCTTTGTTCTTTTCACTCATTTCAAACCTTAAAAAAAAATCTAAGGTTTGTTGACAGAGGAATCCTCAATCCTCATTTTTATGTGTACCACACCAATAATTATAAGACGAATCAAGGCAACTCTCTGCTGTGGTTGTATTGGATTGTGTGTGAATGTGAGCACTCGCACACACATTCACACCTAAGGGCAATTTTATTGTTGAGTAATGATTCACCCCTCGACTTGGTCCAATCCCCCAAGCAGGTCGTTAGGAGCGATGCATGGACAGGCAGCCAGCCAGCCAGGCAGGCATCATCCCACTCTCCCAGAGGATGTTGCTCCTGAGGTGGGGTGGGAGCGCTCAGTGTCCTTGACCATCAAGTCAGTGGCCTGTGGCCCTATCCTCACAGCTCCTTCGAGCGAGCCCACATGTGGCACAAGCAGGCCTGTTCCCACTGGCTATTGAGAGAGCTAAATCTCTCCAGATGCAAGTGTCACAGCAGCAAATAGGAGGATCTTAAATGCACTGTGGCAAACAACAACAACAAGAAAAGATAACAGCTTGATTGTTGTTCAATAAACACTCATGACATTTGGTGATGGTACGATCCTCCCTCAAAGCATGCGTCACCATCCATTGTCTTTGTACAAGCACCGTCTAAGGCCCTTTTTCAGAACCATCATTCCAACAACAAACAGCATGATGATTGTCAACCATGAGTGTCATGCTGCATCCTTGTCACTCAATCTGACTCCATGGTAACTGACTCACCGACCCATGAGTGTAATCATTTCTAATCCTGTTCTTTTTCAAGGCGACTCGACTCATTTACTCAGCGATGATCACCACACAAGGCAATTCCTCAGAGCCCTCATTCACATGCACCTTCAAGCTCATTAGCCCCACCAATCATTTGCATTACAGAAAGTAATGAAAAGCTTCCGTTATCAAAATAGCCTTCAGAGATCATTTAACCGCCACGCAGCAACCTCCCTCCCTGTACATTGTGGTACCTGACCCAGAGCATTTATGAACACCCAGCAGAATGCTTTTTGGGTCTGAAGCGCTCATGGCCCCTCTAAGCGGGGACGGGGGGGGGGGGGGCGCGAGGAATGAGGGAGGAAATGAGAAAGCGAGGGGTCACCTGATAGCTGGCTGAGCGAGCGGGGGGGCTCTGATTGAAGGGAGACTTTGGCCTTCAGCTTGACTCAATCAACTACTCAGCTGGGTATGCGGACACATGACATGTTGAGCCGAGGAAGTAATCTCGTTAGGGAAGGTACTTCCGGTGTTCTCCTTACTGATAGTGCTCTTTGTCAGGATTGATCGATCCCTCACTTCACCCTTCTGTCTTAAGCAGGGTCTACTTGTATACCTTACCTTTAACAGACAGCCCACTTGTCAGTGGAGAGAACTGGAATACCCCAGTGGTTTGTTCTCGTGTTTATTGCACCCATCTGTTCAACCTTTGATGTCTGGTATTTGGGAGCCTGCAAATGATGCATGTTACAAGCCCATCTCCTGGGTAAATCTTTGGTTTAAAAAAAGATATTTTATTATTTTCCCACTAACACCTAGAGGGTAAACATTTCAGGAATAAACAGTAAGAGCTGCATTTTTAATCACAGTGTTTCAAAAAGTATAATTACTCAATGACTTTGACTGCTTCCTCTAAATCTGTTTAATGTTTGAGGCTTAATAAAATGCACAGGGAGACAAACAAATAGTGTCAGCATGCAGCAAATTTCCTCAGGCTCCCCCCCCTCCCCCCCTACTCTCTCCAATAATCCCCTCTCATATTTGGGTCTCTCATGCCCACTCTCACCAATAATTCCCCTGACCCCTCTCGTCGTTAATTCTTATCAGGGCTTTATTACTGTGCTGCAGACACAAGGATTTTGCTGAGTCAGCTGCTGTGCCCCCCACTATAATGACATTGACAGTCTGGCCACTTATGAACAACCCATGTTAGTTGCATCCCCATAAGTTGCTCCATCAATACAACCTGATACCATCTGATCGCCTGCCAGGAAGCAACCTTGCCTTCCTGCCCTTCGTTTCATCCATTACTGTCTATAGGTTCCAAAAATAACAATTCTTGCTGTAATGTATGTAGGATTATGATAACACAGCTCGCTATTATCATTTCCCATGATGGAGCTGATAACACGGCACACGTGAACTGGAGGGCTACGTGTGTTTTGGTCCTGATTTATATAAGATAAGTTTATCGCTGCCAACTGCCTGGTTATTGCTCTCTCACCTGAGGCTACTTGAACAGGACTTGATTTCGCTTCACGTCGAGCTTCGGGTGCACGTCCTCACTCTGTGCTGCAGTATGAACTGAAAAAGCTGCTTCTACTGCATGCCAAAGAAAGCATAGTTTTGGTTCATGTTTGCCTACTCTGAGCCATTCATTGATCTCATTCAGATCATCGGTGGTTTACAGAAATTGTTGGACCAAATCAATTGCAAAGTGATTATCATGAGCAGTGGATTATGTCTTGCAGTCACACTACAGGAGGCTTTACGGAGGAGAGTCACAACTCAATAGCGGCGCATGCAATATGTTCAAGCAAATGATTTCTTACTCTCTGCTTTGGATAGGGCACGCCCATAGGCTTTGACAGTGTCACACATGAAGCATTCTTTTATGAAACAAACTGAACCAGAGGCAGTTAACACACTGCAGTCACTACTCCTCACTTGGTTTGCCTGCCTGCCTGCCTGAGGTCCAGATAATACCTTTAGTCTCCTAGAGAGAGCAACATTGATTCAGGAGGTTCAAAACCTGCCTCTCAAGCCATATACAATACCTACTATGTGTGGTATGAGTGTACAAATACCATTATCTGAGCCGCTTATCCCCACAAGGGTCGCGGGAGTGCTGGAGTCTATCCCAGCTATCATTGGGCAGGAGGCGGGGTACACCCTGCACTGGTTGCCAGCCAATCGCAGGGCACACAAAAACAAACAACCATTCGCACTCACATTCACACCTACGGGCAATTTAGAGTATTCAATCAACCTACCACGCATGTTTTTGGGATGTGGGAGAAAACCGGAGTGCCCGGAGAAAACCCATGCAGGCACGGGGAGAACATGCAAACTCCACACAGGCGGTGCCGGGGATTGAAACCCGGTCCTCAGAACTGTGAGGCAGACGGCAGTCGTCCACCGTGACACCTGTACAAATACCTTCCTTTCAAATTAACTTTCACAAGTGGATAAAATCCACCCGGATCTGCCAATATCTCCTGCTGCAATGTCGATAAAGGTATGATGAACTAAGAAGAAATAATATATAGGAGCAAATAAAGACCACTTGAAAGAACGTCTTGACACTTTAGACAATTACTTTGCGGTGAAAGGGTGCAGCTCTTCTGAGCTGAAACTAGATGACTCATTTTGGTGCTTTTAATTCATTCTTTACACGCTCCATCTGTCGGAGGATTTTTCGAAAAGTGGGAATTTGTAAGCGAGCTCATCTGAATGAAGGAAACATGAGCAGGGCTGCAGTTTTTAATACAGTATATTGGCTAAATATGAATTCAAAAGAAAAACAACAATGTATTCATTCTATAAGTTATTATAGGCACGTAACAAGGGCTCAACTTCTTCATTGAATGACACATACTGTCATGCTGCGTTCAGGCCGGATGCGTTTTGGGCGTTTCAAGCAGCATGATTACGTACAAAGTCAATACAGTTCGTGTGAATAGACACGAATCCATGCCGGGTGGTGCGTATGATGCTTTTGACGAGGCGCGAGTTGGGCGGGCACGCTAAAATTCACACATAAAACATTTGGATGGAATTTTATAGGGTATAAGTGTACTACCTGTATAACCAATTATGGTATGCTTCTCACAATGAGTAGTACTGCAGTATTGTATTCTGTACTTTTCCTTTTGGGTTATTATTTTTTCTTTTTGGTCTGGTCTCCAATTTCAATATTTTAGGTTATAATCATTATAACTCGTTTGTGTTTAACTGGTTATCTATTATTGATTCTTGCGTACTTTGTTGTTGCATGTTATTGTAAATGTATTAATTTTATATTGTTGTTTTAACCGAGTGTAGGTGACATTAAGTGACATGGGGCCCGAAATAAAATGCATTATTGATATAATTAAAACATAACCTTTACAAACTGCCTTATATCACAAGATGTTGTTTCCATTTCATACAAGAAAATGTAAACGGAGCTGAGGAATTGAGGAGGAGATTGAGGAGCATCTTCTCCATCTCCTGAAGGAGCGTAGAAACTTTCCTCGACCGCGACCTCACCGCGAGAATAAGCTGTTCATGACAAACATGATTCCTTCCTTAAAAAGATTGCCACTAGAGTGGAAGCAATATGTAAAATTTAAAATTCATAAATTAATGTATGAACAGAGCACATTTACGCAAAATTTTGACTAATTGGTCCAAGAATCTTTTTCAAGAAGGATTAAGGCTTTTATACTTTTTTAAAAAATGATTTTGTTCTCGATGGATCCATCCATCCATCCATTTTCTGAGCCGCTTATCCTCCCTAGGGGCGCGGGCGTGCTGGAGCCTATCCCAGCTATCTTTGGCCAAGAGGCGGGGTACACCCTGCAGTGGTTGCCAATCAATCGCAGGGCACACATAAACAAACAACCATTCACACTCACATTCACACCCAAGGGCAATTTCGAGTCTTCAATTAACATACCATGCATGTTTTTGGGATGTGGTAGGAAGAAAGTGCCCGGAGAAAACCCACGCAGGCACGGGGAGAACATGCAAACTCCACACAGGCGGGGCCGGGATTTGAACCCCGGTCCTCAGAACTGTGAGGCAGACGCTCTAACCAGTCGTACACCGTTCCGCCGTTCTCGATGGATGTTCAGTTAAAACATTTTTAATAGAACAATAGTCCGGTGCAATGACCATTGTGCAAAGGGCGCATTAGAAAATCGAAAAATCCTCTCACGAAGCTTCACTTGGATCCCGGCACGGTTCCCCCTTCGTTGCTTTCGCCTCCATGCGTCATAGACGGCAGCCGCCCCACCGGTGAGTAACTCGGAGAAAGAACTGAGCGGATTTGCGAAAGTTGGTGAAGGAAAGTCCGGGGTAGACTCCATAATGTTTAGCAAGTCTTCCCTTGTGTAAGTGAGTCGCGTAATGTCTCCAAAGATGAACGAAAAACACAAAAACATAGACAATACTAATTCAGTATTTTACTACCGTATACAGTTTCGTTTGGTTACCTGCTAAATCCGGTCCATACATTTTACAGTGTTGCTATTTCAAAAGTGATACTTTATTGCCTCACAATATAATACAATCAATTAAATACAATACATCATGGATAAAATATATAGGCAAACAATGTTCATTATGATATGCATATGAATTGTTGATGTTGTTTATACAAACAGGTGCAATTTTGGTGCTGATAAAGTAATATTGCAGGAATTTTGAAGTATGTGTGGGTTGCTCTTAAGTTGGACAACTGGGATCCAGAGTTGGCACGGGCTCGGAAGACCACATGGGCCCCATTCAGTGCTCCACAGCAGAGAGAAAAATCCCACCGTTCCTTGAACCTCTCAGCAATTTTCTTCCACTCCTCTGTGGTGGGCACAACCATGAAGTCATCCACGAGACAGTCCCAAATCGCTCTTGCCACATCGGGGAATATTGTGGCGCCAGCAACACAGAAAATGTTTGCCTTGGTCCTGAATGATTATCTGCAGCACAAAAAAGTTGTAGTAAAGATACTGTAGTTGTCTAGATACATAAAACATAATAATGATAATCACATACAGTCATGGCTAAAAACACGGGCACTGTATTGTCTATTTTATATATTTATTTATCGAAGAATATAGCCACAATATTCCAGTATTTAGCAAATAGAAATAGTTTTGTAAATCCCAATTGTCTTAAAAGAGGAACAGGTGAGTCTTGTCAGACAGTCAGGATTCAGGGGGGAAAAAAGTGTACTGTCTCGTTATATAGTCAAAATGATGTTGAAATAACTAAATCATGACCGTACATCATAAATATATTGAATATAGTACATCCAATACATAAAACGTGTTGCTAGTGGTTGTACTATTTTATTGATGGGGATATATATAATAAACATCATAAATTCCGGTAGCCTTATGTTAAAGTTGTACACAGTTTATAGATGTGTACGACTGTTGATCAGATAATCTGATCGATCCGACCTCATTATGCCATTCCTTTCATCCATCCATTGCTTTTTACAATTTGGCAGCATGATTATTTCAACATCATTTTTGATACATTTGTTATCACTGTAGTAAATTTGCAATTTAACTCAGTAGGTATAGTGTATATATTAATTTATTGTGACACACAAATCGATAACGACACGAACCTGCCACTCACCGGAGACAAATGAACAGGTGCTCCGCAGCTGAGATGGAACGCCATCCTGGGACCGATTCGAGCCAATATGTCGTCAAACTGGGTACAGGTTAGCCTCATGTAGCACTGGAAGCTGCAGTCATCCAGAAACAGCTCCCGTAGAAGGCGGTGAAATTCACCACGCCGCGTGCACTTCTGGATGGTGTTGTGGACCCAAGCACAACGGCGTTTGGCATTCCGATGACGTTTGGACTTGCACAACCAGTACAGAGCCACAATACAGGTCAAATCGTCGTCTATTGCTGCTCGCGTATGTCAGGAGGAAATGCTATCTTCGCCTCCCGGAGGAGAAACCCCTCCTCTTCCGTGATTACAGCCCGAATGAAGAAAATTCAATGTGTATACTCCCGTGATCAAACTCAAGCGAGGGACACGAGGCGAAGCAAACTTTCGCGTTTGGTGTGAAAGTAAAAAATACTTTTGACCTTGGAAAAAAAAAAAACTACAACATTATGTAATATATACAGACACAACTTCAAAAAGTATGGAAGGAAAACAAACATGTCCATGTCCATTATCATCAAGGTTGTTTTTCTGCTTTGGCTCTTTCATCCATTGCCGGGTTCTTGCTCCTAAGTTTTTGTCTTTTTTGATGAAGCACTGCATGTGAAAGATCCACTAGAAAATCACCATTTTTGTTGGCATTTCTAGCACTCAACCTTTTGGCTGTCCTCTCTGGACATTTCAAAACTGTTAAATAGACCAAAACACAGATTGTGACTTTTGATTTCGTTGGCCTGTGGTTCCAGGATTCTATAGTTTTTTTTCTAATGAGTAATTCATTTCTGCTGTGGGTTTAGTCAATTATGGGTCTAGAATTTTAATGTTGAGCACTCTTAACACATTGTGTAGCGGTAGATACACATCCATCTGCCGAAGAACATCATGGTCATTCATTCATTGCTTCTTTTGCACCTAATGGAAATGGCCCCTTTGCACTACAACTCTACACAATGTCAAATTGTCACTATTATAATTATTTTGTTTCACTGTAGTAACCCAAAAACATAAAAGTAACATTTTAACATTCTTAACCGCCATGCATGTCAAACATCAAGTATAAGTAGAACCGCTGTAGTTGAAATATAGCACAAAATGTTCAGGTCTCGTGCGATGTCATGCATGACAAAAGTTCGAATTTGCCACTTAAAAGACATTTATTTATTATTTAATTCATTCATCCATTTATTTACTTACTTACTGGCCTCAGGGGCATCCTGCTTTAGAGGTTCCACTGTTTTAAACAATAACAAAAAGTGCATGTTTCAAGGTGATTAAACTCAAATGCAAGCAAAAAAATAAATAAAAATAGCAGGTACATTTGAAAGTTAAGTATGATATAAAAGCTCATTCAATCTGCTCTGAGTGCATTTTGTATAATGGCTCAGAAGTGCTGAGCAGTGTGCTCTTTGTGCAATGACAATAAATATTTAAGCACAACAGAAAAGAGCTGATGATCATCTCACACCGAAATGTGTCAAACACTATCTTCTCTACGCGTGCACAAACATCCTTTAATTCAAAGGGGCCTCAGAATTTTCTACGTAAGTTAATCACCTTTACTACACCATTGCAAGCTATGAGCACCTGTAATCAAAAAGCCTAAACCAATACCTCAGGTAAAATAATATTGACTCGGATCACAGAGGGGACGGATTCTGCGTTTACTGAGAAATCAAACTTGTCGATTGGCCCATTGGTTCATTTGAGCTGGGTACTAGTAGCAACACACACACTTCACAGCCAATACATTCCCATTTACATGCCCTGCTATTTGAAGAGTCATTCCAACCGAAAGCACGTTCGGGAAATGTCATTTCAATTTATCGCCTTTATTCCAATACAGATAATTATAGCAGAATGTAAAGGGTAACAGTGCTAGTTTCGTATAATCTGTCGAGAAAGTCATCATCAGAACGCCACAGAAAATTTAGCAAATGATGTTGAATTAGTTAATAATCCACAATCTAATTATTGAGTTTGGATACCAATGTTAATTTATAGAGCAAATTCCATGAAGAGCAACTCAATGTTATTTCAATGGGCACCTTTCGAAAGCACTATTTAGTGATATTTAAAATCCATCCAGATTACTTTCTACGCTAAACAGTAGAAAATAAATACAATTGGATGGGCCCTGAAACACCCCAAAGATAATTGTGTTTACCGACACCATTTGTATGATTTACGACTATATTTCGCTTCAGCTTTAGTTACATGTAAACAGTAATTGGATCATTTTTCTTGTGAAAATTGAACAAGTCAGTCACAATTGCCCTTTGTGCTAGAAGCATATAGGGATAGAATACCCCGATGCAAGGAAAAGCGCAAAGATTTAATTTTTATGGCGAGTGAGAGTACAGAGATATACTGTATATTTTTGAGGGGGTTAAAAATTCCCTTTGTACTTCTTATTAAGACTAAATTAAGGCTTGGTCTGATCTGAAACAAAGAAGTGGGTTGCTCATCATCTCACCCCACATCAATCTGCTAAATGTTGTATATCAGAGCTCAGCCACGATGTCATTGAAAAAGAAAGGCAAGTGAATAATAATAAAGTGTCTTTGATATTTCTCTGTGATATCAAAAAGTCTTCTTGTGGTGAAAGGCACATTCCCTTGTATTCTGCTGTTTTATTTGTATATGCAGATCTGTGGCTGAGGGCCTACTGGGAGCCACCCACCATCAAAAATATTTCACTGTTATATGGGATTAGGTATAAGAAAAATGGCTTCATCTGCCAGTCTGCTTTCAAGTTACAGGCTCTAGGATTCCTCAGTTCCAATTAATCAAAAGTCAAAGGTGGCAGACCTATAAGGGGCTTGTGAGATGCTCAGCCCGTTCATTTGAAACATGTTCCAGCAGATGAGGCAAAATAACAACAAGACAAAAAAAACACAAGGTGCGTTGGCTTTATCACTTCTAAGGCCATCCTCTGTGCAGTTCCTTTTGCTAAAGGCATCTATCTCTCAGCATGCTCATTGACGTTTCTTCATCATTAGTGAGTGCAAAGAGGGAGGATCCTTGTCAAAAGCCCTAAATAACTCATCAGCTGGAAACCCAGGGGAATAGTAAAGAGTTAATCATTTCTATTTGGGGCCTTTGACCTGAAACACTTGCATTTTAATTCCTCCGTTGTGTGAGAAGAACTCGGTTAGAATGAGAAGGCGCTGAGCTGTGCAGGATGCAGGAAAGTGTTTGCGAAAGTGGGTGGGCAAGAAGAAGTGTATCATTGGCAGTCAGCAGCAGTCATCCACAACTAATGTGCACATCCATACGCAAATCCCACCATCAAATGGGACACACTTGGCTTGCAAGGACTTGTAAAGTTTAAAGACCTGCCAACCTTGGGAAAATGTTTCGAGTACCACAATACCAAAGCCACATGCACACGCACACACACACACACACACACACACACACGCACACATGCGCACACACACATGCTCACACAAAAAATTCTCCTAGAACTTCCAGCGTCTCCTACCACAACATCATTGTCATACAATTGCTCCTCTTTTAACAATATATACAAAATGTAAATGGACTAAAATGCAACTTGATTTCATCATATTATTTTTACCAATCGGAGCCAATTAACCAATCACTTGTCCAATGTAATTGTCAGGTAAATAAAAGTCATCTAGCTAACAATGTAAAATTACTGTACAGTCCTGCCCACCACTATTGGCACCCATGAAGTTTAAGTACTAAATAGGGAAAATCTCCTAAAGAAAATGAATCAAGGGAAACAACATGTTTCTATACAGAACTTGCATTTGATACAAAAGGGCAAATGGTAAACAACATTTTATGGAGGGATGAAACAAAAACAGAGCTTTTTAGCAATGCAAACAGTATGTTTACAGACGGTGCAATGAAGCCTTTTAGGAAAAGAACACCCCGCCAACAGTCAAGCGCATTGGAGGATCCATAATGCTGTGGGGCTGCTTCGTTAAATCTGGTACTGGAGGCTTTGACTGTATCACATATATCATGAAATCAGAAAATTATCAAGAGATTTTAGAGTGAAATGGTTTACTCAGTGTAAGAAAACTTGGTTTGAGGTGAAGCAATACAAAGACCCAAAGCACACATCCAAAGCACACAGGAATGGTTGAAAAGGAAAATATGGACTGTTTTAAAATGGCCATCAATTGAAAATCTTTGGGGGGAGGTGAAATCTGCCACTGGGGAAAAGAAGCCTGAAAATGTTCGAGCTTGAACAAATTGGAAAGGAAGAGTAGGAGAAAATACCACCTGGGGAGTGCAAAAAGCTTATTGATGGACACAAGAAACGTTTGAAGGCTGTCATCATTGTCAAAGGTTTTGCAACCAAATATTAAGGAGGGGGTGCCAAGATTGCTGCACATGCTGTTTTCATTTTTTTCCCCTCTTTGAAGTTAAAATATCTAATTAAAAAAAAAAAATCTTTGTTAAATTACTTTGGACCTCCAATTAAAAGGTCCTGATGATATACGTTTGGTACATTTCCAATTATTTTCAAAGATATTATACAGGTTATGCAAAAAATGAAGGCGTGCCAATAATGGTGAGCTGGACTGTATACATAACATTTCTTAAGAGTGCTTAATTTCACCCAATTCACAATTTCAACATTTGACATGCACCCAGTCTTGAAGTTGAAAGATGATCAGGACGAGCCTGATGGAGTGATTACAGGGAATGGAAAAGAACGGGATAATCATTGGTGATTGTTGACGAGAACCATGTGGCACCATGATTGAAGTCCACATTTTTCTTCTTTTGTTTCTTCTTTTTTCTTTTGCAGGCAACTTACTGCCACCTCCGCTGTTATACATGAGTACTACACTTGTCCACTTAAAATGACAGCCCTCACATGCATATTTGTGTGGTTGAGTGACCAACTTTCAACAGAAATGTACCCACTACAGGTACAGGCAGACAGATTTCAGGGACCAATGATGCTGGCACATTATTTTATTCATTCATTCATTCAGCTTCCGTTATGCTTATCCTCACTAAGGTCGCAGGCGTGCTGGAGCCTTTCCCAACTATCTTTGTCGCCAGCCAATCGCAGGGCACATAGAAACAAACAACCATTCGCACTCACATTCAAACCTATGGGAAATTTAGTTTTCATTAATTCAATTAATGCATGTTTTTGGGATGTGGGAGGAAACCGGAGAAAACCCACGCAGGCACGGGGCGAACATGCAAACTCCACACAGGCGGGGCCGGGATTTGAACCCAGAACTGTGCCGCCATTATTTTATTATTTTATTTTATTTGTTACTAAAAATGTACTGTTTTGGCTGCTTATTTATGCGACAAGGGACTGAAAGTGCAACGTTTTAAAAACTAGGGTCAAATTTGAGGTTTTTGAAAATGATCACATTCAAAAAAGAGAACGTATCCATGCGGATTAAGTGTTTATCACGGACACGCATGAGTAAGTCACAGGAACACTAGTTGTATTTTGTTGTATTTGGTCACATAGACAGCATCCATGCAGTGTTTTTGCTATGAATATTACTGCATTTTAGTCATTTGTGCAGGTTTCATGTGCTAAACATTTCACATATGCTTTTACGTTTCCACTAGGTCAGTGGTTCTCAAAATGTGGTACGAGTACCACTAGTGGTATGCAGCTTTGTTGTACATGAAAGAATCACTGAATTAAATGTACAAAGCTGTGCATAATGTTAGAATGGCTTGAACTTTTTTTTTAAATCCAATACAGTGAATTAGTTCAAGTACAATTCAGTTGTATTTCACTTGTCAGTACAACGCTTTTGAATTTAATCTTGTACAACTGTTTGTTTTCCAACATTTAGGTAAAATTTGTATTGCTTTTTATGTAGAATACATTTCAATGTAATCATTATTTAAGTAAAGCTTTTTATTTTCCTATATTTAAGTGCAATGTTGACGTTCAAACTGTGCACAATGTTACAGTGGCTTACATTTTTCTTTTTCAATCTAGTAAGGTACATTTTTAAAAGTACAGTTCAGATGTATTTAACTTTTAAGCATAATATATAATATATGTTATATTTTCAGACATTTAATTAGAAACCATTTTTATTTAACTTATGTGCAACACAGTAATTTTTAAAAAAATTGAACCACTAGTTAAGTAAAAAAAAATTCCCCCTATATTTAAGCACAATGCTAACGTTCAAACTGTGCATAATGTTGCAGTGGCTTACAATAATACTAAATATACATTATACTTTGTTTTTGATGAACAATTGAGCCTACTACGCTACTTTTGGTCATTATGGTGATACTTGTAGAGCCAAGTACTTTTGATGTGGTACTTCATTGTCATGTAACCGTACCATGGATTATTTTAAGGACATGTTCTACAATATTTACTATCCCCTTGATGAGCGATTGTGTGATTGCGCCGTTCAGTATTAGCGTATGGTCAACTATCTCTTAGCTATGCCAGAGAGGACTGAAATTGAACTGATAGAACTAACCTTATTTAACGGCAAAACATCTAGGCGATTTCCCCAAGGAGAATGCCATTTCTTAATGTCATGACCTTTTCTAACCACGTTAAAAAACCTCAAGCTCTTCAGGTGTGGTTTGTCAATAAAAAAGATTTGGAAGACAGCGCCAAAGTCGGTGGATATACTCCGCTTCTAATGGGGGCTATTATGTGAAACTGTCGTCTGTTGTTGGTCTGAGTGAGAGCCTTTTCCTTAGGCTTGACAGTGATTGAAAGAAGTGTGTTTGAGTGTGTTGATTTTAGTTTACATTTAAGTAGTGGAGAGAAGCTCTGTGCTTCTCTGCTTCCACTCTCAAAATAATTATAAACATTGTGCAGTAGCAGAGCTGTTCTGATTGCAGAGTTCACGCTGAAGAGAGCAAAGAGGCAACACCAAAGACATCCCGTCTGACAGAAAAAGTAAATAAGGAATGAAATAAAAGACGTCGTATGACTCTGAGAGGGTAGCACACCCCATTTGATGCTGTGCTATAAGGACAGTGCATATGGATCCGCACAATCGATACCACTGCATTGTTGAAGGTGAAAAAAGTGCAGCAAGTCAATAGGATTTGTTTAAAAATCTCTTCTTTGGACAGAGAGGAGAATACAAAGTCGGGGAAACCCTGCCTGAGAGAGCACCAGTGAGTCCTCCTGTCACACTTCTGCCAATGTGAGGTGTGTTGTTTGTCTGCAGGGTGCTGTGCTGAAGAGCAGCTTCAATTCAGAAACGGCCAAACCCTGCCGATGAAAGGCCAAGAAGAGGCACAGTGCTGGTGACTAACTGACACTTTCATGGCAATGTTTAAATGGCAGTTAAAGTTCAATTGGCCAAGTGAACCAGGAACAAGGCAGTAAGTAGTTGTTTTGTCAAGACCAGATAAACTAAGTCAAAACCAAGAGTGTGGAAATGTGTGACAGAGTTAAGAAAAAGACCAAAGCAGGTCCATACAAAGACCAGGCAAAGGCTTACCTGGTTATGTTTGTAGAAACTGACAACACCTACTGTCCCAAATTGCGGCGGTGCGGGAATCACAAACACAAACAAACCATATTATGTAACAAGATAGATAAAGCACTGTAGTTTTGGTCTTGCTTGGGACTTGAGATGTCTGAGTCAGAGATACGACTAAGTTAAACTATAACTGATTCAGAGACGCGGCATGGTCGGCGACTGATTAGAGAGTCTGCCTCACAGTTCTGAGGAGCGGGGTTCAATCCCTGGCCCCGCCTGTGTGGAGTTTGCATGTTCTCCCCGTGCCTGTTTGGGTTTTCTCCCACATCCCAAAAACATGCACGGTAGGTTGATTGACAACTCTAAATTGCCCGTAGGTGTGAATGTGAGTGCGAATGGTTGTTTGTTTATATGTGCCCTGCGATTGGCTGGCAACCAGTTCAGGGTGTACCCCGCCTCCTGCCCGATGATAGCTGGGATAGGCTCCAGCACGCCCCCGCGACCCTAGTGAGGAGAAGCGGCTCAGTAAATGGATGGATGGATGATTCAGAGACAAGGCCGACACACCGGGTAAAGGATAGCGACTGATCTTTAGTAGGCCTACGATAGTACTTCCATTACTACAGATTCACTTTGAATGGAATGCCTTCTTGTTATTTCCTTAGCTAGACTTGAAGAGATACATTAAATCTGCACAACTATTGTATGAGAACAATTTGTTATTGTAGTTATGATGATTTCATTTAAAAGTACATAGGCATGGGCATAGGTGATCACAATTTATCTTCCTATAAATGTTCTCAGACATTCCAGTACACAAGTGAATATGAGAAAAATGTATGTGGTTAGTGGGAAAGCTGCAGTGTTTCACTAAAATCCTTTCACCAAAGTGAAAGGGGCAGCATTGACCAAGAGGTCAAGATAACCACCTGACTCCTTGGGGATCCCAGTTAGAATCATCGACCGGCAGAAAAATGTGGGCAACAAAAACCCCTGCAGCTTTGTCAAGTGTGGACAAGAAGCAAGACACCGATTCCCTGAACTGCTCCTTGGGCGCTAAATTGCTCCCTGCTTCAGTGTGTCCCACTTACTGTGTGTGTTAAATGTGATGGGTTAAATGCAGAGGACATATTTTGGGATGGGTGAAAAAAACTAAACGTGAAGATTTTGCAAACTGTGACCTATGTTCGGCACATACATTTTGCATTTAAACCAAAGGACACAAAGGCTGACAAAAGTCAATAAATCAAATAATTCTCAGTAGGCTGGACCAACAACAACTTTCAGGATATGCATTAGCGTCACGCAGCTTGTCTTGTGACCTACTGTAAATGACAAGATCCTGTTTTCACTTGCATGCCTCCCAAATCGTCATATTCATTCTCACTATCTTTATGCATCAATCATGTCATGCTGCAACATTACAAATTAAAATAACTATATATCAAACATATCATTTGGTTAATTTACTGTAAAAATAAATCATGTACACTAATCAGGATAAAGAAGAAGAGAACAAGTGCACATATTCAGCAGTTTATCAGAACAAGTCAAATGAAACTACATATTAACAGATCCCGCTTCTTTTCCTTTCGGCTTCTCCCTTAAGGGGTCGCCACAGCGCGTCATCCTTTTCCATGTAAGCCTATCTCCTGCATCCTCCTCTCGAACACCAACTGCCCTCATGTCTTCCCTCACAACATCCATCAACCTTCTCTTTGGTCTTCCTCTAGCTCTCTTGCCTGGCAGCTCCATCCTCATCATCCTTCTACCAATACACTCACTATTTCTCCTCTGGACGTGTCCAAACGATCGAAGTCTGCTCTCTCTGACTTTGTCTCCAAAACATCAAACCTTGGCTGTCCCTCTGATGAGCTCATTTAAAATTTTATCCAACCTGGGCACTTTGAGAGCAAACCTCAACATCTTCATTTCCGCCACCTCCAGCTCTGCTTTCTGTTGTCTCTTCAGTGCCACTGTCTCTAAACCGTACATCATGGCTGGCCTCACCGCTGTTTTATAAACTTTGCCCTTCATCCTAGCAGAGACTCTTCTGTCACATAACACACCTGACACTTTCCTCCACCCGTTCAAACCTGCTTGGACCCGTTTCTTCACTTCCTGACCTCACTCACCATTGCTCTGGACGGTTGACCCCAAGTATTTAAAGTCCTCCACCCTTGCTATCTCTTCTCCCTGTAGCCTCACTCTTCCCCCACCACCCCTCTCATTCATGCACATATATTCTGTCTTACTTTGGCTAATCTTCATTCCTCTGCTTTCCAGTGCATGCCTCCATCTTTCTAACTGTTCCTCCACCTGCTCCCTTTCACTGCAGATCACAATGTCATCTGCAAACATCATGGTCCACAGGGATTCCAGTCTAACCTCATCTGTCAGCCTATCCATCACCATTGCAAACAGGAAGGGGCTCAGGGCTGATTCCTAATGCAGTCCCACATCCACCTTAAATTCGTCTGTCGCACCTACAGCACACCTCACCGCTGTTCTGCTGCCCTCGTAGATGTGCTGTATTATTCTAACATACTTCCCTGCCACTCCAGACTTCCGCATGCAGTACCACAGTTCCTCTCTGGGTACTCTGTCATAGGCTTTCTCTAGATCTACAAAGACACAATGTAGTTCCTTCTGACCTACTCTTTACTTTTCCATCAACATCTTCAAGGCAAATAATGCATCTGTGGTACTCTTTCTAGGCATGAAAGAGTACCACCGGACTCACGGCTGTGATGTCCTTGAGCAAGACACTGATACCCCGAAATGCTCCCCGGGCGCTTCAGCTGCCCCCTGCTCCAGTGTGTTTCACTAACATGTGCATGTGTTGACTGTGATGGGTTAAATGCAGAGAGCAAATTTCGTGTGCATGCATGCATGTTCATGAGAATATAAGATGATTCTTCTTCTTCTGTTGCTCGCAAATACTCACTTCTGTCCTGAATCTAGCCTCCACTACTCTTTCCCATAACTTCACTGTGTGGCTCATCAATTTTATTCCTCTATTGTTCCCACAGCTCTGGACATCACCCTTGTTCTTAAAAATGGGCACCAGCACACTTTGCCTCCATTTCTCAGGCATCTTCTCACGCGCTAGAAACTCCACAGCCACCTCTTCTAGATGCTTCCATACCTCCACATGAATGTCATCAGGACCAACTGCCTTTACATTTTTCATCGTCTTTAATGCCTTTCTAACTTCCCCCTTACTAGTCATTGACACTTCCTGGTCCACCACACTTGCCTCTTCTACTCTCCGTTCTCTCTCATTTTCCTCATTCATTAACTCCTCAAACTATTTTTACCATCTCGCTGGCACATTGCTGGCACCAGTCAACATATTTCCATCTCTATCCTTAATCACCCTAACCTGCTGCACATCTCTATCCCTCTGTCTGCCCAGCCTGTATAGATCCTTTTCTCCTTCTTTAGTGTCCAACCTGGCATACATGTCATCATATGCCTCTTGTTTGGCCTTTGCCACCTCTACCTTTGCCCTGTGTCGTATCTCAATGTATTCCTTTCGCCTCTCCTCGGTCCTTTCAGTGTCCCACTTCTTCTTAGCTAACCTTTTTCCTTGTATGATTTCCTGTACTGTGAGGTTCCACCACCAAGTCTTCTCTCGTTTCTTGCCAGAAGATACACCAAGTACTCTCCTGGCTCTCTGATCACCTTGGCTGCAGTGGTCCAGTCCTCTGGAAGCTCCTCTTGTCCACCTAGAGCCTGTCTCACCTCTTCCCGAAAAGCTGTACAACACTTGTCCTGTTTCAGCTTCCACCACATGGTTCTCTCCTCTGCCTTCGTCTTCCTAATCTTCCTCCCCACCACCGGAGTCATCTTACACACCACCATTCTATGCTGTCTAGCCCCACTCTCCCCTACCACTACCTTACAGTCGGTAACCTCCTTCAGATTACATGGTCTGCACAAGATGTAATCCACCTGCGTGCTTCTACCTCCGCTTTTGTAGGTCATACTATGTTCGTGCCTCTTCTGGAAAAAAGTGTTAACTACAGCCATTTGCATCCTTTTTGCAAAGTCTACCACCATATGTCCCTCCAAGTTCCTTTCCTGGATGCCGTACTTACCCATCACTACTTCCTCACCCCTATTTCCTTCACCAACATGTCCATTACAATCGGCACCAATCACGACTCTTTCTCTGTCTGGGATGCTCAGAAGTACTTTGTCAAGCTCCTTCCAGAATTTCTCTTTCACCTCTAGGTCAAATCCTACCTATGGGGCATAGCCACTAATCACATTATACATAACACCCTCAATTTCAGGTTTCAGCCTCATCACTCGATCTGATACTCTTTTCACCTCCAAGACATTCTTAGCCAACTCTTCTTTTAAAATAACCCCGACTCCATTTCTCTTCGCATCTACACCATGGCAAACCTGCAGGTTGATAGCGCCGGTGGCGGACGTTGTTAACCCGGGCCACCATGACCGATGGTATGGAATTCTTTGGATGAACGCTCATATTTGTTTGGCAAAGTTTTTAGTCGGATGGCCTTCCTAACGCAACCCTCCGCATTTATCCGGGCTTGGGACCGGCCTACAGTTTGCACTGGCTTGTGCCCCCCATAGGGCTGCATTATATTAACAGATCCCACTGTGTGTGAAATAATGCACGCATCATAGTTATATAACAGTAAATAATAGTTCACTTCAGAAGACAAATGAGAATAAAGTGCATTGCAGGCTTCTTCTTCAGCCCGTGTCAGTCAGGGTTGATTTAGAACAGAGACGCTAATTACAGTGCAATTCTCACCACTTATCATGGAGTGACATATAGGGATAGTGCTCCTTCAAGATTCAACTACATGGGGAAACAACATGCCATGGGTGGGTAGGATTCCAGAGGTTTAAGTATTATAAGGCTGGTAGGCTACAAAGACTCCACTCCCACTGGCACACTTGCATAAAACACCAATAATCTGCTTGAAGCCAGCTGTCACATATGAATACATTTGAAAACCCAGAGCAAGATGCCAAGGCCTCACACTTGGAGTTGGAATTGATGGAAATGTGAGGTGCATAACAGGGGAATACAGTATATTCAACTTACATCGAAGTTTGAAATGCATATTATTCAATTTAGTCAAAAGAAGGAAACATGGAAACAAGTACCTTATTTCCATGGTTATGGCAAAACAAATGGACATTTATTGCCCCACTATGTGGTAGTATAGTTTTTGTTTCATACTGTCAACCAATAAACAGAAAGCGCTTTCAAACCTCGAAGATGTTTGTCTCTATTCCTACATGGAAATTACAATCTGTCTACCAATAAACAATCAGCCATGTTACCACGCATGTAATGTAACACCCCAGTGCGAATGGCAGCGCAATAAAATGGTGCTGAAAAGTAGTACAGTACAGGTCAATCACTTGTTGCTTTACAGGGTTTAACAATAGAAACAAACTGAATCAACGCCAGCCAAGGCACATTTAGGGAAACCTTTGCCAAATTGCACAGAGCAAGTTAAAAGATGGGTGGTTGCATGAAGAAGCCAATCTCGATAGGTCGTGGTAGTAGTACCTCACTATCGACCATCCTACCTCAGAGGAGCAACGGCTTTACAAAACACACATTCACTATTGGCCATCTTTCATGTTTTCAGTCGTGAAATGCTGTAACTCATGAAAAACCCATAACACTTCACTGAAATGACGGACTGATTGATGGATGTAATACTGACAACCGCGACTGGTAAAATTGTGTGTAAGTCAGCATGGGAATAGAGCGATGGAAAGCAATTTTTATTTAGAATGATTAGATGTGAAGAGCATATTTTCATGAAAATTTTTTGAGTCATCAAACAAGTCCAATGGGAGCTTATAACCTCAGTTTCTGAGAGTTCACACGTCAAATGCAATGCCTCTGTTGTGAATGAGGGGCTGAAGAGGACACAAAAACTTCACTTCCATTACCACTTCCAGTTCTCTCTCTTACCTCAAAATTACTCCCATTTAACTTTGCCGAAGAGTGCTCCCAACCACACACAATAGAAGGAGCGATGGTGATGTAAACTGCACAGTGTGAGACCACTACCATCAACAAAATTGGACAAAAAAAGCCATCTTTTGTGATTTACTGCAGCCCTTATTGTTAGTGTGGGGCTTTCTTCAATCATGCTTCTTAATGCACAAACCATTAGACTCTGTCCAGAAAAAGAATATACCCTGGTGTCTCAATTATAGACAAAGACTGAATCTCTACAGCTGCCTTCTGTGGCCATAAAAGGAAATGGCTATCCATTTTCTGCCTCATCTCTCGCACAACTGAGTCCTGTCTGCATGTTGGGAGCATCAAATTCCTCTTTCCAACTGAATTGTTTCATTAATAACCACAAGTGCTGTGGCTAGAGTGCCAATTAAAGTTGAAATAATATTTGACTTTAAAATAAATGTATTTCTTTGTCCTATAACAAGTGAGTCAGTAGTCTTTGCTTATTTGGCAAACTTTCAGCTTTAAGACTGCAAGTTTTGAAACAAATACTTAAAAGTTAATAGACCATCAAAAACTGGGAAGGATGTCGTGACTGAAAGAGCCTCAGTACACTGCATAAAGTGCCTTGATCCTCGAGTCAGAAATGAAGATGTGTGCGGTCTGTAAGCTCAACCAAAGAAAAAAGTTATATTAGTGTTAAGTCTATTCACGTGTGTTGTGCTTGTGTAGATTGTTAGGATGCATGCACATGCACACATGCATTATTAAAACAGGATATTTTCAGGTCACAAACACATTTGAAGGATATTACCGTAATTTCTAGTGTATAATGTGCACCCATGTATAATACCCACCTCCAAAGTTGACCAAAAAATTCTGGAAAACACTTCTATGTATAATGCATTCTTACAATGCATGATTTGTCTTCTACCCATATGATCAAAACATGAAGTATTATCTGTATTTTGTTAGTTTTTTCGAATTATTATTCTGAAGGTAAGCACTTTATTTGAACACGTAATTGTATTTACTTGCTCTTATTTTGAAATTCACAGCCCTACTTTTATTTCGTAAATTAGAAAACACACGGTTGTGCTCATATGTTTGATTACCCAGGTAGAATTTGTAAGATGGGTACAACTCTTTAAAGAAAACATGAAGGGCTTGGGATTTTAATCGGAGGATAAGCGGTACAGAAAATGAATGGATGAGTGGGATTCAAATTAAACTGTTTCAAAACATTTCAGAAAAGCATTATCATTAGCATCTGCAACATTTGCACAATCGACGTTGTCCCAGGTTATCGCACTACTAGTTACTTTAAACTGCACACATTTCCTGAAGTCTTTGCCCCCTTTGCACAATGGTCATTACACCAGACTATTGCTCTATTAGTCATTTCAAACTGCTCCAATTGCTAGAGGACTCTGCATCCTTTTTGCACATTGTCCCCCCCCAAAAAAATAAAAAATAAATTAAAAAAAATGGTACCGGCATTACCACATTACTGGTAACCTTTTATTGTTCAGTGACTGTGTTTTTTATTTCGTTATGCCTCAAAAGTATTCAATTGACTGTCTGTTGTCGTACTATAGCGACTCCAACTACCGGAGACAAATTCCTTGTGTGTTTCTGACATACTTGGTAAATAAAGATGATTCTGATTCTGATTAAACAAAACATAACCATAAATAAATTAATGATGGTTGTTGTTCAGTCATCAGTCGTATTTACAAGAAACAATATTTAACAAATTCTGCCAGGGTATGTCAACTTATGAGCATGACAGTACATATTGGAATGAAAGTGTTGGCTACACCTTTTTCATAACCTCTAGGTGGCGGCCTATTAGAATGAAAGTGTACACCTGTCATAACCTCTAGGTGGCGGTGACATTGGAATGAAAGTGTACAGCTTTTTCATAACCTCTAGATGGCGGCATACATTTATAAAATGTGAATTTATTTTTTCATTTTCCCCTATACCTATGTATATTTTTTGGGGAAACATGCGCATTATACACGAGAACTTACGCTAAGTATTTTGTAGCCAATTAGAAGCCTACAAAAAACTAAAGGCCGCCTCCATTGGGTGTTAAATAGCTTGAAAAGCAGCATGGGGTCATTGCATAAGATAAAAGCTGAGAAGATAACATTTCCAAACATGACAAACAAAGTAAACCAAAGGTAAAGTATTTTTATATGCTTGCAATGGAGAACATTTTGCAAAGTCTCCACACTGATCACTCTTCACAAATGGAGGAGGAGCCGAAATAAATAAATTCCATACTTCTCCTTTAAAGTCATTGCATGCTGGTATGATCTTACTGTATGCTAATGAAAATGCTGTCTTAAGTCAATGAAGTGGACTTGAATCACTAGCCTGCTCTGATGTTTCAGAGGATCGCCATGTAACACTCATGAGCACTATGAATAACTAGAAAGGAGTGGATACATTTAATGTACAGGGTGTATTCCTTAGGGACAGAAGAAATGCCTATATAGTCATCTTAGCAACGACAAGTTTCCTCTGTATTTACAGCATCGATGGAACCAGAGGTCAAGTAGGCTAGATGACATGCACACATCTGGTTATCGGGCACTTGATTTTTCTAAGTGTTAACTCTTGGTAAAAATGAAGGTCAGCACATCACCTCGAAACAAACCACAAGATTGTGGGGGGGGGGGGGGGGGGGGGGGCTTGCATAAAGGCTTGCACTGCTCTGGATCTTGCTACCATACACTGATAAGGCTGCTGGAAAATGCACTTCCAAAAAGGATTATCTGTGTGGGTAGCTCAGTGGGTCTGACAGCAGGCACATAGTGTTAAGTGAGGCAGGCGAGCACTTTGACGCTGAATTTTCAGCCTGCTAGGACTCGCAGGATAATTCTGCCCAGAAAATAGAACCTTATCAGTGGGATAGGGTCCATCCTGATGAATGTTTCATAAGTGCAGTGTATTCATACTTCCATTAGCCGGGGGTGACTCGCAAACCCAAGGACACAATTGTCCAAGCTGACAATGTGGTAATTGCCACTTGACACACTTCCACACTGTCAGCTTGTGCTTCTCGATACTTCAGTATAACATGATCACGTGAGAGTTTTAGAGATTCCAGAGATCCTTGCATTTATCAGTTTGATCTCAGACCATTTACTTTAAATATTTAACTTTTTGTAAAGTGTAAGGTACCTTGTTTTTTTTGTTAAAATTGAATGAAAAAAAGTAAATCTACTTATTCTCCCGCTGCTCACATTCATACCTGTGTGTGTGTGTGTGTGTGTGCGCGCGCACGCACATTTGTGTGTGTGTCAGAAAGACAGAATGTGAAAAGTAAATCAGGTTAGGCTTGAAAGCAAGTGTGGAACATCCATCCATCCATTTTCTACTCCGCTTATCCTTACTAGGGTTGCGGGTATGCTGGAGCCTATCCCAGCTAACTGTGGGCAGGAGGCGGGGTAACTGGTTGCCAGCCAATCACAGGGCACATACAAACAACTAACCATTCGCACTCACATTCATAGCTACGGGCAATTTAGAGTCTTCAATTAACCTACCGTGTATGTTTTTGGGACGTGGGAGGAACCCGGACTACCCAGAGAAAACCACTACATGCACGGGGAGAACATAGGCGAGGCCACATTTGAACCCGGGTACTCAGAACTGTGAGGCGGATGTGCTAACCAGTCGGTTACCGTGCCGTAAAGTGTGGAACAGATTCAGACAAATACTAGCGATGAATGTTTTAGTGTTTTGCTGCAAAATTGAGGACGTTAAGAACAGGGTGTGGAAAATGGTGTATTATTATAAGAAATCGAGTCAAATATACCTGAGTTGCTTTACAAAGTGCAATTCATTAGAAGCTCATCTTTAAAAAGCCTGGTTTGTCTTTTTGGACATCAGCAGGTTGTTATTTATTTATTTAGCATCATCAGGTGGCAGCCATATTAAGGTGACAAGGTAGAAAGGAGTGAAGGATAAAGGGAAGTCGATGTCATGTCAAAATAGCAATGAGTACAAGTAATTTTTCATTCATACCAATACTGTGCATTTCCATTTTCCAAGCCGCTTATCCTCACAAGGGTCACGGGAGTGCTGGAGCCTATCCCAGCTATCATCGGGCAAGAGGCGGGGTACACCCTGAACTGGTTGCCAGCCAATCGCAGGGCACATACAAACAAACAACCATTCGCACTCACATTCACACCTACGGGCAATTTAGAGTCTTCAATCAACCTACCTTGCATGTTTTTGGGATGTTGGAGGAAACCGGAGTACCCGGAGAAAACCCACGCAGGAACGGGGAGAACATGCAAACTCAGGCGGTGCCGGGATTTGAACCCCGGTCCTCAGAACTGTGAGGCAGACGCTCTAACCAGTCGCCCACCATGCCGCCCAATACTGTGCAATCAGAGTATTTAGAAACCCTTAATTACGAATGTTTTTTATAATGAGCCAGTAGAAGGAACGCAGGTAAAGTCAATTTTGGATTCACTTCAATTATCAGAACCTTGTGGTCCATCCATCGTTTACATATTATTGAGATGGAAGACTCTTTAAATAGTGGCTCAGATCATTTGACTTATTAGTCCAGTCAAGCCTGAGGGAGCCCAATAAGTGAGTGATCTGAGAATGTGGCAATATTTTGAAAGACTATTTAAAATGCTCGTTTCTCACTGAGGGCTTGCCATAGTTCTTAAATTAAGACAGAACTGTAACCACCTGGCACGGTGGACGACTGGTTAGCACATCTGCCTCACAGTTCTGAGGACCTGGGTTCAAATCCGGCCTCGCTTGTGTGTTGTTTGCATGTTCTCCACGTGCCTGCGTGGGTTTTCTCCAGATACTCCGGTTTTCCTCCCACATCCCATAAACAGGAACACGCACGCACACACATGGATCTCGTTTGATGTGCATTTTGTTTCTGGGACGCACAAACATGAGCAGGGATGCATTAAGCAAGATCAATCTGCATCCATCGACGCACAGCATTGCTTACCTACGTGTGTGTGTGTGCGTTGCTGAAGTGCTTCAGCGATTCATTATCGACTAAAAGTACGAGTCCTGTCTTGGAGCTAGCCAATCTGAGGCAGAGGACGGCGGGTTGTCGTTCCAAAAATACATGAAACTTTTTTCCAGACTCGATTGATTTTCATTGTTGTGGTAACACCCAGCGCGCCGCTCATGTTGCAGCGAGCCACTGGCGGAACGGCTTTTGATCCATAGATACACACGACTGGGGCACTTTCAGTCCGCGTCCCATACGGACCCACATCATATCCCAAAAAGAAGTTGAGTAAAAGATGGAGAAAGATCAGAAAATGACCGTTAAAGCAAGAGAACATTTGGAACAAACGGCGCTCAAAATGGAACGATCAATGTAATTTTTGTTTGTACTTCTCAGTAGGAAGTTCCCACTTAGATTTTGGGAAAATATATCATTCTAAAAAATTTGCTATTGTGGCAGGCCTAAACACATGTATTCAGAGAGAGCAAGAGCAATAGGTAACAAACATATTGTACAAACACCATAAAAGGGAGTAACAACTACAATACAACTCTGCAGGACCACAAAGCAAGAACCGTGAGGATTACTGTATCTGTAAGAGGGTACATATTAATAAATATATACCCCCCCCGCCTCCCCAGTCGATCTGTGCAGCCCGGTACCAAATGGCCCTCAGCCCGGTGCTTGGGGACCACTGCACTAAAGTCCAACACAGTCTGTTCTGGGACGGTTGTCAACTGCCGGCTATACAGGCATTAAATACGTTAATGGCATAATGCAGAGGTGATTTACGTCACATTATCTCTTGACAAAATGGCTCATGAGGTATGCTTAGGCCTCGAACAACAGTGGTTTAATTCCATGTTTTGTGTGACTTTTTCTAGCAAAGTTTGCTTTGATTTTGAAGTGCTTGTATTTAGGGTATCAATGTATTTGTTATGTCAAAGCCGACAGTAATTGTAATTATTACAACAACAACCAAAAAAACAACAAGAACACTACTCCTGGGCGGCGAACTACTGTCAAATGTCCTGGTGATTTTACTATTCCACACTGGACAAGAACCAAAGCCTAACGCATATAGCCCAACAACGCTTGTTCAGAGGGGACTCTCCACTCAAAGTTTAGGTGCTTCAGGGTTGCTACCTGTATGACTGATGTGTTACAACATTCATAAGAGGAGGCTTTCCTTAACTCCTCATTTACGATGTCTTGGGGCAAAGGTTTGAGTATTATCACTCCACTACATTCAGCATGCATGTATTTTTTTTTTAATCGAAGAGGAAACAGGAATTGGAGTCACGCACATCATGTATAATGCATTTAGTGTTTCTTGAACCAGAAGCATAGTTGACTTAAACATGGCTTAGTACAGTGCTAAGAATATAGTTTTTATGCTGTCAAGTGATTTACAGAAATAAAGTTACAGCCTCTGGGAATAGATGGTATTATCACAAATCTACATTTCATTGGGATGACAAGCCAGCTGGTTTGGGCCACTGTGTATTATGTTGAGCTGAATGCAGACAAAATACACATGCTGAAGATAAAACAAGCTTGTGATGTTACTGCCTTCAAAGGTACAGTGTACACAAAAAAAATGTATACACACCCCTGTTCGAATGCCAGGTTTTTGTCATATCAAAAATAAACTTTTTCCAGCATTAATGTGACATAACCTGTACAACTCAACTGAAAACAAACTAAATATTTTAGACAGGGAAAGTAGAAAATAAACTGAAAGGACATGTGACTAGGTTTAGAATTAAACAACCAAAACAAAGTGAATACAGTCATTATCCAGTGAAGAAAGTATAACACAACAGTGCCCAAGAACCAGACATCCCTTCAAAATCGGTGAAAAGACGAGAACAAAACTGGTCAGGGAGGCTGCCAAGAGGCCAACTGCAACACTAAAAGAGTTGCAGAAATTTCTGGTAAGTACTGGCTGTTTGCATATGATGAAGATCTCCCATCTTCTCCATATGTCTGGGTTATGCGGTAAGGTGGCAAGATGGAAGCCTTACCTTACATAGAAAACCAAAAAAGATACTTAAAGTTTCCCAAACACATGGGGGAAATTTGTCACAGTCCAACGAAACCAAGGTTGAAATTTTTGGCTACAATTGGAAAAGGTATATTTGTCGCAAACACAACACTGCTCATCCCCAGAAGAAGCATAGTGGTGGCAGAGTGATGCTTTGGGGCTGTTTTTCTTCATCTGGGACTAGGACCTAAGTCAAGTTGGAGGGAATACTGAACAGTTCGTTTTAAATACCAATCAATCAATGCAAAACCTTCCAGCTTCTGCTAGAAAAAAATGAAAATAAAAATAAAAAAACTCCTATAAGAATATCTGAAAGTTATTTGGGCTAAATCAGTGGCACTTGGCGGTAGGTGTGTGTGGACTACCATCTAACATGAAGTTGAATGTGATTGATTCTGAACACAGCCACAACTATGAGGGGTGTGAATAATATAATATATAACATATCCCAATTATTATGTCTCTCTAAAAGATTTTTTTTCCCAATTGTTTTGTCCAGGTTATACGGTCATACTAACGGTTGAAAACGTTTTACAATTATTTTATCTTGGTCTGTTTCCTATATCACAAAAGACACACATTTGAACAGGGGTGTGTAGACTTTTTAACTTCTACTTTGTATTACCACTTTAAATGTAAGCAGAGTAAACCTTCATGGAGCAACAGTATATCAATTTCCCAAGTGGTTCAATGAAGGGTATGGGCATAATATATTACAAATCCTGCTAGACTAAATTGATAAGTACATTGCAAAGGCCCATGAGTGTATGTAAATGTTTCATCATGTTTATTAGATTTCTTACAAAATACAGCACTGCATATAATATTGTTTTTCATTGTACATACAGCATATTATTACACAGTAAATATTCCATACAGTAGCAGTCAAAGGTGCTTGTTGGTTATTATTATTATCATGATTATCAAAATTACTACTACAACTAATAGTAATAATAATAATGTTAGCATTATTACCATCCAGCTATCTTCCACACCACTTGTGTTCATTAGGGTTGCGGGGAAGCCGGAGCCTATCCCAGCTGACTTTTGGGATGAGAGCTGTGGTATACCAGCCAATCGCATTGATAACATCACGAGTAACATGAATACAGATTGTATTATTGCCATCATTTTTATTTTAAGATTGGCTGGGAGTCCACTTCCGATTAACATGATAACATTTTGCATACAGCACAACGTGATCGTGGAATAAAGAGTACAAAACCAAACTAAGTTGTGAACATAGCCTAATCAACATACATACATAATATACAAGTAAAATGTAATTTTTTTTTAAAGAATATCCATGATATAGGGTTCAGTAGTTATGGCCATAAAATAGAGCGGAGTTGAACAGACGTAGATCCAGTAATTGTCAGCAAGGAATTTTGATGTCATAGTAGCAGTGATGAGCGCAATTAGTTTGACATTGCAGGGAGAGCTGCTTGGCGGGGTGGATTGGGTCGCAGCTGGCTTAGGCTCCGGTCACGCTTGCTGTGGTGGAGTCGTGATGGCCGGTGACACGAGTGGACGCCTGAAGCGCTCCCGGCTTGCTCTTTGGTGGAATGCGCTGGTGGATGAACACGCTCGCCATCTGCCGCAGTTGGTCAGTGTGGGTGGGAGGGAGTCACTGAGGAAGGTGTTCATCTTATCTGTCACTCTGCTCTCCGCTAGTGCCTCCACACTCTCCACTTCCAGCCCAAACGCAAAGCTTGCCACTCGACATATTTGGTTCCAAAAGCCGCCTCTCCACCCCAACAATGCCAAGTCAATTCTCTGCCCACAACGGGGGTTTGAAGAGATTTTCCAAATCCCATTGCACACATAGGAAGCTCTCGGTTTCCTCTGGAAAAAAAAAAAGTTTCTGCACTGGTTGTTGCTGTGGGACCAGTAGAGTTTAAGTTGGACTTCAGCTGCTCCCAAAATAAGGCTCTGAATGTTGACTGAATCAGGGGTTTCCAAGCTGTATTTGCTTTTTTTTTTTTTACAAGGCCACAATCTCACGATAATAGTTTTAGATAAACTTTACATTTTTCATATGCATAGACTAATTTTGTTGATGTATAAATTTGTAAATTTTAATTATTTCAAATTACAATCTCAGTATTTGTCTGATTATCGAGGAACTTCGTGTTTTTCTTTTTTGGTGGCTTTTTGTGACTTTTGTGAATACAGAAAGTGAGGCTAAAGAGCAGAAATGAAATAACCACAGACCCAGAAGTGAAATTTTCTGTGATATAGGAATGTGTCTGGCTGCTCAGTATATACAGTGGATGCGGAAAGTATTAGTTCCCCTTAAAATTTTCACTCTTTTTTATATTGCAGCCATTTGCTAAAATCATCATCATTACTAGTTTTTTCCCACATTAATGTACAAGTAGCACCCCATATTCAGTATTCAGACCCCTTCCTCAGTATTTAGTAGAAGCTAGATACAGCCATGAGTCTTTTTGGGAATGATGCAACAAGTTTTTCACA
Source organism: Phycodurus eques (assembly GCF_024500275.1). Lineage (NCBI taxonomy): Eukaryota > Metazoa > Chordata > Actinopteri > Syngnathiformes > Syngnathidae > Phycodurus > Phycodurus eques. Next base: position 11,958,919 of record NC_084532.1, on the reverse strand, counting down.
CCTGGATTTGGGGATCATCTGCGATTACTCCTTGCAGATCCTCTCCAGTTCTGTCAGGTTGGCTGGTGAACGTTGTTGGGCAGCCATTTTCAGGTCTTTCCAGAGATGCTCAATTGGATTTAATTCAGGGCTCTGGCTGGGCCATTAAAGAACAGTCACTCAGTTGTTCTGAAGCCTCTTCTTTGTTATTTTAGCTGTGTGCTTCAGGTCATTGTCTTTTTTGAAGGTGAACCTTCGGTCCAGTCTGAGGTTCTGAGCACTCTGGAGAAGGTTTTCGTCCAGGATATCCCTATACTTGGCTGCATTCCTCTTGTCTTCGATTGCAACCAGTCTCCCTGTCCCTGCAGCTGAAAAACACACCCACAGTATGATGCTGCCACCACCATGCTTCACTGTTGAGACTGTATTGGACAGGTGATGAGCAGCGCCGTTTTTTCTCCACACATGCCACTTCGAATTAAGGCCAACAATTTCTATCGTGGGCTCATCAGACCAGAGAATCTTATTTCTCACCATCTTGGAGTCCTTCAGGTGTTTTTTTTTTTTATCAAACTCCATGTGGGGTTTCATGTGTCTTACACTGAAAAGAGGCTTCCGTCGGGCCACTCTGCCATAAAGCCCCGACTGGTGGAGTGCTGCAGTGATGGTTGACTTTCTAGAATAGGGGTGTCAAACTCTTTTTTTTGTCTCGGGCCGCATTGTAGTTGTGATTTCCCTCAGAGGGCCGTTAGAACAGTGTAACCATATAAATGTTTAATCATCACCAAAACATATTATTACCATTACACAACAAATTGAGGGATAACTAGTTTTGAAATCAGAAGACAAGGATAATAGTTTGTTCAAGTATTGTTTAAATTACTGGAGAAGAAGGGTTTGGTCACAGAAAAATGCAATATCTCAACATTATTGTTTATTATTATGACAATTTGGAATTTGGGTACAGATCTTAGCAAAAATCACGGATGTTGACGAGCATGATTTACTTTCGTGGGCCACATAAAATGACGTGGCGGGCCGCATCTGGCCCCCGGACCTTGAGTTTGACTCCTATGTTCTGACATCTGACTGCATCTCTGGATCTCAGCCACAGTGATCTTTGGGTTCTTCTTTACCTCGCTCACCAAGGCTTTTCTCCCCCGATTGGTCAGTTTGGCCGGACGGCCAGCTCTAGGAAGGGTTCTGGTCGTCCCAAACGTCTTCCATTTAAGGGTTATGGAGGCCACTGCGCACCTTAAGTGCAGCAGCAATTTTTTTGTAACCCTGGCCAGATCTGTGCCTTGCCACAATTCTGTCTCCGAGCTCTTCAGGCAGTTCCTTCGACCTCACGATTCTCATTTGCTCTGACATGCACTGTGAGCTGTAAGGTCTGATATGGACAGGTGTGTGGCTTTCCTAATCAAGTCCAATCAGTCTAATCAAACACAGCTGGACTCCAATGAAGGTGTAGAACCATTTTATGGACGATCAGAAGAAATGGAGAGCAAACGAGTTCAATATATCAGTGTCACAGCAAAGGGTCTGAATACTTATGGCTGTGTGATATTTCAGTTTTTCTTTTTTAATAAATCAGCAAAAATTTAAACAATTACGTTTATCAATTACGTGTTTAATTACAATTATCAATATGGGATGCTGTGTGTACATTAATGAGGAACAAAATGAACCTAAAGGATTTTAACAAATGGCTGCAATATAACCAACAGTGAAAAATTTAAGGGGATCCGAAAACTTTCCGTACCCGCTGTAATTCATTCATTCATTTTCTGTTTTGCTTATCCTCACTAGGGTCGCGGGCGTGCTGGAGCCTATCCCAGCTAACTTCAGACGAGAGGCGGGGTACACCCAGAACTGGTTACCAGCCAATCGCAGGGCACTCATTATATAATGAAAAATAAAAATGAATTACACATCAATCACAAAATCATTTTACCAAGCAGATGCTATTTGTGCATACAATTGCATAAACTACATACTGACAAAACAACTGCAAAACTCAATACATACGGTTATGGTGTTTGTCTATGACGGTACAACGAATTAATTAATTAATTAATTTTAAATGGGAGTCAGTACACACCTTACACAATAACATTTTGGGTGGAATTGATGCCAGTGAGGGTAATTTTTATTTATTTTTTTAAAATATGAATTTAAAAAGAGGGCTGCAGCAAAAAGGTCACTTTTGTCATCCAGGGGAAAAGGGCATGTGCGTGCATGGCTGTCAGGCATTTTTCAGTGGTGAGTAGTTTTACTTAACTTCCGTTATATTTTTACAGTGGTTCATACATTTTACCATTTCTATGGCAATTAAGAATGTTTAAATTTTACTTTAAAAAATTGCTGTTAGGCAGCATGGTGGAAGACTGGTTAGCACATCTGCCTCACAGTTCTGAGGACCGGGGTTCAAATCCCGGCCCCGCCTGTGTGGAGTTTGCATGTTCTCCCCGTGCCTGCGTGGGTTTTCTCCGGGCACTCCGGTTTCCTCCCACATCCCAAAAACATGCATTAATTGGAGACTCTAAATTGCCCGTAGGTGTGAATGTGAGTGCGAATGGTTGTTTGTTTTTATGTGCCCTGCGATTGGCTGGCAACCAGTTCAGGGTGTACCCCGCCTCCTGCCCGATGACAGCTGGGATAGGCTCCAGCACGCCCGCGACCCTAGTGAGGAGAAGCGGCTCAGAAAATGGATGGATGGATAATTGAACCATGCTTTCACCTGATAATTTGTTATCCTTGCAGACCAAAAAAAATTTTTTTTTAAATCCCTCAAACCTTTTTACAGGAGAATTAAGAGCAAAGAGTAAACAGATGGAGCGAGAGAACCATTTGTTGGTATCCAAAATTCCCATTGTTATTTAAGCATGGTGACGTTCAATTTTGAAAAGTCAGGACTAAGCAAGAACAGTGAGTTGTTGCGCAAGTTGATCTCCACTGGTGTTCCTTTGGACCATGAAATTGTCATTTGTTCTGCCAGCAAGACATCAAATGAGAGATGTGGGTCTGCTTCGAGGCATGAATTTATTTTGACTTTTTAGCTGACAGAATCTCCCTGGGTTCATATTTGGCTCGAGAACCACAGGCAAGTGAGTTCATGCTTATCCCAGACAGTGTCTCCACACAGTGAAAGAGGAAACAATGGAATCCATTCATGAGGCTGGACGAAAAAGCCGTGAAAACACTGAGCATATCCATCATGCAAAATGAATCCTCACCTGAGGTTATGTTTGGAAGTGCAGGTGAATTTGAATGTTTGAGCATTTTCAGCAGATATTTTTCAGTTTGATGATGCAATGACATGTTTTGTGTTTCATTTACAGTATGTCAGAGATAATGCTCAATTTATCTGGCAATCTTAACAACTTCTGGCCAAACTTGAATGGTACTGGCACTGTGACACTTTCCAATTCTATCAAAAATCTAGAGAAAATTATAGTCGAGCTACTGCTAATGGTCTTGTTATTGCTTATACTCTAGAATATGCACAACTCTGAGAGTAGAAAGCCTGTTAGTTAGGGCTGGGCAATGTCAAGAACCTCATGATTTGATTCGATTTGTATTCTTTAGGTTGCGATTAGATTCGATACAGATTCTTTAGGGTTGCAATTCAATTAAATTCGATATTGATTTAAATGTTCTGATCTCGATACAATAAGAAGTAAAAATACACAAAAAATCAAGAGTACATTTTGACAATTTGGAAAAATTTATTTTTGATGCCATGCAATGTCTGTATATCATTTTTTAAGCAATAAAAAATCATGAAAATAAAAATTGGCATAACTTATATGTACATATGGCATATAAAAGTAAAAGAAATATTGCCGTTGTGTATAAAAACTGAAAAGGTAAAGTGCATGTAAACTTAAATAGTTTATTTTCTCTGAGAAATTGTAAGAGAAAATGCACAATAATAACTTGTTTGTTCATATGGCGTACAAAAGTTAAACCACGATGACAGCTCTGTATTGAAAAATTAACATGCATGTATACTTAAACAAATATATATTTTACTTAGGGTTACTGTTACGGGGATCTCATTTGATGTGCGTCCCGCGTCTGTGACGCACAAACATTAGCAGGGACGCATGAAGCATATTCATTCTGCATCCCTAGACTTATGATTTAAGACCCGCCCCACACATGTGTTTGTGTGTGTGTGTGTGTGTATGACTGCGTGTGTTTGTGTGCATGTGTCTGTGCATGCGTGCGTGCATGTGTTGGTGAATCGCTTTCACACACAGCGAATCAAAAGTATGAATCCTTGGTGCTAGCCAATCAGTGGTAGAGTGGGACGATGACATGTCATACAACATATATTTGTCCACATCACACAGTCAACCTCACGGATTGTGCCATAAACCCCTCCTACTCAACAAACATACCAAATACTATCCTCACACTTATGCCATACATGCTAGATTATATTCTAAATAGAATTGTATACAAGTACTTTGGAATTTAATAAAATGACAGCCACCATTTTAGACAACAAGGACATACAGTACGTGATAAGAAAACGGGTGTTTGTTTTGTCCTAATGCTTTGTAGCCACAAAACATTGACACTGCTCCTTTTGGCCTTTGATAAGTAGAGGTTAACCTCTGAATTTGACCAAAAGTATTGTGGAATTTTTTTTTTTGAAAAATATGCAGGGATGGGCAGACTTTTGTGTTCAAGGGACAAATCAGATTTTTAAAACGGCCAGAAAGGCCAGGTCAATTGCAGATGAGCTAAAGAAAAAAGTAAAATGTGTGCAAAATTGTTTATTTTTATAATAAAATGATTCATTGTTGAGGTAAAGAAAAAAGTCAAATGGGTGAACAATTTTTTATTCTGATAATAAATATTTTTCAGATGGCATTATTTATCATAAATGTAATAATAATTAATTAACCAAATATTTAAATACATTTTTGAAAGTTGAATACATGTATATACACTATACACATTTTTTAAATTGCATTACAGTATTTAGAAATATCCATCCATCCATTTTCCGTACCATTTATCCTCACTAGGGTGTATTTAAAAATACAAAAGAAGCCAATTATTTAATGAGACAAATGGAGAATTACAAAATATTTTAATAAACCAATTTGAGAAAAAAGCGGCTAAGTTAAGGCAACAAATATTACAGGTCTCGATGTAAAATGCTAAGAGGGCTGGATTGAAGATGCTATGAGGGCCATAGTTTGCCCACCCCTGTTCTGAGGCCAGACAAAATCTTTATGTTGAATCACAACTATGCATGATGTCATACCAAATACCATCAAATCTTGTGAAATTTCATCTCAGTTAGCTACTGAAGGAATAATGTAAGTGTGTTTTTGTTTTTTATTGGCTTTTTTTGTATATTAATGCCACCATCATCGGCAAAGAGAGAGAGAGATAGAGAGAGAGAGAGAAACATATTCTCCTATAGGAACATGGTGAACAGACGCCCAGGCTTGTCACTACAGTTTAGCTAATCCAACATTAGGTTGAAAATAATAATAGAAGACGAATGAAATGCGTATCGCAGCGTAAGCTGTATTTAGTCTTAATGTGAACTTGCCTCTGAATCATCCATCCATCCATCCATTTTCTGAGCCGCTTCTCCTCACTAGGGTCGCGGGCGTGCTGGAGCCTATCCCAGCTGTCATCGTCTCCAATTAATGCATGTTTTTGGGATGTGGGAGGAAACCGGAGTGCCCGGAGAAGACCCACGCAGGCACGGGGAGAACATGCAAACTCCACACAGGCGGGGCCGGGGATTGAACCCGGGTCCTCAGAACTGTGAGGCTGACGCTCTAACCAGTCGGCCACCGTGCCGCCGCCTCTGAATCAATAACAGTTTTTTCACTCCGGCCATCACTGATCATCAAAGTTAAGGGCAAGTACACAATCCATTGTTTTATTATTCATATTGGTAACTTAATGGAATAATAAATGACTGGACAGTAAATACAGGTTTTAGGATGGAAATACCCTGCAACGGATTAATGTAGTTCCTTATTGATAAAATTATGGAAACAGATTGTGTTCACATTTAATGTTTGCACTGTAGTTATTCACATGTGCTTTGTATTTATATGCAGTGCGCCATGACTTTGAGGCACTGAGAAGCACCCCCATAGGGTACAGGCTCTGGTGGTCTGTAAATAAACATTAGCCACTTTGAATTAATTCACTCATTCTTGTAAGAACAGACACATATCATGAGTTGAAATTTTCCTCACCACAGTGATTCTAACATGATATTTAGGCCTGTTATGAATTTCTAAGCCATGCAGTCAAACATGTCAGTGGCCCAAAAAATAACATCTATTGCTAATGTCAAGTGCGCACTTTTCTGAACAGTTGTGCATGTTGACGGTAATAAGCTAAAACAAGCAGCAAAAATATTAAGTTATGGAACCTTAAATCTATTCAAAGAGGCAGAAACGAGCATTGACAGTGCACCACCACCAACAACAACAACACAAGCAGATCAGGGTGGTCACAACACCACATGACTGTTGTATAAGGAGATGGAACAGACAGCGAAGGAAGGGAGAGCGATGTTAAAGGATTAATCCTCGGAAAGAGAGAAGGATGAACGAAGGAGAAATACAAAGAGTGAAGATCTTCCAAACAACAAACCGAGAGCCTTTGCCACTATCAGCATCCTGCCTTTGATGTGTGCTACGTTGAACTAGCGCTAAGAAGCGAGGGGAGTGGTGCTGCCGGTCGTGGGAAAGCCAGAGAGAAGAGAGAGCCATCAGCATTATGAAAAGCATCTGGCCTGGAGGCATATGCAACAACCACTTTGATGATGCGGCCATTTACTTCACGTGGGGAAGTGAGGAGGAGGCGGGGGCAGCGTTGTGATGGAAGGGACACTGTGTGGAGATGGTTCCAGGCTATGGAGCCAGGCTGTCGAAGCCAACCCAAAATTGAAAGGCAAAGAAAAGGAAAAAAGCAAATCAAATCAAATAAGGAAGTACAAAAAAGCTGTACACCCAGCAGGCATTGCGGCGAGTCAATTGAAATAAGATGGAGACGATTTTGGTTCTGGTTAGGATGAGGCAACGGACCTCCTTGCTAGTTTGGTGTACAGCACGGTGACATATACTGACCTGGCCTTGAGACAGCACTAGTGGTGGTGGGTTCAATAATTGCTACAGGGGAGCAGAGGGGGGAGGGAAAGGGGAGGGAAAGAGGAGATTCATGTATTATTAACAGAATGGAGACGAAAAACAAAAAGGAAAAAAAAAGAAGAGCATGCAAGGACAAAAGGATTGGCATCTCTGTGGCAAGATCCAACCTCCACATGCTCAAGACTTCCTGTACCACAGGTGTCTCATGTTAATACAAAAAGAGCTTACAAACTCCACACTGAGTGAAAATGTCAATCACACTTGCACCCCTCATGTGCTTAAATAAATGTCCATCTCTCGACTACAATTTTACGTGGCTGCTAGAGCACTCTGAAAGGAGACAAATTACTACTTTCCCCCCCACATATTAAAACAGCCTTTACCACGATTTTGTCAAACTACTCCAAGGATCACGCATAAGATCCCCCTTTATGACTTTCATTTAGAGACCTTTTCAAATCAGCCTGTTTTGAGGAGTGGTCCTGTCTCATGCAAATGAGCCATTGCTGGCCCTGCCTCCCCCTACTGTAGGGTGGCTTTGCGTTACCATGCTTATTGCTACGAGCTTCCTGGTGGCTGCTTGTCTCGAGGCATGACACCAAATCAGAAGCAAAAAGCGAGCTCCCATAAAGGCAGTATAAGCATGGATTGTATTTTCACTCGTGGAGGCAGCACTTCATCACAAAGCTGCCAAATTTCAAGTGTGCATTTGGGGGCATGCAGTGGACACATTGCCAAAGACAAATACCATAAATTATAACACATTGGTCCACTAGTCGTGGTATGTCAGTGAGAACAGAGGAAAGAAAATACATTCTTAAAATTCAGTCTGTCTTTACTCGTTCAGAGGAGGCAACTCTGGCTCCCAATCTGATTAGTTTAAGAACTTATTTCAGGCTGCACCACTGATGACATTTGAGAGATGAAAGAATGTCAATTCCAGGAATGTTCCAAACTGTGGCAAATTACTTTTTTTTTATAGTCTAGGTTTTAAATGCCACATGTAGACATATGCAGCAGCCAGACAAGAGAAACTCTCAACTTTGTGCGTTTTTATGACACTTATTCCAAAAGCAGGACTAGCTTCAAAAAACGGTGTTCAGAGAAGAAGATACAGTCCGTATAGTTTTCGATCATGTGATCACATTGGAGCTCCAGATTGGGAGGATAAACTGGGTTTGAAAGGGAAAGACTAGTAGACCAACTTGTGATCATTTTTGTTTGCTTGTTTTCTTTCCTGTTATTACCCTAATCAGTTAATATCAGGTATGTTATCAATTTTCCAATCTTGTTAGATGTGCTAAGATGAGGGCTAAGAATGACACATAGTATAGATAAACTTTGTCTAACTGTGCAAAGACAAGCGGAAATAAAACCGAGACTGTTTCACTTAATGACCCGAAAGAGTTGACATACTGGCTTACTTCAACTAAAAAAGCATTGACTTTGCCTAACATTAGCCTCAAGGCTAGATAGCGGTTAGCGGGAGTCAGCAGAATCCTATGTACATCTAATATACTGTAATAACAAAGCAACAATTGACCAATATCCAACATCAGCTATAAAAATGTGTGAGTTAAGATTTCTGAACTAAAATGTAAATATTGAAACTAGAGATATACATTTATGTACAGTATGTCACACATTTTCCAAAATTCCTAAGAATTAAAGCTTACCTTCAACGAAGTGTTCAGAACAGACATGGCTGTATTGACTGGGTATCTGGTTGGAGTAAGATCAGCTCTCCTGATTTATGACAACCACAATGTCTGTCAAATGGTCAGTCTTCTCGTCCTGATTCAAAATTGGTGCCAGTAAACGGTGAAATGAGAATTTATCTATTCAAAACACTCAAAAAGCACCAGAACAAAACAAAGCGCAGAGCTCCAGCATGGCGGCAGCGGCCGTCTCCTCACGGAAAAACTATTTATAGACTTGAAGTTACATGAAGTGGAGGGGCTCACATTCAAAGCAGACTCCAACAACTCCATATGCTTTGTCACGTGTTATCAAACTTTGCTGAACGATTTATTGTTTTTAGATTTTTCAGTGCTAAACATCTTTACACTCGGAAAGTTTAGTAGATGTGCAAAAGGGAGGTGCGTTTGAATCACATTGTAACGTAACTTATCATTGCATGATGCGCCTTTCTTATTAAAGTTCAGATTTCATATTGTAGGTTTTTTTCATGTTTTAATATCATCAGTGGTTATTTCAACACTTATATGGCAGTTAACACAAGTTCAAATGTTACCATCAATTTGTTTTGTTTGGTAAATATTCCAAAAAATGTGAACAAATTGGAGCTCGACTAGCATCCCAAATACTAATACATTTCACCTTAAAGGTTCTATTGTATCACCATTCAATTACAGGCCAAAAATAAGATATGTGAACCATTATCAAAGTGTGGCCTCTCAATCCTTATCTTGGAAAAGTTGCAATTATCTTCATTTACATCTTGTGAAATTGTAAACTATATGTGCTGGATGAATTCTTTTATGTATTAGAACGTGAATTTCGTGTAAAAAAGTTACGTATGAAATGAATAAATCTACAACAGAAATTACTTTTCTTTTGGCAAACAGCATTTCGTTGAAAATAATCTGCAAGAAGCTGTGTTAACTAGCTTTAGTGCAGATATATATATATAAAATTAAAAGGCATTTGCAGGCTTTAAGGTAAGTCATGTGGTGGTTGAGCTGATTGTTAAGCTATGCAGTTGGCACATGCGCCCACCATCAGCTGTTAAAACTCTTTGTACTTCCCACAAAGGTGTAAGCTACTTTATTCCTGGAGGCTTGGTGGCAGAGGAGGAGATTTTGTGTCACAAGGGAAGCCATGACTGCCTTGGTTAAAAAAAAAAAAGACCACCATGTTGTTGTATTTTGTATCAGGATGCTCAATCTAAGCCAGGGGCCTATTTAAACTTGTAATTTGAATCAGGTTACAAAGTAAGTCAGTATTCAACTTGTCCGCACCATCTTCAGTACTGACTTTGTTGTCTTATAGTGTAACAAGCCACCAACAATTAAGCCATCCATGCTTTCGTTTGATTTCATCATTCCTATTTGAAGCTGAAAATGTGTAGGGATCAGCCTTCATGTGCCTTCAACAATGCATATGGGTGCTGGGACAGGTCGAATGCATCTTTTCTTCAATGAATGCTTCCACTTCAACGAGTCCTCCGGGAGCAGATATGTGAAGACAATTTCTTTTTTGTTCTTTCTTCAAACAGACAGACGGGGGCTATCTGATTAATATTTGAGCATGACTCACCACTAGCGCTCAGACACTCAGCCGCTCCATTACTGTTTGGTACATGTCTTCTGACAGGCAATATCTGCCTTTTTACATTTTCACACAGTGATGGACTTGCATCCTGTACAATGTGGTTGCCCACATGCACAATCTGTTAAAACAGATTTGTGAAGTCTTAACAGCTATTTCATTCAGGAATTATCTTTCTGTACTGCCTGTGAATATTCTTATTCATCCAGGTCATTTCATTCTCAGGACATTGAATCGGTCACAACTGGACTATTCTGGCTCTCTTACAAGACGTTTTGCCTCTCAATCAAGCGGGCTTCATCAGTTCATGCGACAAGGTTAGTTAGGACTCACTAGCCTCTAGTCGGTTACGCAGGCCTAACTACGCCTTGTTGCATGAACTGATGAAGTCTGCTCAGATGAGAGGCAAAACGTCTTCTAAGGCTTCCGCACACTGTGTGCTGAGGTTGAACCCGATTGGACAGGACCATCGCATAAAAATACCCACATTGAGCGATTGGCTATATGGACCCCAAGAACAGCGAGCCTGTAGAGGCATTTGATGCCGTATAGGCAGCATATGGTACTTTGTCATATTTCTTAAACCATAAATAGCTAGATTAATAGTTAAGGAAGAGGCGGGTTGCTAAAGAGAGTGGGCGCGGCTGAGAATACAAGCGTGAGTGTGGATATTTTAAAGGAGTCTTGCTGACTCCATTCATTTGAACGTACCCAGCGAGGTACGTGCTGTTTGCGTACATACTGTACGCTTTGTCATCGCCAGGCATGAATACAGTTAAGAATGAATGAATAGTTATGAAAATGGTTAATTATTGATTTAAAACACAATATTTGATGCTTCATACATCCCACATATGGCTTGGGGTGGAGGAGTGGCTGTTTGGTTTCTCGCTTGCGCAAAAACCCGGAAATGTATTTTCAGCGTGAGTAAAAGCTTGTGTGCATTTTGATTGGCTCCAAGCTGCAACATTGCGATGAAACAGTGGCCGACTGATCGGTCACTCATAAAAACAGCTGCCAAACCATGCATACTGCGCGACAGTTCTGTCGGGTTTGGCCCTGTCGCTCGGTGTGCTGCAGCCTTAAAACAACCAGAACAGTCCAGTTGCGATCGATTCAATGCCCTGAAAACCTTTCTGTACGGTTTCCCTTGGATTTTATTTAAAAAACCTTTAGACTTTATTATACTTCCTTGGTTTAACTTATCACATTTGTACAATTGAGTTTTTATTAAAACAAACAAACAAACAAACAAGGAACGTAGGAAAAAACACATCCGGTGATACATTTTCATTTTACTGTAGATAAAGAGGAGATAAAAAAAACAATGAGAGCTAAAATGCAATTGTCAAAAATGTGATTTCAATATCTTTCCTTTCTTTGCAAACTACTACTGCTTATGCTTGAAATGATTTACAACTGCATGCCATTCTTTGTACAAGTAAACAAAGACAGGGACAAATATAGTAAATCTGTAGATGGCCATAACAATTGATTAATTAAAGCTCTGTCTATTTTATGCAATTGATTGTTAATTAGCAAGCAAATGAGGTCCAAAGGAGTGCACTGTTGGTAACACAGGCACGGGTGAGTCAGCCTCAACTCGTTTGTGGTCCAAAGAACAAAGTGAAGTCGTCTATAATTTGAATATGAGCTACATCCATGCATACCTCTGCTATGGCCGCTCTTCCAGGCAGCTGTATTTTTGCCATTTAGAAATAATATATGAACAATAATTCATTGCTCAAGCTTGTGAGCACATGCTTAGGGGACAATACTAAAAATCTATTAACATCAATTAACAACAATAATAATAATAATGATCCAACTCCTCTGAGATGATTGAATATATATTTGGTGGTAAAGTCTGTTAGTTTGTCTGCGAGCTTGAAAATGATTCATTCTATGTCATTTTTATTTCTGCCCAGAGTGGGTATCGTCCTGCGGGGCATCCGTGGTGCTCAGTCATCCTGGGATAAACGTTTCTAGCTTCAAGAAATGGTGTGCCGGGGGTGTTGAGTGTACAGCCCGCTGGGATGCAGCATGAACACATTGTCACAGTACTGAACGCTTCCTCATCACAGTGCAACTGGAAAATATGTTAATGGATTTTTGATTGCCTAAATATGTAAATTTAGGTATTCAAATTATAAGTAAATGATGCAATATTTTTAGTCTGCTTTTAGGAGAAGACATGTCCTACATATGTGAATGTTTTCACAGAAAAGCACTGTGACCAAGACTAAAACAAAATAAACAATTAATGTGCACTATGTCAGGATTCACCTTGTGTGATTGACATATTCAGATAAAAGAAAAAAACAATCACAAGAGAGTGATATCACACCATCATGAGTGCAACTCGGAGAACGAAGAATCTCTAAGTTTCATTTCCCACCTGGCTTCAATATGATTTGCTATTAAGGCACAGTTCTCACCTTTAGCTCTCATCTCCCTGCTCCTTGACACAGCCACAATCACACGGTGAGAGCAAACAACATCCTGTCAGATGAGTAGACGTGTCCGAACAACGCCGACATGTGCTTACTGATAGGTGTGACAAACAAACACAATGCTCATTAACCAAATAGGCAGCAGTGTCTCTACTGCCTAAGGGAGGCTGGATGGTGATGGAGTCTCTTCTGATTACTGCTTGGGGGTGGGGGATGTGGGATTGGGAGGGAGGAGAAAAGGAAGGAAGAAATGAAGGCAAAGGTATAGAAGGAGGCGAAATCTCCACTGGAGCTCAGCCAAGGTGGGCAGAGGGGATAAGAGCTTGACCAATTAAGCTGGAGGACTTCTCAGAAAATTGGAGAGAACAGCTTCACTTCTTTTCACCAAATTTTAGTGGGAACTCGAACTGCAGCAAATGTAGTTACCCAAAGCAAAGTAGGACTAACACAAGCTAGACCAAAGAATAATTAATGGCTACAATTGTTTTTTGTCTTTTACCCCTAAATGTATCTGGACACACACACACATAGTGAGCATGTTGATTGGTGTGAGTCCATTCTTGAATCCTTGTTTTTTTTGTGTCTCATAAACATTTTCTTAGGACATGCAATGTGTAATGTGGTATGTCAGGCCTGTGATGCTGTGTTTGTCTTTGTTGAAATGCATTAGCATTTATTTATGCACATATAATCAAGTTTATACCAGTGTGTTTATGGAACTGAAGGATTTAAACACAGCTAGAGCCTGCTGTAAAATCAGCAGGCTGCTTATCTTTGCTGTTTCTTGTCAGTGAAATAACTTTAGTTTGTTTAAACGGTTTGTGTTGATCATTTAAACATGCTAAAATTTTAAAATTTCAGTAAATGATCTGCAATATAGCGGCACGGTGGACGACTGGTTTGAGCGTTTGCCTCACATTTCTGAGGACCGGGGTTCAATGCCTGGCCCCGCCTGTGTGGAGTTTGCATGTTCTCGCCGTGCCTGCGTGGGTTTCCTCCCACATCCAAAAAAACATGCATTCTAGGTTAATTGACAACTCTAAATTGCCCATAGGTGTGAATGTGCGTGCGAATGGTTGTTTGTTTGTATGTGCCCTGCGATTGGCTGGCAACCAGTTCAGGGTGTACCCCGCCTCCTGCCCAATGATCGCTGGGATAGGCTCCAGCACGCCCCAGTGAAGAGAAGCGGCTCAGAAAATGGATAGATGGATGGATCTGCAATATCACAAGCGTTCACAGTAGAGTCACATCATTGCAGACAAAAATTAATTATTTATATTTCATTAGTTTAGCTCCGTGGTATTTTAGATTGTTTCATACTACTACTTACACAATATATGTATTTTGGTACTTCCCACCACTGCTGAGCATTGCCAAAGACATGGGCAAGTATGCATTGCAAAAGCAGTGATTTGTTAACATGTTGGTAACATTTGACCTGAGGTATGTGCTTTAAAGTTGTTAAATTTTCCTCAACCCCCCAAATAAAAAGTTACATAGCTAGGATCATATTCACAGAGCCCAAACATTACATATTTTATTTGCAGTTGATTTGAGACAGAAACCAGATTTTTCTTGCAGCGACTGCTTTAGGAGCCCAGCAAATGTGTTGACTGTCCATCGCCATAAATTCACTTATCAGCAATAATGGGAAGCGTTTTCATGGGCTGATTTAAAGGTTAAGGCTAATAATATTTACACCACTGAATAGTAAGAACCTTTCAACATCACATTAAAAATCATGTAATCCATCCATCCATTTTCTACCGCTTATCCGGGTCGGTTTGTCATCGGTGATCCTGCCAGGGGCATAAAGCCCCAGACAACTTAGCTCCTAGGATCACTGGGACACACAAAGCCCTGCACCACAACAAGGTGACGGCTCAAGGAGGGGAAATTATGTAATGTGGAAGCCAATGTACTGTCCCTTTTGCACATAGTATGAATGAATGTTTAGACCCTTTTCCACACAACATCCATGTACCGCTTCATCTTTAAATTCAACGCAACATATAATGCTTGGTGAAATATGCAAGCCTCGTTCCCCTCCCAATCTTGCTCATCAACGGCTATCGACTGGTTCGAAAAAAGCTATCCGAAGTCACCTGTGATCTCACCTCTGGATTTTGTTATTTGCGTTTGTGCACCTGTGAGAGTGCCACAATGATTGCTTAACATTCCTCATTAAGGCGAGAGCAGAGTTGTCCTCTCTTTCATTAGTGGAGATCATCAGAGCAAAAACAGGCATGGGGAAACACTTTTTCTGTATGTGAAAGCAGAAGATAGACGAGTCAAACGATGACAGAGGATGAATAGGAGACTGGGGAGAGGACAAAAGAAAGAATAAGAGAATCAGAAAAAAAAGTAAAAGTGTGCCAGAAAGGCAGACAAAGGGATAAAGAATGCGGAAATTGAAGTTGTGGGCGGTCATAAAGGATTCCATTTCCTCTAACTATGCTGATGGTTTCTCTCTCTGTCCTTCAGGCCATGCCAGCATCACATTCAGATCATCCATTGGAAGATCTGAGGCAGGCTTTTGATTTTCTATGTGTGTATATAAATTTTGGACTGTGGAGTGCTCTTTTGACAACAGCTTAATGCTACAGAAGTATATTTTTGTATTCCAAGTCCCTGGCCTGCAAGGGACGACGTTATCATCTAAGAGTGCTGTGCAAACTGGTAAATAATTAAATTCAGCTGTTCATATTTCATCACTGAATATATTAAATGGATTTTTTCCCTCTCATCTTTGCGCTATAACATTCTTCAATCCTTAACTGGCATTGCTTCTTGCAGCTTGGCAGTTGCATTAGGTGGACAAGATAACTGAATTCTATCTTTCAGGTCACATCCAACTTGGTGGTAACTATCCATCCATCTATTATCTGAGCCGCTTATCCTCACAAGGGTCGCGGGAGCGCTGGCACCAATCCCAGCTATCATCGGGCAGGAGGCGCCAATCCCAGCTATCATCGGGCAGGAGGCGGGGTACACTCTGAACTGGTTGCCAGCCAATCGCAGGGCACATACAAACAAACAACCATTCGCACTCACATTCACACTAACAGGCAATTTAGAGTTGTCAATTAACCTACCATGCATGTTTTTGGGATGTGAGAGGAAACCGGAGTGCCCGGAGAAAACCCACGCAGGCACGGGGAGAACATGCAAACTCCACAAAGGCGGGGCCGGGGCTCCGAACTGTGAGGCAGACGCTCCAACCAGTCGTCCAGCGTGCCGTGGTGGTAAGTATAATTATCCTGATTCATAGCAGCTAGTATTCACACATGGACATTAAAGAGACCATAGACTCTCTATGGAGATGTACTGTATCACTTCAACATACAGTACTTCAGAGGCTCAATAGCACATTACTGCTTCAAGGTGCTTCCAGAGTCACAGTATTTAATACATGCTTACACCTCTCGCATTTTTGTAAATATAGACAACAGGAATGATGCTTTCCTACAATGTCAGTTTACAGCTTGTATACTATAAGTGTGTAAATTTGGTGTCCCCTCAAAATAATTCAACACAGCCATTTGACTAAATCATTTTCTACAAAACTGAGTACACCCCAAAGTGGAAATGTCCAAATAGCAGAGATGGGGGGACTCGAGTCAAATCACTTGACTCGAGTCTGCGGTCTGGGTCCGGACCCAGAAGCAGTCCGATAGGGACCCACACCATAGCCAAAAGAAGAAAGCTTATGATTCAAGACATACAAAGTGCTTCGATTTTAAGCAGCACAGCATTACAGGCTTTACGGTAGTGACGAACCGTATCGAACAATCACAGGTGAGTTCAGTCACCAACTTCAGCCTATCAAATCAGATCTCAGGCAGTAATCACTGACTGTGCGCTGCCCAGCAAGGATGAGAGGAGAAACGTAGCAGGGGAGAGAGAAAGAGAGTGTGTGGAAGTTGAATTAAAGATGGAGAAATGCCATTATGAAACAAAACACAGGTTTTGAGCAAACAAAACTTCTAAAATGGCTCAGTTGTTCGGATTTGTTAATTTAAAATATGTAAAATTGTTTGAAAAATTGTTTGTCGATTAGGATTCCAAACAGAAAAAGTTAAGCACTTTATTTGAACACATATTTCTCTTTTTATTTATTTGCTCTTATTTTGAAATTTGCAGCTTTACTTTTATTTAGTAAATGAGAGAACACACAGTTGTGGTCAAATGTTTGATTACCCATGCAGAATTTGTAAGTTGTGTACAATTCTAAAGAAAACAGACACCAATCATCGCGCGCAAGAACTTTCCATCCCTTAAAATGGGGACATCAAACACATAGGGGCGCATTGGGTAAAATGTGCCCCCAGTGCCTCTCCGGTGCAGGATTTCTTTTTGTAATGCTACAAGTTAACAATCAAAAGGGGTGAAAATGCAACCTGCTTCCCAGATATCATTGAAAAAATTGCTGTTGCAACAGATGACTTTGAATATAAATAAGTCAATAGAAAACTATAGTTTTGTTATGAAAGAGAACTCAATTCCTAAAAGTTTAAAAATCTGTGAAAAATGGACTGATAGAAGAGTGGCATGAAACATCTGGATTGGATTGTATCAAGCTAAAAAGGGCACCTTTCACAGAGAATAACCCTTGAAATACCCCAGCCCCCACGCCCCAGTTACAGTACCTTGGCCATCTCGTGTGACACCACATTCAAAGTGACAAGGTTTTTCTCTTGTACTTGGAGAGAATCCTGTATATTGGAGATACAAGTTCCGTCTAATAGAATACCAACGAATAACTTCAAGGTTGCTGTGAACCATGTAAAGCTAATTTATTTACTATTGTATTCCAAATACCCATGCAAAACTCACTGCCTATCAGGGAAACCTGAAACTGTTATTACTCCCAACCAAGCGTGGCAGTTTAGTTCACTGTTGTTTGGAAGCTAAATTCACCTGTCTGTTTCAGGCTCATACCACACCCTTTGTGTGCTACTGATTCAAACTTTTGTGCTCAAACAAGGGTTAGGGCTTTTCAGTATTTTTATTTTATTTAATTTTTTTAACAAAGCTATCCTCCATGTTACATCCATCCATTTTCCGTACTGCTTATCCTTACTAGGGTCGTGGGCGAGCTGGAGCCTATTCCCAGCTGACTCTGGGCGAGAGGCGGGGTACACCCTGAACTGGTCGCCAGTCAATCACATCCGTGATACATTGTTGTAGATTTTTGTGAGATGATAAAATGATAACATGTTTTTCCCAGTAGTTGTGTAATAGCTTTGATGTTTTTGTACTTATCGCTGTAACAACCACATTCCGACAACCTTCGGAGAAAGCGTTTGCTGTGCGTCCTATAATGGAGACTGTCAGGACAAATCACTGTGCATGTATCGAGCAGCAGGATGTTAAAATATCTTCGATGTCTTGGGCTCTCTGTGCATCCAGGCTGACTACTGTGTATATTATTGTATTGGGCGTTCTTATTTGAGAAACATTTGAGACACTTCCGGGACTTTCTACACGAAGGAATGTGTCTATGTAGGATATCTGCAAGTAAGACGAGGAGTTTTTCAAGACCATTTTAATGGCAACTTCAATCAAATAGCAATATGTGCTTAGTATTAACAATAAATAATTGCTCATATGCAAAATTTTCAGGTAGTAGCACTACTTTGTATTCTGGTCACCTGTTTTTTTCATTTTTTAAACCAATTTCCTGTCAGATGGTTTGACACAAAGAATAAAAAATACTCTCTTTCCTCCCCAATCTTCCCCAAGCCTTTAATGTAAAGAGATGCGATGTCTCAGTACTTTTTGTGTTATTAATATACAGCTTTGAATTACATTATTGGTTATTTGGTCATCTGCAGTATGAGGTAGTCTCTTGACTTGAGTAATAACAATTTTTATGTAGTCTGCCAACTTGTGCACGAGCAGTTTGGCTTTTGGCCTCCTCCACGTTTTGAACTCAGTTTGGTATCTTTGAAAAGTATAAAAGTTATGAAAGGGTTGACATGCAGTCCTCTCTTGCCGTCTGGGTCAGCCTACTCTCTCAACATTCAACTTAAAATCACTGACCTGTGTGCAGCAATTGTGCTAATGTTAAGATGAAGCTAAATATATGTTAATACTCATGCAAATACAGAATTTCAAAGCAGACCCAGTCTGCTCACACTCAGACAAGATCTCTCTCTCTCTCGCTCGCTCGCTCGCTCTCTCTCTCTCTCTCTCTCTCTCTCTCTCTCTCTCTCTCTCTCTCTCTCTCTCTCTCTCTCTCTCTCTCTCTCTCTCTCTCTCTCTCTCTCTCTCTCTCTCTCTCTCTCTCTCTATATATATATATATATATATATATATATATATATATATATATATATGATAACTAGTGGTTAGTCCTGTGTCCCTAAGTGCTATGGCTACGGTTTAGATTCTTCATAGGTCACGAACCGTCTTGGGCTGTCACCAGACTCTTCAATACTCCAGCATATGAAATAAAGAAAATCCGGTATAATGGTACCGGTACTTACGGATGAGAGGCACACTGGCATTAGTGGTCCCAAGCTTATTGGTGGCGACGCACGTGTAGTTCCCGTAACGATCCTCTGTCATGTTGGTCACCGTGAGGACTGATCTGGAACTGAGGCTCTTGATGTCGATGCCCTGGCCCTTGATAATCCTGAAAATTGAGCACAATGCCAACACATTAAGCCTTTATTTCTCTCCCCACACACACAAAATGTCAAGGGGGAGGAGGAAGATGTCAAGGACAGCACAAATGTTTGTCATCCTGTCACTAAGTAGCACTTCAATACCCTCTTCAGCAGATCTAGTTATTCTTTGGTGTGTCACATCTGAAGCCTTGAAGAGGAAGGTTGACTGAGTCAGAGGTCAACCAGATGGATGCTACTTTACAATAAATTGTTTCTATGTCGTGCCGTGTTATGAAATTAACAAACATTTATTGCTTATAATAGTGATTGTAATTACCTTTAAAATCATTTTCAAGAACACACAAAATCATTCAAGAACATTTTCTTACATGATGCGCATGTTGATTGTGGGATTTACAAATTATTACAACTGAGTTCATGGCAGTTGGGCACCTGAATTCTCCACTCAGGATCCGGACAAAGGCAAACCTGTTATTGGATTATTTTGCAGAAATTCGTCATTTAACTTGTGCAAACTTTACAGAATTTATGGCAGTCTTTTCTGGTCACTATCATAATAACTATTGAATACAGGCGGCACGGTGGGCGACTGGTTAGAGCGTCAGCCTCACAGTTCTGAGGACCCGGGTTCAATCCCCGGCCCCGTCTGTGTGGAGTTTGCATGTTCACCCCGTGCCTGAGTGGGTTATCTCCGGGCACTCCGGTTTCCTCCCACATCCCAAAAACATGCATTAATTGGAGACTCTAAATTGCCCGTAGGTGTGAACGTGAGTGCGAATGGTTGTTTGTATGTGCCCTGCAATTGGCTGGCAACCAGTTCAGGGTGTACCCCGCCTCCTGCCCGATGACAGCTGGGATAGGCTCCAGCACGCCCGCGACCCTAGTGAGGAGAAGCGGCTCAGAAAATGGATGGATGGATATTGAATACAAACACAGGAAATACACAGACCAATTAAACTCCTCCCACGAGTAAGCCAATTATTATTCACTATTATTTAATTTATTCAGAGCACCTTGGCAAGTGGAGTGCATGTGTGTGTGTGTGTGTGTGTGTGGGGGGGGGGGGGGGGGGCGATAGGCACGCAAGCAGAGTGGGTTAAAGCTGTTAAGTTGTTAATATTATTTCAGATTGTCTATATTTAACACAGAGAAAGAATTCAGTGTGAAAATAAAACCTGTACAATATCTATGTAATCTATGTTTTTATTTTATTTAACAATAATTCCATCATATTTGGAATTGCATTAAAATGCATGTTATACATTATGGAATTTCAGGCCTGCGCATTTCCTGCAATGAACCCCTCCAACCATTAAGGAAGTACCGTAATTTCTCGTGCATAATGCGCACCCATGGATAATATGCACCCCCAAAATTGAGCTCAAAATTCTGGAAAACCCTTCAACCTATGTATAATGCATTTTGACAATGCATGATTTTGCTTCTACCCATATGATCAAAAGTGTTATCTGTATTTTGTTAGTTTTTCAAAGAATTATTCTGAAGTTAAGCATGCTATTTGAACACATAATACTTTTGTTTTATTTTCTTGCTCTTATTTTGAAATTTACAGCCCTACTTTTATTTAGTATATGAGGAAACACACAGTTGTGCTCATATGTTTGATTAGCCAGGCAGAATTTGTAAGATGTGTACAATTCTTTAAAGAAAACATGAAGGACCCGGCGAAACACATTGAATTCAAATTAAACTGTCAAGCATTTCAGAAAAGCATTATCATTCAACAAAACATAACCATAAAGAAATTAATGATGGTTGTTGTTCAGTCATCAGTCGTATTTAAAAAAGGGTTTTATATATATATATATACATATATATATCACAAATTCTGCCTGTGTATGTAAACGTATGAGTACAATTGTACATATATGCAGTCATATGTACCCCTGTCATCTTGGAATGAAAGTGTAGGCTTCACCTTTTTCATAACCTCTAAGTGGCATACTAGAATGAAAGCGTACAACGTTTTCACAACTTCTTGGTGGCGGTGGCATATTGTAATGAAAGTGTACAGCTTTCTCATAACCTTTAGATGGTGGCATATATTTATAAAACATGAAAGCCTACCTGTGTATAATGCACACTATAGACTTTTGACAATTTTTTGGGGGAAAACAATGCGCATTATACACGAAAAATTACGGTATCCCTGTCATAAGCCATCAGATACTCCAGAGAGCAGGCGTATTGTATGCAGTATTTTTACTGTGAACCCCCAATCGACCTTAAGCTTTGCTTTGCTCACAGTATGAGGAATTCTGGCTTAAACTACTTCTTCAGACGTTATGTCAAGTGATGTCCCACGGTGACATCCTCACTAATAATCTTGATGGTAGTCTCCAAGTGAGCTTGTCTCTTTTTTTGAGTCAACATTAAACAAGACCACACTCTCCTCATTCAGAGTGAAAGAACCACCACCCAGATATACACACAATACTCCCTGGCCTGCCATTCAAAGCGGTGACAGATCATGAAGAGGAGTTTGTCAAAGACTGTTACGCTTTTCCATCAGTGGCAAACTGGCAGCAGCACTGAATTTATGTCAAAGCTATAAAACACATACAGTCGACAAAAAGAACACACTGAGAAAACAAAAGTGGCCCTCAATTTCTTCTTCTTAGCGGTTTTGTAGAGACGATAAACCTATTGTTTTCTGTGTTGAACACCACATAGTTCTTTCATTTAGTTGATATAAGTGTAAATTAAGATATCACCATGTACAAAGTCATCAAAAACAAGTCTTAGAATCAACTAAAAAGTAAAATCCTGGCAACTTTCCTCCTTAGCAATTTGAAATAATTGAATCCAGCCCATAATTACGATTGGCACAGCGTGAGCTGATAATTGAAATTGTGCTCACCAGGGGCCTCATGTAGAAAAGGTGCGCACGCACAAAAACGTGGCGTCCGTTCTTTTTCACGGCAAAGTTCAGATGTATCAAGAGTGACATGACCTTGGAAATGTGCGGTGCCTCACGCCAACTGCATGGCTGGCGTACGCACGTTTCTGCAGCTTTTGGTGCTTTGGCGACACTTAGAGGTGATGCTGAGAAACCGTTATCATAAATCTGCACATCAGAGAGACATGAACAATTTGCACTGATGAACAATTCATGCTATAAAAATACATGGTGTTAACCGTGTGGGGTGATCAGAGTCAGCCACATGTGAGAGCAATGTCACCCATGATCGCAGCGATTCTCTTCTCGAACGGTGTTGAGGCCCTCTGCGCCAGTTCCTCCACCTGTTTTGTCCACACTTTGGCGGTGGGCAGCTGTCCTCCGCTTCACATCCACCTTAATGTCTTACCACTTCTTTTTTAGTTCAGCGTCTGTGCGCTATTCTGTCTCCACAGCATTGACAGCCGCACACAAGCTGTCCCATTCGCTCTTCTTTCACGTGTTGTTAACGCCAGAGGACAGCGTGCCAAAGAGATTTTCTTACGCACCTCCACTTCATTGAGCAACTTCACATTCAGAAAAAAAAAAATTCTTCATTACCTTGCTCATTTTCTGATCATGCAGAGATCGGCATCTCAGGTGCAGGGTTCATTTAAATGTGATTTGCATATTCAAATGTGGGCGTGGACAGGGAGGAGTCGGCTACTCAAACCGTCACTGAGTGGGAACTGAACCCAAGCTGCCCGCACCAAAGTCAGGCGAGTGTACCACTACACCATCAGTGACTCTGGCTGCAATATAACAAAGTGAAAATTGAAGGGGGTCTGAATACTTTACGTACCCACTGTACAGTAAATAACATCTACATAGGACTGAAAACAAATTGAATATTATTGATCAATGATTGAGAAAATAGCCGGCATGGTGCAAACTGGTTAGCACATCTGCCTCACAGTTCTGGGGACCAGGGTTCAAATCCCAGCCCCGCCTATGTGGCGTTTGCATGTTCTCCCCGTGCCTGAGTGGGTTTTCTCCAGGCACTCCGGTTTCCTCCCACATCCCAAAAACATGCGTAGTAGGTTGATTGAGGTAGGTGTGAATGTGAGTGCGAATGGTTGTTTGTTTATATGTGCCCTGCGATTGGCTGGCGACCAATTAAAGGTGTACCCTGCCACTCGCCCGAAGATAGCTGGGATAGGCTCCAGCAGCCCGCAACCCTAGTGAGGATAAGCGTTAAAGAAAATGGATGGATGGATTGAGAAAATACAACAAAACATTGTTACCTTTGTAGTATTTAAAGAAAAACTGTCCCTGACGTTCGAAACTCTATTGCAATATACAGTATGTATACAATATTAAATTGTAGTCAACAAATCTAGCGTAAACATTATCTGCACAAAACAAAGCACACAACTGACTGATCTTGTTCTGTTCTTAATACAATGTCTTTATGTTTTCTTTAGGTTCATGCTATGGCAATATATGATGTGTTTTACTTCATGTGTGTCCCCATGAGGATCCAAGTGTCTGATTTGGTTATCAATCTAAAAACGTTCGCTGAACTCTGCTTCATGTCGTGACTGAATTTCTGAGGCCATAACCCCATAAGAACTGTCCCTGGTGTAAATTAAAGCCATGACAGAGGACAGACCCTGCTGCGGAACAACTGGAACACAGCTCATTCAAGTGACCATCGATGCTAAAGCAATCTCTTTCTCACCTTTTCTCCCCCTTGTACCACTCAAATGTGGGTGAAGGCACAGCAGCTGCCTCGCACCTCAGCAGAGCAGTTCGTCCCAAACCAACTCCATGGCTTTTCATCTCATGGATGGATGGTGCAACTGGAGAAAACAGATAAATAAACAGAAGGTATACAAGTCAGCAAAAGCACATTTCTATTGTTCTTGAAAATAAAATGTTTCTGACAATTGAGACATTGAGTGCTCAACTGGGTGGCTTTATTGAAAAAATGATGAAAAATTACAGTCTTCAAAATTGCAGTCACTGTACACATTCTGCAACACTTCTGAAATAAGCTTAGCTGGTTAAGGGAGAGGGCATCCTTCGCCAATGTTCAGAAAATGAAATGACTTGTACTGGATGGTGATAAATGGCTTAATGGGAGTTGAAAGACTCAATGGCGGCAGCATGTTCTGTGAATGCATAATGAGGCTCCTTTTATGTGAAGGAATGTGAAGGAAATCTCGATTCCATTGTTGTGAGGGCAGCCATACATGTTGAGAATTCCTGAGGCAAACCATGCCTTTGTGTTCTAAATATTTAAGTTGCTCGAGGTAGAGCCAGCCTTGAAATAAATATAATTTGTGTACTCATGTAAAGTAGAATAAAACAACAGTTTCTTGTTTGTCCTCTTTTAAGATAAAACGTTACATAGAGTCCATTACTTGTTAAAGTTTAACACATAATAGCTCGTACTGGATGGTTGTTATAAGAGAAGATAATCCTTTAATGATTTCCCAGAGGGGAAATTCAGGTGTTACAGATTGTTTAAAAACAAACACACAAAAAAGTGAGTCTGAGTCAATGACATGTCTACAGATTGAGGTTAGTGGTGAAGGGAGTGTGATTGTTGCCCACACTGCTGTGCGTGCTGCTTATCTTTATTCATCCCTATGTTTACTGCTTATTTACATTAAGCAACAATTGTATCCACAATGTCCTCCTGTAGGTCTTCACAAACCAGCGGGTCCATCCATCCATCCATTTCCTACCGCTTATTCGAGGTCGGGTCGCAGGGGCAGTAGCTTTAGCAGGGACGCCCAGACTTGCTTCTCACCCTATCTCTAAGGGAGAGCCCGGACACCCTGCGGAGGAAACTCATTTCGGCCGCTTGTATCCGGGATCTTGTTCTTTCGGTCACGACCCACAGCTCGTGACAATAGGTGAGGGTAGGAACGTAGATCGACCGGTAAATCGAGAGCTACGCCTTTCGGCTTAGCTCCTTCTTTACCACAACGGACCCATACAAAGTCCGCATCACTGGAGACGCTGCACCAATCCTTCTGTCGATCTCCCATTCCATTCTTCCCTCACTCGTGAACAAGACCTCAAGATACTTGAACTCCTCCAATTGGGGCAGGATCTCATCCCCGACCCGGAGAGGGTACGCCACCCTTTTCCGACTGAGTACTATGGTCTCAGATTTGGAGGTGCTGATTATCATCCCAGCCGCTTCACACTCGGCTGCAAACCGCTCCAGTGAGAGTTGGAGATTACGGCTTAATGAAGCGAACAGAACCACATCATCTGCAAAAAGCAGAGATACAATATTGAGGCCACCAAACCGGACCGCCTCTACGCCTCGGCTGCGCCAATTCTGTCCATAAAAGTTATGAACATAATCGGTGACAAAGGGCAGCCTTGGCGGAGTCCAACCCTCACCGGCAAAGAATCCGACTTACTGCCGGCAATGCAGATCACGCTCTGACACCGGTCGTACAGGGACCAAACAGCCCCTATCAGGGGGTTGGGTACTTCATACTCCCGAAGCACCCCCCACAGGACTCCCTGAGGGACACGGTCGAACGCCTTCTCCAAGTCCACAAAACACATGTAGACTTGTTGGGCGAACTCCCATGCACCCTCGAGGACCCTGTTGAGGGTGTAGAGCTGGTCCACTGTTCCACGGCCAGGACGAAAACCACTGCACCTCCTAAATCTGAGATTTGACTTCCCGATGGACCCTCCTCTCCAGCACCCCTGAATAGACCTTAACAGGGAGGATGAGGAGTGTGATCCCCCTGTAGTTGGAACACACCCTCCGGTTCCCCTTCTTAAAAAGGAGGACCACCACCCCAGTCTGCCAATCCAGAGGCGCTGTCCCTGATGTCCACGCAATGGTTGCAGAGGTGTGTCAACCAGGACAGCCCCACAACATCCAGAGCCTTTAGGAACTCCGGGCGAATCCCATCCACCCACCAAGGAGCTTTTTAACCACCTCGGTGACCGCAACCCCAGTGATAGGAGAGCCCGCCTCAGAGAACCCAGACTCTGCTTCCTCATGGGAAGGCGCGTCGGTGGAGTTGAGGAGGTCTTCGAAGTATTCTCCCCACCGACTCACAACGTCCCAAGTCCAGGTCAGCACTGCCCCATCCCCACTATACACAGTGTTGGTGGTGCACTGCTTTCCCCTCCTAAAACGCCAGACGGTGGACCAGAATTTCCTCGAAGTCGTCCGAAAGTCTTTCTCCATGGCCTCACCGAACACCTTCCATGCCGGAGTTTGTGCTTCAGCGACCACCAAAGCTGCATTCCGCTTGGCCAGCCGGTACCCATCAGCTGCCTCAGGAGTCCCACAGGCCAAAAAGGCCCGATAGGTCTCCTTCTTCAGCTTGACGGGATCCCTCACCGTTGGTGTCCACCCATGGGTTTGGCTATTGCCGCCTCGACAGGCACCGACCACCTTATGGACACAGCTCCGGTCGGCTGCCTCAGCAATGGAGACACTGAACATGGTCCACTGGAACTCAATGTCCCCCGCCTCCCCTAGGACGTGGGTGAAGTTCTGCCGTAGGTGGGAGTTGAAACTCCTTACGGCCACAGCTCCGGTCGGCCGCCTTGGCAATAGATGCGCGGGACATGGTCCACTCGGACTCAATGTCCCCCATCTCCCCCGAGATGTGGGTGAAGGTGGGGGTTGAAACTCCTTCTGACAGGTGATTCTGCCAGACTTTCCCAGCAGACCCTCACAATACGTTTGGGCCTGCCAGGTCGGACCGGCATCTTCCCCTACCATCAGAGCCAACTCACCACCAGGTGGTAATCAGCTGACAGCTCCACCCTCTCTTCACTCGAGTGTCCAAGACATGCGGCCGCAAGTCCGATGACACGACCACAAAATTGATCATCGAACTGCGACCTAGGGTGTCCTTGTGCCAAGTGCGCATGCGGACGACCTTATGCTTGAACATGGTGTTCGTTATGGACAATCCGTGATCAGCACAGAAGTCCAATAACAGAACACCGCTCAGGTTCTGATCGAGGGAGCCGTTCCTCACAATCACGCCCTTTGAGGTCTCACTGTCATTGCCCACGTCAGCATTGAAGTCCCCCAGCAGAACGATGGAGACCCCAGCGGGAACGCTCTCCAGCACCCCTTCCAAGGACTCCAAAAAGGCTGGGTACTCTGAACTGCTGTTTTGGTGCATAGGCACAAACATCAGTCAGGACCCGTACCCACCCGAAGGCGGAGGGAGGCTACCCTCTCGTCCACCGGGGTGAACCCCAACGTACAGGCGCCGAGTCGGGGGGCAATAAGTATACCCACAGCTGCTCGGCGCCTCTCACCGTGGGCAACTCCAGAGTGGAAGAGAGTCCAACCCCTCTCGAGAGGACTGGTACCAAAGCCCAAGCTGTGTGTGGAGGCGAGCCCGAGTGTATCTAGTCGGAACTTCTCGACCTCACACACCAGCTCGGGCTCCTTTCCTGCCAGAGAGGTGACATTCCACGTCCCTAGAGCCAGCTTCTGTAGCCTTCGGCCACCACCCAGCTCACACTGCACCCGACCTCTATGGCCCCTCCCACAGGTGGTGTGCCCATGGGACGGGGGACCTACGTTACCCTTTCGGGCTGTGCCCGGCCAGGCTCCATGGGTGCAGGCGCTCGCCGTCGAGCCCCACCTCCAGGCCTGGCTCCAGAGGGGGGCCCTGGTGACTCGCGTCCGGGCAAGAGAAAACCAGCGGGTATTCATGTAAAATTCAAGAAAACAGATAATTAGATCAGAGCTACATACATTGGTCACAATCCTCAAATGGCTCCTTATAATCAGCCTTGGCCTTCTACTTACAGTCTTCTAATAGTGAAAATATCTGAGAAGAGAAATCTAAGCATGATGAAGAGTGGAATGTGGACTGTATCCATAGGGTTAGCTCGCTGCTAACCTGTACGAGTCTATAGACAGCTGACAGATGCGGTGGGATGCAAGAGAGCCATGTGAGCTTTTGTAAAAGTGGACTGTGATCGTGTAGGAGAGGCCAAGGGAGGTGACAATGTGCTGTGTGAAGATGAATTCCCTTGCACATTTTCCTGCAGCCTAATGAACACACTCATATGACTTGAGTCTGCTGATGTCCTGTCCTTGCATGTGTGTGCCAATTATACCACTCCTTCCGCTCTTCCAAGGCTGGGTTGACTAATCTGAAAGACCTGAGGTAGTCATTCAAGTGATGGGTTCGGCTATGGCTTTTCCTATTCATTTATCACTGCACGAAATATTAGATGCCATGCTGTGGGGTAGAGCGAGACTTTGACTGCCTTTCCATGGTGGCTGTGCGTGTTAATGGGTGCGCAGGCTTCAAGTGTCCATACCGTTATTAAAAAACTAATGACCCGATTCAAATTCTCACCCCACTCAATTTGAATCCTTCGTGGTCATCACACCACACTGTCAACTTGGAGAAAAATAATCACGCACGCACGCAAACACACCTACAATGTGCCTGTGATGATGGACAATAAAAGAGAACATACTGTAGCATATCCAGAGTGGTAAACATTCTACACCACTTTTACTGGCTCGTGAAATTAATGTTGGAAATGAAAGCTACAATTAGTATTGATCGACAGCACAGAAATATTAAGTACAGTCATCACAAATAGGACAAAATCAATGGCTTAGTAGGTTCTCAATCATCCACTGGCGTCTTTGTGCACCGCCATTGATTATCTCGAGCCTCTGAAAGCATGATGGTGAAGTTTCAGGGATGGTTGAGAGTACAGAGGCAAGTTATATTTTTGTTAAAGCTAAGCACAAATGCACAATAATTACGATTAATAATAGTCCTTTCATGTCATAGTATTGTCTTTGATAGAGGTTGTTGTGATTTGGGATTGGCTTGAAAGTCTACATATTGAGTTTTGGTGATCATTTTATTACAATTGTGTTGCTCTTTTGGAATTTGATCAATATGACATGAATACCAAGATCTTAATTTTGCGTTGCCTCATCATCTTAAGCAAGGACACAATAGATGTTGCTGCTTAGCAACAGCCAGCATGGTGAGCAGAGGATTAAGGCTAAACAAGTAGTCCAAACAAAATGATATTTTGGATTAAAATGAAAAAATTAAGTAGTGAAAAGTAACTGGAGTGAAGTTAAAGGCTAACAAAGACCTCTGCATCCTCTTAACTTTGACACCTTTTTGATTTTTTTTTTCTGATTTATTTTTTTTTTTTTTTTAACTGCTGGACTGACACTTTCTGAACTACTTTCACGTGTTTTCATGCTCATATTTTTCAGTAGGAATCAATATGCTGGAATTACATTTTGTTACAGTTGGCGTGTAGGTGTTGTGTGCTTTCCAGTCAACCGTTCTTTTCTTTCAAACAAAGCAGTACATATCCTGGAAGAAGAATTGGTAGAAAAGCATATATTATTGATATTGAGGTTTTATTTTCTGCAAACAAGAATAATAAATGTTACATAGACCAATGTTAAACTTCTCCATCATTGATATGGAAAACTGTTTGAACACCCCATCCATCCATGTTCTATACTGCTTAGCCGCATTAGAGTCACGGGTGTGCTGGAACCTATCCCAGCTGACTTTGGGCTGATTTACTTCAAAATAGATAGATGATGTGGTTGTTTGTCAAGACAATTTGCTTTCTTCATTAGTATCCATTTTCCAATTATTATAGTCTTTTCCTGTCTCACCTGTCTGAGTTTTCAACGTCGTCTGCATCAATGATTTTAAAAAATAATGTCCCAGTGGGGTTTCTGACTCAGATTTTGCTTTTCTGATCCAGTGAGGGACTGAGCATATATATTACCTATTATCCTCTCTCTTATCAAGGGCACCTCACATAACTGTTTACCACACAAGGCATCTAATCTAGCCATTAGAAGAATTCATAACAGTTCAGGCAAGCAACTGTTCTGCTCACCATTTTTAGACTTGTCTGAAAAAGGAATAACAATACCACAGGCATATAGGTGGTCCAGTGTGATTTGACTGTACATGCATATCAATACAATCAAATCTATCAAATTAGGTCCTGTCACTCTGATCTGTTAGGAATGATCACACCTATAAAAAGATCTCCTCTCTGATAATTCTAATTTCAACTTGATGACATGTCTTACATCATCATATGATGCAAAATATGCCTTCAAGTGCTTGGGGAGAAATGCAAAGTAGTGCACTAAAATTCCTGAAAGTTCAATAAACCAGGTAATTTAGTGTCCTGAGAATGCTGTGGTAGTGCTGTAAATCATGCTTGGATTTATGGCGACTCCACCAGATTGGGGTGAGGGGTTGGGCCCAAGAACGGCAAACACACACACAGCAGAAAAATGCGGCCTCCGTGGTACTGCCTGATGACAAATGGCCAGTTGTGGGTCGATCACAAACCAAATTCCCTTGCATCTATATTATGCTGACTTTGTCATCAAAACAAATGCAAGGTCTCCAACTGTGCATCCCTGCAAAGTGAACAAACACCCGCATGTTAATGATTAGTAAAATGTTTGACCCTCAATGTAATATTCATGGCCAGGTCGTGTTCAGAATGCATCAAACCTTAATGTAAAATCATTCACCTTAAGAAGTCTCATGAGACTATTAATGATTAATTGGTGTGTTTCAAGACTGAGGGCCAGATGTGTATATGCAGGGATGTGTGAAGCTAAAAGTTACCACCCTGTGACAAAAAAAAATTGTAGCACACAGAACTGAATAAATGATTAGCGAGTGCCCAGTCACTGAATTTGATATCATGGAAGGGCTAATGCTCAATACTCCGAAGTTGGGCTGAATATTATCGAACATTTCGGAAAGATACACTTCTAAGGTCACACAATACTTATCAACCCCTCAAAGAGCTCAGTGTGATGAACATCCTTAAGGATTAACAAGTGTACCTTGCTTTTTTGGGCATTTACAACATGTATTTTTTTAAACACTCATTCAGAGAATAAGATTGAAAAAATGTTAAGAGAAGAAGAAAAATAAACTCAGGAAGTGGCACAGTGGACGACTGGTTAGCGCATCTGCCTCACAGTTAAGAGGTCGGGGGGGTCAAATTAGGGCTCCGGCCTTCCTGTGTGGAGTTTGCATGTTCTCCCGGAGCCTGCGTGGTATTCCGGTTTCTTCCCACATTCCAAAAACATGCATGGTGGGTTCATTAAAGAGATCAAATTGTCCATAAGAGTAAATGTGAGTTTGAATGGTTGTTTGTCTATGTGCCTTTTGATTGGCTGGCAAGCAGTCTGCTCGGATAGGCTCCAGCACACCCGTGACCCTAGTGAGGATGAGCTGTAAGGAATATGGATGGAAATACAATGGCTGCGAACAAATGGCACAGACCTCTTCTGTGTGGATTGATTTCTCTGTGATCACTTGGTAATGCCTTTGTAGGACGTAAGGAAGGGCGCACCTTGCGTTAACTCAAAACAGACGAGAGAAGACCAGAGCTGCGTGTGTTCAATCTTCTGCCATTATTATTCCCCTTTTTAAGGGTACATTTGTGGGCATGAAAAGTGGAAAAGAGTCAACCCGAGAAGATGCGCCCGAACCATTTTACATTACGATGGCAGTGGTGGAAAATCATTGACGAACGTGCGACAGTGCGCAAGCAACTCGTCTTGTGTATAACAGGAACATTTGCTCATTTGCGGTGACTTTTACTTCTTGCAGCTTTACAGTGACGAGTCAAACAGGGCATACTCCATACAGACCCTCTAGGAATACTGAAGGTTTTCTGACGGTGACTGCCCATTACATTACTTCGGAATGGGTGACGAAAAGCTATGTTTTACAGACACACCCGTATTTGTTTTTCGCATTTGTTAAAGATATCTTTCTTTCCCATATAACTGAAAAGCATTATGGAACTACTACACCAATTCCCAATGAGGTTGGGACATTGTGTTAAACATAACATAAGCTCCTTTTATACCCAATCATGGGACCCACCTGTTCCCAATCAGCCTGTTCACCTGTGGGATGTTCCAAACAGGTGTTTGATGAGCATTCCTCAACTTTCTCAGCCTTTTTTGCCACCCTGTCCCACCTTTTTTGGAATATGTTGCAGCCATAAAATTCTAAGTTAATGATTATTTGGTAAAAACAATAAAGTCTAGCAGTGTGAACATTAAATATCTTGTCTTTGCAGTGTATTCAATTAAATATAGGTTGAATATGATTTGCAAATCGTTTTATTCTGTTTTTATTTATGTTTAACACAACGCCCCAACTTCATTGGAATTGGGGTTGTAGTAATGTCTCCTTTCTTGCAGCTAGAATCTCACCTACTTTTAACCTCAAACTGTCACAGTAATGTGGAATATGTCCGACTGCCTCATTTAACCTGATTATACAAGACGTCATTGATTTTCACAACCGTTAACGTATACCGAACTGAAAACCGTGACCACAAAGAGATACGAATGAACCATGGATTTCATTAACTGTTCCACGCCTTCTATTTACCCATTCCTGGCCCAACATTGCATGGCTGTAAAAATGCCCTTTCAATGTTCAATAATTAGATTATCCATAGTTTTGATCGAGAGCACATAACCAGTGTTTTCCATTATCATTATGAACTCTTGCTGTTTCTAGGTGTATGTGGTCTTTGTGTTCTACATGTCCTGCTTTTAAAGCACATATTACCATTGCTATGCCCAGAAAACTGCTAAGCTGTGAGTAAAACCATCCCTTTCATATCATGTTTTAAACTATAGCTTGTGAAAGTAACATGATAACACAAGCTTTTTAATTAAAAGATCAATTAACATCCCTATCTCTTCAGTCAGATTTGAAAATGAGTTTTCACCACAATTAAGAAATGTACTCATCAGTGCATGACTTATCAGTTTACACACACAGACACTGTTCCAAACTGGCATCTGTGGGCTTCACTGTCCCCTCTATTTTTTTCCACTGTCAGTCAGGAATGGTTCTGCTGCCAAGATTTATTAATTCAATAAGATTTCTATTCAGAACAGTGGAGGAACATTGTGTCCCCTCTGTTTTATTTAATAAAAGGCATTTAAATAACCAGCTTAGTCCCAGAATTGTGTGCCTCCCACGTGGCATTCAATCTTTTGTGTAATTTTAACACTAAACAGTTTAAGGTACGCTAATACACATATGCGATTCATGGGTTATTAGATGAGGACCACAAAAGAAAGCTGTCAATTGTTAAAACTGTATGCTACAAGAGCCTCTTGCCATGAGAAATAATTTAAAAAGTAATTACTGCAATTAGTAGGAAACATTTGGGCTAAGGGTTATCTATTAATGAATTCTCAGAACGTTAATCGTTACAACTGCTTAACCGTGATTACTTTAACATTGTGTTTTTGTCATATTGTAGCATTTTCAGCACAGCATGTCTGCCATGCTTGTGGTTGCTGTGACCTTCCACAGGCATAATGATGCTCATGTTGCGACAAAATAGACAAGTAACAATCAGCTTTTTCCAAATAAACTTTGTGAGGATGAAGTGACTAT
This sequence comes from Phycodurus eques, assembly GCF_024500275.1. Taxonomy (NCBI): domain Eukaryota; kingdom Metazoa; phylum Chordata; class Actinopteri; order Syngnathiformes; family Syngnathidae; genus Phycodurus; species Phycodurus eques. The sequence goes on along the minus strand of NC_084532.1, from coordinate 11,925,022 downwards.
AAACGTGCACATTATTTTAAAATGAGTCAATACATTCTTAGTATTTGAGTCTGCTTTTAATCGGTGACTACAAAATGGGCAGATGAAGCTGAAAGTGACTGTCAATCGACTCTGAAGTGGAACTAACAAGACCATTTAGTCTGCAAGAGATCAAGATTTCGCTCATTTAATCGTGCCCTGAATGCAGCAAGAAATCCAAATAGCAATCATGATGAGAGCTCTGGAGAGATGTAGAGAGACAGATTTACATCCCAACAGCTCCAGGGCAGTGACTCTACTTAGAATTGGATCAGAATCCATTTCATTGAAGTCTTCTCTTATGAGTTGGAAGCCAGTGTTAATAGATACTGAAAACTGCTGACCAACTGGAACGTTCCCCTTTATATCAAATTATACCCTATTACTGTGTTTGTGTAGCGTAATCAACATACAGTAAATGTAAATTTGATTGATGTGTCGAGTCCACCACTTCACAGCGGGAGCTTTTCAAACACACACACATTAAATGAAATATACTATAAAAGTAATTTGTTAAGCAAATTTGCCGTGCATCATGATTGGCAAAGAACGTTAGTGCTGTTTAAATATACTTAGGCTCAACTAAGTACGGTTTCATTTTATGCCATTAAGAGACAAATAATGTTTATGAATGAAAATATGTCCAAGACATCTCAACCAAGAAACTCCCTCCTTGACCTTACTTTAAAATTGTACCAGACATCATGGGGACTTCTTAGGTGAATTGCAGGCTTGGAGGAAAGTGTGAACAGAGTGATGTTAATCATTCCAAACATTTAAGGTGGGTATCTGCATTTCAATAATGATCAGAATTCATCTGCACTGCAGCTAAAGCTCTTTGCAGTTCAGCTCAGCCTAAAATGCATTGTCCTGATTAATTAAAAACAATCAGTGTTTTTTTTTTTTGCTGACTGTAGGAAGACTTTTTTTTTTTTTAAATAAAAATGGCTGTTGTGTAAATAAGCAGAAATCACAGCTGAAAGGAGGCGTATAGATAGCTGACAAACTTGGAAACCCGGGGAACAGTCTAACAGCATACATAGCATCTTGCAATGAAAAGAAACACTGTGCTAACAAGGGCAAGATGTCAACTCTCATCTACAAACCGAAACGCAACACCACAAAACAAATATCAAGGTGTATGTATTAGAGGCCATTCCCGATTATCATGTTTAGAAAAACAATAGAATAGAAAAACAAAATCCGTTTTGGTGGTGATTTTCATTCTTCAATCATCGACTCTTATTAGGATTCCCAAATACTGTAGTCTCCAGGCAGGACACGCCCTGCTCCAATATTACTGGCTACAGGACACACGCTACTATTCTATGATTGGCTGTTGTATCCCGGTAAAGCACGCCCTACTGCTTCCAGACTGGAAAAGAAGTATATGAGTAAAGTAGGGTGACGTTAACATGTTTCCCACTAACCCTAACCAACCCTAATCTTAACCTTAACACATCCTAAACCTCCTTAAGCCCCAACCCTAGCCCTAAACCTATCAAACTTATTTGTTTTTATTTTGTACAAATGTGATACATGTTTGGGATTGGTCATCTCGTTACATCTGCGTTGCCTCCCCTTCCCGCGACACGGGAGCCAATCATGTTGCAGTGGGGCGTGTCCTGCCTGGAAACTACAAGTATGTGGGAGTCGTAATAACACATCATTAACACCAATTTACTGTCACTTTAGCCATATTGTAATGAGCAGCCAGGACAGAGAGGTATACACTACATGTATTCTAGGGGTGGGACAGCACAGGTAACCCACGGTATGGTCCGTTCCTTTTTTTCCCCCCCTTAATTTATTATTTATTTATTTATTTTTGGCACCATGGTTCGGTACTTGTCTTGTGCATAAAGAGAACAACATATTTCTGTCTCTTTATGTTGCTTGCTAGTAGGGTTGGGCATTGTTTGAATTTGAGCGATTCCTGTCCCGATTTCGGTTCCTCATTTCGATTCCGGTTTCAATTCCAATTCCTTTAGGGGGCTGGATAAAAAAAAAAAAAAATTGAATGGTTTAAATAAAGGGTGTCCAAATTATGAACATCCATTTTCTTAGCAGCCTGCAACATAGACTAAAATGAACATTTGATTCTGGGTTCTTTATCAGCAGTATCAATATCAAACCTATGAACGAAAAGGCAATGTGTGTGGACCTAACCCAATTGACTTAATAGTCATTAATTAATGTTTCAGCAAAAAGTTATAAATAGCATTGTTGAAATAGTTTAATTAGTCTAATTTGATCTTTGGTGAAGTTTTAGCGCAACATTACGCTTTAATTGTTTTCGTTCATCGTGTTGTTCATTGTTTGAAGACTAAAATAAGCGCTAAAAACCATCAGTGAAAAGTGCCACCCACCGTTTAACTGCCTCAATGTTGTCATAGACGTATTTTATTGTTTCACTCATCCAATTTGACTTGACTGAAGTTCCACGCGGTGTAGGCTGAGGCTCAGAGTGGGAGGGAGCACATCAGACTTCTACCCATCGCGAAAGCCTCCTTTGCACAATCTTATTCCAAGGGTTGCACTGAGGCGACTGGTCATTTATTTTAACATAGTTAAGACACACTTCTGTTCGCACATCTTCGTGCGCGTTCTTCGTTGTTTTTCGTCACTTTCTTCTTCGGGGTTGGCGAACTGTAGGCATCGAAACTGGGAACCGAAATTTTTTTATTTGAACGATTCCGAGAGAATCGGGATATTAGTCGAGGTTCCAATCGGTTCTTGATTCTCGATGCCCAACCCTACTTGCTAGCAAGCCTGCAATCTTTAGTGTACTGAATAATTGAATTTATTACAAGTTAACTGTTATTAAAACACAACTCTTTCAAATGGTAAATTGCCTCTTATTCGTTAACTAATTGTATACATATGACAAACACAGTTTTAAAAAAATATGCATAAAACACACAAAATGTAAACACTTTGTGTAACAGTTGGACTATGCGTGTGTCGTGACCAATCGACCCATGCTTAATCCAACTGTTACACTTGTATAAACTATAAAGGTTGGGAATGAAAAGCATCCATCCATCCATCCATTTTCTACCGCTTATCCGAGGTCGGGTCGTGGGGGCAGTAGCTTTAGCAGGGACACCCAGCCATTTCATCCAGCTCTTCTGGGGGGGATCCCGAGGCGTTCCCAGGCCAACCGAAGGACGTAGTCTCTCTAGCGTCTCATGTGTCGTCCCCGGGGTCTCCTCCCGGTGGGATTTGCCCGGAACACCTCATCAGGGAGGCGTCTGGGAGACATCCGAATCAGATGCCCCAGCCACCTCATCTGGCTCCTCTTCTCGATGTGGAGGAGCAGCGGCTCTACTCTGAGATCCTCCCGGATGATCGAGCTTCTCACCCTCTCTAAGGGAGACCCCGGACACCCTGCGGAGCAAACTCATTTCGGCCGCTTGTATTCGGGATCTTATTCTTTCGGTCACGACCCACAGCTCTTGACCATAGGTGAGGGTAGGAACGCAGATCGACGGGTAAATCGAGAGCTTCGCCTTTCGGCTTGGCTCCTTCTTTACCACAACGGATCGATACAAAGTCCGCATCACTGCAGACACCGATCCGCCTGTCGATCTCCCGTTCCATAATCCTCCACTTGGGGCAGGATCTCAGGGTGGCGTGCCCTAGAGAGGGCACGCCACCCTTTTCCGACTGAGGACCATGGTCTCAGATTTGGAGGTGCTGATTCTCATCCCAGCCGCTTCACACATGGTTGTGAACTGCTCCAGTGAGAGTTGGAGATCATGGCTTGATGAAGCCAACAGAAGCAAATCATCTGCAAAAAGCAGAGATGCAATACTGAGGCTACCAAACCGGACCCCCTCTACGCCTCGGCTGCGCCTTGAAATTCTGTCCATAAAAGTTATGAACAGAATCGGTGACAAAGGGCAGCCTTGGCGGAGCCCAACCCTCACCGGAAACGAGTCCGACTTACTGCCGGATATGCGGACCAAACTCTGACTCCGGTCATTCAGGGACCGAACTGCCTGTATTAGGGGGTTCGGTACCCCATACTCCCGAAGCACCCCCCACAGGACCCCCCGAGGGACACGGTCAAACGCCTTCTCCAAGTCCACAAAACACATGTAGACTGGTTGTGCAAACTCCCATGCACCCTCAAGGACCCTGCCGCGGGTGTAGAGTTGGTCCACTGTTCCACGGCCAGGACAAAAACCACACTGCTCCTCCTAAATCTGAGATTCGACTTCCCGACGGACCCTCCTCTCAGCACCCCTGAATAGACCTTACCAGCGAAGCTGAGGAGCCTGATCCCCCTGTAGTTGGAACACACCCTCAGGTCCCCCTTCTTAAAAAGGGGGACCACCACCCTAGTCTGCCAATCCAGAGGCACTGTCCCGGATGTTGACATGCGCGGGAATGAAAACATTCCTGAAATGTGTACGTGCGTCAAACATTTCATTAGCTGACCAAACACTAATTATTCGACCACAGAGAAGGGCTGAAAATCTTTAGCAATAAATGCTCCCACTGAACAGGTTATTGTCTTGTGTCTTAAGTGGCACGGCAGGTGTGTTCAAAAGCATTCTCAATAGAAAATTGTTGTCTCTCTGGTGTTACCTTTTTGAGTTGTCCAGCGAGTGTTATAGCAAGATATGAGCAGAGGAGAAGCTTGGTCCTATTGCTTGTGTTTCTTTCAAAAGTACGGAACATGTTTCAAGAAATGCTTGCAAACAGTAAAGTGTCTGTCAACAGTTTCCACTCCTTCTTTGTTGTATTCAAAGGTTTTACCATATCTGTTAGATGCACTTTGAAGACGTATACAGTTACAACTATGGGTGGGGTCTAAACGCAACAGGCACGCACGCACACACAAACACATGCAGACGCACACGCGCACACACACACAGCGTCAAATGCATTGCAATACCAAAAAACAGCGGTGTATTGTACCGTGCAGGGCATCCCCAACGGTACTGTCGTTCTATTCCAAGTGTATAGCACCATCCATTTCCTTTTCTTTGGTCATTATCAACCACTGAGAGTTCACTGGCCTGACTTTAGGGCAGGCAACGTGGGTCTGGTTGGTTCCCACTCAGTGGTGGCAGTTGTGACTGACTGGCAACCAGTCCAGGGTAAAGTCCACTTTTTGTTCACAGTCAGCTGGATAGGCACACAAGATGATCGTTATAGGAAATGAATGAATGGATGGTCATCATTACACTTTTCCTCTTCTCCATCACTGACACTCATTGTGGTACCCTGTGGTGACCTCACAAGAAATAAATAGAAATGAATTCAGTTCTAATTGGGGTAGTTGACTGAAAAAGATCCATAATACTATAGAGAGGGAGAGATGCACACAGAGCCCACATTTGCATAAAGAATGACTTCAGAGCCATGTATTATTTTACCAATAATCACACAAAAGCCTCATTTGTATTTGAAACATGGTCCTAACATCGTCACATCTGACATCAACAAGAATGTCTGTCTGTGTTGTATTCCTGGAAACAGGTTTGGTGTGGCTTTGAGACATCAACAGCTGGAGTACCCTAAGTGGCTGCATCTGAAGGCATCCAAAAGGGAGCAGAACAAATAAAGTAGAGAAGACAGTTTGCTGCTTTTGTGCAGATATGGTGAAATCTTGTGCAAACTGTCAAATTATATCTTACAACATGGTGCACTTCGAACTTCATAGTGCCATTCAATAAGGAGTCAGGAAAAAACGCTCTCACTGTAGAGTGCTTTCTAAAGCAAAAGGGAAGGTCAAAATTCCATTGCAACATGCTGCCAATTTTTTTTTGTCTTGAGTTTGTTGTCACATTTCTGTCGGGCCAAATACACATTACTCGTGCACTCACTGCAGTAGTCTCGCCATGCTGCACTATTTGCATATCTGTTGTTGACCAATATTGGCCACTCATGCCAGAGTAGCACTGACTGAGGAGTATCTGCAACATTTGCACAATCAACATTGTCCCAGATTATCGCGGTACTAGTCACTTTAAACTGCATACACTCCTTGAAGTCTCGGCGCCCTTTGCACGATGGTCATTGCACCGGACTATTGCTATATAAGTCATTCAAACTGCTCTAAGTGCTAGAGGACTCTGCATCTTTTTGCACAATTGTTAAAAAATATATATATTGTACCCCCATTACCAGATAACTAGCAACCCTTTATTGCTCAGTGACTGTTTTTCTCAATGTCTTTATGTCTCAAAAGTGTTCTCTGTCAATTGACTGTCTGTTGTCGTACTCGATCGGCACTAACAACTGGAGAATTCCAATTCCTTTAGGTGTGTTTGTGTGTTTTTTGGACAATATTTGGCAAAATAAAGATGATTCTGATGAAACACCTTGGATTCCTTAACATGGAAAGGAAACCATGTTTTGTGATTGCGCCATCTGAATTCATCTAGGAATGGACACGAGCCTTCTATGATGTGGCTTTATTAATTAATTAAAGTGTCTTTTCTCACACAGAGATTTCATGGTGGTCCCTGTCTCATCCATCCCTGAGACTCAGTCACCTAGATACAGTAAATGCCTTTGAGTCTGTGAATGGCAGAACATTGCATGGAGGATAAAATACATGAATTTGAAAAGTAGGTCAGAGATCACAACTTTAGCAGGTAAAAAAAACAAAGAACTAATACAATAGAAGTAAGGCGTTTCAGCAACCTGAACATTAGTGTCAGCCTCTGGATGACTGCCACCTTTCACGTTTATCTGATGAAATAATTCAGCCCCAATTCATTCATCATCAGATTGTACAAAGACAAGAAGCAAAGGCAGCTAATAATTTCATGAATGTGCCAGATTATAACATCCTTGTGAACCTTTAAGAAATTCAAACAGAGGTTAAACAGTGGACTCAGTGAAAATGCCTCAATCTCTATGACTGATTCTTCATACCATAGAAAGCCAAATGGCAGGTTTAGTGTTAGTGGCTTTTACCACAGCTCCGTGCTGGGTCTTAAGTTTGTTTTCATTACTTGGTTATTATAATTAGCGGCCTTAATCTGTAATTAGCCCTGAGGTTAACTCCACTGTTATGCCCTCCAAAATGAATTGTTTTGAAATTGGAGAGAAACAGTTTTCCCACATATTTAATTTGACTGTTAATTCACGAAATGACAGTGTGACTACTATTCCATTATAATGACATAAATATATATATATATATATATATATATACTGTATACAGTCACGACTGACTGATGTTTACTTAACTTGGATGAGACAGTTTTGAGAACGGTTCCCCCTGTTGTCAGCATGATACAGATTTATCCATGTGTGGTCTGTTTATACATAATACTAGGCACACATTGTGACAAAACATGGCATAAAATAAGTGTGTGATATGATTTGATCCAAGGGGATTAACATCTTGCAATGCCCTAAATCAACAATTCCTTTGGTCATATAATTCCTCCACCCATGGAACCATTTTGTATACCGCCTATACTCACTAGACACTTAAGAGCAAAGGCTCTCAATAGGCAGCCCGTACCGGGACTTGTCTCTATGCCGACGGTACAAACACAGCCTGTAAAAACCACCCAAAGTCATTAATTGTTAGGGAAAATGTGGTAATTTCAGTATTTTATTGTATTCCTATTCTGCTATTAAAAGTGCTAGACTTACTAGAAGATTAAAATGTGAGATGTGTGGGGAGAAGCTGTGACGTGAATCCCCCCTATATCAAACGTGTCAAAGGAGTTGTTGTCATTTGCCATTAAAGATACATAAACAATAAAACGTTTTATTGAAGTTAACGGACCATAACTATTACAATTTCATTTTCAATGGAGAAAAAAAACTTGTCCAAATCCACTGTAGTAAAAGTTCCATCTGAGATTTGTGAAAAATGAAGTACCATTTGCATTGGCAGAATCTTTACTTGTAGGTAAAAGTGCATTTCTACATAACGTACATTATATCCATCCATCCATCGATTTTCCAAATCGCTTATCCTCACTAGGGTCGCAGGTGTGCTGGAGACTATCCCAGCTATCTTAGAGCGAGAGACGGGGTACACCCTGAACTGGTCGCCAGCCAATCGCAGGGCACATAGAAACAAACAACCATTCACACTCACATTCACACCTACGGACAATTTAGAGTCTTCAATTAACCTACCATGCAAGTTTTTGGGATGGAGTACCCTGAGAAAACCCACGCAGGCACAGGGAGAACATGCAAACTCGACACAGGCGAGGCCGGATTTGAACCCGGGTCCTCAGAACTGTGAGGCAGACATGCTCACCAGTCGTGCACCATGCCGCCCTACATTACTGTATATCAGCAGAGATAAAAAGAAAAAAGGCAATTTCTTGCTCCCGTAGGAGCTTTTATTGCATGAGTTCAGTTAACATCTCTATCTAACCAGCAATATATGATAAGATTATTCACTCCGTCCGTTTCTACTAAGCCTTGTGCGAGTGTGTTCACTTGTATATTCATTGGAGTTTCACCGGCTTGTGATTTGCCTTCTCGGGTTTTGGAAGAGGCAGTGACAGACTCTGCTGCTTGCAGATCTATTCATGCACTTGCACTTTCCTACGATGAGTCACAGAGATTGGGACATGGTCCAAATGCTTCCTTGGTGGGGAATAGGAGGGAGCGAAGATTGTTTACCATCTGGACTGAAACGTCAACTGTGCACATGGCTAGGCTGTACTCCTTTACCTTTATCGCTAACTATTTCATGCAACCGTGTAACATAAAAATCATGGCAACCATCAGTAAGAAAACTAAAAATGTGTTTCGTAAAATCAAGTTTGTGTGTACAGGCCTTTCAAGTGCTTTTGAAGCAAGTTGAGGGAGATGCACAACCATTACTCAAACAGGATATCACGAATCATAAATATTAATGGTAAAAGAGTTCAAGCATGAAAATTTACACGACATGTATGCAGAAACACTTTTTAACCTCTGTGTAGTGTCACTGATCCCCCGCCAGCACATGAGGAAAAAGTTTTATTCAGTAATGTCAACAGTTACTGTGTTTCGGTTACATATTTTGGCAAACCTCGTCTCATGGCTTTAATCAAAATATTGTCAAAAGGTTTTTGGCATGCAGAAAGTTTCATGGAATTTCAATGTGCGACAGTTAGTTTCCCTTTGAAGAATATACAGTGGGTACGGGAAGTATTCAGACCCCCTTAAATGTTTCACTCTTTGTTATATTGCAGCCATTTGCTAAAATCATTTAAGTTAATTTTTTTCCTCAGTAATGTAGACACAGCACGCTATATTGAATTGTTGAAATTTTGATTAGGAAAACCACACACCTGTCTATATAAGACCTTACAGCTCACAGTGCATGTCAGAGCAAATGAGAATCATGAGGTCAAAGGAACTGCCTGAAGAGCTCAGACAGATCTGGCCAAGGTTACAAAAACAATTCTGCTGCACTTAAGGTTCGTAAGAGCACAGTGGCCTCCATAACCCTTAAATGGAAGATGTTTGGTACGACCAGAACCCTTCCTAGAGCTGGCCATCCGGCCAAACTGAGCCTTGGTGAGGGAGGTAAAGAAGAACCCAAAGATAACTGTGGCTGAGCTCCAGAGTCGGGAGATGGGAGAAAGTTCTAGAAGTCAACCATCACTGCAGAACCTCCACCAGTCGGGGCTTTATGGCAGAGTGGCCTGACGGAAGCCTGTCCTCAGTGCAAGACACGTGAAAGCCTGCATGCAGTTGGCTAAAAAAGAAAAACACCTGAAGGACTCCCAGATGGTGAGAAATAAGATTCTCTGGTCTGATTTGACCGAAATAGAACATTTTGGACTTAATTCTAAGTGGTATGTGTGGAGAAAACAAGGCACTGCTCATCAATTGTCCAATACAGTCCCAACAGTGAAGCATCGTGGTGGCAGCATCATCATGCTGTGGGGGTGTTTTTCAGCTGCAGGGACAGGACGACTGGTTGCAATCGAAAGAAAGATGAATGCGGCCAAGTACAGGGATATCCTGGATGAAAACCTTCTCCAGAGTGCTCAGAGCTTCAGACTAGGCCGAGGGTTCACCTTCCATCCAGACAAGACCTTAAGCACACAGCTAAAATAACAAAGGGGTGGCTTCAGAACAACTCCGTGACTGTTCTTGAATGGCCCAGACAGAGCCCTGACTTAAACCCAATTGATCATCTCTGTAGAGACCTGAAAATGGCTGTCCACCAACATTCACCATCAAACCTGACAGAACTGGAGAGTATCTGCAAGGAGTAATGGCAGAGGATCCCTAAATCCAGGTGTGAAAAACTTGTTGCATCAAAAGACTCATGGCTGTATTAGCTCAAGTGTGCTTCTACTAAATACTGAACAAAGGGTCTGAATACTTATGGCTGTGTGACATTTCAGTTTTTCTTTTTTAATAAATCTGCAAAAAATTCAGCAATTCTGTTTTTTTTCTGTCAATATGGGGTGCTGTGTGTACATTAATGAGGAAAAAAATTAAATTAAATGATTTTAGCAAATGGCTGCAATATAACATACAACCCCAATTCCAATGAAGTTGGGACGTTGTCCATCCATTTTCTGAGCCGCTTATCCTCACTAGGGTCGCGGGCATGCTGGAGCCTATCCCAGCTGTCATCGGGCAGGAGGCGGGGTACACCCTGAACTGGTTGCCAGCCAATCGCAGGGCACATACAAACAAACAACCATTCGCACTCACATGCACACCTACGGGCAATTTAGAGTCTCCAATTTATGCATGTTTTTTGGGATGTGGGAGGAAACCGGAGTGCCCGGAGAAAACCCACGCAGGCACGGGGAGAACATGCAAACTCCACACAGGCGGGGACAGGGATTGAACCGGGGTCCTCAGAACTGTGAGGCTGACGCTCTAACCAGTCGGCCACCGTGCCGCCTTGGGACGTTGTGTTAAACATAAATAAAAACAGACCACAATGATTTGCAAATCATTTTCAACCTATATTTAATTGAGTACACTACAAAGACAAGATATTTAATGTTCAAACTGATCAACTTTATTGTTTTTAGCAAATAATTATTAACTTAGAATTTTATGGCTGCAACATGTTCCAAAAAAGCTGGGACAGGTGGCAAAAAAGACTGAGAAAGTTGAGGAATGCTCATCAAACACCTGTTAGGAACATCCCACAGGTGAACAGGCCGATTGGGAACAGGTGGGTGCCATGATTGGGTATAAAAGGAGCTTATGTTATGTTTAAGACAATGTCCCAACTTCATTGGGAATTGGTGTAGTAGTTCCATAATGCTTTTCAGTTATATGGGAAAGAAAGATATCTTTAACAAATGCGAAAAACAAATACGGGTGTGTCTGAAAACATAGCTTTTCGTTAGGAACATCCCACAGGTGAACAGACTAATTGGGAACAGGTGGGTGTCATGATTGGGTATAAAAGGAGCTTCCCTGAATTGCTCAGTCATTCACATGCAAAGATGGGGCGAGGTTCACCTCTTTGTAAACATGTGCGTGAGAAAATAGTCGAACAGTTTAAGGACAATGTTCCTCAACGTACAATTGCAAGGAATTTAGGGATTTCATCATCTACGATCCATAATAACATCAAAAGGTTCAGAGAATCTGGAGAAATCACTGTATGTAAGTGGCAAGGCCGAAAACCAACATTGAATGCCCCTGACCTTCGATCCCTCAGGCGGCACTGCATCAAAAACCGACATCAATATCTAAAGGATATCACCACATGAGCTCGGGAACACTTCAGAAAACCAATGTCAGTAAATAGAGTTCGGCGCTACATCCGTAAGTGCAACTTGAAACTCTACTATGCAAAGCAAAAGCCATTTATCAACAACAACCAGAAACGCCGCCGGCTTCTCTGGGCCCGAGCACATCTAAGATGGACTGATGCAAAGTGGAAAAGTGTTATGTTGTCCGACGAGTCCACATTTCAAATTGATTTTGGAAATTGTGGACGTCGTGTCCTCCGGGCCAAAGAGGAAAAGAACCATCCGGACTGTTATGGACGCAAAGTTCAAAAGCCAGCATCTGTGACGGTATGGGGCTGTGTTAGTGCCAATGGCATGGGTAACTTAAACATCTGTGAAGGCACCATTAATGCTGAAAGGTACATACAGGTTTTGGAGAAACATATGCTGCCATCCAAGCAACGTCTTTTCCATGGACGCCCCTGCTTATTTCAGCAAGACAATGCCAAACTACATTCTGCACGTATTACAACAGCGTGGCTTCGTAGTAAAAGAGTGCGGGTACTAGACTGGCCTGCCTGCAGTCCAGACCTGTCTCTCATTGAAAATGTGTGGCGCATTATGAAGAGACAGAGACCCCGGACTGTTGAACAGCTGAAGCTGTACATCAACCAAGAATGGGAAAGAATTCCACCTACAAAGCTTCAATAATTAGTGTCCTCAGTTCCCAAACGTTTATTGAATGTTGTTCAAAGAAAAGGCGATGTAACACAGTGGTAAACATGACCCTGTCACAGCTTTTTTGGAACGCATTACAGCCAACCTACCATGCATGTTTTTGGGATGTGGGAGGAAACCAGAGTGCCCGGAGAAAACCCACGCAGGCACAGGGAGAACATGCAAACTCCACACAGCCGCGCGGGGCCGGGATTTGAAACCCGGTCCTCAGAACTGTGAGGCAGATGTGCTAACCAGTCGTCCACCGTGCCGCCTGCAACATAACAAAGAGTGAAAAATGTAAGAGGGTCTGAATACTTTCCGTACTATAACACCTGGTGTAAATTTGTCATGCCTTGGGGTGGCGGCCCGCTGATCACATGGGTGGCAATTCTGAGGTTCGCAGTTGAAATCTCAGCTATTGCCTTGCTGTGTGGAGTTTGCATGTTATCGCCAAGGGTTTTGTCTGAGTAATTCTAAACACATGCAAAAATGTGCTGTACAAACCGGACAATGGTTGAATAATTTTCTTTGAATCAATGAAATAATATTTAGTCAGAAAACTATTGTGACTATATATCTGCGAATATATCAGCTTTGTGATAAATTAAACAGGCCCATATTTCACACAGAGTAAATACAATTTTGAGATTATCCTTATTTCAGTATTCATATTTTTTGTTAGGGATAGAACAATTATCGGCCGGGCCGAATATTGAATCTGATATTCGGCATTTTGACGCATCTGTCTTTTTCTTTTATTTATTTATTTGTTTTTAAATCCGACGGACGATAAGAGATCAATTTAAAAACGGGTATACTTCAGGGAACTATTTATGTATTAAAATGGTTCAGTTAACTTGATAAGAGATGCTGCTGAGCATCATAACTCCCTGCACTTTTTTTCTTTGCACAAAGACAAGTGAAAGATTAACATTTCAGTTATATTGAAATTATGAAGTCACTGATGGTAATGTGGTACATTCGCCTGACTTTGGTGCAGGCAGCGTGGGTTCAGTTCCCACTCAGTGACGGTGTGAATATGAGTGCGAATGGTTGTTGCTGTCTACATGTGCCCTGTGACTGACTGGCAACCAGTTCGGGGTGTAGTCCGCCTTTTGCCCGAAATCAGATGGGATAGGCTCCAGTGCCCCGTGACCATGAATGGGATAAGCGACATTTGAGAACGAATGGATGGATGGCTGGCTTGATGAAATTTCGGAAAACTTAATTTACTGTAGAAAACTTTAGGGAGCTCTTAATTTGTTTAGGTTTTTATTTAACGTTAAGAGATGCTGCTGAGCCTGAAAGCCCCCTGTACATTTTGTTAGAATTTTAAAACTAAGATGTCGATTGTCTAAGATAATACAAAATAAAATTAAAAAAAGTTGTGTTACAAATCTGAAAAGCTGTTTATTAAACATTTGCTTAACGGCTCACTACACGAACGACTGCACCTCAACACATCCGGCTGTCAAACTCCTGAAGTTTGCAGATGACACCACGGTCATCGGCCTCATCAAAGACAGTGACGAGTCTGTGTATCGACAGGAAGTGGAGCGGCTGGAGCTGTGATGCAGCCGACACAACCTGGAGCTGAACACGCTCAAGACTGTAGAGATGATTGTGGACTTCAGGAGGCATCCTTCACCACGGCTACCCCTCACGCTGTCCAGCTGCCTTATGTCAACTGTCGAGACCTTCAAGTTCCTGGGAATTACAGTCTCTCAGGACCTGAAGTGAGCGATCAACATCAACTCCGTCCTCAAAAAGGCCCAGCAGAGGATGTATTTCCTGCGGCTTCTGAAAAAGCACGGCCTGCCACAGGAGCTGTTGAGGCAGATCTACACAGCGGTCATTGAATCAGTCCTGTGCTCTTCCATCACAGTCTGGTTTGGTGCTGCTAAAAAAAAGGACCAACTCCGACTGCAACAGACAATCAAAACTGCTGAAAAGATTGTCGGTACCCCCGTACCCACTCTTGAGGACTTGCACGCTGCCAGAACTAAGACAAGAGCGTGCAAAATCTTCTTGGAACCTCCACATTCTGGTCACCAGCTCTTCCAGCTCCTTCCCTCAGGTAGGCGCTACCGATCAATGCAAACTAAAACTAGCAGACATTCCAACAGCTTCTTCCCTGTTGCCATCAACTTCATAAACAGCTAACTTACAATTCCATTGTAACATGCCGCAAATTTTTTGTCTTGAGTTTGCTGTCAGATTTCTGTTGGGCCAATTATACATTACTCGTGCACTCACTGTGGTAGTCTCGCCACGCTGCACCATTTGCATATCTGTTGTTGTTGACCAATACTGGCCACTCATGCCAGAGTAGCATCTGCACCACTTGCACACTGACTGAGGAGTATCTGCAACATTTACACAATCGACATTGTCCCAGATTATTGTACTACAAGTCACTTTAAACTGCATACATTCCTTGTGCCCTTTGCACAATGGTCATTGTACCGGACTATTGCTATATTAGTCATTCAAACCGCTCTAATTGCTAGAGGACTATGCATCTTTTTGCACAATTGTAAAAAAAAAAATCAAAAATAAAATAAAATAACGAACCGGCATTACCAGATTACTAGCAACCTTTTATTGCTCTGTGTTTTTCTCAATGTTTCTATGTCTATATTCTCTGTCAATTGACTGTCTGTTGTTGTAGTAGAGTGGCTCTAACTACCGGAGACAAATTCCTTGTGTGTTTTTTGGACATACTTGGCAAATTAAAGATGATTCTGATTCTGATTTAAATGCAGTGTTCGAGTTTGTATTATTGAAAATTTTGACGCCAATATTTTCCCATGTACTGTAAAGTAATAGCTGCTCCACATATTGGTTATCGGCCTCTATGATTACAGGAAGTCCTCGAGTTACGACGCACTCGACCTACGACGTTTCGACTTTACGACGCCCGTGCCTCGGCCGCCATTTTGTCCCAGCACCATAGTGTTTCTGCTTAGCTTGTGCATAGTGCTTGTCTGTGTTTGTGCGACGGGAGTATCTTTGCCTTTTTCCCCCTCCTTTTTTAACACTCTCAGCAGTACAGTACAACATCAGATTTTTTTATTTTAATGTATTTTAGTTTCTTTATACGAAGTGTTAACCTTTCCTGCTACGGTCACCTGACCGTGATCGGGAGACGCAAGGGATAACTCCCTTCTCACTCACACATTGACGCACACGCCCACACACACGATCACAATCACGTGGGACAATACCCGTAACAGAAGTATTTCGACGTAAATTTCGACTTTAACCGTGAAATCCGATTTACGTGGAAATTCGTGTTACGTCGCCAGCGTAGGAACAGAACTCGTTCGTAAATCGAGGACTTCCTGTACTAATAAATGGTATCGGCCCTAAAAAAACATCGGCCTTTCTCTACTTTTTGTGACATGTTTGGGTTTGTGAGATTCTTCAACATAAAATGAGTACCTTAATTAAGGTTACATTGCTGTTAAAAAACAAAATAATAATAAAAAATAACACAGACACTTTAGGCAGAAAACCTTATATTTTGCCAAAAAACAATTGGGTGAGTTTCTCAAGTAACCTCACAAAATATGTGCATGTTTTAAAATTCATTACAATGCATTACTTTTTCTTCAATCTGTAAACAATGTGTGAGTGAGAGGTGAAAATGTAGTGCCCGCAGCATCATTCTCCATGGGCTCCTTTCCAAATCTCTTTTTGTAGCATAGCAGAACGGTACTATAATAATTTTCATCCTTGAACCTGTGTCTCAGCAGAGGTATAAAAAACTGTCATATAAAATCCCACTCAGACCCAGCTCATTAGTGCCAGGAATTGCACAGAAATAATGGCCACAATACTTAATTTCATAATGAAGCCAGAGTCAAAGCATCCGTAACAATGAGCTGGAAACCGTACAACACATTCATTGCAGGGCTCAACATTGTGATAAGAATGAAAACTGTGTGAGTGAATTATTTCTCAAAAATCTTTTATTTTTATTGCATTTAGTTTATTTTCAACTGTGCCATGCCTCTGGCTTTAAAGGGGATGTTTGCCATTTCCCTCAAAATTATGTTTTGTCATATTTGTTAAAACTGTAAACAACAGTAAAATTATCTGTAGAAAAAAAATCAGCCCTCTTTGATTTATAAGAAATCACTGCACCCACGGAAACACAACCAATCAGAGACAGGAGGTGACGAGTTGTCAATCATTTGCCATGAACCCACGGGCAAACTCATGGTGGCCACAACCACGTAGCCTCGCACTGACCTGTTAACTTGGGCTTCATGAGCTTTGTTGAAGCTATGGGAGAAAATCCACCGCCGGGAAAAAAAAAAAAAAAAAAAAAAAAGCCAACAACTGGGCATAAGAATAGCAAACACAAATAGAGGGAAGGGACCGCCGGCAGCTGTGGATTCAAAAGCGATGCAGAATTAGCAACATCGGTGCTCAACATATATTGTAAGTAGGGCTGCAACTATCAAAAATTTTAGTATTGGAGTATCATACTAAAGATTTTAGCGAATAATCAACTATTCAGATAAATTATATTTTTGCTTGGTTAAAGAGCAGTTATGAATACACAAGAAAAAAAATAAACAATTTCAGTTAAACATTAATGACTAATTGTTTTTCTTTTTAAATCATCAACTGTTTTATTTTGTAAATTGACATTGAGCAGCAATTTTCTTGTCTCGAAATATTTTCAGTGAGGCAAGAAAATACAAATACATTTCAGCTTAAACTTAGAATTTTTTCTTCTTAGCATTTCTTGTAAGTATTAAAAAAACCCACAAAGCATTACCATAATTTCTCGTGTATAATGCGCACCCATGTATAATACGCACCCCCAAAGTTGACCTAGAAATTCTGGAAAACCCTTCTACCTATGTATAATGCATTTTTAGAATGCATGATTTTGCTTCTACACATATGATCAAAACATTAAGTGTTATCTGTATTTTGTTAGTTTTTTTCAAATAATTATTCTGAAGTTTATTTGAACACGTAATCCTTTTTTTAATTTACTTGCTCTTATTTTGAAATTAACAGCCCTACTTTTATTTTGTAAATTAGAAAACATGAAGGATCAGGTGAAACACATTTAATTTTATTTTAATAGGATTCAAATTAAACGGTCAAGCATTTCAGAAAGGCATTATCATTAAACAAAACATAACTATAAAGAAATTCATGATGGTTGTTGTTCAGTGTGTCCCAATGATCCTAGGAGCTAAGTTGTCTGGGGCTTTATGCCCTGGCAGGGTCACCCATAACAAACAGGTCCTAGGTGAGGGACCAGACAAAGCACGGCTCAAAGACCCCTTATGATGACGACAAACAATGGACTCGGTTTTCCCTCGCCCGGACGCGGGTCACCCTCTGGAGCCAGGCCTGGAGGTGGGGCTTGAAGGCGAGCGCCTGGCCTGCACCCATGGGGGCCGGCCGGGCACAGCCCGAAAGGGTTAACTTGGGTCCCCCTCCCCATGGGCTCCCCACCTGTGGGAGGGGCCATAGGGGTCGGGTGCAGTGCGAACCATAATATACAACTACAATGTGCGAGTCTAAAACGTGACATAACATATTCAGGGTGCTTGTTAAGCGCTGCGAGATGTGTCTCAGCTTCACAATTAACTCTTTCCTGGCATTAACAGGCAGCTACTGTATAAGCCAATAGTATTGTAATGTCCCTAGAAGAGGTCAAGGAGGAAGGGCACTTTCAGTCACTCTACTGAACTCTCGGCTACACAAGAACATCACAAACGTATGAGCTGCTGTCGGTCACAATGCATACCAACAGCGTCTTCCCAGACTGACTTTTCCTTACACTTATGTCACACTACTTATCCCTGCTCACCCTCTGAAAGGCGTACACCAGGGGTGCCCAAACTTTTTTGCCCCAAGAGCTACTTTTCAAGCAGCCAACCTCCTGTGATCTACCTTTTTTTGGGGGGGTGGGGGCCGCGACCATGTCGCCGGTTTGAGAGCTACTAGTGAGCTAAAATTCTGGGCCGCCGACACAGCTCAGCACCAATGTATGTGGATGTACCTTGCATCACCGCATGAGCCAATCTTGCACAACACAACATAATTAACAATGTAAATTGTTTTGTCATTACCTGAGTTTACTCCGATGACTTGCACTGAAGTGAATCAGCCAGCGATGCGTAGTCACTGTCGTATTTTCCATGCACAGTCCTAAAATGCCGCTCCACATTTCCGTTCTTTGGTAATGCGATGGCAGACTGGCAGATGAGGCGTACGCATTTCGAAAATGTCATCATAAAAAAAATACTCCTCGTCCCATTCCGTATGAAAGTGGTAAGTTTTTGTCTTCTTACTTGGTCCAGCTCCCCCACTCATTTTTATACCCTTTCTTAAGTTTAAGAGAAAACACCGAGAGATAAAAATTGTCGGTAACTCACTGACTGGCTTGTTAGTTTTGACACACTGGGCGCCGTTGTTTGCGCATCTGGAGTTACCTTTTAGCAGCGTTGTTTGTGCATGTGCGTGAAAAAAATTCAACAAAGTGTCAAAAAAATTCTGATATCATCGATTACATATGTATATCAATGGATGGATGATAGGCTGATGTCTTTTTTTTAATGTCATGCGATCTATCGATCGCGATCGAGGCATTGAGCACCCCTGGCGCACACACATAATTACAGATACAGTATAAAACTCAATCAAACTAGGAGGGCTGGCAGTGAATAAGTAAAATAAGCGGATCGCCAAGGCAGAGAAAATTCGAACATTGGAGTATTCGTTGAAGCCATAATTGTAAGGTTAGCACCTATTTTTGATTTTTAATCAATTGTATATTCCCCCCAAAAAAACAAAAACAAAACCATTAACATTTAGTGTTATAGTAACATTCCATTTCGAATAAGCTAAATATGCTACCAACGGAGCAATGGCGTGGCTAATGCACACACATTGCATACATTGGATGTCTCATGGATGTTTCATGCTTGTGAGGGGCGCGGCTTTGGTCAGCCACCCGAGGGGAGGGGGGATTAGTCAAGTGAGGCTGCATGTGAATCTTGTTAGCATTTTAAAACTGCAAACTCTCCTTTAGGTTTGCTAAAAGTGCGATTGTGCACAGGCTATGTATGCAGAATTGCCAAAAAGTAGGAGCACTTTTAAAAATAATTTCAATGGTAGCATTCCCTCTCACGCCTCTCAGTTGTGCTTTTCTGTGACCACAGCAGCTAAAGCCCAGTATCATTCATTAATGTCAAGGCTCCTCATTACTGTCTCCTCACACTTTTCGAAGACTCATTAACTGCATAATGGAATAGCGCTTGGAACAGTCAGACCTTCCCTTAGCGTGAATTAATCACCCATTGCACAGACAAAAAGGGACTTCTCACATTAAATATTAAGAAATGTTAAGCATTTCACTTCTTCTGCAACTTTTGTAAGGTGCAGTTTCTGGAGGTGCATCATCAGAGACATTGCACTGCTTTCATTGAAGGCTGCACCTGTGACTTTTACAGTCTAAGGCTGGAAGGCCAGTGCGTAGTGAAAAAAAAGAGTAAGGAAGCATGCAGAGAGTGAAGAGGAATACTTACAGTTGACTGTGACTTTTACTGTTTTGGTGTCAGGAGAGGCGATGTCATTTAAAGCGCTGCATTCATAATCTCCAGCTTGGTCCCTTGTGATTCCACTGATGTTAAGATATTCACCGCTGTTATACTTCCTGGCTGTAAAGAGAGAAGTGAAGGCGATTACTGCATGTCTACAAAGACAACATACAAACATGCACACACTCTATAAACTCAATATAGTATAGCTATCATCTTACAATTACCCGTGGTTTATGCGAGGAAGTCTTGGGAAGCAATTCAATAAAGTGTTGTAATAAACTCTTGATGACCTTCCTTTCATCATAAAATAGCAGCAGATGAGCAGTGCACTCATACACTCTCATAGATGTTGTGGTTGGAAATTAAATGTTGACATCTCCTCCTCTAATTTGCTCATGATTAACTCAATGCCAGTAAATGCATTTCGAGCTTCCTCCTGCACCAAGGACAAAGAGTAGGCACATGGCAACATTCATGTTAGCAGTGTTGCGGGTGTACAAAAGGTGTCCACTCTCATCAAAAATGGAAAAAAGAAGGTAACTTTGTGCTGATACATTGCATGTAGAAAAAGCATGGTCCCTCTTCTAATCCCTGATCCTCCAGAGGCTGGATGGAGACTGAAGGTAAGGGAGGCTACATCCTTGACAAGTCACCAGTCAAATCGTTATGAGCTCATTAACATCATTAGCTTTCACTGATGCAGCCAATTCTGAGTCAGTGTATAAGAAAAGAGGTGCCTGTGAGTCAGCAGCCTGAAACAACAGCTCCGCTAAAATTCTCCTTCATTTTGATTTTTCCATTCTATGTTTTTCATTTAGTGTTAGTTTTGCATCGTGCTAACCCATTTTGAACTACTTACAGCCTTTTAGCCATGACATACTTTAGTGGAAAATATCAGCGGTTGTTGTGTGCACATGTGAATCGGTAGCTTGTTTACAAGAGCTTAGTTAGTTTTCTCCTTTATTTACAGTTTCCACCCTTTATTCATTTTGCGTTGTGCTAAACCGTTTGCACTACTACAGCATTTTAGCTGTGATTTATTTATCTTTTTAACCCACAATAACCGCTAGAAGCTTTGCCCCAACATGGAGCAGGCTACCACTTGGCGAGGAATATACCCTGGAAGAAATATGAAGAGGGACGAGAGCCAGCGTGAAAGTTAAGTAAAGTGAACCGAGAGAGAGGACAAAATGGGACAGATTGGAACCGTTCCTTCTGTATATATGTTACTTGCGCTCCGGTAGCCAATGTGAGTGACGTCATACATGCAGTGAGTTTGCGATTACAATTTCAGATTACTGTTGCCCTCATGCTGGTCGTTGAAGACTTCAATCATGTTCTTCTCTCGCATCTACTAACAGCTTCACACAAATGTAGACAGTGCAAAAATAGGGGAAAACAACTCTGAACCTCCTGTATGTCTTGCCAGTAACTTCTCAAATAGTTAACTTTCAATTTCATTGCAACATGCTGCCAATTTTGCACATCTCTGTTGGGACACTTCTACATTATTCGTACACTCACCGTTTTATCCCGCTTCACTATTTGCATACTGCTGTTGACTACTACTGGCCATGCGTATTTGAGAACTCGCTGCACCATTTGCACAATCGTCACTGTACCAGATCATTGCACTATTAGTCACTGCAATTTGCTTGAGGACACTGCATCATTTGCACAATTGCTATTATATCAGTATCACCACCCCAGTGGTACAACTTCATTGTTCAATGACTCTCCACGGGCATGTTTTTTTATGTCCCAAATATATATTTGATCATAGTGACTGTTTGTTGTCGTACTAGAGTGGCTCCAACTGTGTTTTGTGAACATACTTGGAACATACCTGGACAATAAACCTGATTCTGATGTGCAGCTCTTGTACATTTTAAGGAAAGAATAATATTTTATTATTTATTATACTAATTATTATTATTATTATCCCCTCCTGGAGAGGTGGTGGAGGGGTTTGTGTGTCCCAATGATCCTTAAGTTGTCTGGGGCTTTATGCTGCTGGCATGGTCACCCATGGAAAACGGGTCCTAGGTGAGGGTCCAGACAAAGTATGGCTCAAAGACCCCCTATGACAATAAAAAATGTTGAACCACATTACCCCTTGACTGGACGCAGGTCACCGGGGACCCCTACTGGGGCCAGGCCTGGAGGTGGGGCTCGATGGCGAGCAACCTGGTGGCCGGACCTGCACCCATGGGCAATGTGGGTTCCCCTTCCCATGGGCTCACCACCTGTGGGAGGGACCAAAGGGGTTGGGTGCTGTGTGAGCTGGGTGGCAACCAAAGGCTGCAGAAGCTGGCTTTAGGGATCTAGAATGTCACCTCTCTGGCAGGGAAAGAGCCTGAGCTGGTGTGCGAGGTCAAGAAATTCAGACTGACCATGGTCGGGCTACCTCAACAGACAGCTTGGGCTCCGGTACCAGTCTTCTTGAGAGGGGTTGGACTCTCTTCCACTCTGGAGTTGCCCATGGTGAGAGGGTCCGAACAGGTGTGGGCATCCTGATTGACCCTCGGCTCAGTGCCTGTATGTTGAGGTACATTGAGGGTAGCCTCCCTCCGCCTTCGGGTGGGGGGATGGGTCCCGAATGTTGTTTGTGTCTATGCACCAAATAGCATCTCAGAGTAAGCACCCTTTTTGGAGTTCTTGGAGGGGGTGCTGAAGAACGCTAGGACTGGGGACTCGCTCGTTCTTGTGGGGGACTTCAACGCTCACATAAGCAATGACAGTGAGACCTGGAAGGGTCTGATTGGGAAGAACGGCCTCTCCCCACACTGACCCCGAGCGGTGTTCTGTTATTGAACGTCTGTGCTCGTCACGGATTGTCCATAACGGACACCATGTTCAGACATAAGGGTGTCCCTATGTGCACTTGGCACCAGGACACCCTAGGCCGCAGTTCGATGATCGACTTTGTGGTCGTCTCATCAGACTTGCAGCCGCATGTGTTGGACACTCGCGTGAAGAGAGCGGCGGAGCTCTCAACCGATCACCACCTAGATGTGAGTTGGCTCCGATGGTGGGGGAAGATGCCGGTCCCACCTGGCAGACCCAAGCGTATGGTGAGGGTATGCTGGGAACGTCTGGCAGAGTTCCCTGTCAGAAGGAGATTCAGCCTCCACCTCTGGCAGAACTTCGCCCACAACTCAGGGGAGGCGGGGGACATTGAATCTGAGTGCACCCCTCCATTGTTGAGGCGGCTGACCGCAGCTGTGGCCGTAAGGTGATTGGTGCCTGTCGTGGAGGCAATCCCCGAACCCGTTGGTGGACACCAGCGTTAATGAACTGGGACTCCGGAATCAGCTGATGGGTACCCACTGGCCAAGCGGAACACAGCTTTGGTGGTTGCTGAGGCAAAAACTCGGGCGTGAGAAGAGTTCGGCGAGATCATAGAAAACGACTTCCGCATGGCTTTGAGGAAATTCTGGTCCACCATCTGACGTCTCAGGATGGGGAAGCAGTGCACCATCAACACTGTGTATAGTGGGGATGGGGCGCTGCTGACCGCTGCTCGGGACGTTTTGAGTCGGTGGGCCAAATACTTCGAAGACTTCCTCAATTGTACCGACACGCGTTCCCAGGAGGAGGCAGAGTCTGGGGACTCCTCAGCCTCCGTGGTAAGGTCTATTCAGCAGTTCTGGAGAGGAGGGTTCATCAGGAAGTTGTATCTCAGATTCAGGAGGAGCAGCGTGGTTTTCGTCCTGACCGTGGAAGAGCGGACCAGCTCTACACCCTCGGCAGGGTACTTGAGGGTGCATGGGAGTGCGCTCAACCAGTCTACATGTGTTTTGTGGACTTGGAGAAGTCATTCGACCGTGTCCCTTGGGGAGTCTGTGGAGGGTGCTCCGGGAGTATGTGGTACCGGACCCCCTGATACTGGCTGTTCTGTCCCTGTGCGACCAGTGTAAGAGTTTGGTCCACAATGCCGGCAGTAAGTAAAATACGTTTCCAGTGAGGGTTGGACTCCGCCAAGGCTGGCCTTTGTCACCGATTCTGTTCATTAACTTCACAGACAGAATTTCTAGGCGCAGCCGAGGCGTTGAGGGGGTCCGCTTTAGCGACATCAGTATTGCGTCTCTGCTTTTTGCAGATGATATGGTTCTGATGGCTGCATCAAGCCGAGATCTTTAGCTCTCACTGGAGTGTGAAACGGCTGGGATGAAAATCACCACCTCCAAATCTGAGACCACGGTCCTCAGTTGGAAAAGGGTGGAGTGCCCTTTACGGGTCGAAGAAGAGATCTGCCCGAAGTGGTGGAGTTCAAGTATCTTGCGGTCTTGTTCACGAGTGAGGGAAGAATGAAGCGGGAGATCGACAGGCGGATCGGTGCAGCATCTGTAGTGATGCGGACTCTGTATCAGTCTGTCGTGGTAAAGACGCAGCTAAGCCGAAAGGTAAAGCTCTCAATTTAGCGGTCAATCTACGTTCCTACCCTCACCTATGGTCACGAGCTGTGGGAAAAGAACACGCTCAATTTCCCTATTAGTGGATGAATAATCCGAACGTTTGCTTCACAACGATAAGAGCCGACATCAAAGGATCAAAAAGCAGCATCACTATGACACTAGGCCCCCACAAGACAGTTATTTTATTTCTTGTAGTTTATGTTTTATGTTCGATCTCATGTACAGCACTTTATTACAGCTGCAGTTGTTGTTAAAGTGCTCAATAAATAAAGTTGAGAGGAGAGTTGGGTTGCGATAACCAAATTTCTTTGGGTCTAAAGAACAAAACAAAAAGACAATAAACCATAAAAAACGTTAGGCAAAAAAATTTAATGTTTCCAACAACAAAACATCATCAATCATCAGTTCAATAAATATTACCAGCACAGTTGACAATAACAATTACTGAAATAACTGAAATAAGCAAAAGATGAAACAATCTCAATCAATTTTCTCAGACAGTGCAAAAGAGCTAAAAGTCTAGTCTCACTAATATTTGCATATCATTTATTTGGTAAAAATCATAAACCATGTTGAATTATTATTATTGTTTAGGATATTTCTGCCATATTTTACATTCTGTCATCATTGTTTCTAGCAGGCAAGAATGCATACGTGCTGGAGACAGTGGTTGTGCAATATTGCTATGACAGAAACCGTGGGCTCTAATGCTGGTTACTACTAGTTACTACTCCTCAGAGTTCACTTACAAATGTTGTCAGAAGTGGGATGGTTATCTGTGAAGGGGGTCACTTTTGGGCGCTAAGAGTCGGCAGCCTGTTATAGCAGCTGCAACTCATCTTCCCTCTTGTTTACGATGCTTCACCTACAACTGCAAGGAGCTGCTGCCTTCCACCCCTCTAAAATGTTTATTATTATGTGTTTTGTTTTCCATTCAATTTTATTTATGGACAGCACTTTGTTTCAGCTGCGGTTCTTATTTTTTTAAGTGCTCTATAAATAAAGTTGAATTCAGGTAAGTGAAGCCATTCTTGGTGTGAAGAGCTGGAAAGACCTTTGGGACAGGTGACCCCTGTGTGATAGGAGCCGGAGATGGGTAAGCACTACACTCGGATTGGACTGTGGCTAGTATAGGACTTACGAGACTTTACACAGATCTGATCGGTAGCGGCTGATAATTCGCATTTTATGGTGATCGGCTTCAATGACAAAATTCGCCGATACGATCAATGACGTCATTGATCCGCAAAAGACATTTACTCCGCGTCGCCATCATGTACAGTATATTTGAATTTAAAAGCTAGTTTATTTTTAGCCTTGTTGCGTGTCTTTTGACGTAGTACTGTAAATATTTGACAACCAATAGTTATTTAAAAAAAAAAAACGTCGTGGATCAGACTACAAGACACATTTGGTCTTTCACTATTGTACTATGTCGCGACTACTGCAATAAAATATTGTATTCCGATACCACCGCATCCCGTCTTTTACGATCACTGGGCTTTATCTTGTCAATTCAAATGCGACCGGATACACTCGTTACCATGGTGACGGCATTGGGACGCGGAGATTATAAAAACAAAATCGGGAAAAACGTGTGCTGTTGGTCAGCGGTGCTCGGGAGATTACGTTCATTTAAGGCTTGCTTGAGGTATGTTCACGTACTTTTAATACGATACCGCTTGTAAGCAGGCAACAAAACGTTATGTAGCCTAGCAAGCTAGTGCTAGCACTAACGGTTGTGCGTAAACATGCCGCTGTTCTGTCGAATCATGCTCTAAAGTTTCGGTGTGGGTGAAGTCATTTAATTACAATAAAGTAATTTTATTACAGTAAGTTAGCACCCATTAATTCTGCCATGTTGTAATGTTGGTTTGACCTGACTAATTAGAATACATGACCTGACTCGAGCAGTGATTTCCAAACTTCATGGAGCGAAGGCAGATATTTTACAATAGGAAAATCTCACGGCACACCAACAAACAAAAATGTCACAAAAAGTAGATACACAGTAATTACTGTATATACTTCCTCCCATCGAGTAGAAGAGCATTTATTTGTATTGTCTGTCACTATGCCTCGCTGGCATAAATAGAGGAACAAAGATACATTATTTCTTGTAAATGAATGATTTTTTGAGCAGTTAAGTATAATTTGATAATTTCCGACGGCACACCTGAAGATTTCTCATGGCAGACTAATGTGCCACGGCACACTGGTTGGGAATCACTGGACTAGAGAATCGGTATACAGTACAGTATACAGTAAATGAAGCAGTCATTTAAATAGACACATTGCTCCATCTTGTGATTGGATCGGTGATCGGATATTGTTTTTTTAAAACTCGCTGATCAGTCATCTGCGCCAAAAACCCTGATCGTGTAAAGTTAAACTTAAAGTTAAACTTAATACTTTGTTGTTGTGGTGCACGTGCCATTCTTTCAACCTAAAAGACCAAGTTCAAGGATGAGGGTATTGTGTACAGGGATGCTCATCAGACTTTTGTTACAAATGGTGTCAGAAGTGGGATGGTTAGATAAGAAGCCATCTATAATGTGCTTAGTTCAAAGGACCCCGAGGACAGGTGATCTCTATGCAGTAGACCTTGGTGATGGGTGATTTCTACGATGATTGGAGTCGAGCAGCTGTGTGGGACATGGACCCATCAACAGAACGGGAATGTAATGTGAATGTGCGTAACATCACCATGGTTGTGTATGTGACCTGGCTCCATGCCAAAGAATCCGGCTCATTTGTGTCATGGTCAGTGTACAGTTTTGTTTTCACACCAAAACCTGGGTTTAAAGTAAAACTGATGGTACTACTACTCAAGAGTTTTTCTTTCCTGTCATTTACTGAAGATTTCTTGACTCTCTGCCATTACGCCAACTTATATCTGACGGGAGCGCGCTGTGCGTCCGCAATTACAAGTAATCGTTTCAGAAGTAATACAAAGGTTCTGCCAGATGACATACTATATTAACACTTTGGACCCCTAATGACACAGAAAACATAAAACCCCAAGTCAATTTTTAATTGTGAAAACCACACACGTTACACGAACCATATTTATAGCATATATCCATCCATCTATTTTCTATACCGCTTATTCTCACTAGGGTCACAGGCGTGCTGGAGCCTATCCCAGCTATCTTTGGGCGACAGGAGTGGTACACCCTGAACTGGTTGCCAGCCAATCACAGGGCACAAATAAACAAACAACCATTCACATTCACACCTACGGGCAATTTAGAGTCGTCAATCAACCTACTGTGCATGTTTTTGCACAGAGTACCCGGAGAAAACCCATGAAGGCACGGAGAGAACATGCAAACTCCACACAGGCGGGTCCGGGATTTGAACCCCACTCCTCAGAACTGTGAGGCAGATGTGCTAACCAGTCGCCCACCATGCCGCCACTTTATAGCATATAATTCAAATATAATTAGTAAATTTCAAAATGATAATGTAAACAACACATTTATATACAATTATTTACAGTAAAATTCCTCCGGCGATTTTACACAAAAATTATTTGTGCCAAAGTTCCTTTTTTTTTTTTTCTTCCTAGAGTCGCAGGCTGGCGACGGTGCACTATGCGCGCGCACGGCCAGCACACCAAGCGACCCCGGCTGGTTCTTTTGATTTCTTTTTTTCTTCCTAGTTTTACTCCTCTTCTCAGCCTCGACAGATGAAGGCTTTGAGCGGCCACGGCAGCCAGGGGGATGTCCCGTCAATCGCCCACCTAAGGTGACAATAATCGGGGGAAAATATGGTGTAATTGATTGATCATAGTTCTGGCTTTACTTGGCCTATTAAGACAAATTTAAAAACTGGTATATCGTTCGCACTTTCGAAACAATTTGAAATGGAGACTCAGCGAGGTTGCATCTTCCAGCGACATCATAGAAACCAGTTATGTGATTGACTCCAGAGGGTTAAGGACTTTTCCTCTATTGCAATTCAGAGGCTGTAGTAAGTCAAGCGCCCCGAGAAGGTGAAACATCACACTTCAAGTTCAGATTCATTTTCAATAAACGCCATATTTCAATAAACGCCTATTTATACGTAAAAGAGAAAGCTATAAAATCTATTTCAACTGTCATTGTCACAAAGTTTTTTTTATTATTTTCTCTCTTTTTTTTAGCATGGTCTTATGCTGTATGCTAACGTTGGCATACATTTATGATGAAATGAAACATCTATGATGAAATGAAAGCTCAGCGCTCTCGCCACACCAATCACCCTCCTTATGAGGCCTCACAGAAAGACTGAACAAAAACATATTTTGTGTTTGTCAAATAAGTGCTGTGAGTCGCGATTACAGTGTTTTAGTTGTGATGTTTATTGGTAGATTATACAGTATTGCAGCAAGCAGACTTTTTTTCACACTTTGTTTGCAATGATCATCTCCAACTGCGAGGAGTGATTCCCCTACAAGTTTCTGGCCGGCTTTAAAAGACAGGCCTTTGACCGGCTTTTTGAAGAGAACAAGTGCAGGCACTCACTAATTACAACAATTATACTCAAAATTACTTATGCACGAATGAGAGAATGTGGCCCTAAGTGAACTACACTACCCAAACGACTGTAACAATATCAATGTGCCGTTGCTTATCAACCCCAAAAGCTTATGTATAAAATTAATTGACAAAATCAAACAACACTTTGGCTATAATTACAGCTCATTTGAATACATTTTACAAACAGAAAATGCCATTTCAATTATTTATCATTGTGTATTTTTTTAAACTAATTTTTAAATTGTTTTAATTTATTTTCATGATTATTATATTATTAATTTGTTCAGAGAAATTATTTCTTTCAAATGTTGTTTTCCTTACTTTCTTGTTTTCTGTTAACTATAATAACCTTGCTCAGGAACATTCCGTGATAGAACTAGGAGAGTGATGTGCATTAAAAAGAAGAGCTGGGGAAACCTGTGTGGGACTGCCCCTAGACAGGTTGGTGTCATGTTCTTGTTCCTCTGCATGCCGTTTTGTTTCTGCTTCCTCAGTCTCCTTGATGAGCGAAGCCTCCTGTGCCCAACCTGCTGACAATGACGATCAGCTGGGTTTAAAGGTGCAGCAGAAGCAAAAAGACGATGCTGGATTATTGCATTGCTGTCCACCATCATCTATCACGTAGTTCAGTATTGTTGCTTGTTACTCCTATGTTGTGTGTCTTCAATCTGGCTGGTTGTATTAGTGTTTGTTCATCTCCTGATGAATGTAAGTACTACTTTGGTTTACATTTTATAGCATTTCTATTCTTGTGCAGTTTAGATTCCATGGATAAATGTTTCTTATCTGTTATTTCTCCCGCTGTCATTGTCAAACTTTTGTCACTGTGGTCACTTTTATCATCCTCTTGGTTTAATGAATTCGGTTTAATTGCTCTTTTCTGCTCTCGGGTGACCTTGCAATCATGCCAAATAACTGGGCTCTTTTGTGCAGTGTTCTGTGTACTGTAAAACAGATGCAGGTTCAAATCTTCGTTGATATTCACCTGCTCAAACCCCATATAGCCATTAAAATCTGACTTAAAAAAAAAAAACATTTTATAGCGGAATAAATATTGCTGTGCGATGCATCTTTTCTTAAAATATCTGAATTCATGTAACGAGCTACTTTTTCATTGAGCTCTGGTGAATTTTTATCTGCTAAATACGTGTCGTGCAACTTGAAACTGGGGGCACTATCAATAATTAGCTTTCCATTTTCTCGCACGGTTGGCATGGCAACATGGGCGTTCAAAGTCTCAGCAAAGACACGAGTGGCGACACAATAAAAGCAAAAGAAATAAAATGTTTAAATGGCTCATTCATAAATCAGTGCTGGATGAGGCTAAATAAATTGCCCTCCTAATATAAAAGAGGGCACAAGGGAGATTATAAAAGAACAATGGTTTGGTTCTTTATAACAAAGCAGGGCAAGTGGATGAGCTCTCTACTAGAGCAGAGGAAGCGTGCATGTTTGTATGTCACTATGGGGCTCTACGCACATGACAGGGAAGCTCTTCTTTACAAAGAAAACTGGGTAATCATCTACTTTGCACAGGATTGCCTAACCATTGGTCTAATTGTGAACTACAGCTTGTATTTCTAGAATTTAAGATATGACACATGCAGAGGGATCAAATAGGTCACTGATTAAGACTAAAACCGGTCTTAAATGCTGAGGGCATCCACACTGATACTTAAAAAAAGAAGACGTTCAAGACAAAAGGGTGCTTCCTTTACTGTATATAGTAGAACAGGAAATGCAGCTTCAGTTTTGTTGCCTACAATCCAATTTCAGCACGTGTCCATGTATTCTACAATAAAAACAAATTCAAATAGGTCATAACTGTTCTGTGTATTTTACTTTGATTCATTGTCCATTGTGTGCATTAATAAATTCAATAAACTAAAATACACATTTGCAAAACAGTGTCTTTCTATGCAGATCCCATGCACCTCACGCTCAGTCAGTAAACAACACAGGTTACCTGTACTCTGGCTAGAATGGATAACTCTATTGTGTGTTACTGTAATGAGGAACTATGAGTGTGCCGACATTTGTAGGGTAAACTTGTGTCTTTTTACCAGGGCAATAAAATTAAAGGAACTGACCCATGATGCTGAGTACGCTCCATGCGTCCAATAACATTTACCAAGCAACTCAATCAAATGCAGGCGACTTCACATTGGGACTTTTTGACAGGCTTTGAAGCATAAGCCATCACTCTTTATTTGCCACAGGAGCTGCATAGTTATACTGAACTACCATGCAATAAATAATAATTACACACAATTCGGAGAGTTGACTTGAAAACAGCCACAAAATGAAATAAAATAAAGTACTGTTTTTTCATTGTAAAACCCAGCTAGGCTCTCATTTAAACAGCAGTTGTTTTTCTTCACTGTTTTGCAACATTATTTCTGGCAGCTGAGGGTTGCAGGCTGTGCGCCATGAGAATTTCTTTCCTTATATTTATCGTAAAATAACAAGCAACGTTCCCTTAGTCTTCCTGGAATGTTTCAGTGAAAGATTCCAATTTGAATGAAGTGTGAAACGCAATGTGACAGTGTTTTCTAAAAATGACCATGTTCTCTTCCCTTTTCTGTTTCCCTTAATTTCAAACCCGAATCATCCATTTTTCTGT
Organism: Phycodurus eques; assembly: GCF_024500275.1. Taxonomy (NCBI): domain Eukaryota; kingdom Metazoa; phylum Chordata; class Actinopteri; order Syngnathiformes; family Syngnathidae; genus Phycodurus; species Phycodurus eques. The sequence continues at coordinate 11,893,495 of NC_084532.1, read as the reverse complement.
ATTCCTAGCTTATATAATTATACTATTATGCATAATCTCTAAAAGAGTCATATCTGAACCGATCAGTGATACCCACAGGTAGTGTGAAAGTTATAAATTAGCATGAAAATGTCTAAATTATTTTAGATCACATCATTAATTTTAATGACCTGACATGCAGGCACAAATAAATATGCAGTGCCTATACTAATTAGCCTCAAAGATTCATTAGTTGAACACTATAAGAGGGGAATGACACTAAGATATCCAAATTAGGCTTTGGTACCTATCTTATTCTCTTTCAACACCTTACTTCTATTTTACGTGGAATGCATCACGGAGCAGAGGATTTATTATTCTAAACAACTTCCCTGCGTGCTTGTGTGATACTGTGTTTATGAAAATACATATAAATAAGTACCCTGTCCAATTGTTGTGTCAGCAAATTTGCAAATCAACTAAATGTTGCTGTGGCCCCTCGTGCATAAATAAGACCTGCACTTATCCCTATAAAAGCAGGGATAGCTGCATGTGTTTTAAGTGTTCATTGTACAATTGTTTTATTCTGTTACCAAACAATCTTGAACACAGTTGTGTACACATGAGAATGTTTTACTGGTAATCTGTGTGCTGCTGTGAATCCGTGTGTGTGTGGAACAAGTGCAGTGTCCCACCCGTTGTGCACCTTATGGTTAAAATAATGTGCCTTTTAAATAACAGGAAAATACTGCACCATTGGCTTTTGACCAGTATTCATAGTTAATGCCACTTTTTGGTAGGTTTAGCCTTTTGCTATTTTGTTTAGGGTTTTTGGTGTGTGTTCTTGTTTGTATACAGTATACAGTGGGTACGGAAAGTTTTCAGAGCCCCTTAAATATTTCACTCTTTGTTACATTGCAGCCATTTGTTAAAATCATTTAAGTTCATGTTTTTTCCTCAATGTACACACAGCACCCCATGTTGACAGGAAGATTCGATGATCGACTTTGTGGTCGTGTCATCGAACTTGCGGCCACATGTCTTGGAAGAGAGGGGCGTAGCTGTCAACTGATCACCACCTGGTGGTGAGTTGGCTCCGATACGTTTGGCAGGCCCAAAACGTATTGTGAGGGTCTGCTGGGAACGTCTTCCAGAATCCCCTGTCAGAAGGAGTTTCAACTCACACCTCCGACAGAACTTTGCTCACGTTCCGGGGAAGGCGGGGGACATCGAGTCCGAGTTGACCATGTTCCGCGCCTCCATTGCTGAAGCTTCGAGGAAATTCTGGTCCACCATCCGGCGTCTCAGGAGGGGAAAGCAGTGCACCACCAACACTGTATAGTGGGGACGGGGTGCTGCTGACCTCGACTTGGGACGTTGTGAGTCGGTGGGCAGAATACTCCTTCGAAGACCTCCTCAACTCCACCGACGCGCCTTCCCATGAGGAAGCAGAGTCTGGGTTCTCTGAGGCGGGCTCTCCTAGCTCTGGCGTTGCGGTCACCGAGGTGGTTAAAAAGCTCCTTGGTGGGTGGATGGGATTCGCCCGGAGTTCCTAAAGGCTCTGGATGTTGTGGGGCTGTCCTGGTTGACACGCCTCTGCAACATCGCGTGGACATCAGGGACAGTATTTCTGGATTGCCAGACTGGGGTGGTGGTCCCCCTTTTTAAGAAGGGGGATCGGAGGGTGTGTTCCAGCTACAGGGGGATCACACTCCTCAGCCTCCCTGGTAAGGTCTATTCAGGGGTGCTGGAGAGGAGGTTCCGTCGGGAAGTAGAATCTCAGATGCAGGAGAAGCAGTGTGATTTTCGTCCGGGCCGTGGAACAGTGGACCAGCTCTACACCCTCGGCAGGGCTCAGGAGAGGACGTTCGTTTAAGGCTTGCTTGAGGTATGTTCACATACTTTTAATATAATACGGCTCGCAAGCAGGCAACAAAAACTTTATGTAGCCTAGCAAGCCACTGCTAGCACGAACGGTTGTACGTAAACATGCCACCGTTCTGTCGAATCATGCTCTAGTTTTGGAGTGGGTGAATTAATTTAATTAAAAAATAAAGTAATTTAATTACGGCGCCACAGTGGACGACTGGTTAGAGCGTCACAGTTCTGAGGACCTGAGTTCAATCCCCAGCCTTACCCGTGTGGTGTTTGAATGTTGTCCCCGTGCCTGCGTGGGTTTTTTTTCGGGCACTTCGGTTTCCTCCCACATCCCAAAAACATGCATGGTAGGTTAATTGAAGACTTTAAATTGCACGTAGGTGTGAATGTGAGTACGGATGGTTGTTCGTTTATGTGTGCCCTGCGATTGGCTGGCAACCAGTTCAGGCTGTACCCCGCCTACTGCCCGAAGATAGCTGGGATAGGCTCCAGCACTCCCGCGACCCTTGTGAGGATAAGCGGGTCATAAAATGGATGGATGGATGAATTTAATTACAGTAAGTTAGCACCCATTATTTCTATCATGTTGTAATGTGGGTTTGATCTGACTGACTAGAGCAGTGATTTCCAACCTTTATGGAGCCAAGGAACATATGTTACAATTGAAAAATCTCACGGCACACCAACAAACAAAAATGTCACAAAAAGTGGATATATTATTTACTGTATTTACTTCCTGCCATCAAATAGAAGACCATTCATTTGTTCTGTCTGTTACTATGCCTCAATGGCATAAATAGAGGAACAAAGATACATTATTTATTCTAAATATAATTTTTTGAGCAATTAAGTACACAAGTATATACAGTAAATGAACGCAACATTTAAATAGACACATTCCTCCATCATGTGATCGGATCGCTGATCGGTTATCGTTTTTTTAAACTCGCTGATCGGCCCTAAAAATCATGATCGTGTAAAGCCTACTAAATACTGAGCAAAGGGTCTGAATACTTATGGCTGTGTGATATTTCAGTTTTTATTTTTTAATTAATCTGCAAAAATGTTAACAATTCATTTTTTTTTTCTGTCAATATGGGGTGATATGTGTACATTAATGTGGAAAAAATGAATTTAAATGATTTTAGCAAATGATTGCAAGTTTTAAGGGGTCAGAATACTTTCCGTACCCACTGTAGATAAGCTCGAGAAATTCAAATGACCTGATTTCAGGACTCTGGAACTCAGGAATGTATGGATGATTTTAATTATTTCACGTTTACCAAGGCACCATAGAACCAATATTACATCCCACATACTTGAAAAAGTTGGTTTGGTAAAATATGGCACCTTTAAATAGGTCCGTTCGTGTAAGAACAAATAAGCAGTAAATATAACTGTTTAAACTGAGCTTAACATAGCACTTGAATGCCTTGATTTATTATTTATTTGTTATATAACCATCTAAAATGCCTCATGTGTACTTTTGCTATAACTACCATGATGAGGTCCACAGACATATTTAAGTCCCCCGCGGTTACTACCAGCTCATTCTGTTATTCATGATGTTGTCTTTTGCCACACTGGCCAAGTGACAATTTTACGTCACGCACGGATGACTCTCTTCATGCATGCGAGACCGTTATTGTATCTCACTTAAAGGGAATGAAAGAATTAAGCGTTTTGATTGGCGGCTAATAAAGTAGACAGTGTTTCCACCCAAGGGTGCAGACAGCCCCTTCGGTTTCTGTGTATGTGTGACTGTGCGTGTACGTGTATTATTTTTCCATCCCAACATATTTGTAAACGAAGAGTACAAATTGTACAACTTTTCAATGAAGGTTTTAGTGAAGTACATATATGCAATACTACACACAGTCTTTTTTTTTCTGTGGCAGGAAGCCCGGTGGAAGGCCGTGCATTTAGTACCTGGGTCTTCAGTGGGGACATATGCGACTTAATACAGCCACCATCATGGAGAAATTATAGAAACCATCAATACTATGTAAAAATGCAAAATAAAAGCACACAGCTGTGCCACATCCATCATCTGAAACAGTTCAGAATCTATATCTAATAACATGACAAAAACTGAAATGTCTATAATAAATAATCTAATAAAATACATCGTACTCACCGGAGATGCTGCTCATTCAATGTAGTACTATATGCAGGTTGATACAGATGTGTTTTGCTAGTTGAACTTGGCTTGCTCTGACCAACCAGTCAGAGGACGGAAATATTCTGTGATTGTAGCTAAAAAAAATAGCTCAAAAGTGCATTTTTGGTTTCAGACCAAAAGATTTTTTCACCGAAATAAAATTACTGAAAGACCATGTCACATGGATAACAAGTTACATTTTGAACACTGATAGCTGGCACACGTGAGTGTGTACATCTCAGGGTGAGCAAGCATTTACTATTAACAAGGAATGCCCTATAGCGCATTGCTGAATGTCCAGTTGAATTGACTGGGAGGTCACTTTTTTACACACACTCTACACTCACGTTTTGAGAATGACATAGTGCCATCGGGCCAGAAATCAACCATAAATGTAAAATAAACATTATTGTTAAATTACACATACTGTATATTCAGTAAACGACTTGTAACATAAACACATTAATAACAAATGTAAATGTATTTTTTGCTGTAATATTTCAAATTTGCATGTCGTAATGAATTATGGGAACAACGTAGCTTTTACAATTTTCTTTTTTTTATCCTATTACATATACTGCAATAACTGTCCTCCGGTAATGTTCTTAACATAATTATAAAAATTATGGAAATTTAGACAAATTGTTCTGGAAGTGGCGGCATGGTGGACGCCTGGTTAGCACATCTGCCTCACAGTTCTGAGGACAGGGGTTCAAATCCAGTTTGAATGTTCTCCCCGTGCCTGCGTGGGTCTTCTCCGGGCACTCCCGTTTCCTCCAACATCCCAAAAACATGCGTGGTAGGTTGGTTGACGACTCTAAATTGCCCGTAGGTGTGAATGTGTGTGCGAATGGTTGTTTGTTTATGTGTGCCCTGTGATTGGCTGGCGACCAGTTCGGAGTGTCCCCGCCTCTCGCCCGAAGATAGCTGGGATAGGCTCCTGCACAAGCAGACCCTTGTGAGGATAAAGCAGTACAGACAATGGATGGATGGATGTTCTGGAAATGAATTTCTATAGATTAGCAACTCTGCAGTCATAGCAATGATATTCAATTTTACTAATAATTGGCACAGTTTTAGCATAAATAGTTGGCGGGTGTGATTTATTTTTACATTTTAATTAATTTAAAGCGCATTGTGTTGCATTTTTTAAATGAAAAGCACTTACTAATAAATATTCACTGATTGATCATTTCTCCCAGTGTTTCGGCTTTTGGTTTTTGGCCTTGGTTTCCTCAATTTTGGTTTTCGGTTTCTGTAAACAATTTTCATTTCGGTGCATCATTAATGGCAGCACATAGTGGCTGATAGCTGATTGGACAAAAGACCTCACATCCCTATACATGTACTGAAATAGTGCAGCCATAAAAATGCTAAAAAAATGAAGAGAATAGACAGTTGGGAATAAATTAATTCACTTTCATGGAACAAATAGAACTTAGATTGTAAATGATCATCTGATAGTGTTTAGGCCATCAGAGATGTCCTTGCTGGCCTTGATGAGCCACGACTGAGTAAGACAATAATATACTGTAAATACGCTAAACTATATAGAGCACCACTACCAAGCACAAGTCAATCAAGCTCAGTACATTGCAGGTAGGTACGGTGGAGGCGTCTGCCCACTAAGGAATTTTGATTGAAAATTATGATGCGAGGGCGATAGAGATATGTCTTAATCCCCATTTCTATGTCTTGGCTGCCAAATTAATTTTCCCTTTCATTCATTCAATTTCCATACCGCTTATCGTCACAAGGTTCGCAGGCGTGCTGACACCTATCCCAGCTGACTCTGGGCGAGAGTTGCCAGCTAATTGCAGGGCACATATAAACAAAGTGTGAGGCAGATGTCGGCCACTGTTTCACCCTTAATTTTCCCAGCCAAACTTATTCCGCTAATCTGTAATAAAGACATCTGCAGTCCCAATTGGACAGAGTTATGATTGAAGAAATAATGTGGAATGTCATGCAAAACCTACAAGCAAAATAAAACGGAAAATGTAATTAGGTTATTCATATTATCGACACTACCATGTGGCGTAACTGTCACAAATCATATTTTTTTTTCTCCCTCTTACATCTGGACACTGATTTTATTTTATTTTTTTCATTTCTAAGTACTCTAATAACATTATTGTCCACCTTGATTAATTATTGTATGTGGAATTGAATTCCATTACTCTGCCTGGGGGCGGCACGGTGTACGAATGGTTAGCACATCTGCCTCACAGTTGTGAGGACCCGGGTTAAATTCCGGCCTCGCCTGTGTGGCGTTTGCATGTTCTCTCCGGGCCTGCGTGGGTGTTCTCCAGGTACTCCGGTTTCCTCCCACATCCCAAAAACATGCATGATAGGTTAATTGAAGACTCTAAATTGTCCGTAGGTGTGGATGTGAGTGTGAATGGTTGTTTATACTGTATGTGCCTTGCGATTGGCTAGTGACCAGTTCAGGGTGTACCCCGCCTCTTCCCCAGAGTCAACTACAGGAAGTCCTCGAGTTACGACGTACTCGACCTACGACGTTTCGACTTTACGATGCCCATGCCTCGTCCGCCATTTTGTCCCCAGCACCATAGTGTTTCTGCTTAGCTAGACTTTTTTTTAGTTAGACTTTTCATGTTGCGGTTCTGTCGAATCAGGCTCTAAAGTTATATATATATATAGCGGTGGCCTTGCCACTCCTCCTTGGGACTGGTCGGGGCGCTTCGGTCGAGCTTGGGAGCTGCCTGGATCTTGGGCGGGCGGTGGCGTCCCCTCGGTTGGGTCCCCTGGTGGGCGAGCTCGCTGACTCGGCTCCCCCCTTTGTGGGTGGGGGGGAACAGGCTCACCCTCCCTCGATGCGCCGGCACAGCAACTCCGTACACCAATTGATGCATGTGAAATGGTGTTCATTCACTAAAAGGTTCGACAGAAACTATAGACTCTGTGCTAGGGTCACTAATAACAACACAGGTTATATTAACATATCAACTCATATGTTCTTACAGGTGTTTGGACACTAAAAAAGAATCCTACCGCGCCACTCGCCAGTAACACTGCCTTGCTCATTTTCCCACATCCTGTCCTTCTCTGTCCGCTCTTATCTGGTTCTCTTGGTTAGTTATTGCATGTCTTCACCGGGTGTCCCTCCCCCAATCTACAAATAACTGTTGTAATGTTACTTATGTTCAAATATCAAGACTGTCTCACTATTGCTCTGCTGTGGTTTTCACCCCTAGTCCCCCTGTCTACTCTGTCCCTCTGTCTGTCCCCCCGTAAAACCATTTCAAACTCCCCTGTTGCACAACAAAACTGTTCCAGCAGAAAGGCATACAGATCAACCATTCTGCAAGGTCATGCAGCTGAACAGGACAGGTTATTAAGAAAAGAGGAAAAAAAAAAAAAAAAAAGACTGGTTGCCAGTCAGTCACAGGACACTTATAGACAAATATTTCCCACCCAGATGGGTGTGGACCCACGAATAATTTAGACATCTATGATGCATGTTTTTCAAGTGTGGGAGGAAGCTGGAGTACGAAAAGAAAACCCATGCAAAAAAGGAACATGACACAGTTTGTTTCACAAAAAAAGAAGATAAGGTAGTACAGCATTTCCTCAGGTTTTCCCAAAATTTTGTATTAGTTTCCATTTAGCTGAAGTGCTAAAAAATACTCTGTGCATTCACCATGCTTTTGTTTTCTTTGAATAATTGAATGTTTCTAAATATCAAAGAACAATGTACTGTAGAATAAAGTAAAACAGATTTAGTGAAATCTGTCAGAGCAATTTATTATTTATTTTTTTTGACACTGCTTCATGAAAAGAACTAGAATCAGTGGTTTGAACACACAATCCTAAATTTGCTCTACTTTGGCGTTGCTTATTTGTTTAGAATGAGGATTCAAGTATCAAACAATTTTGTGCTGACAGCATCTGTTGCAGGGTGATGTGTAAAATAATCTCCCAAGTAATGTCAGAGTTATGTCAGGGTTTCCCCATCAGCTCCTGTCAGCCCATATGGCACCAAGCAATATACAGTATGCCAACACAGGCAATGGCATCAGTCACTGAACTCTGGCTATGTCAAGATTGACCCCTTTGCTGACTGTCAATACATGTGTCCCATCAAACAATCTGTAGCCTAATGCTATCACCCTGTGGCATGTTTTGTGGAAGTCATGCTTCCTCTTCAGAGGAACCAGGAGGTAAGGTTTTGGGTTGTATGCGTGAGGGGGTGTGGAATGGACCAAGGAATAACCAACTCTGTTTGGTTATACTGTATCTATTTTAAGGTTTTTGAAACCCCACTTCTGTGACATACTGTATTATTCTCCTTCACTTGTTTAGCATTTGGCGTTCTGTTCGTACTGTCCATTGATGCTACATTCAGGACTCGGAGTAGAAAACTTTTGAATTTTAAATCTCAAAGCAATTTTGATCAGCAATCCAGCCAGAAAAAAAATACCATCAAGTCCTTCCAGGTCTTTAAGGCTTTCAGCATATTGTAAGTAGGTATGATTTATCTATCGTGTGAGAGTGGCTTCTGGGAATCTTACCAATGTACTTCTGCTAATGGTGTTTATCATTGATATTCAGCTTTAATTTAACCCTACAAGTTGATACGGAACACATTTTAAACTCAAAAACCAAAAAGGTGAACTACATGTTTGGAAAAGACATCATTAGCTATGAAGTTGTTTTCAACTCCCAGCTGGGCAAAACAACAAAATACATGAAGCTCAGAAATATTAATTTCATTTTCATGATTTACTGCTTATCCTGCCAGGTGAGTTGGACCGTATCCCAGCTGACATTGGGCAAGAGGTGGGGTACACTTTTGTCTGGTCACTAGTCAATTGCCGGGAACGTATAGACAAACATTCAGACTCACACTGACACCTAAGTGTAAGTGATAGTTTCTAGTTGACCTAGACTGCATGGTTTTGGAACGTGGGAGCAAGCTAGAGAACTCTTTGATGACCCACGTAGGCATAAGCCGAGATTCGAATCCCCTCAAATGCTTGACAATTAGATTGTCCAGAATGGTTAATTAAGCTGTTACACAAAAGGCTGTGATTCTTCCAGACATATTCTGGCACAGTTTTATTCTATTCAGCATTTAACAACCAGGCTTTGCATTTTTGGGGGAAAAAAAAAAAAGATTGCTTCTCTACCATTTTGCATTGCAATGTGCATCACGGTGACAGAAAAAAATGCATTCATTTTATAATAATATTAATCTTTCAGTAGTTTATTTTCAAAATTCAGTGAACGCTCAACATGTCAGCTTGGCAGTCATGTAGAGGAGCAGAAAAATGCAAACTCAAAATAATCTCAGAGGGAGTACGAATTTGACAGTCAGTCAGGGCAATTTATCATTCTGTCAAACTTCACTGAATGGTGCAGCAGAACTAAAGTGTGAAACAAACGCGCTTTCACCGGTAATGGTTCAGTGCTGAAGCCAGAAAATAAGGCCAGCCATATGTCGACATATTTGTGACTTTATAAATGCCTTTCACCAGCTTTCACTTGTAAAAGTGATACAAACGGCCAGAGCGCCTTCACTTCTGTGTTGAGGACAAAGATCTTCACTATTATAACGTGACAATCAATACAACAATCAATACGATCCTTCAAATTGACACTTGCAGACAATGACAAGTTGCCTAACTTATGTTACACATCTGACACTTTTTCCAACGGGCGCTCAAATTTGAGACGAATATGTCCTTCCACGCTGGTTGCACATTCAAGTCACTGATATGAACTGGCCAAAGAAAACTGCTCTGCACAACCAAAGGATTTTATGCCATTCCAGTAAAAAGGACATTAGCCTATTACAACCTTTCGGTGGTCCCATATCCTTTGGACAAATCGACCCAGCTACAATAGTCAACTCAAAGATCCAGTGGCTAATGGCTTCGTTTCTGATGTGCTGGGAGACAGCCTGTGATTACATTCAGGCCTGCACACTTGCATTCAACCAGCATATAATTTTCTTCCCCGGCAGGCTTCAAAGTGTGGACACTTCAAAGCAGGGTGAGTGTCTGCCACACGGACTCTGAGGATGGCTCTTTTGATCATCTTCCGAAAACTCTGCTAACACAATCAGCGAGGCGCACCACGGAGGAAGATTTGACAGACAAAAGATAAATGTAGTCATCCTCACAGCTATCAGATAGGCACGGCCAGCTGTAATCCATTAATATGAAAATTAGAGAGGAGAAGTGTAGGTGAGTTGGAGGTCTATTGAGGGTCTTTTAGTTTCAATTTTAAATGTTATTTTCAAATTAAAGGAAAGGATGTGATTTAAAAAATATAAAAACACAAATAATATCTTAATCATCTACAACCCCAATTCCAAAGAAGTTGGGACATTGTGTTAAACATAAATAAAAACAGAACACAATGATTTGCAAATCATGTTCAACCTATATTTAATTGAATACACTATAAAGACAAGATATTTAATGTTCAAACTGATTAGCAAATCATCATTAACTTAGAATTTTATGGCTGCAACACGTTCCAAAAAAGCTGGGACAGGGTCATGTTTACCACTGTGTTACATCACCTTTTCTTATAACATTCAATAAACGTTTGGGAAGTGAGGACACTAATTGTTGACGCTTTGTAGGTGGAATTCTTTCCCATTCTTGCTTGATGTACAGCTTCAGCTGTTCAACCATCCGGAGTCTCCGTTGTCGTATTTTACGCTTCATAATGGGCCATACATTTTCAATGGGAGACAGGTCTGGACTGCAGGCAGGCCAGTCTAGTACCCGTACTCTTTTACTACGAAGCCACCCTGTTGTAACATGTGCAGAATGTGGTTTGGCATTGTCTTGCTGAAATAAGCAGGGGCGTACATGAAAAAGACGTTGCTTGGATGGCAGCATATGTTTCTCCAAAAGCTGTATGTACATTTCAGCATTAATGGTGCCTTCACAGATATGTAACTTACCCATGCCATTGGCACTAACACAGCCCCATACCATCACAGATGCTGGCTTTTGAACTTTGCGTCCATAACAGTCCGGATGGTTCTTTTCTTGATTGGCCCAGAGGACACGACGTCCACAATTTCCAAAAACAATTTGAAATGTGGACTCGTCGGACCACAGAACACTTTTCCACTTTTCATCAGTCCATCTTAGATGAGCTCGGGCCCAGAGAAGCCGGCGGCGTTTCTGGGTGTTGTTGATAAATGGCTTTTGCTAAGCATAGAAGAGTTTCAAGTTCTACTTACGCATGTACCGCTGAAATGTATTTACTGACATTGCTTTTCTGAAGTGTTCCTGAGCCCATGTGGTGATATCCTTTACACATTGATGTCGGTTTTTGATGCAGTGCCGCCTGAGGGATCGAAGGTCACGGGCATTCAATGTTGGTTTTTGGCCTTGCCGCTTACATGCAGTGATTTCTCTAGATTCTCTGAACCTTTTGATGATATTATGGACCATAGATGATGAAATCCCTAAATTCCTTGCAATTGTACGTTGAGGAACATTGTCCTTAAACTGTTGGACTATTTTCTCACGCACTTGTTCACAAAGAGGTGAACCTCGCCCCATCTTTGCTTGTGAATGACTGAGCAATTCAGGGAAGCTCCTTTTATACCCAATCATAGCACCCACCTGTTCCCAATTAGCCTGTTCACCTGTGGGATGTTTCAAACAGGTGTTTGAGGAGCATTCCTCAACTTTCTCCGTCTTTTTTTTGCCACCTGTCCCAGCTTTTTTGGAACGTGTTGCAGCCATAAAATTCTAAGTTAATGATTATTTGCTAAAAACAATAATGTTTATCAGTTTGGACATTAAATATCTTGTCTTTGTAGTGTATTCAATTAAATATAGGTGGAACATGATTTGCAAATCATTGTATTTTGTTTTTATTTATGTTTAACTCAACGTCCCCACTTCATTAGAATTGGGGTTGTAAATACCCAATGGCAAAGTTACGGAACACTATTCCCATATGCTCCAACTTAACTTGTACTTCTAAAAAGTAAACCCCACATCTTTTGAACAATGGTATTTGCCTTTCCTCTTGGCCTTTCTCTTTATAAAAGAAGATGTTGTCCATATTTGATACAAACTGAGTTTGAAGGTCAATTCCAATTCCAACATGCCTTCCCCATGTCACAATTTCAACCAATTTCCTTAGGGATTTTTTTCTGTTTTCAGAGGAAGAGAGGCATTGCAACTTTTCATGGGTTATCCTCACTCATCATTGATGGTCACTTTGCAGGGACTACAGGCAGCTCTCAATTGTTTTTGGAGGCTGAAACTTTCAAAAATGATTCTATCATGACAACTCTGTTGCTGTTTATAGAAATAATGTTTCATTTTTTTTAAATCTTTGGGCAGATAATTTTCTCATGCACAGTGATGGGAAAATGTAATGGCAATGTCATCATCACTATGGTGGTTAGGAAATACTGATATTGCCATATATTGCATCACAATAAATTGTTAGTGCTCTCTGCAAATCTTCCTTCATTGTATGCTTTATGTGTAAGAAGACTGTTTCTCCACGTGTTCCCTTCTTCAGTTAGCCAGATATCCAAGTGTATCGTTGTTGATTTTTCACAATATATGAAAATTAGACTTTACACCGATTTTATCAGGCTGATCGGTATCGGCCGATAATTAGCATTTTATGCTGATCGGCTGATCGGTTTTAATGTCATAATTCGCCGATCCGGTTAAAGACGTCAGTGATCGGCTCCGCAAAAGACATTTACTCGGCGTCGCCATCGTGCACAGTATATTTGAATCCAAAAGCTAGTTTATTTTTGGCCTTGATGCTCGTATTTTGACATAGTATTGGAAATATCTGACGGCCCATAAAGTTACTAAAACAAATAAAATAAAAAATAAAACATGTCGGCGGTGTGGGACAGACAACACATCTGAGACAGACAACACGTAATGCCTGGATCAGACTACAAGACAAATCTGCTCTTTCACGATTGCACTGTCAGACTACTGCAATAAAATCTTGTATTCCGATACCACCGCATCCCGATTTTTACGATCATTGGGCTTTATCTTGTCAACTCAAATGCGACCGAATACACTCGTTACCGTGGCGATGACAACAAGAGTAGATCGTGCCCACTTTATTAGAAGGACAAAACGGGGAAAAACATGTGTTGGAGGTCACCGGTGCTCAGGACAGGAGAGGACGTTTGTTTCAGGCTTGCTTGAGGTATGTTCACATACTTTTAATACGATACGGCTTGGAAGCAGGCAACAAAAACATTGTGTAGCCTAGCAAGCTAGTGCTAGCGCTAACGGTTGTACGTAAACATGCCGCCGTTCTGTCAAATCATGCTCTAAAGTTTCGGTGTGGGTGAAGTGATTTAATTAAAAATAAGGTAATTTAATTACAGTAAGTTAGCACCCATTATTTCTGTCATGTAATGTTGGTTTGACCTGATTGATTAGAATGCACGATCTGACTAGAGCAGTGATTTCCAACCTTTATGGAGGCAAGGAACATATTTTACAATTGAAAAATATCACGGTACACCAACAAACAAAAATTTCACAAAAAGTGGATACATTAATTTACTGTATTTACCTCCTGCCATCTAATAGAAGACCATTCATTAGTTCTGTATGTCACTATGCCTCACTGGCATAAATAGAGGAACAAAGATACATTATTTATTGTAAATATAATTTTGAGAAATTAAGTGCACAAGTATATACAGTAAATGAACAGCTCATTTAAATAGACACATTCCTCCATCTTATAATCGGATTGATCGGTTATCATTTTTTTAAACTCGCTGGCCCAAAAATCCTGATCGTGTAAAGCCTAATGAAAATACAGTAATCATATTCTCTGTTTCGTTATCATTGTTTTTGTTAGCAAAATATCGAGATAATATTGTAGTGTGAGTTGATTTCCCCACCTTATGTTTGTAGTACAGTTCAACACCATTGCAAACTACAACCACATATTGTTAAATTAATACCATTTCTCCAACAGTGTCAATCAAAACTTTTGTAAAGTACAATATTTGATACAACTCTTGGATTGGATGTCATTATAGGCCATAATGTCTTGGTATATTGGTTGTTTAGTTTTATGATTTTATCTGAACACTTAATTAAGCTCCGCAAAGGTTGAATACAGGCAACTGGACTTTTCTTGTTTATTGAAGATGTTTCACTTTCAATCCAAAAGGATTTTCAATTTAAGAAGGCATCTATGGCAAATTACAAAAGCTGTCTCTAAACAGAGGAGGAGGTTTGGGGCATCACCTATCATCTGCCTATAACAATGTCCTGACATCTCTCCCCCCAAAGATCACCTCATTCAACGGGAAGAACGGCCCCAATGAGCTGTTTTGCCACAAGACGAGTGAACGACTGAGTGGCATGCAGGACGGTCATTTTCACTAACTACACTGGGCAACAACAACAACACCCTATTGTTGATCACCCCAAGTAGAAATCCCTACCAAGGCATAAATATGGAGGCTCCACACCTAACATTTTGAACTGAAGAAGCCTTTTGGATTAAAGGTGAAACGTCTTCAACGAGAACAGTCCAGTTGCCTTAATTCAACCATTGCGGATTACCATGACCTGGATGACTGAGAATCTACACCGACAGTGAATTCAGCTCTTAATAAAATGAGGGTGAGGGGAAAAGTATTGCTGTCATATAACATACGCTCAATGAATCTCTCTATTTGACACTTGTTAGAAATGAGTGGAAACAGGCCAAATGTAATAACCCATTATGAGGATAATTACATCATTATATTTAATAATAAATGACTTACATTTTTATCGTGTATTGTATCTGCCTTACACAGTATGGACAGCAATGTCATTGCAGAACTTCCCTTTCTGCATGATGCATTGTGCTCAATTACTTTGACATCTACTGCCATCTTCACTCATGGATCCAGCCAACCACATTATTCAACTCAGCCCACCCTCACCCTTCTATGTCTCAATGCACAACACAACTACCAGCCATCTTTCCTCAGTCTTTCACCTATTGATCCCACCATGCTTCCTCATTTCCTCTGTAGGAGCATCCATCCAAACAGCCGTACATCCACCCATTCATTAGCATGAGTATGTGTGAGGTGACGTGAACTCACCTAATGGGGTTATGTGTCTCCAGGAAATGGCTGGCTCAGGTTTCCCGCTGGCTGTACAGATGAGCGACACATTGCTGCCCTCGTTTACCGTGATGTCAGAGGAAATGTCATATATCTTGGGAGGAACTGAAAGAAGGAACCAAAATATAGGTAAAAGATTTTAAACATACAATGTAAGAAACATAATATGTAATCAAGACATTTGAGAGGAAGGAATAGTCGAAGCGTTTACTGTCAGAAAACACTCAACCCCCCACTTAAAAGAATGATGTTATTTCGTTAATTGACATGGCTATGTATAATAAGAGATCTAATAAATAAAACTGGTTATCATGATGGACAGCACAGTGATTGAGTCCTTCGCACTGAATAGGAATCAATCCATGAATTTTGTATTGTATTGCATTTGCATTGATTGTACTACTTATACCAAACAAATGGATGGATGCATTCATATTCACAGTACATGGTATAGCTACATAATCAACAACATTCTTCTTTTTTTTGTTCTTTCACGTCTGCATGTTTTCATGTGGTTTATGCCAAGACTGGTAAAAACCAATACTGATAAAACATGCATAATAATCTACAACATTCTAATCACCTACAGCAAAGCGACAGTTTCACCAAATACGCCTGCATGGAGAAAGAGTATACGGTACATAAAAGAGGATCTATTCCTCTAAATGGTATATAGTAAAACATGTCCAATAAATAAATATTTGGTGTGCTAAACAGTTTCCATAATTTCATTTGCATACAACTACAGAGTTGTCAGATCTACCTGCATTGTAGATGTCTGTGGGACAAAAAATAAATAAATAAAAAATTAAAAAAAATTAAATAAAAAAAAATATATATATATATATATATATATATATATATATATATATATATATATATTCCCCTGCCAAAAATGTTGATGAGGTAGAAATAAAAAAATTCCAGTCATAACCTGCAACACCAACTTTTGATCTAATTCGAAGTTCTGTTACCATGTTCCCAGCCCACAACATTTACTTTGGTTTCAGAACTGTATACAATAATAGTCAAATGTTTACAGTCCGAAGCTTAATTCCTGTAGGCACAAGTAATTTCTGAATGTAATAACTTTCATCTAGTACTAGAGGTGTTCCAATTAAGGTTTGTGCTCATGGATATGATACAGTACTAGGGCTGTAACTATCAAATATTTTTTTTTAGAACAGATTATTCTATTTTATCTATGATTCTATTGATAAATCGAAATATCAGATCAAAATATATTTTGCAATACAATTAATTGGAAAAATATGTTTTTTGTCCAATTGCTTTTTATGAACTGACTATTGTATTGTATTGTGTAATGATTAAATAAAACCAAATAAACAACAGTTGTAGTCACAAACCTTTTCGTAACTGAGAGCTACTTATTGGGTACTCATTAATGCAAAGGGCGGTTAGTAGATACCGATCGGATCGGCCTTATCGGTATTGGCCGATATTTAGCATTTTATGCTGATCGGCTTTAATGTCATAATTCGCCAATCCGATCAATGATGTCATTGACGCCTGCATTACTTCCGGTTTAGCGTAATTTAAGTTTAATCGTTAAAATCAAACAAATTTTACCTATTAAAGGGGCACCAGATTACTTTTTATGTGGATAAAATTTAGGGAAAGTGACAAGAAACCTTTTTATCAGTCTCGTAATCTGAAGGTTGCTACACTTTATGAAATTTTGAGTTCTAGATGACAGAGGCTTACTTAAACTCAGAACACACAAAAAATACAACCGAGTGGAATTTTATAGTATATTTAATGACCTACACGAGAGATCGAGAGGGAAACACACAAAGTGGTCTAACTAAAGAAAGAAAATAACACCAATAATGGTAAAAAGGAAAATAGGCGTATGAAAAGGGAAATAGAACATCGTGTGTTGGACTAAAGTGAGAAACGCGATCGTTTAGCGCGTCCAATCCGGACAAGAGAGAGAGAGAGAGAGAGGACAAAATTGAGATTTTGTCTGAAGCTAGTAATTTCGCCAAAATTATTAGGCACTAATATTGTAACGTCTGGCAAAAGTTTGCCTTGTCTACTCACGACCGTACTCAGCTGGTCTCTGGGAGTGGTCTCTCTGGGCGCGTCTCAGAAGCACGGAGGCAGGTTTGGTTGAAGAAGGAAAAAAGGTAGAAAAATAATGCAAAACAAAGGAGGCGGAAGACGAAAAATGGTTGTTCGTCACGCCTTCTTGGGAGAATAGGACCGTCTCTCACCCCACCTGACTTCCGGGATCCGCTCGCAAGTTCAGAGAACTCACGCTTGGCTGGCAGCCGAACAGCAACTGTTCGGGAGGCTGAGCAGCGGGGCTCCACGGAGGCTAGGGAGCCGGGTATCAATCCCCCAATCGCAGGGCACATACAAACAAATAACCATTCGCACTCACATTCACACCTACGGGCAATTTAGAGTTTTCAATTATTGTGCCTGTTTTTGGGATGTTACCATTCCCTATACCGATTATCTTTATTAAGGAAGCTGGAGCTTATGTGAGCTGACTTTGGGCAAGGGTTGGGTTACACCTGGATTGATACAAAAAAAAAACATAATTTTCCATTTTCCAAGGAAATAGTGTCAAATGCCCAGCCCTTTGATTTCAGATAATTGACATACAGGTGCAATTTACAATTATTAGCATGGCAATATAAGTGGAATGGTAATGTTATTTAGAGGAAGTAGCGCACAGTTAGAAAGTCAGATGAGGCTTGTCTCAACCTTAGTGTTTAAAGATGGACACGGAAAAACCTCACAATATACCAATATACTGTCTGTCCATCTGTCTGTTCATTCAAATGAATGCAATGGGTACTTAAAGCTCATTTTTGTCATAAACTGATGATCAGTCTTGATAATTCTTACAGCAAAACACACCAAACTATAACGAAACAATAAAAGGGAACAAA
Source organism: Phycodurus eques (assembly GCF_024500275.1). Lineage (NCBI taxonomy): Eukaryota > Metazoa > Chordata > Actinopteri > Syngnathiformes > Syngnathidae > Phycodurus > Phycodurus eques. The sequence goes on along the minus strand of NC_084532.1, from coordinate 11,875,443 downwards.
GGCATCCTGGGTAAAACTAAATACATGTAGTGAGTTTTCTTTCCATTCATCGAAGTGGGCCTGGTAGCAATATTGGTGGATAGATGCTGTAGTGGAAGAAGCCAAGACATAAACCTTATCAGCCTTTATTGCTTGTCTGCATAGCATCTCCTCATATTCTTCCTGCTTGTGGCTAAGACGTTGGCTAGATGAATAAAGACTGGAGATGTGAAGGATGGTGACAGAGAGCAAATGACTTAAAGAGGCTCTAAAAAGATATCAGTGTTTTGTTTCTAAATGCATTGAATATGTTTGAAGTCCTGAAAACATATGCATAGACTTATAACAATATAGAACTGATTTGTTGAGCTATAGCTGAAGCATCTTTTTCACATTTGAATTTTCCTGATTTTGTGGGCAGGGCTAAGACACAGCCCCGTGTTGTCTACTTTCTACTGCAAGTTCCCTTCCCCACTATATAAGTACAAAGTGGCGTCATTTTGTTTGGCTGCTCAGTTGTGAGTTACCTGTGTTTAGCTTCCATAACAAGCCCCATTTACCACTCCAGCTTGTAGTTCGCAAACTAAAGATGGCTACACCCCAAAAATCCATCTTCGCTGGATGCCTCAATTTACAGAACAGCTCGGTGACAATTTTTAAGCTTCCAAAAATAGGGAAATATAAAATCAATGGATTGACTTGGCAGCACGGCGAACGACTGCTTAGCACATCTGCCTCACAGTTCTGAGGACCAGGGTTCAAATTCCAGCCCCACCTGTGTGGAGTTTGCATGTTCTCCCCGTGCCTGCCTGGGTTTTCTCCGGGTACTCCGGTTTCCTCCCACATCCCAAAAACACGTGTGGTAGATTGATTGAAGACTCTAAATTGCCCGTAGGTGTGAATGTGAGTGTGAATGGTTGCTTGTTTCTATGTGCCCTGCGATTGGCTGGCCTCTCGTCCGAAGATAGCTGGGATAGGCTCCAGCACGCCCTCGACCCTAGTGAGGATAAGCGGTACAGAAAATTGATGGATGGATTGATTTACTTTTTTTTTTTCTGGCGACCTGAAAATCAACACCACCACCCGACTGTGCAGTGTGCATTTTACTACGGATAGTTTTGTAAACTTTCACCAGAGGTAACATGGTTTCGTGGGTAACTTGATACGAGTAAATGGGGCAGCGCCGACTGTCTAACTACCTGGGCTTCCTCCTACCGTCTCGCTGTCGTCAGGTGCCGTGTTCAGCTGTGACATTATGTCACCAACAACGATGGAAAGTTGACTTGCATGCTTATTTTTACAATTATAGTCCACAATAACCATTTAATTTTGAAGTTAAGTCTCCTGATTTTACAACATATAAGCTATCACCCCCTCAGGATGTTTGATTCCTTTTGGCGCATCCATTTAACATCCCCACAGAATCTGAGAGCTAAGAGGTGGCCCTTGAAAGCTGAGAGGTGGCCCTTATTATTCAAGTTTTGAAACCTGATTTTATACTGTATACTTAGCAATTTGTTTTATTCATTCAAATTTGGCAGGCTTGTTAACATTACTCTTTTCGGTGGTGTGTCGAATTTACATGCCATTTTTTGGGCCTGCTTAGGGCCACTTTAAGACGAATACATTCCAAGCAAGTGCACATTAGCTTATGAGCATTATTCCATAATGGAATCATTATCAAAGATGAATTCAGCGATTCACCCTCCTAATGTTACACATGAATTAGCCTGAGGGAGTGATGACTGCGTGTGATGGTGTGGTTCAGTGTGACATCAAGTATGCGAGCTTCTGTTCTAATGCATCATTTAATGTGCATGCAAATGGTTGTTTTTCTCTGTAGAAATTCACAACGGCTAGGTATGAGGTGTCCAAATAGATGCCTAACAGAATAAGTTAATTATTTAAAGTCCCACAGAGTTACACATACATATATATATAGTCTTTGAATGTTGGAGTTCACACTTGCTGTATTTCCCATATTTACAGTATTAACAGTAGAAGTGCATTTGCTATGGGAGAACACAAGCATTAAAAAAATGAACAAAAAAAAAAAATATATGGCCATTCAAAACAGTCACTTCATGGAGAAAGGATATACAGTGCTATGGAAAAATATCTGCCTCCTTCTCAAGTTATTTTTTTTTGGGGGGGGGGGGGGGATAGTTTCCCCACTTTGTTTAAGATCGTCAAACAAATATGAGACAAAGATAAATCAAGTAAACATGGTGATTTTATTTATTAAGGGGTGGAGGTGGGGGGGACAACAACACGAAACTACCCAGCCCTATGTTAATAAGTAATTGCCCCTAAACCTAATAACTGGTTGGACCTCCCTCAGCAGCAACTGCCAGAGTCTGCATGCTAATTTTTTTCTTTTTTTTTTTTTTGCCTCCGCGTCATGCTGGTGATAAACTAAAGGCCTCTGCATGGGCAACACTTTGCATTCTCAAGATCACTGGTTATTTTCAATTAGGAGGCTGTCAACATGAATCTGTGATAAGGCTTGTTTGAAATTATTTTTAGAGATAAGCATTAGATTAGCTTTAGCATGCTTCTTTCCATTTACAACAAAATTTCAGCATCCAAACAGCAATGACTGGGAGTGATCCTCTCTTCAAGTTTTACATCGTGTGTGTGTGTGTGTGTGTGTGTGTGCGTGTGTATGCGCATGTGTGTAAGTAGGTGTGTGTGTGTGTGTGTCTGTGTGCCTGCGTGTGTGTGTGTGTCTGCGTGTAAAATCAATGATCTGATGGGAGGGCAAAAGCTTCATCTCCATCTGTCACAGACTGGAATGCAGCGTGAAAGGTCAGAGTTCAACATCTTAACGTGCAGGTCATGATTAATATGGAGGGAGCTTTTGCCAGCTTGCTACAGGCAGTCATAAGAAGAAACTTCACAGTCTGTGTTGAATTCTGCTCTTTAACAAGGTCTCTTCTATTCAGACTATGGAGCGTGTTAAGACGGTTGCTGCTGTAGTTAATATTAGTTGTACATTTATGCCTAAAATTAAAATCCCAAAGAGCTGCTGCATTTGTAAAAATTACTAAAGGAAATATTCATTAGCCCAGATTATTATTATTTTTTTTAACCTTTTTACTCAACCATTTTATATTCATCATTCACAGTCAATATTAGGGATGTAACGATATCTATATCTCACGGTTCGGTTTTATCACGGTATTAATTTCAGAGTATGATAATTATTGCAATATTGTGGGAAAGCTCAGGGTATTGCAAGAAGAATCACGGTAGGTTCACGGTACAGGTGAGGCAAAGAGGCAAAAGCAGGAGAACCGAAAAACCTCTCCTTTTCTTGCTCCTCTTCTACTTGACTCTTGCTGAGTCCTTCTCGATAGGTTGTAGTAGTTTGTCCATTTTCCCACAGGTTTTTGTGAAAAAGACAGCTTCAAATCATATATTATCGTACACTTCTATCCTCGTCCATCCAATGTTTACATTCATATGCTCTACCTCCATAACAGTATTATTGCTGCAAGAATAATATATGGTCACAATCACAAAAATGTCCATTGAGAAATTGTCTGTTCAATAATTTAATAGCATTTACTATATTGCCATTTTTTAAAATTTATAACATTAGAAATTGGATACTGCCTACTAACAGTGATTTATTTGCTTGAGTCCAAAAATTCAAATGAAGTCATAAACAGAGGAGCTCTCTTAATCCTTAGTTTCTTTTCTTCTTTTCCTCCGTTAAGTGATATTGTAGGATGATTTATTTTTCTGAGCAGCCTCTAATGAAATCTAGACATTTCATTTGAAGAGAGGGAAGTATGTCAGATTTATTTTTGCCTTGATATCTGTATTTGTATGGCGTGGACCTATTTCATCATTTCATTTTTGGGAATAATGCAATATATTGGCGGACGGCGACAGTATGTTGTAATTGGGAGATGGAATCATTATTTCTTTCACCCATGACTCTCGACTTGAGAGAAACACTCACTCGTGTACCACTAAAGAGTGCTGCTGTTACAATATGCTAAAATAATTTGGCGGCTCATCTCTTCGAGGGGTAACGGTGGTGGCGGCTCGCAGAGGGCCGGCCAGCGGGGTTTTCCGGTGGCGGCTGCCATCGGCCGGGATGCGGCTTCACCAAGTGGAGGTCCACGAGCAGCCGATGCCGGCCTATGGTTCAGCGTTTGCTGGGACGAAGGCCGTCGCGAACAACAAGGCGCCTCTAGCCCAATCGATTGCGACGATTGGGAGGGGACTCGCAGGACCGAGTTGTTTTTGGTCAAGTGGGCAAGTCAGCCAATCAGTGTATTTTTTGTGACGTACCCGCATAGTCAAATGGGTTATGCGTCCAATCGGCTGCGTTTATACTCTTAATGAGGAAGTGGAGCGCTGTAGGCTGGCTGAAGCAGCTTGGCTAAGCGATGTGGCTACATATAGCTGGCCCAAAACTACATTTTGAACACAACGGCTCATTATTTTATACCGAGAGAAGACCACGACGATATCAAGGCACTACTAATTTTGCAATAGTGCGGTATTGTGAATATTGTTAAATCCCTAGTCAATATCTTTTCTAAATTCAGGGTTTATGATGGGGTAACCTGACAACTCACCCATCAAGTAGCCACCAAGATTTAGCATGCTGCTACATTTTGGGGTTAGAATAACAAGGTTACGAAGGAAAATGTTTCTGCCTGAGGCCATGGGCTAGGGTTAGAAGTAGAGAGATACTTTTAAAAATGTATATTTTGCTCAGGTGAAAATTTATAGATCCATGCCCACAAAACTCTATGTACAAATGAAAACATATTTGTGAGATCTCAAGATTTTTGACCAATCGGATTCCTGAAAAAGCTCATTTTCAGGGTTACGATTGGTCGTGCATTCTGACTTATTCATTGAGGCATGTTATGTTTCAAATTAGCGTTTGTCTATATGAAGTCAAGAAAACAACATGAATGATTGTAATTTTTTTTATTGGTCTTGCATGGTATAAGTCTTGCTCACGCCTGTCATTGCACATAATGAATTCAAGGCACGTTAGGCAATAACAGCGTTTGATTTACAAAGTCCACCCTACTACCTTTCCAAAACCCACATTTGTTAAGCACAACAACAACCTCTGTGTCTGGGCAAAAGGCCAACACACAAGGAACATTTTTTGGGGGAAAAATATCTGTCTATATGCATGTAGACATGTCCTGAATTGACGCAAAAAAATAATTATTTCCAAGCTTAACCTTGAAAATACACTTTGTAAACCTGAACTGCTTATTAAACAAATGAAAATGTCTGTTTTTGCGCAACATTGTACTGTTTGGTCTGATTTGTGGACAGTGAAATCAATTATGATTAAAAACAACAACTTTAGTCTATATCTTTTTTTCTCCCATTCTTGCAAAAGCATGTATTCATGTATATGTATATGTGTATATTCCCTATTGTTTTATCAAAAATCGCTTTTTGCTGAGTGATGTTAATTTTTCAAAGACTTAGGAATACAAACTTTCAACTCTCATTGCTCAAAAAGCTTTTGGCAGCTATCAAACGTGTCATGGAAAAAAAACAATGTCACTTGGGCTTCTGGGATAGCCGTCACCATCAGGGTCATGTGCGAAATTGTCCTTGTTCGTGCACTGGTAATGACAGTAAGCCATTTCCTTAAACTATTCATACAAATCTGTAATTGGATGCTTGTGTAAGGGTCAAGTGTTCATTTCCATAGTTTAAAAACTTCTTTGCTGTGACTACCCTCTCTCTGTCCTAATTCATGTTGGACAGAGATGAGTAAAAAATAACGGCATAAGAAATACTGGGGCTATGGCTGTACACTGTATACGTACAAGGACTTCACGTGTACCCACGGATACTTTTAGCTACGTGTCAGCTGCCACATTCATTCTCTGATGGCGCCCAACATCGATCGCAGGGTGGTGGAATAGTGTCTGAACAACAAGTGTGTACCAAAGAGCAAGCTGGTCCCACTGAGGTGTTTGAAAAGGCCAAAGTCATGAATATTCAATAAATTGCTCATTATAAAAAACCCTGAGCTTGTGCTTTGCAGAATACAGATGTCAGCCTGTCCCGTTTGTTTACTGTGTTTCTTTAGATGGCTTGTTCACCGATTATTACAATGAAGGCATTCATACAGAACATAAGCAAATCTAATCTTATTAAATATGTAATTTTAATGATTGTCTATTTTATGTCTTTAGATTCAAGTTGTTTGCCATCCCCCAGCAATGATGTCCAGTAGCAGAATACTTGACAAGACATGCTCTTCATTTGTACGCTGGCCACCAGATGAATTAGAGGGATGAGATGTCCTCCACTGCTGGTGGTCAGTCTGTATTTAGCGTGATGCATGCAGGAGTGCCCTAGGGACGGGGTGCACAGGCTGTGATATTCATCTGCCCAATTAAGGCCAGTGTTTGTCATAGATGTCGGCCAGTGCTTCATCCACTGAAAATCCGTTTCACCGCAATTGTAATTGTGATAAAGTGTATGATAAACAAAGCCTGAGGACTGTGGACTGTTTTTTAATCCACACAGTAGACACCAAACTAATGCAACTGGGTTCACTGAAGCACAGTCATGCAACAAAAGAAAATGGCCTTCCCAAAATGGTCCCCGCAAAGTAGGAAGCATAGGATTGTCTGAAGATGCATTTACACAAATCCAATCCAGTAAAGGCAGTAGTTTCTGTATCTTGGCTTTTTTGAATGGTTCCATGATGACAATCCTTTTGAAACCACCCACCTGATGACACTGTAATTTGCATACCGTACCTGTACCTGTTCATGCACCAACTGCTTAGGCTTTTGCCTCATCCAAAAGTGTGTTTTTATGATTTACACGACATACAGTATATTCATCTTGGAAATTTACGGTAGAAATGTGTCCCTGCTGGTTACAATGCAAAAGTCTTCTTGGGTCACTTGAAAGGTGCTATATACAGTACAGTGGTGACTTGAGATATTAGTGACCTGACTTAGGAGTTTTTCAAAGTATGACCCATCATTCGTACGATTTTTTTGGATTGACGTGCGCAAACTTGAGTTATGAGTGCTGTATGGTGGTACTGACAAAACTACAACAAGCAGCACTTTGGCAGTAAATATTCTTCAAAAAGAGGCTGTAAGCTGCTTATTGCCACTCTGAAGTTTGCAGTCAAACTACATCACAGTAAGAGAATGGATGACTGGTTAGCACATCCCCCTCACAGTTCTGGGGACTCAGATTCCAACCCGGCCTCGCCTGTGTGAAGTTTGCATGTTCTCCCCGTGGCTGTGTGGGTTTTCTCCGGACACTCCGGTTACCAAAAACATGCATGGTAGGTTACTTGAAAACTCTTAATTGCCGCTAGGTGTGAATGTGAGTGAGAATGTTTGTTTGCTTATATGTGCCCTGCGATTGGCTGGTGACCAGTTCAGGGTGTACCCTGCCTCTCGCTCAGAGTCAGCTGGGATAGGCTCCAGAATGCCCGTGACCCTAGTGAGGATAAGCGGTTCAGAGAACGAATGGATGTTGTGTGTTTAAAACAACCACATACAGTATATTTTCCTTATAGGCAGCTAGAATATTGCTTTCACATAATGGGAAACGATGTAGGCACAGGCTAATGATAAGCATTTATGTGGTGTTGTTATAACCCTTTAAGCTACGGATATTTTACCACAAAAGCTTTAGCAACACATGTAGACAGACAATATAACAATACTCACAGGCATATATTGTTTATCCTCTGGGAAGAAGGATTAATATTACTGCCGTACACAGAATCTGAGACTGTCTCCATGTACAGCATATCTGAATATCTGCATTATATTGGCACCGGTAGCCAAGGCAGGTGCGCGCACAACAGAATGAGCAGCACAATGTGCACTAAATTGAAGGAGAAGGAGAAAACTGTTTTTAATTACATTTAATTATGTCATTATTGTGTTTTTTCTACAAAGTATAATAACAGTTATTTTTATAACCAAAAAAAACATTACAAAGCTGGAACGAATGAATGACAATTCCATTCATTTCAATGGGGAAATATGTTTTGAGTTACAGCCATAAAATTCTAAGTTAATGATTATTTGCTTAAAACAATAACATTTATCAGTTTGAACATTAAATATCTTGTCTTTGTAGTGTGTTCAATTAAATATAGGTTGAACATGATTTTCAAATCCAACCAGTTCAGGGTGTACCCCGCCTCCTGCCCGATGATAGCTGGGATAGGCTCCAGCACGCCCGCAACCCTAGTGAGGAGAAGCGGCTCAGAAAATGGATGATGGATGGATGATTTTCAAATCATTGTATACTGTTTTTATTTATGTTTAACAGAACGTCCCAACTTCATTGGAATTGGGGTAGTATGAGAGTGGTCAAAGAACGAATTGAACTCATATGTCAAGGCAACACTATACTGTAAATCTTGGTGTAGGTATGATATATTGGTTAACTCTCACTTTCCTTTCCATTCAATTCCATTGTAACACCAAAGACGGATTTACAAATTCTCTGTTGAGCTATTAATGCTCCACAACTGTCCAAAGTATACTTCCTATAATGACACCCCAACAAAGGGCCACTGTTTGGATAATTTGGGACCCTTAACAGGCTGAACTGAACTGTGCCCTAAAAAATGTTTAAGGAGTCAAGCCCAAACTCTCAATAAAACTGATTTATTCATTTATTAGGAGGTGAATGTTAAAACCTTTCTGTAGCTACATACAAACAAAGTACAATGAAAGAAGATTCTCAAATCAATAAATTAAGGCAGAATATGTTCTTCCTAGGGCGCCACGGTGGATGACTGGTTAGGGCGTCTGCCTCACAGTTCTGAGGACAATCCCCGGCCCCGCCTCTGTGGAGTTTGCATGTTCTCTACGTGCCTGCATGGGTTTTCTCCGATTACTCCTGTTTCTTCCCACATCCCGAAACCATGCATGGTAGGTTAATTGAGGACTCTAAATTGCCCGTATGTGTGAATGTGAGCGCGGATGGTTGTTTGTTTGTATGTGCCCTGCGATAGGCTGGCAACCAGTTCAGGGTGTAACCCGCCTCCTGCCCGATGATAGCTGGGATAGGTATGTTATGAAGCCACTCGAGGACCCTCCAGCGCGCCCGCGACCCTAGTGAGGAGAAGTGGCTCAGAAAATGGATGGATGGATGGATGTTCTTCCGAATGCTTATTGGTATGTTATGAAGCCACTCGAGGAAAAATTCAAGCCACAGTATTGAATGTGCTGCAGTCAGTCGCAGTGGGATACTTGTCTTGGTCCGTGTTTGATGGAGACAACTTTTGAAAAGTGTTACTGGCACAGAATAGAAGAATAAAGAAAAATTGTTCATCTGAAATACAAGGCTTGGCCTTGTTTCTACAAGTTTCCAATGGTGGCTGGCTCTCACAGTCAAATTGAATGAATTAGAGTGGAGACTGAGACGCAGGACGACTTTATCAGTGTGTGACCTCACAAATACGCTTCTGGAAAAATGGTCATAAAGTCCCATAAACACACTCCTAAACATTGTGGAAAACCTTCCCAGAAGAGTTTAAGCTGTTATAATTGCAGAGGTGTGACCGATGTCATTTTAAACACAATGGATTAAGAATGGGATGTCACTTATAAATTGTAAATCCATATTAGAGTCAAGGCAGGTGTGCGAAGTATTTGGGCAATATTGTGTATTCTTAAAAGATACATTGTCTGTTGTGCCATTTTTGGGAAAAGAGATGTGGGAACTGAATAGTTGTCCTTCCTCACGGACTAATTCACAACTTAACTCTATTCAATTGTATTTATAGAACTGCAGCTGAAACAAAGTGCTGTACATAAATACAAATCAAACATAAAACATAAGACAACTGAAGTTCACAATTAAAAAAAAATGGGGAAAAAAAACTAAGTTAAGAAAAAAAACTAAGTTAAAAACAAAAATGACACTAAAATAAGGCCTCAGGACTTATGTTGTGTTAAAAGCCAAGGAATAAAAACGGGTCTAAAAATGATCAGCTTGTTTTGGACAAGTGACAGAAAGAATCCTATCCCCTTTGAGCTTCAACTTTAATACCTCCGGGAGCAGCTGCTAAGCTGACCTGCGGCATCAGGCAGAAGTGTAGGAATGGAGCAGCTCAGCGAGATAAGGCGGGGCGGGACGATTTTGAGATTTGAATGACATGTGAGGGACATAATGACAATGATTAGTGACTAACAAAATGTCAGATCTCATAATGGAAAATATGTTGCTTTCTATGCATTCACACTCTCACAAGTTTCACTGCAACATTAGCGCCATGCTGTTTGAATGCCTCACTACCCTGCTGAAACGCTTACAAGGCAGCCATCCCCATTGGAAAAGTTAAAGACCAAGAGGTGAGGTTGTGTTGAAACACAGAGCATTTATCTCACATTATATCCGTGATGTACACATGACTGTATTTGGACTAGGTCATGCGAAAATCTATTTTAAGTACACGTGCTAATTATTGATAGGAGTGATAGAATTATTAAATATTATGAATCAGCTGTGATTAGCAAGGCTTCTTCACGCCACATTATTTGATTATGCCCTTTGTCTTTTCTGACATAGAGAATGGATCGACAACCTGGAGCTTCAACTCTCCACGTTTCTTTGAAAGACTCTTTCCAGACTGAGTCATCCTACGGGGGCGTGCAGTGAGTTCTCTTTGCGGATCTGCTCTGATCCATATTAATGTCCAGAGCCTTTTCATCACATGCTGGATTATGTCTTGACATTTGTAGAATGGTTAACCCTATACAGACAGCACTACATAATGTGGGATCATCTTGTTTCACCAAAATAAAAAAAAATAAAAAATAAAATATATATGTCCAAATACATTGCATTAATTGTATTTTTTCAATGAGGCTTTAAAAAAAATAATAATAAAAAGCATAGATTGTGTTGGTGAAATGTGTGAATACATTTCAACAGCTGAGCCCAAAAGCATGTGTTGTGATTAAACAGACTACCATGGGCCATGAGAGCGAAACGCCTCAAACGCCCCTTCACTGTGACAAGATATTCTTAGACAGGGCACATATTTAATGCATTAACACATCCACAACCTTAATTAATAGAGAGGGATGGTGGCCATGTGGCGTGGTTGTGAATGATAACAGTCTCTCATTCTTCAGTAGAAGATGAGAAAATGGTCAGAAGTGCTCTATAATTACAGTAGGTTAGCATGTGTAAAATCTTGCAAAAAAATATTACATTTCACTAATTCAGCATATCTCAAATACCTTGACATTTTTTTATGTTTTAACTGAAGTTGGAGAGCTACAGTACTTGTTAACATAATCTGCATTTTAAGACATCAGCAAAAGGCACCTTCAAGTGCAACACAGGGCAAAAATAAAGCGGTCCAACGGGGCAACTCAGAGCTGTCATACCAGAGAAATCCTATTTCTTGAATTCCTACAACATTCTCGTGGGTGCTATTTAATAAGAATAGAGCATTGAGAAGAAAATGCGGCATCTGATGTAGTGAGGTGACACAAGATCTGTGAGAAGGATAAATGTCACACAGAGATTAAAAGATTTGAAGAAGCAGAAGCAGCACCCATATTGAACCCTACTATTTTGTTTCATGCAATCCATTTAATTTGGTTTTGGGAATTGTAACAACAACTCAAGATTGATGTAGTCGTAACTATGGGTGGAATAGGCATAAGTATTAGACTTTATACCAATTTTATCGGCCTGATCGGTATCGGCCGATAATTAGCATTTTATGCTGATTGGCTGATCGGCTTTAATGTCATAATTCCTTATACCAGCTATCTTCGGGCGAGAGGCGGGGTACACCCTGAACTGGTCACCAGCAAATCGCAGATTATTGTTGTTGTTAGTATTATTAGTGTTATTATTATTATGACACAATACTATCCCTCCAATGGAAGTTGAGATGAACATCACTTGGTGGGTGGGTTGCTCAATAACCCTACCGTGCACCCAAAAGTGAGTGGAGACTTGTGCATATTTTTTTATATTGTAATCCCCTCTTGCTCCATTTTATATCCAACTTGGTCAGCCTAAGCAAAAATGCCCCCCCAAAAAAAGAATCAAGTTCCATAAAATCCTTTTGACTTGAACTGTACCATCCATGTTGAGACATTAATAAATGTTGTGTGTTTGGACTAAAATCCAGATTACAATGACTCCCGCCCCCCACAGAATCTATTTCCCAGCCTGTTAAATGCTGCGTTCGACCCAGATGCTCGCCTACACTCCCTCATCTGTCAAGAAATCCATGTGTCCCTGTCAGGGTTGCGTGTGTGTGTGGGGGGGGGGGCTTTTGCCCTTGATGCCAAAGTTTCCCCATTGTCAATTATTATTATTATTATTTTATTTATTTTTTTTACATTTGCGTGAGTGTGTGTAAGCCTGTCTCGGGCCTTTCATTAATAAAATCTAATGTAACTGTGTTAGAAAAAAAACAAAAAACATATTCAGTTATAATTTATTAACCTTTAACACATAAGCCTCAAAATGTCTGCCTGGAGTTTTTTTGCTTATTTTGACCATGAAAGGGTCAGAAAATGTCCTGTGAATAAGTGCTTTTGATCTTTTTCCCAGAAAACTAGGGTAAGGGTTAGGTTAGGTTATCCCTGACGTGTCGTCGACGACGATGTGTTTGAATAGAGAGAGGGTGCATTTGAGCGGGGAGGGGCTGTGTCGAGTCTCTCCGCGTGAAGCTGCTCATCCATGAGTGAGATTCACCTTATAAGCCATGTAAATTGAGTAACTCTTTTACATGTAAATGTAGACATTGTATGACAAAGTAATAGGTCATGTTAACGTTAGGAGGGATAATGTAGAGTGAGTCGGTGATTGTGAAACGTCAACGGACAAGGAGATGTCTGTGTAACTTCTGTGTCTTTTTACTTAATCGAAGTTAGGCAAAGCAATTGTCATCAATGCATTTTCCTTTTATGATAATGGTTTGGTAAATTCAGTCGAGAATGTGCATGTGAGTGCGAATGGTTGTTTGTTTGTACGTGCCCTGCAATTGGCTGGCAACCAGCTCAGGGTGTACCTGAGCCTCCTGCCCGATGATAGCTGGGATAGGCTCCAGCACGCCCGCGACCCTAGTGAGGAGAAGCGGCTCAGAAAATGGATGGATGGAAACAATATGACACTTTTTAAATACTCCTTAATGCAGTGTTTCCAAACCTTTATTGAGCCCAGGCACCCATTTTACATTTTTTCACAGCACACCAAGAAACAAAAATACTGAAATAATAATAATCTTAATTTTCTTAACAAATTGACTGACCCTCAACAATAAAAATTATTGTTCATGGATCATATTAACATTTATTCATTCGTCTTCCGTTCCGCTTATCCTCAATAGGGTCACGGGCATACTGGACCCTATCCCAGCTATCTTCGGGCGAGAGGCGGGTTACACCCTGAACTGGTCGCTGGCCAATCGCAGGGCACATTTAAACAAACAAGCATTCGCACTCACATTCACACCTACGGGCAATTTAGAGTTTTTAATGAACTGGTGATTTGAATCCCGGTCCTCAGAACTGTGAGGCAGATGTGCTAACCAGTCGTCAACAGCGGCGTCTATATTAACATTCATTGAATTAATTTTATTTTTCTACTCAATATCTAATAATAACCATAATAGTGGTAAAAATACTAATGTTTTATGTGAAATTGGCAATATTTTGTGTATTGTGTCATGTTTTAGATCACTTGTGTACATGTACCTAATATTGCGATCTATTGTGGGAGGTAAGAAAACCATTATTTCTGCACTTACAACTGTTTTGCAGGCAGTCAATTAATCTTTGGCTATGTGTTACAGAGAGTATATTTTGAATTACCAATCTTAACATTTCATCCCGTTAATTTGCTACCATGTGCATTATAGATTTTATTTCATTTCATGCTGTACAAGGAGCGACTCTGTGAGCCACCATCACACACCACGAGGTGTTTGTTAACATTACCTTGCCTCTGCCTGCACCGCCTTATCTGTCTGCCAACTGTGCCTGCTGCCACTGTTTTCACTATTCCTGAAACCATTTCCAACTGATGCCTACAATGGAAATAGTTTCCTTTTGGAGCTGCCTTTTTGATGAACAGCAGTGGACTTGGCTCTGCTCACAGACAAACTCATAATTTCCTGTGACTCATTCATTTAAAAAAGAGGAACTTGGCAAACCTGGAGGGGTTCCTCAGTGCGCTAACTAAAAAGAAAAATTATTTACAGACATAGAAAATATTTGCTTTTTTACCACAGAAACATGAAACGTTTCTCAGACTATTCACCACAGAACAAAAATGTGTACTCCGGCTCAAAACAGTTTTCATCTTATGCCTGCCGCATACCAAACGATGCACCCAAACCCGACTGAGCTCTTGCGCAGTGTGCGGGGTTCGGCAACTAGTTTTCATGAGTGGCAATCACTTGGCCACTGGTTGCACGATGTAGCAACGTCGCAGATTACAGCCAATCAAAATGCGTATAAGCGTTAACAAACGCCCCGAATTTTTTTTTTAAACCAGCAAGACCCAGCCAGCCACCGGCAAGCCATTCAAATACAGTATATACAGTATACATAAATTGTGTTCAACAACAATACTTAACTATATTTATAATTTAATATGTACCTATGGATGAAAAAGCGAAGTTTGTAGTCATTGTCACCAAAATGGACATGAGCGAATAGGGGCGAGCTGAGCCTCTCACAACATCTGCTCGATTGCTTTTATTTTGTCCCACGTCTTCTCCTTGTAGCAACGCACTTTTCCCTTGATTGTCACGCTGTCTTTTTTTGGTTTCATAGAAGTGATACCATAAAATATACTCTGCTATGAGGAGCCTCAAAAGCCTATACAGGCTGGCAGTTTAACGTCGCAGGTCGTCCATAGATCAAATCGTTGTATGTGTGGGTGTGAGTCGCCACCTGCCATTTTTTTTGTGATGGTTTAGTCCAAGACAGGTTCCTAATAGGGTTGGCCATTGAGAATCGAGAACCGATTGGAACCGGGACTAACGTTCCAGGTCTCCCGGAATCGTTCAAATTAAAACATTTCGGTTCCCAGTTTCAATGCCTACAGTACGCCGGCCCCGAAGAAGTGTCGAAAACCAACGAAGAAGTGGCGAGAACCAACAAAGAAGAACGCACACGGAGATATGTTTGTGTCCAACGAGGCAAACAAACGTGTGTCTTACCTTTGTTAAAATTAAATGACAAGTCGACTCAGTGCAACACTTGGAATAAAATTATATTGTGCAAAGGAGGCTTTCAGACATCTACACATCGTGAAAGCCTCCTTTGCACAATATAATCTTATTTAAAGTGTTGCACTGAGGCGACTTGTCATTTAATTTTAACAAAGGTAAGACAAAAAAAAAAGGTAAGACGCCGCCGCCGTTGGGCACAAGCATATTTCGTGCGCGTTCTTCTTTGTTGGTTTTCGCCGCTTCTTCATTGTCCCAATTCTTTGTGATGTAAAGTTGCTACAGTGAAGTTTTAGCTCAATGTTAAGCTTTTTTTTCTGTCATCAGCTCTTACGTTGGTTTGAAGACCAAAATAAATGCAAAAACCATCAGTGCAAAAGTACAAGCAACCGTTTACCTTGTTAGCGGTCTCAATGTTGGCATAGATGTATTTTATTGTTTCACTCACCCAGTTAACTGAGAGTTGACTTCACTGAAGCTCCGCACGATGTAGGCTGAGGCTCGGAGCGCGTCAGACACTACACATCGTGAAAGCCTCCTTTGCACAATGTAATTTTATTCGAAGTGCTGCACTGAGGTGACTTGTCATTAATTTTAACAAAGTTAAGACACATTTTTGTCCATCGTAACCACCGTTGGGCACGTCATGGTGCGTGCTCTTCTTCGTTGGTTTACGCCGCTTCTTTGTTGTTTTTCGCCACTTCTTTTCTCGGCTTGAGGACTAGGTATCGACAATGGGAACCAAATGTTTTAATTTGAACGGTTCCGGGACAACCGGATCATTACTCCCGGTTCCAATCGGTTCTCGATTCTCCATGCCCAACCCTAATCCCAAAAACATGCATGGTAGGTTGATTGAAGACTTTAAATTGCCCGTAGGTGTGAATGTGAGTGCGAATGGTTGTTTGTTTATATGTGCCCCTGCGATTGGCTGGCGACCAGTTCATGGTGTAACCCACCTCTCGCCCGAAGATAGTTGGGATAGGGTCCAGCACGCCTGTGACCCTAGTGAGGATAAGCGGTAAAGAAAATGGATGAATGGATGAACTTGAATTGGTAAAGTTTTGTGAGGCATTTATGGCAAATAACGTATTTTCACAACCATAAGGCGCACTTAAAAGTCTTAAATTTCCTCCAAAATGGATGGGGCGCCTTATAATGGGGCGTGCCTTATGTGTGCACCGAGTTCCAAGATTTACAAATGTTCCGCTTGACTTTAAAAAAAAATTTTTTTTTTAACTTTTTTTTGACCGCTTGAATGACTGGGAGCATTTCCTGCTGACACGCTGCTTATACAAAGGGAAAGCAGACGTGGCTGAGGACAGCATGCAGACGTAAAGGGGGAAGGCCCACACCCCCAGTAGGTATATAGCGCCGGGGTGTGCATTGTCGGTTTGGCTAAGGATTATTAAATACAGAAATAGACCCCGTAACTGAGACTGCGCCTTTTAATATGGTGCGCCTTATGGTCGTGAATATTGTTATTATTGTTGACAAGGCGATTTCCTTCGGTGTTCTTCATTGAGTAGCTGAAATATTCCCACACTGATGACCTAAATGAGTTTGAGGGTGCAAAATGTCAGGGTTATTAGTCAGGCATTTTTCTTCCTCTCCTTTGACATGCTATCGCATACTTGAATAGAGCTATCATTAGGGGTAGCTACAGTTTGGCTCAGATGGGCATCACTGGAAAAAGTAGTCACATAACACACAGTTGGAGGAGACTTGCTGTAGAAATTTATCGTCCATCGAGGCTTAGTTTTTTTTTTTTAAATTAAATTAAAATAATAGAAATAGGCGGCACGGTGGACGACTGGTTAGAGCGTCTGCCTTACAGTTCTGAGGACCAGGGTTCCATTCCCGGCCCCCCCTGTGTGGAGTTTGCATGTTCTCCCCGTGCCTGCGTGGGTTTTCTCTGGGCACTCCGGTCTCCTCCCACATCCCAAGAACATGCATGGTAGGTTAATTGAAGTAAATTGTCCCTAGGTGTGAATGTGAGTGTGAATGGTTGTTTGTATATGTGTGCCCTGCGATTGGCTGGCAACCAGTTCAGGGTGTACCCTGCCTCCTGTCCGATGATAGCTGGGATAGGCTCCAGCACTCCCGCGACCCTTGTGAGGATAATCGGCTCAGAAAATGGGTGGATGGATAGATAATAGTAATAACAATGATAATATTAAATAGAATACATTTTGGTATCACTGAGCTCATATGGCTGAATCTGCAATGGAGGTACAGTCTGGGAAGGGACGTGGCACACATCTACAATTTCAATGACAAGACAGATTTGTGTCATAGAGTATAGCAATTTTTAGCTTTGATACCGTATCAATATAGCCCAATATGAAATGGCAGTTTTGTTTGGCCGTTACATCTGGGACATCACAATGTCGTTTATCTGCGATTCAAATTTCAGCAAAACTAGTTGCTGACGGTCGGTCGGCCGCTCATTAAAACTAGATGCAGAACCCCGTACACTGTGCGACACTTCAGTCACATTTGGCCACATCGCTTGGTATGCGGCGGGCCATACACACATGGTTTCATCCATCAGAAACTCAAGCCATTATGAAACATATTACCATACTGAAAACTGGCACAGTAGCGTCAGCTGGCTTGCGCCATATGGCCAGTTGTGAAGAGCTGCTCTGACCCAGAACACCCCCGGTAAGATTCCCATTACAACTACCCCAACTACAATAACATGATGGTCCTGTAGTGATCATTACTGCCTGCCAAACAGATGACTCCAGTTGATCACATGATACTTGGAGGCTTGGTGCGAATGGGAACTATCAGCTCAAATAAAGACACAAGTACCGGTAATTCCTACACCTTTTACCCAATGTGGATCTAGATACCTTCAAATTAAAGATGAAAGTCTGCCATTAAAGCTTGTTCGTTACATTTCAAATCAGTTGTGGTAGTGTTCACAAAGCCAAAACGATGAGAATAGTGTCCATGTCCCATGAATAAAGAGACAAAATTAAACAGTAAACTTTATGCATGAGCTGAGTTCTTTAACGTATAATTTTCACCAGCTAGATAATATAATCGTATCACAAGAATTATGACACGTCCGGCCGGCTATGTCATATAAGACTTACTGTATTTAATAACTTGAGTTTTATTATGAGATTTATTAAGAGATTTAGACCAGTGTTTTCACAAAAAGTATTGAAGTTGTTTAATTGAAAACAAAGCTGATATATTTGCAGGAAGGCACCTTATTCTGTTGCATGAATGGCGAGAGGTGGATACACAGCTTGATTGTGCCTTTTACTATATAATGGAAGAGCATTGCATTGTTTTGCTTGTCATTACATGCCGCTGACATAGATAGAACAGCAATATATATGTATTTCTGATTAATAAAAAAGTAATTGAAATAATCCATCCATCCATCCATTTTCTGAGCCGCTTCTCCTCACTAGGGTCGCGGGCATGCTGGAGCCTATCCCAGCTGTCATCGGGCAGGAGGCGGGGTACACCCTGAACTGGTTGCCAGCCAATCGCAGGGCACATACAAACAGACAACCATTCGCACTCACAGTCACACCTATGGGCAATTTAGAGTCTCCAATTTATGCATGTTTTTGGGATGTGGGAGGAAACCGGAGTGCCCGGAGAAAACCCACGCAGGCACGGGGAGAACATGCAAACGCCACACAGTCAGGGCCGGGGATTGAACCCGGGTCCTCAGAACTGTGAGGCTGACGCTCTAACCAGTCGTCCACCGTGCCGCCGTAATTGAAATAATAATACAAAAATAATAACAATGCTGTGAATATATTCATTTATTCATTCATTCATCTTCCGTATCACTTATCCTCACTAGGGTCATCCTCATGTTGGAGCCTATCCCAGCTAACTGCAGGCGAGAGGCAGGGTACACCCTGAACTGGTCGCCAGCCAATCACAGGGCACTGATAAACAAACAACCATTCACACTCACATTCACACATAACGGCAATTTTGAGTCTTCAATCAATCAACTATGCATTTTTTCGGGGATGTGGGAGGAAACCGGAGTACCCGGAGAACACCCACGCAGGCACGGGGGGAGAACAAACTCAACACAGGCGAGGAACTGTGAGGCAGCCGTGCTAACCATTCGTCTAACGTGCACCCTGTGAATATATATTTTCAATATATTTTTTAAAAAGTAAATTGAAAAAACAAATTATAATAATAATTGCTTTTCCTAAGAGTCAACGTGTACTGAACCAAAAACCATGACCACAAAACCGAGATACGAACTGAACTGTGGATTTTGTGAACCGTTCCACCCCTAGTTTGTATCATTTTAATTGATGACACCCAATTGGTAATTTTTCAGGACATTAAATTAGCCAATGGACATAATTTTGCCGTAGTAGCTGTTGTTCATGTGAAATAGCTGTTGTTCATATAAAGAGTGCAACAACGATGTATATGAATGCAGCACTATGGGGGCACAAGCCAGTGCAAACTGTAGGTCGGTCCCAAGCCCGGATAAATGCAGAGGGTTGCGTCAGGAAGGGCATCCAGCTTAAAACTTTGCCAAACAAATATGAGCGTTCAGCCAAAGAATTACATACCGGATCGGTCGTGGCCCGGGTTAACAACGTCCACCACCGGCGCAGTCAACCTGCAGGGTGCCGTTGGAAATTCAGCTACTGTGGGTCGAAGTCAAAGAAGAAGAAGAGGTGGAAAGCGGGTTCTTCGGCAGAAAGAGAAGAGGAAAGCACAGAGCCAAGAACTGAATGTGGGGACTTTGAATGTTGGGACTATGACAGGAAAATCTCGGGAGTTGGTTGACATAATGATTAGGAGAAAGGTTGATATATTGTGTGTCCATGAGACCAGGTGGAACGGCAGTAAGGCTAGAAGTTTAGGGGCGGGATTTAAATTATTTTACCATGGTGTAGATGGGAAGAGAAAAGGAGTCAGGGTTATTTTAAAAGAAGAGTTGGCTAAGAA
Organism: Phycodurus eques; assembly: GCF_024500275.1. NCBI lineage: Eukaryota > Metazoa > Chordata > Actinopteri > Syngnathiformes > Syngnathidae > Phycodurus > Phycodurus eques. Next base: position 11,855,294 of record NC_084532.1, on the reverse strand, counting down.
TGTCTTGGAGGTGAAAAGAGTATCAGATCGAGTGATGAGGCTGAAACTTGAAATTGAGGGTGTTATGTGTAATGTGATTAGCAGCTATGCCCCACAGGTAGGATGTGACCTATAGGTGAAAGAGAAATTCTGGAAGGAGCTAGACGAAGTAGTTCTGAGCATCCCAGACAGAGAGAGAGTCGTAATTGGTGCAGGTTGTAATGGACATGGTGGTGAAGGTAATAGGGGTGATGAAGAAGTGATGGGTAAGTACGGCATCCAGGAAAGGAACTTGGAGGGACAGATGGTGGTAGACTTTGCAACAAGGATGCAAATGGCTGCAGTGAACACTTTTTTCCAGAAGAGGCACGAACATAGCGTGACCTACAAGAGCGGAGGTAGAAGCACGCAGGTGGATTACATCTTGTGCAGACCATGTAATCTGAAGGAGGTTACCAACTGTAAGGTAGAGGTAGGGGAGAGTGTGGCTAGACAGCATAGGATGGTGGTGTGTAAGATGACTCTGGTGGTAGGGAGGAAGATTAGGAAGACAAAGGCAGAGAAGAGAACCATGTGGTGGAAGCTGAGACAGGACGAGTGTTGTGCAGCTTTTCGGGAAGAGGTGAGACAGGCTCTCGGTGGACGGGAGGAGCTTCCAGAAGGCTGGACCACGGCAGCCAAGGTGATCAGAGAGGCAGGCAGGAGAGTACTTTGTGTATCTTCTGGCAGGAAAGGAGAGAAGGAGACTTGGTGGTGGAACCTCACAGTACAGGAAATCATACAAGGAAAAAGGTTAGCTAAGAAGAAGTGGGACACTGAAAGGACCGAGGAGAGGCGAAAGGAATACATTGAGTAGCGACACAGGGCAAAGGTAGAGGTGGCAAAGGCCAAACAAGAGGCATATGATGACATGTATGGCAGGTTGGACACTAAAGAAGGAGATAAGGATCTATACAGGCTGGCCAGACAGAGGGATAGAGATGTGCAGCAGGTTAGGGTGATTAAGGATAGAGATGGAAATATGTTGACTGGTGCCAGCAGTGTGCTAGCTAGATGGAAAGAATACTTCGAGGAGTTGATGAATGAGGAAAATGAGAGAGAAGGGAGAGTAGAAGGGGCAAGTGTGGTGGACCAGGAAGTGGCAATGATTAGTAAGGGGGAAGTTAGAAAGACATTAAAGAGGATGAAAAATGGAAAGGCAGTTGGTCCTGATGACATTCCTGTGGAGGTATGGAAGCATCTAGGAGAGGTGGCTGTGGAGTTTTTGACCAGCTTGTTCAATAGAATTCTAGTGCGCGAGAAGATGCCTGAGGAATGGAGGAAAAGTGTACAGGTGCCCATTTTTAAGAACAAAGGTGATGTGCAGAGCTGTGGGATCTACAGAGGAATAAAGTTGATGAGCCACACAATGAAGTTATGGGAAAGAGTAGTGGAGGCTAGACTCAGGACAGAAGTGAGTATTTCCGAGCAACAGTATGGTTTCATGCCTAGAAAGAGTACCACAGATGCATTATTTGAATTGAGAATGTTGATGGAAAAGTACAGAGAAGGTCATCAGAGGGACAGCCAAGGTTCGATGTTTTGGAGACAAAGTTAGAGAGAGCAGACTTCGATGGTTTGGACACGTCCAGAGGAGAAATTGTGAGTATTATTGGTAGAAAGATGATGAGGATGGAGCTGCCAGGCAAGAGAGCTAGAGGAAGACCAAAGAGAAGGTTGATGTATGTCATGAGAGAAGACATGATCGCAGTTGGTGTTCGAGAGGAGGATGCATGAGATAGGCTTACATGGAAAAGGATGACGCGCTGTGGCGACCCCTAACGGGACAAGCCGAAAGGAAAAGAAGAACAACGATGTATATGACAGCAATATAAGGTCTAATACCAACTTGAACAAAGATGTGTTTGTAAAGTCAAGCAAGTAGGGGTGTAATGATTTTATTCGTACCATGATACGTGGTTGGAGATTCGATTCAAGGACGATATTGGTTCATCTAGAATGATACGATCCGACTCAGTGTTTGGAAATCGATTCAGTAACGTTTTAGCCAAAAATTACAATGAAATAAATACCTAGATACTGGCCACTGCAGATGAAATTTCCAAAATTCCTATTGTTTCTTGTAAAGATATCAGGTAAAATTAATTATGGAAAAAGCAAACAAGCTATAACCAACCATTAAGACAAATAATAATAATGGCAAATTATCACACTTTATTTGAGTAAAGTGGAATTTACATCTCTTGTGGTTGGATTAACAGTAGGTTTAGCTGCTACTTTTGATGTTGTTTTTCAACATAGTAATCATAAAAATCTTACTGTAATTGAACACATAACATGGAATGCTCAAATGTTCTAATTTTATTTCTTACTACCCACTCACTTGCTCTCTGAGTCAGCTCTTGTCTCACCCAACCAACTTGCCGAAGACTGACCCAGCCAGGACGCCCACCTCACCACGAGGTGACGAGGACACATCGGACCATCCCTGACTGCAGAGCATCCTGCAAGCGCCCAATGCACAATGCGCCCGTTCCAAACGTCTTGTAAGCCAAGACACCCGGGCTCCGGCCGTCCTGCCTGGGCAATTTTTGAGCTCCTTTTTTCCTTTTTCTTCTTACTACCCACTCACTTGTCAGGATGTGTGACGTAGTGGTTAAGTAGCTCTGAGAAGCTTGTGATGAAGTTACCATCTGTCATGAGTGAAACACCCTACAACAGTGGTTCTCAAAGTGTGGTACGTGGGCTCACTCTCGTGGCATGTAAGAATCACTGTATTAAAAGTTCAAACTGTGCATCATGTTAGTGTCTTGAACTTTTTCATAATTTTTTTTAAAGTACAGTTTATTTAACTTTCAAGCACAATACACTTCCATTTTAAACTGTTTTAGAGACATTTCTTGAGGTACAATGTTTTTTTTTAACATTTATGTGCAATACATTTTAATTGAATCATTATTTAAATTTTTTCCACCCCTATATTTAAGTCCAGTGTTAATGTTGAAACTGTGCATAATTTTACAGTAGCTTACAATAATAAATGATGCACTGTAGATATTAAATACCTTTTAGCAATAAAGCCTCTCTCATTTTTGATGAACACGTTTGCCTCATACGCTACTGTCTTTTTGGAACCTCCCTCTCTGGGAGGGAAGGAGCCCGAGCTGGTGTGCGAGGTCGAGAAGTTCCGACTAGATATAGCCGGGCTCACCTCCACACACAGCTTGGGCTCTGGTACCAGTCCTCTCGAGAGGGGTTGGACTCTCATCCACTCTGGAGTTGCGCACCGTGAGAGGCGCCGACCAGGTGTGGGTATACTTATTGCCCCCCAGTCTGAGGGCAATAAGTGAGGGCATGGAGAACGATTTCCGAACGGCTTCGAGGAAATTCTGGTCCACCATCCGGCGTCTCAGGAGGGGGAAGCAGTGCACCATCAACACTGTGTCTAGTGGGGATGGGGCACTGAAGACCTCGACTCCACCAAATCCAACATTTCCGCGGCTGTTGCAAGAGTGTTGCCGATCAAGACGCAAAAGCAGTAAGCGGTGACAGTTGACCAGCACCGACATTCCCCGCCTCAGAAACGGTGATGCTGCAAGCCTGCTGCCGAAAGCCCGCAAACACAACAAAATAACAAAGCTTGCAGTCTTTGTTGCCAAAATATATGCGAGCGGTACGTACCGCGCAGGATATATTAAAGTGAATGGGAGCAAGCTGAGCCTTGTATTTTATCGCTACTCTTCTCTTTATTCTTGTTCATCTCTTTCTGTACAAACCCGCTTCTTCCTTAACAATCAGTACAATATACTGTTTGTGTAGCCTGAAATGCCTATACAGGCTCACCATTCAGTATATCAAATTGCTCAATGTACGAGTGTGAGTCGCCACTGTAATTTTTTCACAATGGTCCAGTCCAATTGTCAGTGAGGTGTGCAGCGGGCCTAAGTTAATTTTGCATTTGTGTGTTTGATGGTTCAATAAACAGCTGAAAGTGCACTGGCAACAGTCAGTCTCCTTTTTCACGTCACTTAAGCAGGGACATAAATCAAAATTTGGCTCACATCATTCTCATTCAGCTTGTACCTAGAAAAAAATAGTAAGTTGGGGCACTCTTTAGTCAAGGTACCACCATAGTCACGAAATCTCCCAACAAAAACTATTAAAAGGAGTATATGGGAAAAGGTACATTTAAAATGGTACCAATGACATAATCCTAAACACTTTCAAATTAGAACTGATTTAAATTCATTGCCCTTCTGCGAGTCAGACTGAACTAAGGGAGGTAAAAGTGAGCTTCTCCTCTAAAGCCTCTTGCCTCCCAGTGTAATGGACAGCCCCACAACCAAGCACAATTGTTCAAAAGACACTTATGGCTTATTCATACCAACCACACCTCCACTTCATACCCACTCACTTTTAAAGTGCAGAGCAAGCAGATGGATGTTGGCAAATAATGGCTTAGAAAAGATGAAAAAACATGGCATGAGAGGACTGCAAATTCTGAGCTCATGTTCATGGTAGGCAATGAGTTTTAAACTGGTATAAACTAAGGATGGTCAATATGGCCTCAAAATGATAACAATGTTTTTAGGATCTATTGCATTTCTGAGGATATAAAATGACATTCAACAGTAATTGCAGTTTTACAGACTGCCAGATTAGTGCAAACAACAATGCTCTTGTCACCAGTACCTGATACCTGTGTAGCGGACACGCCATGGAAAGATGACACCCAGCAAACCTGTCTCCGGCGAGACTGGCTCTTCCCGCCAAGATAGACTACCGGGGTGGCGAGACTCAACTTCACATACAGAGGCTAAGTGAATCACCGCCCAGGATCATCAGAAGCAAGACACAGACATTTGACTTTGGCATGCCAACACTAAGTGAATTACCAGCACTCGGAGCATCAAAGCGGAGACCAAAAATATCCAGGTCGCACAAGAACGCAAAATTAATTAACTACCACCCTGCTGGGTACCGCATCACTTGGCCAGTCAAGCTAGGAGTTTGGACAGAGCAACAGCGACACCCACAGGCGAAAGAACACCACTACAGACACAGGTTCATGAAACACAGTCTGTACCGGACTTGGCTTGGGAGTTAATATGTTTAGAACTTTACATGAACGCCACTAGTGACTGTATTTCTGCAAACTTGAATGTCTGATGTCGAATCTGTTGTCAACTGAACCAGATGAAATGTTTCATTCGACGCCACACAAATGCCACATTGAAAATAGTAGTGTTCTCAACAATCACATAACATTTGAAACATTCGTTACAGGTATTAAAGAGGATGGGCGTGGGACATTGAGAAGCGGGAAAATGGTCTCGTTATCTTAAATCCAATAAATAATATTTTACTCCACTAGTTTTAAACCACAAAATAATCCCAAAATGGAAAATTCACACTCAGAAGCAGTCCAGCTCCTCTTTTGGTCCTGAAGGTGGTGGGAAAGGAAGGGGGCGGGGGGGGGGGGTAAATCACCCCCTTTCAGCTCGCTTCGGCCATAAAAAGGCCAGAGCTATGCTCTCTGAGTCAGCTCTTGTCTCACCCAACCAACTTGCCGAAGACTGACCCAGCCAGGACGCCCACCTCACCACGAGGTGACGAGGACACATCGGACCATCCCTGACTGCAGAGCATCCTGCAAGCGCCCAATGCACAATGCGCCCGTTCCAAACGTCTTGCAAGCCAAGACACCCGGGCTCCGGCCGTCCTGCCTGGGCAATTTTTGAGCTCCTTTTTTCCTTTTTCTTCTTCTTTTCCACCAAATCCACCTGTTCCCAGTGCGGACCGGGCTGGCCGAACACTCGGAAGCTTGACCTGCCTGCCTTAAACGTGTTCAAGACACGTCAGTCCAACATCGCGGTCTACTAAAAGTACAGATTTGGGTTTAAATTAATGAGAACAGGAATCCCCAGCTAGATGCATTCACTACACGCTCATTTTACCAATCTCACATCACAAGTCCGTTTCCTTTGCCAATGTTCGTCTGTACTTTGTTTGTTTTGTGTTTTTCTGTTTTGTTTCCCTGTAGATTCCCCATGTTAGATCATTAAATTTTCCATAAAATTCACTACCTGCATTGTTGTGTGTGTTTGGTTTCGAGGACAGAAACCTCTGGCCGTCTAGAACTCTTATCAAAATTTCATAAAGTGTAGCAACCTTCAGATTACGAGACTGATAAAAAGGTTTTTCATCGCTTTTCCTAAATTTTATCCACATAAAAAGTGACGTAGTGCCCCTCTTAATAGATACAATAGCTTGATTTATAACGCTGTAATTTAAAATTACGCTGAACCGGAAGTAACGCAGGCGTTGCTTCCAGCCCATTCTTTTCTCCTAAATTAATTAGATTTTTATGTACCGTATTTTCACGACCATAGGGCGCACCGTATTAAAAGGTACAGTCTCAGTTACGGGGTCTATTTATGTATTTAACACATACATAAGGCGCACCGTATTATTGGGCGCAGGAATGGTAAAACATACGCTAGCTTAAAACATACAGTAGCATGCATGTACGCTAAAACAATGTTTTTAAAAAGGCCAAACTGAGTTTGGTTGTACTTTATTGAAGTATTTAAAAATGTACTCACGTTATTTTTTTATCAATCCTCATCCACAAATCCATCAGAGTCCTCATCTTCTGTATCCGAAATGAACAGCTGGGCAAGTTCTCAATCAAATACGGCAGGTTTGAGTCAGTCTCATTGCCGTGCGAAAGCGCGAACAACAGTGCAAGCAGACACGTTAGCCAAAGCATCCACAATCCATTTACAAATAGTGGCGCAACTCGCCCGGCGCTGCCTCCTAGTATTAGTAAAGCTGTGTTCGCCATCTATCATCCATGGTTCCCGCTCCGCTCGCAACTTCCCTTTGAATGCCCTGTTTACACCGATGTCCAGCGGTTCATCAAGCCTCGCGGAATGATGGCAACCCCCGAGTTATTGCACTCAAGTCGAATGGTGACTGAAGAGACGCTTCTCCCGGCTGTTCTTTGCTCATTAATCCATTGCTTGAGTTGGTCATCCAACTCCGGCCACCTCGCCTTGTTTCCGCATTTTGTTTTTCTTTTTCTTCCCGCGGAAACTCAGCTTTTTCTTCTTGACTTGGCGAAGCTCGTTTTCCTGCTTCCTCCACTTGCGAACCATGGATTCGTTGATCTTGAATTCTCTCGCGGCTGCTCGATTCCCATGTTCCTCCGCATAACTGATAGCTTGCAGTTTAAACTGTGCTTCATAAGCGTGTTTCTTCGTAGATGACATTTTCGGGGGTCCTTAGCCAAACCAATGTTGTTTTGCACAATGCATACCCTGGAAATGCTCCCAGTCAGTCAAGTGGTTAAAACAAAAAATACCCCGGCGCTATATACCTACTGGGGGCGTGGCTTTAGCATCCAACTTCATGCACCCTTCCCCTGTCCTCAGCCACGTCCGCTTTTCCTCTGTGTAAGCAGCGTGTCAGCAGGAAATGCAAAAAAAACATTTTTTTAATTTAAATTTTTTTTTTTTTTTTTAAATTCAAGCGGAGCGCTCATCACACAACAACATTTATAGATGTTGGAACTTGGTACACACACAAGGCGCGCCGCATTATAAGGCGCCCCGTCCATTTTGGAGAAAATTTAAGATTTTTAAGTGCGCCTTATGGTCGTGAAAATACAGTAACCCATATACGTTACACCTGTATGTGGTCCTCATATACGACTATCCCCTGCTTGTTCTCCATGACATGATCTAGCGTATAGGCTTCTATAAATTGTGAATTAATGTACACATTCACATATGGCATTAACAGGCATTGGTGCGCCCGTCTTTATGCAGCAGATACAAAAAGCATGCATGAGTGTGCAATGTAGTTGTGTCATGTAATAATGCATTTGGCATTACTGTGAGTACATAGATCATTTTACACTTAAGACTATGTGAGTCCCGGGATGCACATGTCATGGAAACAATGAGTCCCAGCCGTGGAACAATGTGTACCTGCAATTTATCATCACAGAATAGACATATAGTAATCCTCCGCTACATCGTGGTTCTTGCTTCACGGTCCCGCTATATTGGAGATTTTTATTACAGTTGTTACTCTTTAATCTTTTATTATGTTTGTACAATATTTTTGTTATCCATTGCTCTTGCTCTCTCTCAGTATATTATGTGTTTAGGCTTGCCACAATAGCAATTTTTATTATTCCAAAACGGCTGGAATAAGTATTTAACACGTAAAAATGTTTCTCGCTAAATATACTTCCAAAGGTACTATTGAGCTGAAAATTTCACAGGATGTTGGGAACAACCCAAGTAATCCATACATTCAAAGAAAGTAGAACAAATAAGCTCACAAATTAAGTTGTGTGTAAAAATGTGAAATGACACAGATAAAAAGTATAAGAAAGGGAGGTGCAAAAAGGCCAGGCAACACCTAAACTCTATCAATAATCAAACAGCAATCCAGCTCCTTTTCAGTGCAAATGAATATTAGCTGATTCAGTCCTAATTGATAGCCTAGAAAAACGTCTCATTGCCAAGATGTGAGTTAAAATACATCTCATTATGGGTAAGAGCAGATAGCTGTCTCAAGACCATCGCAAACTAATTGTTGCAAAAATAACGATGGTATTGCTTACCGACGCATATCTAAGCTTCTGAACGTTCCAGTGAGCACAGTTGGGGCCATAATACTTAAGTGGAAAGCCAATCATACCACCATAAATTTGCTTCGATCAGGTGCTACTCGCAATATTTCTGACAGAGGAGTGCAAAGAATAATCAGAAGAGTTGTCCAAGAGCCAAGGACCACCTGTGGAGCGCTTCCAAAAGACCTGGAATTAGCAGGTACCGTTGTGACAAGGAAAACAGTGAGTAATGTACGTCGCCATGGCCTGTATGCACACTCACCATGCAAAAAAAAAAAAGCATGTCAAAGCTTGTTTAAAGTTTGCTGAACAACATTTGGACAAGCCAGTTAAATACTGGGAGAATATAGTCTGGTCGGATGAGAGCAAAATTGAACTGTTAGGATGCTATAATGCACACCACGTTTGGAGGAGAAATGGCACTGCACATCACCCTCAAAACACCATACCGACAGTCAGGTTCGGAGGTGGGAAAATGATGGTGTGGGGCTGCTTTTCAGCAAATGGTACTGGTAAACTTCGCATGATTGAAGGAAGGATGAATGGGCAAATGTACCAAGGCTTTCTTGACAAAATCTGTTTCCATCTACGAGGATGATGAAAATGAAACAAGGGTGGCCATTTCAGCAGGATAATGATCCAAAACATACTTCCAAGGAAAATCTCATTTGGTTTAAAAGAAAAAAAAATAAAGCTGCTAGAATGGCCCAGCCAATCACCTGACTTGAATCCAATCAAAAATCTATGGAAAGAAGTGAAACTCAATGTCCATGAAAGAACCCCATGGAACAATTTAAAGACTGCTTGTGTGGAGGAAAGGGCCAAAATCACACCAGAGCAATGCATCCGACTAGTTTCTCCATGCAGGAGACGTCTTGAAGCTGTCATTGCCAACAAATATTAAATAAATACCAGTTGGCGTGTTAAATACTTTTTCCCTGTGTCATTTCACATTATTACACACAACTTAATATCTGATCTTATTTGTTCTACTTTGTTTGTATGTATGGATTATTTGGGTTGTTCCCAACATCTGGTGAAATTTTCATTTCAATAGCACCTTGGAAATATACTGAATGAGAAAAAAGGTGACATGTTAAACACTTATTTCAGTTGCTGTATTTCCCCCAAAACTTTCAAAATAAACGATAGTATCCATGTTTTTTTGTCATTGATAAAGCAAAATAGAAGAATTTTACACATCTTAAAAATTCTGCCCTGGTATACAGACATATGAGCACAAATGGGTAATGTTCTCTCATTTACTAAATAAAAGTAGGGCCGCATTTCACAGTAAGAGCAAGTACATAAAATGATATAAGTGTTCAAATAAAGTGCTGAACTTAAGAAAAATAAAGTTTGAGTTTCCTCTTTTCTGTTTGGATTCTTGAGACAACAATGAAGTCTCAAACAATTTTACATCTTTTAATTTAACAAATTTTAACTGAATCATATAAGAGGTTAAGTTTATTGTGAACCTTTGCTTTGGTTCATAATACCGTTTCACCTATTATTCACACTTTGAATAGGAGCTCCCAGTGGGAACTTCCCACTGAGAAGTACAAACAAAATGACTCTGCCTGTTTCATTTTAAGCACCATTTGTTCAAAATGTTCTCTTCCTTTGTCGGTCATTTTCTTCATCTTTAACTCAACTTACACGCTCTCTCCCTCTCCCTCCTCGTCTTTGTCTGGTCTGTGCATAGTCAGTGATTTCAGTAATTACCGCCTGTGATGCAGATTTGATTGGCTGAAAGGGTGCCAGAACTCGCATGTGATTGGTCGGTACAATTCATCACTACCGTAAAGCCTGGAATATGTTGTGCCGCTTAAAATAGAAGCACCCTCCCTATCTGTCTTGAATAATAAGCTTTCTTTTTTAGCTATGGTGTGGGTCCCTTTGAGACTGCTTCTGGGTCCGGATGCGGACCACGAGTTAGTGACCTCTGTTTTAAACGATGTTGCAACAATCAAGCGAGCCAGAGTGAGCTGTGCAGCGCCGTACCACACTAGCGAGCTACCTCGCGGGCTAGCCAACATAATAAATAGTTAACTTTCCCTAAAATATTCCAGTTGTTTGCATCTATGGAGTGGTGCGTCGGATGTTACCACAACAATGAAAATTTATCAAGTCCGGAAAAAGTCTCATGTCCATTGTATTTCTGAAACGATAATCCGCTCTACTCTTCTTCTGATTGGCTAGCACCAAGACAGGACTGTACTTTTAGTGGATAATGATTCGCTGAAGCACTTCAGCAACACACACATACACACACACGCACACAAGGCTCAAAATGTTTTTCTTCTTTGAGGAGCATTTTTCTAATAATTTCTTTTTGAGGAGCAACTTTGAAATTGAGCTGCTTAATTGCACAGGGACCCAAAGCAAGGCTTTTATGAAACAATAAATATATAAATAAATATAATAGGGGAGTTGAACATTGAGCTGCAGCTAACGGAAAAAAGCCACACATTCGACTGTATTCAATTAAAAGAGACACGCCGCAACGCTAAAGTTATGTTAGTAAAGTAGATTAACGTTAAGCTCATTGATTTGCGCCAAGTTAACATCACCTCTGTCTCTTGGGTCCCGCAACGTGACGCCATACTCGGCGGAAAGACAGGTCCAGTTACAACAAACGGGTGGCATTGGGAATATAGATTTCAGAGAAAGCTGACAAGCAACAGTTTGATGATACAACATACAAACTCAGCCAAGACTGCAATGAATAATCTAATCTTTCAATACAATTGTTGCCAATGTTACAGAGAGATGCACAAGATAAGATTCAATTTTGCCCTCAAAGGATCTGTGCTGCATGTTTATGATGTTAATAGCTATGGCTATATATTTGAAGACCTGCTGCTCTTCAACTCAATATCACATACAGAATCCTACTACGCTATTCATCACAGTCTCAAAAGAATCACATATTGTATGCCTGCTATGACTAAACCAAGGAGACTAAATTAAAACTTCCAAGCCTTTATTTTTTTCTGCACAGGCTTCAGCAGAAAAAAATATACCACACAGTGTTGGTTCACACCCTCCAAATGAAAGTCTGTGGAAGATTTTCTCTCATTATGTAGTATAAATGATCAAACTCAAAGCACTTGTTCTTCAACTAAGAATAAATGGGAAGAAAGCAACACATATGGTGGCAGATACACAGACATTGTGAGTATGTTAACTATGAGTGACCTCAATTTGAACACTTCAAAAGTCTGTATATCTGTCTGATATCCCAATGGAGATAAATTACCCAGTCTTAAAAATGACTGAAAGCTGTTGTATAAAACAGTTGTTTTATACAACAAGCACTGCAAACATACAGTATATATGTCATTTAATGCTGTTTAAGCATGATTGACATTACTTGTGGTCTTTGCCACTGGTTCAGATGAGCAGGGGTTGAAAATGTGAATACTGTATACATACTGTTTTTTTATGATGTATGGCTACTGGCTTATATGTTTTAAACCATGCAATTTAGAGAGCTATGCTCAAAGAAAATTACCTTCACAGGAAAAAACTGACAAACAGTAAAGATAATGTCTACATACCTTTTACAATGAGGTTGAGCAGTTTAGGCCGTGGGTTGCGCTCACTTTGAATTGAACATGTGTACTGACCATCGTCCGTTACATCCACCTTCTGTATCTGAAGGCTGTACTCATGCTTGTCTCCAACGCTGGACACAATGGATACGCGTGGGTCGGCAGACCACTGGTCATTCCCTGCAAAAATTATGCTTGAGCGGTTCAGCCAGGCTCCTTTTGAGATTCCATCTAACAGGTAGCACCTGGAGGAACAAAGGACAGTTTGGTAAGATTGGTGGACATGCTGCATACAAGAGTTTAAAAATATAAACCCATGTCATGTATGTATGTATGTTTAGCCCATGTCTGAGAAATGTAGATTTTTATCATATAAGAAAAGGGTGGGAAATCACGTTGAGGCAACCAATATTTTTCAGAAAACATCCAACAAAAGTCAAATGAAAAGTTGAATGGTTTAATAGCCATTACGCTTTGCACAACATGAGACATCAGCAAATCTCATTAGACTCAACGACCATCAAAAACAGTGATTCTCAAAGTGTGGTACAGTGGAGGCCCGCATACTCGCAGTCCAGCACCCACGAATTAATCTATTTTCTGACTTTTTTCCATTTTTTTGTGCTCATTTTTTTTTCTTTCATATAAGATTTAAAAAGAAAAAAATATATTCCTCTGTGAGAAAACCTCTACACATCTAAGAAGCGATGTGGTGCCCCTTTACGAGATACAATAATTTTATTTTAACGTTTAAACTTAAAATCACGCTAAACCTGCGTTGCTTCCGACTTATTCTTTTCTCCTAAATTAATTACGTTTTTATCCAAACCAATATAGGCTACAGGACATTTCATTTGAATAAACTTATGTATGTCATATGGTTTATTTTTGCATTGATATCTGTATTTGTAAGTAGTGGACCTATTTTATTATTTAATTTTTGGGACTCATGGCATGGATTGGGGGAGGGATATGTTTTAACGTGGAGTCAGAATCGTTATTCTCTCTCCGTGTGATTTTCTTTCACCCACGACTTTCGATTTGAGATCAACACTAGTGCACCACTAAAGAATGATGTTACAATATGCTTAAATAATTCGGCAATTCATAAAAACAAATACGTAACAGCGAAAAATTAAACCATTCATTTTGGTACTTGGAGTTAAACGTTTGAGAACCACTGATCTAAAGGTTTAACTCCACAGGTATGTTTTCCATTTTTCAAAGGCTTTAATTGTGTTGCCATCACAGAAGGATACTATTGATGGCAAAGTGATGAAGTGTGTTGATAATCATAAACGTAATACTAAATGATCGTACCCCTCACTTAATATTCTGTTGCACAATCTTTGGACACAATCAAACAATTTCTGTAGCTCTCAACAATTGTTTTGGCTTACTCCTATTGAGCAAACCGCTACAAATGTCTAATGTTTGAAGTGTGCCTTCCCTAGACTGTATGTTTCAGTTCCTTCCATAGATGTTCAACATGATTTAAATCAGGGCCCATAGAAGGCCACTTCAGTGTCATTTGGAGAGCTGTGTGTTTTGGGTCATTGTTCTGTTGGAAGACCCATGACCTGTGAATGGGCCCAAGCATTCTGACACTGTGCAGCACATTTCTCACCAGAATTCCTCCATAGTCTTGAGATTTCCTTGTACTGTACTCACAACAGATTCAAAACACACTGCCCTGGATACTAGATGCAACATAGCATCCTCCTCCATGCTTTATAGTACGTACAGTGCTCTTTGTCGTGGAAGCGTCCAGAACGCTGGACGCTTCCATGTTAGCAAGCAATAGACCCATCTCAAGTCTCCCTTTCATAGCCAAGATTGTTGAAAAAGTTATTTTTTATCAACTCAGCAATTTCTTGAACTTAAATGGACATTTTGACAAATTTCAATCAGGGTTCCGAACTCATCACAGTACAGAATCTGCTCTTATCAAAGTGCTAAATGCTATAAGATTGAATACTGACTCAGGAAAGGTGTCAATTCTGGTCTTGTTGGACCTCAGTGCGGCTTTTGACACAGTAGATCATAATATACTGCTGAACAGGTTGGAAATGTGGGAAGTACTAAATGGAACAGTCCTTAATGGTTCAGGTCATACCTGGAGGAAATTAGTTATTTTGTAACCATTGGAAGTGTTCAATCTCATCGAATGGCAATGGCCTATGGGGTCCCTCAAGGGTCAGTTCTCGGACCCCTCCTGTTCAGCCTGTATATGCTACCCTTGGGTCAAATTCTTCAGAACTTTAATTTTGACTATCATAGCTATACAGATGACACAGTTATATCTAGCAGTGTCTCCAGATGACTACAGTTCAATTGAGGTGTTGTGTCACTGTCTAAAACATAAATATCTGGATGAGACAAACATTTCTTCAATTATACCACAACAAAACTGAGATAATTGTTTTTGGCAATAAAGAAAAGAGAATTGCTGTTAGTAAATACCTGGAGTCACTCTCTTTAAAAACCAAAGAGCAAGTCCGAAACCTTGGTGTTCTGATAGACTTTCAACAGTCATATCAAATCAATTACTAAAACTGCCTTTTACCATCTGAAAAACATATCCAGAGTGAAGGCTTGCATGTGTCAAGCAGACCAGGAGAAGCTCATCCATGCTTTTATCTCAAGTAGACTATTGTAATGGTCTTCTGACTGGACTCCCTAAAAAGAGCATTAAACAGCTGCAGGTCATTCAGAATGCTGCAGCTCGGGTTCTGACCAGAACAAAGAAGTCAGAGCATATTACTCCAATTCTAAAGTCTTTACATTGGCTTCCAGTCAGCTTTAGAATAGATTTTAAAGTTCTGCTATTGTTCTATAAATCACTAAACAGTTTAGGTCCTGAATACATGAATGAAATGCTAATGGTATATAAACCCAGTAGGGCTCTGTGATCGACAGACTCAGGTCAAATAGTGGAGCACAGAGTCCATAGCAAACATGGAGAAGCACCATTTCGCTATTATGCTGGACACAAATGGAATAAGTTGCCAACAGAAGTGACGTCAGCCCCAAGTGTGCATGTTTTTAAGTCGAGGTTAAAAGCTCTTCTTTTTTACGATGCTTTTTAGAGCATTTCCACTTTTAAATGATATGTCTTGCACTATACGCTGTTTTAATTGTATTTTATTTGTTTCAAATGTTTATAAGCTGTTTTTTCTTTGTTTTTAAATGCTTTTGATCATGCAAAGCACATTGAGTTACCTTGTGTATGAAATGCACTATATAAATAAATAGGCTTTACACGATCAGGATTTTTGTCGCCGATCACCGATCCGATCACAAGATGGAGCAATGACCTGTTCATGTACTGTATATACTTGTGTACTTAATTGCTCAAAAAAATTATATTTACAATAAATAATGTATCTTTGTTCATCTATTTATGCCAGTGAGGCATAGTGACAGACAGAACAAATGAATGGTCTTCTATTAGATGGCAGGAAGTACATAGGGTAATTAATGTATCCACTTTTTGTTTGTTGGTGTGCAGTGAGACTTTTCAATTGTAAAATATGTTCCTTGGCTCCATAAAGGTTGGAAATCACTGCTCTAGTCAGATCGTGTATACTAATCATTCAGGTCAAACCAACATTAAAGCATGACAGAAATAAAGGGTGCTAACTTACTGTAATTAAATTACTTTATTACAATTAAATTATTTCACCCACACCAAAACCTTGGAGCATGATTCGCAAGAACGGCGGCATGTTTACGTACAACAGTTAGTGCTACCAGCAGCTTGCTAGGCTACATAACGATTTGTTGCCTGCTTGCAAGCCATATCGTATTAAGAGTACATGAACATACCTCAAGCAAGCCTTAAACAAACGTCCTCTCCTGTCCTGAGTACCGGTGACTACCAACACGCATTTTCCCCCATTTTGTCCTTATAATACAGTCGGCACGATCCACTCTTGTTGTCGTCGCCACGGTAACGAGTGTATCTGGTCGCATTTTAGTTAGTTAAATTAACCCCAATGATCGTAAAAAATGGGATGTGGTGGTATACAAGATTTTCTTGCAGTTGTCTGACATAGTGCAATCGTGAAAGAGCAAATTTGTTTTGTAGTCTGATCCGGGCATTACGTGTTGTCTGTCTCAGACGTGTTGTCTGTCCTACACTGCCAACGTGTTTTTGTTTTTTTTAATAACTTTATTGGCCATCAGATATTGACAGTACTATGTCAAAAGACAAGGCTAAAAATAGACTAGCTTTTGGATTCAAATATACTGTGCACAATGGCGACGCGGAGCCAATGTCTTTTGCGGAGCCGATCAATGACGTCATTGATCGAATCGGCGAATTATAACATTAAAGCCGATCAGGATAAAATGCTAATTACCAGCCGATACCGATCAGGTCGATAAAATCGGTGTAAAGTCTATAAATATTAGTGTAAAGTCTATAATATTAGTTTCCTAGGCTACATAATATTATTAGTTTCCTGCCAACAACTAATTCACTAATCCCTCTCTTGTACCAAAACATGCAAAAAGACTATTATTCACATTCACACTGCACAGTGCGCTCGCACTACACTACCGGGGACAGCGTCCTTTTCTCTCTCCCTCTCTCTCACATTCAACATTAAGCTTCATAAAACAAGTATGCCAAGGTGGCCATTGCAGGCAAATTACACACAAGAATGACATAGAATAGTTGTAGTGTAGTGTGAGTGTAAGATGCCAGGAATAAATATGCTTCTTATCCCACTACGGTCCTTCTCCAAGTTGTGTTACGCCCCATTACATACTGTCAGGTATTGTTGCATTCACCCCATTTTATTAGGGCCAACTGGGTTTCTCATCAGCACCATAACTGCCGCGGCAGATGTTTTGGCAATTCAAAGATCTCACCAGGCACGGTCTGTCCGATTTGCCCATCCTGTCCCCTTGCATTGTGTCACTACCATTTTGTTTTGTCCATGGTGTGCTGAAACAGGTCTGCCGTGGCAAAATACAGAAGAGTAAACTCAGCTTTACTTAAAAATCATCCAGTAGAAATAAACTAGGAATCACAGAGAATGTAACAATTTTAACAGTGTTTGCTAGTCTTTATATGAACACACTGTAAGTAAAGACACCAGGTGCAAGTGCCACTTCTGATTCCCATGTGAAATCTGAATCTTTATTCCTTCCAGGTTAGTTAAAGACAATTGTGATGCAAACCATCTTTCAAGTATATATTTTACATAAATTATCATGACAAAAGCATGGATTTACAAGTATGGCTGGAGCACATTTCACCCAAACAGAATCTCTACTTCACATTTTTCTGCATCTTGATTGACTTGTCCTTGATGTTCATTCACCGTCTGCTTATCAGTATTAAGCGTCTTTGCACTATCCCTCAAAAAATGATTACTGTTATCTCCGCCTTTGTAATCCCTTACCAAAGTGTCATACTGATGCTTGTATTTATATACCTCCTGACAAATGCATGTCAAAAAAGGCAAGGACTGAAACCCATGTTCCAGGTATAGTTTACTGTAACCACTGCAATTTCGATCTTTAATGTACGCTTGAACCTTGTCAATTTTTCAGATTAGTGGTTGTAATTGAGCCAGTTGCCTGTTTGTAATTAATGAAGCTGCCACCAAGCTTTTTGCAAACTTGTTAACCTAAAATTAGTATGAATTCAACGAAACCTCCCAAACTGAACACTCAAAAAGTGGTACAATTTGGAGTTTAACCTACATTTTCTGGAAAAATATACCTCAAAAAGTCCTGTGTAAAGTCAGCAGTACTCATGAGACGTAACCTCAGTGAACTTCAAAAGGGTTACTGTCTTAAACGTTTTTAATAGTGGCTTTATGTTTTTGTGGTGTTTTTTTGTTTTTGTTTTTTTCTTGTTTTTTGTGAAACCACAAAACTGGAATAATGTCAAAGAAGAAAAGTTTAATTATATCCACAGGACCACAAATGTAACAAATTGCTGCATAGGAAACTGGCTACTCTGTATAATATCAATACAATTAGTTGAATATAAATCACATGCAAAATTTTATTTTAGAACAGCTGAAGCCATGTTGAGCATATAATTACGTAAACAGTACATACCAACAAAAAACAACACAAAGCTCAAGATATGTCCTTCTGCTGTCTTCCAACAAACACACGCTGTACAAATTAATTCCATCTATACCTATAAAATACCACCAGGTGATATACTGTAGCTCTGATCCCTCTCCATGATGTGTCTGTCAGGTATTTGACCTTATTTTGCTGTAAACACAAAGTGATGAGACCTTTATTTATCATAGTAGGATATAATTAGTCATTTTGGATCATATAATGATTATACACAGCCAAAGTTGAAACCAACGTTGTGTTACAGATAGAGGGCACAACGGGATGATCTCCAAATCAATGGAAACCCGCCTCTAAAGTGCAGTGTCATAGAAATAGGAGATAAGATGGGTATTTTACTATACTGACTTGACTTGAGAATTTATGACAAATTATTGGTATTTAGTTCTTTCGGCACACCAGACGTGCTTAATATTATTTTTGATAACATTTTCAGATGGCAGAAAATACAACTTAATACAAGGATAGTATTTGTTACAAGAAATATTTTTACTCGGTGTGGCCATTTGAGTCAATTTCTTTGATGGATTAAGGGCAAAATGAACTAGCAACAGTTTTTGTCGTAAAATATGATTTCTATATTAATTTTAGATGAGGGACTAACGAACATCTATTCACTTCAAGAAACATCTGCAGAAGTCTGCAAGACAATAGCTGATTCAATGCTGTTTTTGTCACAAATTTGTTGTGACATTGTTTCATAAATCAACAGCATATATATTGATTGCAGCCAAGTAGCAGAAGCTAAGGAAAACACACCATTTTGTGCTTCAAGACACGATCACTAATCAGTTCCACGCAATATACATAATTCTTCATCATCAATTAATGAAATAGTATGATCATCCCTAGTTTTGACAAATTATATACTGTGTGACAAAAGGGGAGAAAACAACAGACTGCAGATAGAGACACATTACCTCTTCCCATTAAACACTTACGCCCCAAACAACAAAATAAAGTAGTTATGCCTTTCTGTATTTTGTTAAGAAATCTGAACATACAGTATCAGTATGAACCCAGTCGAGACAGTCCGGCATATGAGGACACTGGCAGTTTATTACAACCAGCTGTACCAAACTGTTTAAACCAGGGCTATCCCGATTTACATTTTTTTGCACCCGAGTCTGAGTCACTTGATTTTGAATATCTGCCAATACGAAATCCCAATCAGATACCCCAATGCATTTAGAAGAAAAAAGGAGTGCATCCAAATTGTCTCAACTGTCTTAATTTTTCTTATTCGAATAAAGGTATCACAACATGATACCTTTGTACATGGCTATGGAATCTGAAAAAGCTTTGGTACAAACCAGGTACATTAAACAAATTAAATATTGTTGTTGCATATAAAAGAACAAATTACAATTAAATATCCCATCTTAAACTAATTTAGGAAACAAAATATCAGTAATTCTTAGTGCAGTAAAAAAAATAAAAAATATTTATTTCTTAAATGGTCAATAAATCAACTTCACACAGCGTAACATTGTCAAAATAAAACTCGACTGCTTCAAACAATGAAGACACACGTTGTAAGTCATTTGGGTAATGTAGTGTGTCTTACTGTGTGTCGCCGAGAAGCAATCGGGAAGCGGGACATGTGGGACATGATGAGCATGCCTGCTAATAGATAGACACATTTGCTATAGCTCCGTTTTCCTTTGTCAGTCAAATCACCCTGTAATGCTAGGTAACATGTGGTCTAATTTTTTGGTGGGTTTGTATAAAAACAAATAGGTGGTGTACAACCAGTCTTAGTAAATTGCAGCTTGAATAAACGACAAGCATTTTCGTGGAATCCCAACACTCATGAGCACTTGGTTTTCTGCCCGTCACCTTTTTTACACACCACACAAACATGAAACTTTACATAAATGCTGTCAGCCTGCCACTATCAAATTTCTTTGGAATAGATTATTCTATCAATTATTCCATTGATTAATCAAATAATCTGAAAACAAATTATTATGCATTAAAGTTTATTGTAAATTATTTTTTATGACTGTTCATTAAAAGATTATTTTTGTTTATTTGGTACTTTTTAATGATGAAACAAACTAAATAAACAACAATTAAGATGAATCACAAGAGAAGTGATTCCACCATTTTCAAACTGAGAGCTACTTCTTGGGTACAGATTAATGCAGACATGCAAACACCAAAGGCATGAAAAAGGTGACCAAAAAAAAAAAAAAAGCATTTAGGGGGGGGGGGGGGAGTCTGAAGAGTACAATAAGGCAAAAGAAAAATTCTTCAAGCAGAAAAACTTATTTACACCGCTCAAGTACATGTCGATGTACAAATTTAAGATTAAAATTAAATTTGCCTATTTCTTTGCTTTTTTTGTTCTGGCCTCCAATTTGAGCCAGGCCCATCTCCACCTGGACCTGATGCCTGCTTCAAGCTGTGCCACATGAATAGCATCCTCTTCTTTAAGCACTCTCATTCTTGAAAAGAATTGACTAAAATCATTGTCTGTTTCACTTCATTTTTCACTATTACCAACTTCAAACACTATTCCCAAATACATCCACCAGGAAAATATTAAGTACAGTATTTTTCTGTTTTTATTGGCAATTTCATAATTTGAAGTTAGTTCATTCTGTGTTGACATAATCTCCAACATCGCTCCGTCGCTTAATACATTTAACATTAACATCCGTAAACTAATTAAATAATTGTAGGCGTGCGCGTGTGTGTGTGTATGCACAGTCAAAACCTCAACAACACATCTGCAATGTACACAGTGTTTTCTAAAGTTATATCCACGTTTGGGCAGACAGTGCCAGACAAATACTGCAATATATGAAAGCTGTTGTTTTTGCTCATCTAAAAAATAAACAAGAGTGAGGAGAGCCTGCTGTAACAATGCGAGAGATTGCGTTGATTAAGCGCGACAAAATGGCTATTACACACTTTAGCTTGCCATGAGAACTGTAACAAAACATGGAGAAATGGGAAAAAACTCTCACCAAACGCAGCAGAATGTGACAAAACTTGACAGGACCGTGATATGCCGGTAACATACATTCCGCATCCCACTATGGACCGCCCCCATGTTTTGTTATGGCCAATTATGTACTGTCATATTTTATTGCATTTACCCTATTTTACCCTTGACACAGATATTAATGTAAGTGACATCCCATTCTTAATCCATAGGGTTTAATATGACATTGGTCTACCCTCTCCAATTACAACAGTTTAAATTCTTCTGAGAAGGTTTTCCACAAAGTTGAGCAGTGTGTTTATGGGGATTTATGACCATTTTCCCAGAAGCGCATTTGTGTGGTTACATACTGATGTTGAATGAGAAGGCTTGGCTCTCAGTCTCCGCTCTAATTTAACCAAAAATGTTCGATAGGGTTGAGGTCAGGATTGTGCAGGCCAGGCCAGTCAAGTTCATCTACATCAAACTCTCTCACATCCATGTATTTATGAACCTTGACTTGTGCATTGATACAGTCATGTTGGAACAGAAATGGGCCATCTCCAAATTGTTCCCACAAAGTTGGCAATGTCCAAAATTCTAGCACCTGAACTCTAGCACAGTGAACTCTCTGAAAGCTTCAGCATACCAACAAATTTTGGACTTTTGGCAAGATAGCGTGTGTGTGTGTGTGTGTGTGTGTGTGTTTGTGTGTGTCGTTCTTTTTTGGAACATGTTGCTGCCATAAAATTCGAAGTTAATGATTATTTGCTACAAACAATAAAGTTCATCAGTTTGAACATTAAATATCTTGTCTTTGTAGTGTATTGTGTGTGTACAGCAACTTTTTATCTGATTCATCGAAAAAAATACTTGACCAATTAATCATTTATTAAAATAAAATATAGCCCAAGTTCTCTTTTGTCCAAATCTCAAGTGTTTTTTTAAAAATAGATCTATCCACCCAAAAAATAGATCTATCCACCCAAAGCACATCTGTAGATTCTTAAGTGCATGCCAAATCAACAGGTGGCAGCTACAACCCCAACAGTATGCAGTTTTGTCTCTTTAGTTGCCACCAACAATACAGCTCCAAATTATAATTATTGTGTTTTTGCAAACTGATGACACCATATCTGTGTATGACCCTGACAATTGTTGACTCTCTGACTGAGGAAAATTTGACTTATCCTAAAAACTCCAAACAAAGAGGTTTTCAGAGTTGCCAGGGCTTAAATTGTTTTGTCAATGGAGCAATTGTGAGTTCGTAATGACTGAGTGGCTTTTTGACATTTACCATGAATACATGTCTGTGCAAATCCACCCCTGCAGTGTATGGAAAAGGAAGTGTGGGACCGAATGAAGTAAGTTGGAAAAAATGACTAACTTCGGCAGATAGTATTTACTGAATAAGGCCGAGGATTGGTTTGATGTCCAGTATTAAATACTTATTGGACAGTGAAATTGTTTTCAATGCAACAGGGCAGGAGAAGTGAGTGTCAACACTTCTCACTGCCCATCCTTCATGGCATTCCCTTACCCATTAGCCCCACCCCACCTCTATTACTACTCTAGTGGTAAAAAAAAAAAAAAAAAGGGAAAACATTTTTTAAAAAATAAAACATTTTAGGCAACTCAATGCAATTGCATTACATACATATTTTTATTTATTTATTTATTTTTATTTTTTTTTTAAAAAAAAGGGAAAACATTTTTTAAAAAATAAAACATTTTAGGCAACTCAATGCAATTGCATTACATACATATTTTTTTTTTTTTTTTTTGTATTTATTTTTTTTAAACAAATTACTGGGGCGGCACGGTGAACGAATGGTTAGCACATCTGCCTCACAGTTCTGAGGACCGGGGTTCAAATCCCAGCCTTGCCTGTGTGGGTTTTCTCCGGGTACTCCGGGTTGCTCCCGCACCCCAAAAACATGCATGGCAGGTTGATTAAAGACTCCAAATTGCCCGTAGTTGTGAATGTGAGTGCGCATGGTTGCTGGTTTATATGTGCCCTGCGATTGGCTGCCAACCAGTTCAGGGTGTACCCCGTGTCTCGCCCAAAAATAGCTGGGATAGGCTCCAGCACGCCCATGACCCTTGTGAGGATAAGCGGTACTGAAAATGGATGGATGGACAAATCGCTGGCGTCGGATAGTATCCTTGCATCTTCAAAACCATCACTTTTCAGGAGACCAAAAAAAAAAAAAGCCACTTTTGTTGAACCAATAACATTGCATTGTCAAAGTGAGCAAGCCATTTTCACATTTTGGTGGTATTCCAAATGCACGTGAAGGGGAGGTGTGGTTTTCATCTTTTGCAATATTCCCAGTGACATTTCTGAACATGTGTTTTAGCATCTGCTTGCCCAAATCTTGCCACCCATTCTGGGGTAGCCTTTTTGCTCTGCATACTTCTGTCACTTTCAGATCTGGCAGAAACCACTATGAACAGCTTAACTGGTACATATGCTTCCCGCCGCCATCTGTGCACAGGTTCTCACTTTTCTTTCTCAGTCTTTCCTTTCTGATGCGTGTGTTTGCACATTCAGTAGTTCAATCAGGTGAAGGTATTATCACAAAGTGCACACCTGATACACTGAGTGTGAGATAACATTAACCTAAACTTCATGATGACTTCATTTATAGATGGAAACCAATAATCCGCCTTCTGAGGTAGTATCAAAGCTGTAACTGAGACAGGTTAACCCCTTTGTTAAAATGAATGCCTGGACAGTCACTTCTCCAGCCCTGTTTGATGGAAAACAATGTCGCTGTCTGGAAATTATTTTATACACCACACCAGACACTGGTACTAACATTGCCTTGCATTTAATAATGATTGTGGGATGCAGTGTTGCTGTGTAAAAGTGTACAACCTGGACAATATCCCACATTTGCTGGTTCTGTTTAAAAGGCAAAAAAGTGGATCTTTGAGGTTCCACTGTGATTTAAAAAAAGAATACAGAATGTGTACATGGTTGTCATTGGTTGAAGGATGACAGTTTTATAAGAGCCTTGTTGGATATTCTGCTGCAGCAGAGTTTAGCCCTGCCATCCAGCAGCCAAATGACAGGTCAGCCTTGGCAGTGGACCAAGGGGTGCGAGGGAACTGAAGTGAGGGTCAAGGCTGGGTGGTGGGTAGGGACACTCACTGCCTGCTTGCCAAGAGCGCTAAGCACTTACAGATTAGTTTGTTCTGCTTCATAAGAGTTTCAGTCTGAAGGGGAAAACATATTTGTATAATGCTAACACAGGACTATTAAGATTATACAAAACTGTGTCAGAGTCGTTAGGCTTTGAGGCCATGACAGTAGTTTAAAGCTTAAAAAAGAGCACCTATTGTAATACATAACCTATTGCGATATACTGTTTGTGTACTGCTATCTGGTGAAATGAAAGGTTGTGTGCCACTGGTCTTCATGCAATGATTTTTAAAAAGTGCCATTAACAAAGAGGGTGTTTGTTATTGCTTTCCTGTGGAGCTTATCCACCCAGTTGATGTGCTCTCTTTATGGCACAAATGGACAATCCTTCATTGTCAAAGAACATTGTAACCCCAGCACAGTCCGATAGGTATGGCCACATTCATCATCCTGACCAAGGAAATAAACAATTGCCACAGAAGTTAACTACCTTTGCTCATCTACAAATATTGGAATAAATCCTTTGCGCAGAGACCCAAGATGCTCCTTTGGGTGGGTGACGCCACCCAAAGGAGCATTTTACATGGCCTCTTTGTGCTAATGTGTTTCCTTGAGGGACGCTCCTGTTTTCTCATTCTCTCAGTGCAGTTCCCTCTATCACTATGAAGAGTGAGTGAAAAAAATAGAGTTTACAGACAACAAGCCATTACAAAACCACCACGAAACCTCCAAAGTCGAGTGCCCCAAAGTGGAGTGAAATCAAAATAACTTAACTTAAGCATCTAAATCAATAAACCCATAAGTGTGTTTTATTCTTTGTGTGTTTTAGTTATGACACAAAATAAGGGCAGACATCAACTCATCTCAACCCAGTGAGGACAGTTTGAGTCTGGATTAAATGGAAAAAAAAATCTGATTAGAAATTTTGTTTTGTAATCAGTTGAAAAAACACCACTGTTTTTTCAACTGACTTAGGACAATTTTGCATCACGGAATCCAAAAAATTACATCTGTTTCTCTTGTTCAGGTAAGGTTATTAAGCCACATTTTTAACAATTTATTAATCAAATTTTACAACCTTTTGTTCCTGTAAATTGAACAGGAGACATTTTTAAAAGTAAGTACCGGTAAACTGAATGTTACATCATTGTTCAGAATTCAGGGCATGAACCTCCATTTATTTGAACCTCTAAAGCAAAAATACCTTTACATGTATGCGCTGCACATGGAGCAAGGCTGTGGAGTATTGTACGGAGCCAACACCAGCAAGAGTGTTCCATGAGCGGCTAATGGCTTGTCAAACTCTGTCGGATCACTGTGTGATCCGCGCGCTGGCTCACCACAACAATGAGTTTATCAAGTCTGTGAAAACTATCGTGTACATTTTTTTTATCGAACGATAAGTCAACATAGTAATTATCATGACAGGCATAGTCCTAAATAAGATTTTTTTAAAAATCCTCAACAAAAAAAATATATTGTTGACCAGTGTAACAGAAATTAATGCAGATGTTTGAGACCCTGACTCCGCAAAACAATTATGATGAGGGAGTTTAGGCCGCATCCCAAAAATTTATAAAAGCTGTTTTATATGCTACTCTTGCTGGGTGCTATCAGTATTTGGATGCGTTTGCAATATTCTTGGTGTGATGATGTGCGCATGCTTTTATGACAGGAAGTGATAGAAGGTTGGATGAACACAGACATTCAGTTTATGCTTCTCTGCCTAAAATGCACTGGCAGGAAAAACTCTCGAGTTGCGCTAATTGCCAGTCCATTTGGCAGGGATTATGTTCAGTTTAGAGTTGGTCCAATGGACAGGGTCTCTGATTCATAACAGTGACTTGAGAAAGTACCGTAATTTCTCATGTATAATGTGCATTATTTTTCCACAAACAATTGTCAAAAGTCAATAGTGCACATTATACATAGGTATAGGGGGATATGGAAAAGAAATTCACATTCTATAAATGTATGCCGCCATCCAGAGGTTATGAAAAAGCTGTACACGTTCATTACAATATGCCACTGCCACCGAGTGGATATAAAAAAGGTGTAGCCTACACTTTCATTCCAATATGACAGGGGGTACGTATGACTGCATAAATGTACAATTGTGCTCATAAATTGACATTCCCGGGCAGAATTTGTGAATATGGTGAATGTTGCTGTCAATATGGTGTGATAATGTAAACTACATTTCCCAACACTTTGAAGTTCGTACCAAAGACATTTCTTTTTAGCAAGTGAGGCTGGGGACTCCACCTCATCCAACCACACCATCAGCACCGGGGCCCCACCAGGGGCCTCTCCCCGCTGCTCTTCTCCCTCTATACTAACGACTGCACCTCAACACACCCGACTGTTAAACTCCTGAAGTTTGCAGATGACACCACAGTCATCGGCCTCATCAAAGACGGCGATGAGCCTGTGTACCGACAGGAAGTAGAGTGGCTGGAGCTTTGGTGCGGCCAACACAACCTGGAGCTGCACACGCTCAAGATTGTGGAAATGATCGTAGACTTTAGGAAGCAGCTTTCGCCACAGCTGCTCCTCACTCTTTCCAACTGCCCTGTATCAACTGTTGAGACCTTCAAATTCCTGGGAATTACAGTTTCTCAGGACCTGAAGTGGGAGACAAACAACTTCCTAGAGGACCTTTTTGAGGAGGGAGTTGACAACAATCAGAATAAGAAAAAGTGTTTTTAATTGATTTTTGGTGAATATTTCTGACAATTAATTGCATCCAGTTTCTCCAAAATATGAGATAACAGCAAAGTTTGACCTGTAGTAAGTATTGGCCTCCCCTTGCCAACTATTACAACAATCAGAATGATAAAAACTGTTTTTATTGATGTTTGGTGAATATTTGTAACGATTATTACATTTTGACAATTAATTTTATCCAGTTTCTCCAAAATGCAAGACATTCACAAAATTTGACCTGTAGTAAGTAAAGGACTCCGCTTGCCAGCTACTACAGCAATCAGAATGAGAAAAAAAAATTTATTATTGATTTTTGGTGAATATTTTTAGTTAATTGGATACAGTTTTACCAAAATGGAAGACATCAGCAAAGTTTGACCTGTAGTAAGTGTTGGCCTCCACTTGCCAACTACTACAACAATCAGAATGAGAAAAACAAGTGTTTGTATTGATTTCTGGTGAATATTTTTTTAAAATTAATTGCACACAGTTTAACCAAAATGCAACACATCCGGAAAGTTTGACCTGTAGTTAGTAGTGGATTCTCATTGCGCACTACTACAGCAATCAGAATAAGTAAAACAAGTGTTTTTATTGATTTCTGGTGAATATTCTTTGCCAAGTAATTGCATTCAATTTATCCAAAATACAAGATATCAGCAAAGTTTGACCTGTTGCAAGTAGTGGACTCCCATTGCCAACTATGACAGCATTCAGAATAAGAATATATATTTTTGCTGATTTTTAGTAAATATATAATTGCACACAGTTTAAACAAAATGCAAGATATCCGCAAAGTTTTACCTGTAGTAAGTACTGGTAGTCTACTCCCATTGCCAATTAAGACAGCAAACACAATGAAAAAAATATATATTTTATTTGATATATGGTGATTTGTTACAGACAGTCCCTAACACAGACGTTGGGGTTTAGCGACATGTAGACTCAAGCGCCGTTATTGCTGTTATTCCATATGGATTTGTAGTGACAACAAATCCAGCTGCGATTTTTTTTAACAGACAGTTTCTGAAACATACTTCACGCGATAGAGTGGAAAATGTAGTTATGAGTCCGCGTACAAGCGTGTGAGAACTTAATGTCAGGCGGATATCAAACATTCGGCAAACTTTCTCTTACTCTTCCCACGCCACAGCAACAGAGCTTCGCTTCACTTCCGCCTTTTCAGTGACGACGTAATTGCATTATTGTTAGGATTCCCATGCGCTTGCCTGGCAGGACATGTCCTGCTCCAATATTATGGCTCCAGGACATGCGCCACCGCACTATGATTGGGTGATGCGAAGCTTTTTTGGGCAAACTTTGCGGTTTTGGGGTTCAATCCGCTATATGCGGAACGTCACGTGACCAATGCGGTAAAACTAGGTGATTCGCAATATTGCTTTTCAATGTGTTTTATGAGGCGCAAAATGCAATTTCTGACGAGCAAAATGCTAATTTTGACTTGGAAATTGTGATGTGAGACCGCTTAATTCAAGTCTTATTGAATGATGTTGCTTGAGAGCTGAAGCAATGTGTCATGAAATCGGTCCATTCTTTTTGAATAACCCTGTGTCATAAAGTTGTTTATTGAACACAAAGCTGATATACAGTATTTGCAGGAAGCCATGGTTTATTCTGTTATTCTGTAAATTGTCATGGGTGGATACAAGCTTTATTGTACCTTTTGCCAGCCAATGGAAGAGCACTTCAAGGTCAGAGGACAAAGAGGTCAGTTAAAATTCATATTTGCATTGTTTATATGTTATGTAATATATGCACGTCACTTCCAGTTTTTATTACCACGAACATACCCGAAGCTCAAGACACCGGGGTGTGGTTACTCCATCCACTGCAAGTGCTGCCGGAAGTGACATTGCAATTGCCAAACACAGCACGCTACACTCTATACGCAATCGCGAGCAACATGTTGGAATATGAGGAGGAAGATTTCAACGTACAGGAGCACCCAACTGAACTTGGCATCGTCAAACCGTACGTTTGAGCTGATCAGGAGGTTGGAACTTGACAGTGATGACGATGAGCAGCCAAGAAGCCAAAAAGAGTGGCCACTGGGTCAATGTGACAGTATGTCAAAAGCATGTCTTTTTATACAGTCATGGCTAGAATTAATGGCACCCCAGCGGTGCCGATATTTTGAGCATGACTAAACATATATATTCATAAATGTTTCAGTGACACGGCACAAGCTTTTACATAGTATGACGTATTCCTATATATTGTGTACCCCTCGCTCGAGTAGCTTTATAACACGCTGCACAGAGAGTCTTTGCCGTGTCTGTTGGCTTGTCATATCGGCAAAAGTACAGTCAACAATATTGAAAAGTACTGCGTGGGTCTTTTTTTCTTACTGCCCAGTGCATAATAACCATATGAGAGTCGCAGGTATATACAAGGAAATCCTCACCCCTTGTTTGCACCATGGCGGCTACGAGATTTAGCTCTCTTGCTGGTGTTTGAGGTCCCGATGGCCGTAGGAAAAATAGTTGGCACCGCAGCTGGTTTCAGCCTCTGCCTCTGTATCCAATGCTTTCTGCTAAGTCTTTCTCCAAACACGCTGGTTCGAAGTGATCAGCACAGAGTTTGGAATGCTTTCTAGGCACCCATAGCTGACCACGTTTCTTCCCCTGTCGATTGACTTTGCCTATCCATTGGTCACGTATTCCTTTTTCACTTGGAAAGCCAAAGAAACTCTTGCCACTGCCTGAACCATTTGTACAACCAAATGCCACACAATAAAACATCATACGACAAAAAATATAAGAGGATTGGAACAACAGCATTGAACAATAGCACACAACAGCGAATAAACAGGCTGTTTAGCTAGTGTTACATCACAGCAGAAGGCTTCATTTTGAATCATATTTATCGATTTCATTGTTGTATATGTGCTATATAATCACTTCAAAATGGCAGATTTTGTTTGGAAAGGGATTCTGGAGTTATCAAGAACATTTTTAACATCTTTGTCCTCTGACCTTTAATTGTTCTGTCTGTTTATGCCGCTGGCATAGATAGAATCGCAAATATATATTTCTGATTATTAAAAAAATAAATAATAATACAATAATAGAAATAATAATAAAGTTGTAAAGCTATATCTTCAGTTTCAACCTAACTATACAGGAATAATAGATTTTCCGAAGAATCAACGTGTAATGAACCGAACTGGAAACCGTGACCACAAAACGGAGATACACGGAGAACCGTGGATTTTGTGAACCATTCCACCCCAAATGTCAGAGAACCTTTGTCAACTGAGTGTATAAACATGTAATAGAGGAACCTGACATTTGTATTTCAAGGTAGTAGTAGTAGTTTTAAATGTTATTCACAAGTGAGTCCTTTCTTATGTAGGCCAGTCAGTACTGTGATCCTTCCAGAATAAAAGCTACACAAGACAATTCTAGGATACAGTAGAACATGATGATAGAAATATTAAATGAAATATATAAATAGAAAATGGCAAAGACTTCATAATTTAGTGGGCCCATGACATTCTGTATGTTTTTGCTGAACTATAGCAGTGTATTACATGATGTAGAAAATCTTCAGTTAAATTTCCTCGTAGCACGCATCCCAACTCAAGGCTCTATATTGTATTCTGTCCCACAAACATGGTATATGCTGCCTAGAAATGTTAACTGAATGGATTTGATGTCAGCATTTATGTAGGAAATTTGGCATGGTTTAAATTTTGGTGTAAAGCCATCAGTGCAAGCAAGATATGCAGAATGTCTGAGCTTTTTCCATTGTCTTTAGTTCCGAATTGGCAGTTGGCTGTTACTATGACATTGCCTGTTATTAAGCATCGTAATAAACATATATAGCTAGAGCTAAATAAAGGAACTTGTGTGTGAAATGTCATTTTTGTCAAGAAATGTTCAGCAGCAATGCTGTTAATTAAGATTGAAGGCGAAAGTCAAACTTGCAGTGAAAGACGAGCAAAATTGCGGAATATGGCATTACTAATCCCAAAATCATCATAAGAAAGCCGGCAAGCACAATTTTCCAATAATTTCATAAACAGGCATTGACTTGATCACTATTTTATGGAAATAACAATATTTGCAGAAAACTCTTACAACTCATCCAACCAATCACACTTTCTAAAAAGACGAAAAAAGTTTATTACATGATGGATTGGGCCCAGATTTTTCTCGAACGTATATGGCTTTTTCACATTACTCTATATTAGCATTAAGGTAGCTGATGTTTGTTGTTTAATTCCTTGTATTATTTACAGTAAACTACAAATGGGAGTGACAAAAAACTTGAAGCAAGTATGTTTTGCCTCTCATTTGGAGAATTGCTCACTATCTTGTAAGCTGCAGACAGCAATGCTGAAATAAATGTTACTAAAAAGACACCTTGCAGAATCTGTGATGTGACTTTTGCACACAAGTTCATTGCGATAATGATGCTCAAATGATATTCTGCAGCGCTACACCCAACCGAGAAGAGTCCTTCTCAAACCCTTCCTGGGCATTATCACCGGCTTGCCATGCTCAATACTGACATACCACACTTCTAAATGGGCCTAACAAACGTGGCCATGCTCAAAGACATACAGTGCACATCTATTCTCTGCAGCTTTACCATTACACAGTACAGTGATACCTCAATAGGTCAAACAAAAACACATAGCACATGCAGAGTTAATCACTTAATGCTGTCTGAAATGTGGTCTAGTGAGAAATCATGATAGCTATAGTATGCTGGAGTCATGGAAACTTTCTGCAAAATTCAAGCCATGTTTTTCCCCAAAGTGTGCAGACTCCAACATTTTTCAAGCTTTAAGGCATTCAAGAGAATAAACACAGTTTTGTTTTGTCATTCCAACTGAGGCTAAAATGGCTGATAAGTAAAGTCATCTCAGCTTCTAAACTGGATACCTACTGTATTGCAAGAACATACATAGGGGGTTTAGGCTGCAGCATGTACTAATTTTTCATTAACAATTTATTAAAAAAAATGCAATTAAATGAAGATGGCTGGAAGGTTTTCAGAATAACCCCATTAAAAGAGAACAGTGTTAAATTGGAATGTGCCTGAAGGCAAACATAATGGGTTTCTCTATTGACATGCTCCCTATGTGATGTGAGAGAATGGGTTTCTTGCTCCTATTTCAGACCTTCAACTCTTTGTGATGGATAGAATGCATTTTCTCCACACTGGACAAATACAATCACAATGTCTGGGAAAAAAAATCTAATTCCATACATCATACATTCAACTATGGCTAGAGGCTGCAGGCATGCTAGCCTCATTTTTAGTTGGAGGAAATATGGAGCAGAGTAAGTTTTAACAGCTTAGTAGATAAGTGTCAACTTATATCCACTCTGAGAAAATTTGAGCTTTATGAAATCTATTTTTAAACGCACCATTTAGGATTGTGTCTAATGTAGAAATCTGATGCTTTTTGTGTCCATCATCTGGGAGTTCGGTTACAGAGCCAAGTAGGAAATTAGACATTTATACTAATGTCATCAGGTGGCTCTTGTCCCAATGTGCCCTCTCGCTATGTAAGGTAGGTAACATAGGATACAAACGACCAAACGCCTTCTGTTTGCGCCACAATGATGGGCATAAAACAATACATGTATGCCAGTGGAATATGCCAGACAAATAGCTTGCAAGACAGCCAGATAATGGAGACAATGGAAGCTGTTGAATGGCATTTTTTAAATCCAATTCACACAGAGGAGTTGAGGTAGTACTAAAAAGCAAAGATATGTTGCATTTTATTTCTGTATGATGTATAATCCAAGCGCAGACCCGGCTGCATACAGTTTATGTCTTTGTGTATGTATGAGAATAAATGTATCGCAGAGAGATGATATCAGCATATCCTCAGGAAAAATGCTGACTTCTACGGCGTTACTGGATCACTGGTAGAATTTTGAAACTGCTTTGATCTCAAAACAGGCTCTTTTTTTTTTTCCAAATCCAGAATATGCCAGGGAAATAAGTGGATAAAGCTGGCCAAGTTACAATATATGCTCATTTCTGCTGGGGTCATGATAAAGCTATTTTAGTATTAAAGCCCTGCAATCTCTTATCAACTGCCCATGGAAAAGTGGAGGAGGATAATTCCTAGGCCTCAACAATTAATCCAAAAGCAAACTACTATATGCCTGGATCACGTAAAGTACAGCCTTATAGGTTGAACAATATCCATTCTGGTATGCTGTTCAGACTAAGAACATTAACATTATACTGCTGTTTCTATAGTCCCCAAAACATTTTTGCTCTATGCTATCCTCAGTCTGTAATTAGTTGACCACAGGCCCAGAGTGTCGCTCACATATCGCCCTGAGGCTTGGATAGACTCCAGTTCAACTGCAACCCAAATGAGGACAAGTGGTATGGATGGATGCTATGCCCAGTACCATTCTTATGAGGATTGTATCCACATGCTCACTGAACAACAGTCTCAAAATACTGTACATATCTCCTACAGCTCAAAGGGTCTCATGAGACATGCGTAGGTCTTTTGAGTAGTCCGAATCCAATCACATGATCAGAAATCAGGGCTGATCAAATAATTTTCAAATGACCGTATCATGTGATAAAAGATCAGATTTTTTTTTTCAAATTTTTTATAGGTCACAAACTGACAAAATAATATGGAGGGACACAAATATCGCCAAATGGAACAGTAATACTTAGTTTTGTTGAGTTTAGTACTTAGTTTTACATAACACAATGTAACAGTTCGAGTTTTTAAGTTGGTGGAGTGAAAAAGACAAAAACAGCTGTTCTCAAACTTTTTACACAATATACCACCTCATTAAACACTCCAATTACCAGCACTATGACCAATATTAAAATACAGTAGCGTAGTAAGCAAGTGTTCATGAAATACGAGGCCGGAGTTTTATTCCTATAAAGTATATTCAATATTAATGTAAGCCACTGTTACATTATGCACAGTTTCAACATTGACATGTCACTTAAAAATGGAGAAAAAAAAAATCAATGATTTACTGTAATAAAAATGTATTTCACATAAAAGATTACAAAGAATTTTGGTATTTGCAAGTATTTTATATGTCACACCAGACACTGCCACTGATGCTGTTATCCATCTTATTATCTGATTGCATGTTGTGTAAAGCGGGAGCTTAATGCAGTTGCTAATGTTGCTGTTCTGAAAAGGCTATTGTGCGGGTGTAAAAGGGAATTATGTTTTTCTCCTATGGCCAAGACCTGGTGGCCTATTAATGTTCTCAAAGAGAACACTTACTGTGACATTTAATATTAAGGGTATTAGATGAAATGTACCATAAGATATCTTTTAGTAAATTCAAAAGGTTGCCACTTTTTTATAAGCCTCATAACCACTGACCTTGACAGGATGATAGAACAGCCCCTATCCAAGAAGGTGAGCTCATATCATCCATCATAGCAGCACTGAAGCAAAGCCCCAGCTAAGACCTCAAGCTGCAAGGGAAGTTTTACCAGCATGGTGTATAGTGGACACACACATACCAGCTAGCACCTGGATCTTTTAGCCTTGAAAAGGATACAGTGGAATGTGCATTTTTGCCAATGATTAACGATGTATGGAGTTGCGGGGAATTGGGGCTGTCAAGTCAACAGTCAAGCACCTCCCTCCCGCATGGACATAGACACACCAACCAACAAGCACATTACACAAGCAGTGTGGCTCGATAGATATGAGCCAAATAGTGCTTGCCTCACAATCTCAAGAGCTTGCTCTTTCTGTAGCTTTCTCGTGTTCTTTTTTTGTAGGCTTAGCTGAAATAGTCTGCAGCTTCAACAGATCACCTCCTAACAGAAAAGACCTCAATTCCCCACCAGTACACACTAACAATAGAGCAAGATTCCTCCTTACAGCATGTAGGTCAGCCGTGCTTTCCATGTCTACTGGTTACAAGAAGAGGTTACAAGGGAACAGTTTCAAACTCGGTTGCCTTTAAGGGCATTGACCGACATTTAGTTGGCCTTGACAAATACTAGCTCATGTCAAATCTGATTTCAGTGCCTTAGAGTGGATCTTTACATGAGACTGAGCGCAAGAGTGACGACAAGACTGTCCTCCCAACAGCTTGTTCAAATAGGTCAGGACAAGGGTGAGTCATGTGTGGCCGAAATTAAAAATGTAGGAATACACACTTATACTTGCTATGATATTTGATATGCAAAATTCTTAATTTAAACTTGTTATTATATTATTTGAGAGGCTATTGTTAATGATCGCCCCAATTGTTGACTGCCCTTGTGTATTTTGATGTCAGAGAGTAGAAATGAAATTTGAAATAAAATTAAATCCCGAAAAACAATATATACTGTATGCATATACAGTACAATATATACATACACGCATATACATACACAGCATACACATACACAGCATACACATACATATGTATTAGTGGTGGGGCTGGCACCCTAAAGTTCCATTCGTTATTCATATTGACAGTAACGAATGACTATCCATCCATCCATCCATTTTCTGAGCCGCTTCTCCTCACTAGGGTCGCGGGTTATCCCAGCTATCATCGGGCAGGTGGCGGGGTACACCCTGAACTGGTTGCCAGCCAATCGCAGGGCACATACAAACAAACAACCATTCCCACTCACATTCACACCTAAGGGCAATTTAGAGTTTTCAATTAACCTACCATGCATGTTTTTGGGATGTGGGAGGAAACCGGAGTGCCTGGAGAAACCCCACACAGGCACGGGGAGAACATGCAAACTGCACACAGGCGGGGCCGGGGATTGAACCCCAGACCTCAGAACTTTGAGGCAGACGCTCTAACCAGTCGGACACCGTGCCACCTAACGAATGACGAGCGAATTACAATTGAATCGTTACTCCTTGTACTATTCAGAAATAATAGCCCAACAAATGCAAATACAATTTGATTATTTATTGAACTGTTGAGTACACTGGCACGTTTTGACTCACACTTTTTAGCTGCCGCGTCTCCTTACAAAGTGTTTTTTCTTTTTAGTTTAAAATTGCTTACTTTAACCAGGATCCCTCGCCATACCATGGCCACAGATAGATTCCTGGGTATGCTTTGGGTTTGTCGGTGCCATCAATTCTCATGGACCGAACCAAGCTCCTGCCTTTGCAGCTAACCTGCTACAATTTGCTTGGTGGCTACTTAGTCACCCTAGTCATTTGCCACTCTGTGCTGGATAAACTTCCTCGCATTCAATCTGCTGTGGTCCCTCTCCAGCGATGGCTCCTTTTTGGCTTCTGTTGTGGCGCTTCCATGTTATCCATGCAGCTCATTGGCAAGAAAGGCTTAATGCAAGCCTCCTTCAGGGGAGACCTCGCCAGTCACAAACCTCACTTCATGCTTGCTATGGATTGACAGCTAAAGCCAGCCAATGACAAACATTTGAGAGGGAGCGATCACTCCTTCGAGGGAGGCACACGCAACATACATAGTTTAAAAAGAAAAATGTGTGTGTAAGATTTAGTAGAGATTTAGTGGCAAAAAATAAGTCATCCTCCATTAGTTGGAGGTATTTTGTATTCAAAAAAAGAGACGCCAAACCACAGCAAGGTGCTGTGCAGGTGGTAAAAATTGTGACAAACCTAACTTTCTCCGACTCAGCAACATGGAAAGACAATACTTGTGCGTGCAGGCCACAAGCCCTCCCACTGAGAAAACTAACTGCATCGGGCAACATCGTAAATTGTGAGAGGTCCTGTCTGAAGCCAGACTCAGTTAACAAGCTAGTGTTCCTGGCAAATAATCTATAAAGTTGCACACATGCATGCATGCACATTGATACAGTACAAAACACACACACACCTACCTCGGTTCTATAAGTAATACATTTCCTACATACAGTTACAGTATCTTGTCTTTTGAAGACTGTAAGGAATTGCATTGTTGTTTCACCTTGCAGCATCATATACCTTAGTTATTGATAAAGCAGAGCTGCAGTATTTTTTTTAAATTTCTACTTCATTTATTGGTAATTTTATGTTAATGTTGATGACTGACAGTTATAATCAATAAAAAAAAAGCACTTGCCATATCCTTTCGTATTATGATGTATTTTTCTGAAAAAGAAAATTCAGAAAAATCTATTTTTCTGAAAAATGTCAATATTGTTCAGTTACAAGTACCCGCTCACATTGTCTGTTGGCACAGCATGGCCAGAGCAGTGACAATGCTCCACTCATGCACAGATCACTGCGATTACATGTCAGCCCCGTAAACACAGAAAATGAGTGGAGCCCCTTTGATTAGCAGCGACTGAAGTCGGCTGTAAACACTCCCACAGTGACGCAGCCCGCCCACTCTCTGATCTGGGCACTTCTACAAAATTACTAACACCGGTCTAACCCCCCTCTGCTGCACAGTTGCTCCGCCCCCCCGTGCCGGATTGACATGTTTCATGAAAATTCAGCTGTTTGTCACTCTGGTATGCAAAAGTGTATACAGATCAAATTTCCTTTGTCGCAGCCCAGCTTTTGGATTATAGATTTTAAAACATGTACAATTAAATAAAATAAATAAAAAAAATACATATGTAGTCTATTTACTTATGCAGCAGTAGATTAACAATACATAAACAGTTGGATATTGAGAAATGCAGTAATGTACAGCAGGGGTCCCAAACCACCAAGCCACAGAATGATACTGGGCTGCACAGATACATTATTATTATTATTATTTTATTCATTTATTGATTTATTTGAGAAGAGCGGAAGATGGGTCTTGAGAACCTTGGTTCCTGCTGGGAGGTCCACCTCGTGGGCTGACAGTATGGAAAAATAAGACTGCCATGAATGAATGAATCAACATACATGGCGTCCCAAAAGTCACAATACACTTCCCACACATCAAACATACAGGACATCACACCAACGTCGCCCTTAGAAAGGCACGTCGGCCGGCAGTTGCTAACATACACCTAAAAAGCGTGTATTTCCCAGCTTAATGCAACGTCTCAGCTAGGCCGTTTTGTTTGTCGACTCGGCTGGCCAATACTGCCCTGCTGTTGTGTGGGCGGTAACATACCAGTCTTGCATGAGATATCGAAGTGTACATGTGCTCACTATTATTTTTTCCCCCTTCTGCAGGCTGTCAGAGGAGGAATCGGGTGCTGAATTTGGTGTTGTTTATTGACGTTCATTAATTGTTATTGATTGTATTTTTCTCATTTTTGTTGGAGAGCCGTAAATAAAGTTTCTTAACCAGAATTCTGGGTTTTCATCTCAAACAGACACAAAATTAGGCGCAAGTAAATGCAGCACTGAATGAATGGAGCACAACGAGAGGTGGAGAGAAGTGCCAACTATAAGAAGCTAAATGGCACGGTGAGAGAGTCAAAAAGCAGACAAAGTACAATCATAAAGGTCTGACATGAATGAATAAAGGTCACATAATTAAAGCCAAATGAAGAGGCTACCGTCCTTGGGTGGCGCTCCAGCTTCAACCGTTCAGATGTTGTGTGGTGATCATTTTTGTTTAAATGCTGACATCTCGACGACATAAAGTATTGCCAATGAGCAAACGCTCTTCCTGCAACATCGTATCAATGGTTCTTACTTCCGGCATTTTTTTTTGACTGTGGTCAGGCCAGCCAAAAATTTTAACTGAAGGCAGTCGCTACAACAATTGTTAATAGTGTCTTACCGTGACGTGCCACCTCTCTGTTAACATGTTGAGAGGGCCAACTTCAAAATAAAAGCTTCTTATATTACTACATTGGAAATCAATGCTATTTTAAGCTTTTATTTTGAAGTTGGCCACGTGCGCAGTGCCAGCCCTTAATGAAGCCTTAACCATGTGTTCACCCCCTGGTGGCTGGCAGGCTAGGTTGCGGGCACTGCTGCAAATGAAATACTTGTCATAGGCAGAAGTGCCCGGATTTTAAACATAAAAAAATCGCAGAAGATCATGCTCTTTAATCGTGTCAACCAAAATCGTGATCACGATTAAAATTGTATTAATTGTGAAGCCCTACTCTGATGCCTCCGCTGAACCGACCTTTTGTGATTTCAATTGCAGCTGTCCAGATGGCTTTTTCCTGGCTTTGCGTCTGCTCTAGAGGTTTGGTGTTTTCACCAGTGGTGGCAGTAGCAGGCCTTTAGCTGTATGGTTTTTCTAGAACAGGTCCTGTTTCGAGAAACCTCTCGTCCTGTAAAACTTCCCATGGAAAGCATGAACTGTATTATGTGTTGGAACACTGTGACGGCGATAAAGCTTCACCAGCTGGTGCTGAACTGCAGTCAGGGACCAAAAAACTTGCAACGCGGCATCAATCTGAATGGTAAGCTTACAGAAAATGCAAAACCTAATCTGACAAATGCTGATGGCCTCACATCTATCTGAATAAAACCTGAAATAATGTGAGAAAAAAGGAAGTGTACAGTCAATTTTGGGAGACCCAGTACTTCATTGACACCAATTACTACCTTCCTATTTAACCTTATAAGAGGAGGTTTCCTGTAGTTCCATTTTGTTGGTTTGGATGTGTACGGGAAACAAACCTCAAACTCGGTTTATGGTAAATCTGAGATCTACCATTCTGCAGATAGATCTTGAATGTATACACGAAGCAAATGAATTTTGAACATAGTTAACAGCTAAACTCACCTGAAAGACAGAAACCTGGGCAGCTTTGGAAAATAATGGCAGTTAATGCAACGTGCTCTTCCCTCTTTAGAAACATCTCCACTGAAGCAATAACACTTAACTCCACTGGTAACCAATGCAGCCACAAATGCCATAGGGACATTAAGATCAAGATAATGTTGTTGAGGATGATTTGTGACAAATGCAGTATAGCTCTAATGGAGGGACAAAAACCTAATGACACTTTTCAGCTAATGTAGATGACTGTTTTATGATTGGTGGATGTCAGGCAGTGGGATAGTAAATCAAGAGTCATAGTGTTTGCATACCTGGTCCTGACATTACTGCCCATGCATGTGTGCTAAGGTCGTATCAACGAATAATTGCAGAACAAAAGCATAATCATCACACTAAATTCTCACAGTCAGAGGTTATATCCCATTGTGAGGGCAGCTTCTGTGACCGCTCCTTATTATACTAATGTATGACTCCTGAGGGAGAAATTACCTTCAAGTATGTTACACGTGGACATATCAAGCTGGAGAACATATGGCCAAAAATGAACCAAAGAACTCATACTAAGAGATCAAATCATAATATTCAGATCTTTTATACATAAAAAAAAAAAAAATTCAAAAGAACATTCTGGTTTTGGTACTGTATGTAGATGAACTACTTACTCATACAGGCAAAGTGGCCAATTTCAGAAAATGACGATTAGTCCGTTACATCAAGATTCCACTGTATAAAAATAGACTTGACTTGACAAATGCAGTTTGACTAATAAGCGGCATAATGCTTGATTTCGGGGTTTCGGTTTTCAGCTTTGGTTTCCTCATTTTCGGGTCCTACCAAGAATTTTTATTTTGGTGAACCACTAGTGAAAATAAATGCCCTAATCTACACCTGAATTTTATAGGATATTCCTGGGCCTGGATTCCATCCCGAGTTTCATGATAAAATGGTAAGTAGTTTTAGCTTTATCTTGATAACTAATCAACAAATGATTATCTTGTGATAATGCTGCAGCATTGATCCATCCGAAAGATTAAATAGGAGCATTTATAAGCGGTCATTGTCCCAATCTAGGTCAGTTCAAACGTTTGGCTTCCTCTATTCCCTCCGTGTGAAAGAATATGGTTGGTGCTAGCCAGAAGGTGGCATTCTGATTGATGACAAACTTCCTCTGGTGCACTCGTCACTGCTGATGCACTCTCGTACCACTTCACTTTTCATCACTAATTGGGCAACCCCACAAATTCCCTTCCCTGCATATGTGAGTTCCAGCTCCAAGCAAACCACCCACGCAGACGTGTGTGAGCTGCTCTTCTGATTAAGCACTACTCACAAGCCTGCTAACATGTCATCCACACGATGGGGGGTTCCGTTCACCATGTAGCACACATTAGGTGAGAAATAAGGCGGGCCCCACCGGCTACATATATCTTTCTAACACTACAACACAGTCCAGACAAAAGCCTTGTGATATGCGATAGAACTGTGCTCTGGTTCATAATGCTATCTGTGGATTACTTTGTTTGTTTCTCCAGTTTTCATTGAAGGTGACTTACATAACCTGTGATATGTGTGTACGACTAATGACGACAGATAGTAACAGACACAATTTTGATTTAATGTCTCGTTCAAGGACACATCAGCAGTCGTCACTGTTCCTGCAGTTGAACTGAGAACCCCGGGATCTTTTAATCGCTTTAGGGCTTGGAGGGTTCCTGCAGAGCAAACAGAAGGCCTGCATGCTTTCAAACGGTTTGATGAACAACACACCATGTTCACATATGCATTTATCCACACATTTATTTACTGGAAATGTAGGAACCTACTACAGTTGCAAAGCATATGGTTGGAAAGGATTCCATTAACTGTGGTTTACATTCTCTGGTTTCAACTGAAGGGCAAAGGTTCAGTAATCTTTGGTGTACGCTGATGCACAACTGATTAGCACAATTTGTGAGTAAAGCCCAACAACTCTGCATAGCCTTACATAATGATTACTCCATTCCTAAATCTTATCATGGTATTGAAATAAGATGAATGACCCTTAGTACCATTTGACTAGTCACAGTTTCAATGTACAAGCAGATAATCTGGCAAAATGGGTTCCCTTCTCACGTTTGGTTCTCGTTTTATTCTCTCTTTACCTTTTTTATTGCTGTTATCGCTATTTTAAAAGCAGCTCA
The DNA here is from genome assembly GCF_024500275.1 of Phycodurus eques. Lineage (NCBI taxonomy): Eukaryota > Metazoa > Chordata > Actinopteri > Syngnathiformes > Syngnathidae > Phycodurus > Phycodurus eques. Next base: position 11,813,417 of record NC_084532.1, on the reverse strand, counting down.
GGGTCTCCAGGCTGCATCATTAAGACCTGTCACTTCACCAGAAGGAAAGCAAACTAGGAGAGGCTTCCGCTTGTGACATCCCAAGGAAAGTCTTAAGAATTTCCATCGAGGAGCAGGTGGCGATGGTATGTACAGAAGCCTTTGAATTTTGGCTGTCATCTGGGTTTACACAGGTTCTCTTGAAGACAATCTCAGAACATACCTGTCCTTCCTTTGACATGCTTGCCTGTTCATTAGCTGCTCAATGGATTTTACTCTGCTTTTAATGGAAATATTCTTATTCCGTCCTTAATCTCTACAAAGCAATGCATCCATGAAAAATTCATGCAGCTGTACATAATCCCATATTAACAGTAAGATGATCAAAGTATCTACATGTGAAAAATATTTGCCAGCAAACTAGCCGATAAATGCACATTGACGACTTTCATTCATTCATTCATCTTCCGTTCCGCTTATCCACACTAGGGTCGCGGGCATGCTGGAGCCTATCCCAGCTATTTTACACCTGAACTGGATGCCAGCCAATCGCAGACATTGACGTGTGCATTTGAATTGACGGAAAAATAAAAATAAAAGCATCCATTTAAAGTGCCCTGGAGAGTCACTTCCACAAAGGTGTCTTAAATGTGAGCTATAATAATAACAAATTTACTTAAAAGGTGCCATATTTTACTCAATCAACTTTTTTTAGTATTTGGGATGTAATATTGGCTCTATAGTACCTCAGTAAACATGTGAAGTATGACTTAAAATCGTCTACACATACCTGAGTTACAGAGGTTTTTCTGCCAAGAGACCTGAAATCAGGTCATTTGAATTTCTCAAGCTTATCTACGTCACTAGCAAAGATCTCCACCTACCTCTCTGCTCCCAAGACAGCGCTGTCAACATAACACGTGTGCTCTCACAAGTGGCTCTTCTACACAGAGGTAACCAATCAGAGGAAAAGGGGAGGTCTTAGCTAAATATGGACAAAGCGGATACAAAACTGGGCTAAATAGAAGTAGCCGTCAGAGGGGCCTTTTCTGGACAATCATATGACAAAACGAGTTTTTTTTAAAAATGAAATTGACACTTTTATACTGAGTCCATGTCAGAGAGTCAGTCTATGGAGATCTAAACAGCCAAAATATGGGACCCTTAAGCTATGCTTCCAGCATGTCACAATACCACCATTACTCACTATTTACTCACCATGAAATCAAACACACGAGTACAGTATAGAGATAGAAATAAAACAGAAATCAGGGTATCTTACATACAAGCCATCAAATGTCTCTGTCATGAAGGTTATCATCACTCCTTTAACTACATTATTGACATAGGCTATAACATATCACATGAATAATAAAGAAATAGCTGCCAGGATGCAGCCGCAAAGCGGCGCAGACGGCAGCGTGTTTGGAGAAAGACTTAGCAGAAAGCATTGGATACAGAAGCAGAGGCTGAAACCAGCTGCGGTGGCAACTATTTTTCCTACGGCCATCGGGACCTCAAACACCAGCAAGAGAGCTAAATCTCATAGCCGCCATGGCGCAAACAAGGGGTGAGCATTTCCTTGTATAGACCTACGACTCTATTATGGTTACTATGCACTTGGGAGTAGGAAAAAAAGACCCACACAGTACTTTTCAGTACTGTTGTCTGTACTTTTGCCTATATGACAAGCCAACAGACACACGGCAAAGACTTTCTGTGCGCCGTGTTGTAACGCTATTCGAGCGAGGGGCACACAATATTTAGGAACACTGCATACCATGTAAAAGCTTGTGCCGTGTCACTGAAACATATATGAATATATAATGCGTATAGTCAGCTAAAAAATATTGGCACCCTTGGGGGGGGGGCATTATTTCAAGCCATGAGTGTATAAAAAGACATGCTTTTGACATATCGTCACATCGAGCCAGTGGCCACTCTCTTTTTCATTTGTACAGTTGCTTCTTGGCTGCTCGTCGTCGTCACTGTCTGATCGGCTCAAACATGTACGCTTTGACGATGCCAAGTTCAGTTGGGTGCTCCTGTACGTCGAAATCCTCCTCCTCCACATATTCAAACACATTGCTCGCCATTGCGTATAGTGTGTAGCGCGCTGTGTTTGTCAATTGCAACATCACTTCTGGTAGCCCTTGCAGTGTATAGCGTAACCACACCCCGGTGTCTTGAGCTTCAGGTATGTTCAGGTAGGACTCAATATGCGTCATAAAAACCTCTTTTTTTTTTTTTTATAGCTAAACTATGGTTGAGAACTTGCTGGAAGTTACATGCATGCATTACATAACATATAAACAATGCAAATATGAATTTTAATTGACCCTATAACATCTTTGTTATCTGACCTTTAAGGGAAGCATTGTGGTGACAGAACCATGTTACCTGTTGTCGGGCCAAGAAAAAAACTCAAAGAAAACATAACATGTTGTCAGACACCTCTTCAATGTTAATGCATTATGATGTATGCCCATAGCGGCAAAGAAGAGCAGGCAAAACAAGGCAACACCAGACTAGAATCAGGTTTCACACTGTTTTCCAATGCATTTGTCATTTTTGTAAAACATCTTACTCAGTTTTCTAGGAAAAAAATCATTGTGACAAAGAAGAAATAGCATCTAAAGTCAAGAAATAAACTGAGGTGTCAAGTTTGAGGCATTAAAGATAAGATCAACTTGTGTGGTCTGAGTAAACTAAATATGGAACCATTTACTGTTCATGACTTTAGAATTTAGGCTGTGTTCAGATTGCTTCAAATTATTCATTTGGCCCTGGTTTTCTTTCCGTGTACGCCATTATTTCTATCATTGGACCAAATGGTCACACCTTGATTGAACTGTGTTTGTCATGTATTATATGATGATCAAATTTTAAAAACAATATTGCTTTTGGCTAGATTATATTCACTTATAGTAACATTTTTACCAGCTGACATGTTATGAAGAGCTACCAGAGGTATGCATCTTTAGTCTGTGTATAGTTCACGCTTGACGTGAGGTAGTTGCCTTGCTCATAGTCACAGAAAGACCAAATGTCACATTTGTTTTTATTTTTTCTGGTTTTGCATCACTTGTTGGTGGACTAAAACATGCATTCATTGTATAAACCAGATGAACTAAGAGGAGGAGCTGGGCACCCCTCTGGCTGCACACCAAGACACGAGAGAGTGGTTCACATGACATGCCTAAATCATAACAATACTTTTTTATTCTTCCAAAGTTAGCATAAATTAGAATAAGTCTCTCAGATAGCTTGTTATACAGTAATTCTCATACATAGTAACAGCATGCACTATTCTGAAATGATACTCCCTGTTATTAATGTAATACATTATTTTGCTGACTCCCGAGAGTTCAGAGTCCAAACAGTGGCTATTTAGTTGCTCCCCTTTTTAATACTAATTACAAATGTCAGCAGAGCCCAACATGCTGCCGGTCTGCTCCCAGACATGTTGTGGCTCGACTGTTCTCCACACGTACAAGAATGCATAAACGTACGTAGGCACTCACAATATAGTCAGTATTATAATATTACATTATTGTATCATGTAAAAAAAAAAAGAACCTTGTATAGATTGAAATGAGCAGAGAACTAGTATAAGCGCGACATACTGTGCGCTACATATTAGAGGTTTTCAACCTGTAGCATCTCTAAAAATAATACCGATAAGCCTGTTCGGTTGATTCAGTTGTTGGGCCGGGGTGAATTTATCGTATGCAGTGGACTATTAAGGAGATCTTTCCATATTTTGTTTGGTTTCTTTTGTTTGTATGAGTGGGGTGAGTCACTTACTGTATTGACCCCTGGAATTAAGGGGGTGGTATAATATTTAATATTGCACAGCCCTAATTGAAGATTTGACCTGACACCTGTTTGCCAGAAAAATATATTTTTGTCATGGGCGCAGGTGACGATTAGGGAATTTTTAACCAGGCTACTGCTGTAAAGAACTGCCAACTCTGACTCATATAATTAGTCATGGAGCAGATAAAGGAATGACTTACCTGTTCTGTGCACCTACATTTATGCAGCAATAGTCAATGTGCAATTCTGCCTTGACTTTGTGCCCACATGTTGGCTGTTAAACAACTCTTGTGAAAGGTATTAGTTTGTCTGCATTTGAACACTGGCTACTCACAGACAGCTATTCACTGCTGAAGAGCTCTCATACAGTATTAGCTATTTGACTCAACTACAAATGGATGTTACAAAACACTTTGTTTGCAATGTTTGGACACAATCTCTGTTCTTTTATTTCAGCTGTCTCCTGTATCTCACTTGCTGAAGTCCACAAAAGGTGTTCATTACATTGTCAGTTTTTATCAATGGTAAGAAGAGAGCATCAGTCATTAAAAAACAGCAGTCCTCTTTTTCTTCAGGAGACAGACAGATGAACATAGTATACCTAGACATCTGTACAGTGTAGACACCTCAGGTCCTCTGAGCTCGTCTCAGCTCTTCGCAGAGGATAAAGAATATGACCGTGAGTACTTTTATATTGAATGTCTAAATGTGTTCATGCGTTAGCATTAGCATTAAGCTAGCGGACCAAAGGCTAAGCTATATTTTTTTTTTTACATATACAATGCATAATTCTCAGTTATTTGACTTCGACTGGGAGTGGAATGAAATGGTTTGAAGCCTCTTTGTTTAAGAATTGCTCACTATTTACCAAAGTGCTACTTATTGTTAAGTGAGTTCACTGCCACCATACAGCGCTCATAGCTCAAGTTTGCACTTGCAACACAAAGCAAATCGGCCGGATGATGGCTCGTATCTCGAAAAACTTGCAACTCGGTTATTTCAAGGCACCACTGTAAATTTAATACCCTAATTGATCAAAAACCTCCTGCTAAACAATAATAACAAATATGCGAATTAGTTCTGGAAAAAAAACACTTTAAAATAAAATCTAAATATATGCAGTCTGTATTAAATGTGTAGAACGCATCGTGCTGGACCACCTCAAGACCTCATGGGACTCCTGCTGGATCCCCTTCAGTTTGCCTACCGAGCAAACAGGTCTGTGGATTATGCAGTCAACATGGGACTGCACTTCATCCTAGAACACCTCGATGGCACAGGGACCTACGCGAGGATCCTGTTCGTGGACTTCAGCTCTGCGTTCAACACCATCATCCACAAATTCCTCTCCTCCAAGCTTCTCACCTGCAATCTGACAATGGATTTACAGCTTCCTGACGGGCAGGACACAGCAGGTGAGGCTGGGGGACACCAGGATGTGTCCTCTCTCCGCTGCTCTTCTCTCTCTACATGAATGACTGCAACTCAATGCACCCGGCTGTCAAACTCCTGAAGTTTGCAAACGACACCACAGTCATCGGCCTAATTAAAGACGGTGACGAGTCTGCGTATCGACATCAAGTGAAGCAGCTGGAGCTTTGGTGCGACCAACACAACCTGGAACTGAACACGCTGAAGACTGTGGAGATGATCGTTGTCCAACTGCCCTGTGTCAACTGTCGAAACCGTCAAGCTCCTAGGAATTACAGTCTCTCAAGACCTCCATCCTCAAAAAGGTCCAGCAGAGGATGTACTTCCTGCAGCTTCTGTGGCAGAACAGCCTGCCACAGGAGCTGTTGAACAGTTCTACACAGCAGTCATTGAATCAGTTCTGTGTTGATCCATCCCAGACTGGTTTGTTGCTGCCACAAAAAAGGACAAATTCCAACTGCAACGGACAATCAGGTTTGCCGGAAAAAAAATCTTTACTGTTCGTTAATCGGTACTGCCCTACCCACCCTTGAGGACTTGCACGCTGCCAGAACTAAGACAAGAGCATGCACAATTCTTTTGGACCCTCCAAGTCCTGGTCACCACATCTTCCAGCTCCTTCCCTCAGGTAGGTGCTATCGATCAATGCAAACTAAAACCAGGAGACATTACAACGGCTTCTTCCCTCTTGCCATTAAATTGCTAGAGGATAAGTGACTCTCCGTAGTGTTTTTATGTTTTTATGTCTCAAAAGTATTTATTGTCAAAATGGCTATCAATTGTCGTACTAGAGCGGCTCCAACTAATAGAGACAAATTCCTTGTGTGTTTTTGACATACTTGGCAAATGAAGAGGATTCTGATTCTGATAAATGTACATCACAACAATATTCGTAGCATGAACAACAGATTTTCTGCGTATCATTTTTTATTAAAATGCAGTAAGTTAAGTGAGCCTATACATTCAGCTGCTTAACAAATTTTTGGAAGAGGCATTTTCTGAACATGTTTTCTCTGAATCACTAGAATCAGTTAATTAAAACTATTTTTTCTAAAGACTTGTCCACCGAAACATTCAAGTGCTGTCTCATTCAGTTCATGATTCAGCCCTGAGGTTCACGTAACTCAACACATTCACTAAACGACGATGTGTTGTTGTTGTCACGTACAGTAAACTAGGAAAAGTGGGCTCAGTTATCACCTCGCTCTCTCAGCAAGCACCCGAACACCGGCTTCGGTCGTGACATCTGAACATCAATGCAACGCCTCGAGCTCAGCTTCTGCACATATTCTCTATGACCCGCTACATCCATCCATGCTCCTGCCGGAGGTGCGCCTGCATTAAACCGTGGTGGACAACTTCGCTGACACCAGCACTCGCACTTTGTGCTCACCCATTTCTTACTGTTATTGTCATCTAATTTGTGTAAAGCGTCTTTGAGTATCTTGAAAAGTGCTATATAAGTTTGATGTATTATTATTTACAGACATGCAAACACACAAGGTATGAAAAAGATGACCCAATAGAAAAAAAAAAAGAAAAACATTGTCTGGGGGGATCCGCCTGCGCCTGCAGAGAATGTTTTGTTTTAACATAAATTAGGCATCGATTTTAACATAAATTAGGCAATCTGGAAGACTCTGAAGAGTACAATAAGGCAAAAAAAACAAAACACATTTTCTTTACGCAGAAAAGCTTATTTACACTGCTCAATTACATGTTGATGGACAAATTTAAGATGAAAATTAAATTTGCCTAATTTCTTTGCTTTTTTTGTTGGCCTCCAACTTGAACAAGGCCCATCTCCACCTGCACCTGATGCCTGCTTCAAGCTTTGCCACATGAATAGCATCCTCCTCTTTAAGCACTCTCATTCTGGAAAAGAATTGACTAAAATCATTGTCTGTTTCACTTCATTTTTCACTATTACCAATTTCAAAGGTTAATCCCAAATGCATCCTGCAGGTAAATAATATGTACAATATTTTTCTGTTTTTATTGGCCATTTCTGAATTTGAAGTTAGTTCATTCTGTGTTGTGACATAATCCCTAACATCGCTCCGTCGCTTAATTACATTTAACATTAACATCCGTAAACTAATTAGATAACTGTAGCGGCGTTTCCTAATTAATACAAGATGTTCTAGCAGATCAACTCTTGTCACCGATGTTACATGTGCTCCGTGGTTCCGCTGGGACCACAACCAGGGCCACCACCCGCAGCACCTCAATGCGAAAATACAAAAGACCAGTGCAACAAATACAACACTGGCTGATCTGATGAGCAAAAATGTTGCTTAAATGTAAGTGTAGCAATAGAGGATGTTCGCTCCAGAGGTGGGTAGTGGAACCTCAATAAGTATGGCTAAACCTTTAGCCACACTTAGTCAGACCTAGTCACAGGGACCTCAGCCAATAAACTTTAATGATGTGGGCCCAATTAAAACTACCTAGTCATCAATCAGGAGTAGGGCTGAACTATTTGTGAAAATATAGCAAGGCTTTTTTCTGTTTCTTTTAAACAAAGATTGTGATTTTTCGGAAGTTTGTTATCTTCAGCATTATTCACTAAGCAAAAGAATCAAATAATTCTATAGTATGACCAAAACAACGGTGGATACAGCTAACAAAAAATAACCCTTTCCTGTAGGCCAGGCCTAAATGTTATGATGAATTGATATGAAGAACAAATCTTTATTTTACTATTGAATTGTAAAAAGAAAAACCTTCAATCACAGTAGAATAGTGACTTATAGATTGAACTTCATATCTTCTAAAAATGTAATAGTGTGTAATGATGCTCTTCTCATTAGTGCTGCTGTCAGTGTCAGCAGAATATAGTGATAAAGTGGAGATTGGCACGAGTCACGCTTTACATCACTAAGGTGTGCGTAGAAAAGCAGTTCAAATAGTAAACTATATTAAATGTTAATTAATGTTCTTATAAATTAAATTAAAAGTGTTGATCTTATTCACTTGTTATTTGATAATCCTCAAGAAGGATCTTAAGGACTTTATCTAGAATTTTCTCAATTTCGAACTTGTTTGCCTTGGAACCCCTAAACACTAGCTAGCCACGCCCTGGTTCGAGCCAGCGTCACTGGCGCTCGGCATGACAACCAAAGTGGGATTAACGGCTCATGCATTGATAAAGAAGGCAGCACAGCTAGCTGCGAGAACTAATGTGAATTGCAGGACACATGGACCATCGACACTTCAAACCTACCTCGCGGTAATAAATATGCATGCTTTAATTTGGCGCCAAGCAGCATTGGGTCTTGTCTTCCCCGATGCGTCGCTCAGCTGGGAAAGCCTATGAGCCTGACTACTTAGCCAGCCGCGGCTGGACGGCGGACTGAAGTATTATGACGCGGGGGGGGGGAACTAAACCTTGAACCTTGAACACACATGGCAGAATGATTCGACATGCCGGCATGTTTACATACAACTGTTAGTGCTAGCACTAGTTTGCTAGGCTACATAACGTTTTGTTGCCTGCTTGCGAGTATCGTATTGAAAGTATGTGAACATACCTCAAGCAATCCTTGAATTAAAGTCCTCTCCAGAGCACCGGTGACCACCAGCGCACGTTTCCCCCCATTTTGTTCTTATAAAACACACGACACGATCCATTGTTGTTGTCGTCGCCATGGTAGGGAGTGTATCCAGTCGCCTTTGAGTTGGCAAGAAAAAGCCCAGTGATCGTAAAAGATGGGATGCGGTGGTATCGGACTACAAGATTTTATTGACAGTTTTATTGACTGACATAGTGCAATGGTGAAATGTGTCTTGTAGTCTGATCCAGGTATTACGTGTTGTCTGTCCCACATCGCAGACATGTTTTTTTTTTTGTAAAATTAATTTATTGGCTGTCATATATTTAGAGTACTAAGTCAAAAGACATGCGACAACGCTAAAAATACACTAGATTTTGGATTCAAATATACTGTACATGATGGCGACGCAGAGTAAATGTCTTTTGCGGAGCCGATCAATGACGTCATTGATCGGATCGGCGAATTATGACATTAAAGCCGATCATCCCATCAGCATAAAATGGTAATTATCGGCCTATACCGATCAAGCCGGTCAGATCGGTGTAAAGTCTAGTTTCCGCCCACATCCAAAAAAGATGTGTGGTAGGTAGGTTGATTGAAGATTCTAAATTGCCCGTAGGTGTTAATGTGAATGGTTGTTTGTTTATATGTGCCTTGAGATTGGCTGGCAACCAGTTCAGGGTTTACCCTTTACCCAGCTCAATACCAAACTGGCAGTAAAGCAGGAGTCCAGAACATTCAGAGAGATTGTTCCAGCCCAATAAAAATGTGTGCAAGACAGAGAGACAGTCTCGTATCACCACATGAGCCCGTAAGGGAAAAAAACTTTTTTGTCAAAAATTTAAAGCCAAATGTGTAACAGAAAAAAAGTAGAAAAGTTATCATAAAAGTATTTTCTTTGCCAAATGAGGAGCCTTCTACCGTCCCTGTATTTTGGCATTATAGTTTCAGCATAAGCACAAAACAAAAGGAAAGAGTCTAGTTCTTATTGTTTGTGTGAACTACCACTTCAGTCATTTCAACACAGCACCTGGTTGTACAAGAAGCTCTGCCAATAATTGAAGCCACACAATACAACAGCATGGAAACCTTATGAACACTATATTGCAGTTTTGTTTGTTTTGTTTTGTTTTGTTTTATTTATTGATTTATTGATTGATTGGGGGGGGGGCTGTTTTTTTAACAATTTGGATTGGTCTAATGCTGGCCATGAAAAAGAGATGACAGGCTCACCCACTTCATATTGTGAGGACTACTACACTACCAAGTACACTGGCAAGAACACAGGTGAATGTTTGAAAAATCAAAGTTTCCCTCACATGGTGTAGAGAAGAAGCCTGTGGGGGCATTGTGTTCAAATCAAAGGCAATGCCTGGATTTAGGTTTGTAGCAGAGACTTGGCCCACACAGTTCCACCAAAGACAAGTAGCTGTTTTAGAGAAGACGGAAGAAATTCTGTGCAAGCTGGAAAGCGATTGCATGCCTCAGGGAATTTCAATTGTGGCACCTGACTGTGTCACACACAATGCAGATAGATGAAACAGAGACAGTGTTCGTGTGTGTGCATGTGGTGTGTGTCCGTGCGTGTGTGCATGTGTGCGTCTGTGTTTGTGTGCGCGTGTGTTTGTGTGTGCATGTGTGTGGATGTTAAAGCCACTTACAGTACTGTATATGCAAGAATATTTTAGCATAACAGACAAGTCGCTACATTTAGCATATTATCAAAAGTGTGATGTATAGTTCCTATACAGTGTATGGCTTACAATTAGGATAAAGCTTTCAATACCCGATTTTTCATATAAGGATTCCAAAAAGAAGCGGCACGGTGACCGACTGGTTAGAGCGTCAGCCTCACAGTTCTGAGGACCAGGGTTCAATCCCCGGTCCCGCCTGTGTGGAGTTTGCATGTGCTCCCCGTGCCTGTGTGGGTTTTCTCCTCCCACATCCCAAAAACATGCATTAATTGGAGACTCTAAAATGCCCATAGGTGTGAATGTGAGTGCGAATGGTTGTTTGTTTGTATGTGCCCTGCGATTGGCTGGCAACCAGTTCAGGGTGTACCCCGCCTCCTGCCTGATGATAGCTGGGATAGGCTCCAGCACGCCCGCGACCCTAGTGAGGAGAAGTGGCTCAGAAAATGGATGGATGGATGGATTCCAAAAAGGCGGCACAGTCGACAACTGGTTAGCACATCTGCCTAGCACATCTGCCTCACAGTTCTTAGGACCGGGGTTCAAATCCCGGGCCTGCCTGTGTGGAGTTTGCATGTTCTCCACATGCCTGCATGGGTTTTCTCTTATATTTTCCTGTCCTTCCCTCACAGGGTGTAGCATAACTCGCCCATACAACACCCAAATCCAATGTGTTATTGTACTAGTTATATAATGCTTTACTTTCCTCATCTTGTTTACAACTAGTGCTTTGTCTTTTGTTATCTTCTTTTCCTATATTAGTTATGTTTTCTGTCACTCGCATTTAAAAACTTTGTTCTGTTAGACTGAATGACTGTAATTCTTAAATACCCATCAGAATACAAAGAAACCGCAGTGGCATCTTAAAAAGTCCACTGTGACACAGTAAAACTGTTCCGACATAAAAGGGAAACAGATCTTCCTTTCTGCTTGACCAAACAGGAAAATAAATAAATAAACTGCAGAAGATGGCAGCATCAAGCCACTATCTTCAGCTCCCACTGGAGCAGTTCGCAGCAGAGTGTGAAGTGGCTGGAATGTAAATTAGAACCTCCAAATCTGAAACCATGGTCCTCAGTCCGAAAAGGGTGGAGTGCCCTCTCTGGGTCAGGGGAAGAGATCCTGCCCCAAGTGGAGGAGTTTAAGTATCTCGGGGTCTTGTTCACAAGTGAGAGAAGAATGGAGCAGGAGATCGACAGGCAGATTGGTGCGGCGTCTGCAGTGATGCGGACTCTGTATCGGTCTGTCGTGGTGAAGAAGGAGCTGAGCCAAAAGCCAAAGTTCTCAATTTTACCGGTCGAGCTACATTCCTACCCTCACCTATGGTGACGAGGTGTGGGTTATGAACGAAAAAACAAGATCTCGGATACAAGTGGCCGAAATGAGTTTCCTCCACAGGATATCCAGGCTCTCCCTTTGAGATAGTGTGGGGAAAATCGGTCATCCGTGAGGGGCTCGAAATCGAAATATGAATAAGATTTTTCTAGGGAAAATTTTTTATTTTATTTTTTATATTTTAAATTGTCCAGCCCTAAGGGGCATGTTCATCTACTGGTCCATAGAACCTTGCCACATACCATAAAAGCTTGCCACATACAGTCGAGCATTTGAAACAACCATAAACAGACGTGAAGCTTGCGAGTCCTGCATAAGGTCACAGACATGGAGCAACATAGTTGCAAGGGAATTTAGAGGTTGCTTATTCCAGTCGCATATCCCCTGCAGACTTTGAAAAGTATACATCAGGAAGATACTGAGCACCCAGTTGATCCTGATTCTGTTTCACGACTGTTATGTGCCCACTGTTAATACCTTCTTGTAATTAATGCCAATGCTAAAACAAGTTATTTATTCTTGATGAAGGAGCTCCAATCGCTTGAAAAATTAAGTTCTACAGTTAGTGACAACATTAGATGGAAGAGGTAGATGGATGACTACTCTTTAAATACCAGTAATCCAAACAGCAGAGACAATTTGTGGGTTGAAATTAAGAGATGCCCTACACATTTACATGCATTCTCATGATGATGACAATCTTCTGAAAGCATGACAATGCAAATTGAATTCCAGCAATAATAATCTGAAGGATAATTTCAAACAAGTCTTAAAACTAGTCTTAAGTAAACACATGTGGTTATTGCTTTAGTATATAAACTGATCTGGAAAAGGCCCATCAAATACAAATGGGTACTGGAGTAATCAATGTGATGAATACTTCAGTAAGCAGTGTCACAAGGATACAAACAGAGTGACCATGAGGCTAACAAAACAGCTCGCTAGCCTGTTTAAAAAAGCTTTTTCACACACCACGTTAAAAATGGAAGTCAAACGGCTATTCACACAATAAATGCAAGTTGTCAAGAAAGCTAGCATATGGACTGCGAAAAACAGTGACATTGTTCAGGCAGCAACACTGGTCACATTAATAAATACTCTGCAAAAAGACGGACAACAGGTTTTGGTATTTCAATAACAGTCACATTCGAAGATGTGTCTCATGAGGTAAACGGTTGCTTCGATGAGTGCCTGATATGACATAATTGACTGGTAACGGACATGTTTCAGACTTCTGAAATGTACCGGATGTCGCACCAGGATGAGGTGGCCTTAGTTAACTGCGGTCTTATTATGAAAAGTGCTGAAGTGCAGAAAGTGGAAATTGGTTTGTTTGTTGTTTTGTTTTAACCATAGTTACTGTATGTTTTAACCATAGTTACTGTATGTGTTAAGGAGCTCAGTCTCGAAACTGGACCGTATTGAGAGTAAACATCCCTTCAATAGTTCCTATTTCTGTTTTCACATAATTTGTGATGGGCAGAGGACACAACATACTTAAAACAGATGTTACTTGCACAAACGCCATTACGGTATAAGCCAACAATATGCATTGCTCGAGAAAATGGTACATGGCAGTTTTTCCTGGGAAGGGATAAAAACATAAGACCCTTAGTTGTCAATCAATACTACCCAGTCATGCAAAAAAATTATTTTTAATCAACTATCTATTGGCAAGATATGTGATTTTTGTGTTAAATGTGATGAATTGTGTGTGGAACTTTCAACTATGTTCCAGCATTATTGTTATTGCAGTCACTTACTTTTGTACAATAGTTTGGCTTTGAGTAGACACTATTTGTTGCAAATAAAAGCCTTTGTCATGTAAACAGCACTTTGCATCTCTACACAAGGTTTGGAAATAAAGATAAATCCACATGGCTAGTTAACATGGTGTATGATTGTGTATGATGATGAGAAAATCTATCTGTGTTGTCATTGTTTTTTAACTACGCACCGCATAATTCACATTTTAGTGCAGTTGGACTAAATTAATAGACACTTGCAATTACATCTGCTTATCCATGTGGAAGAGAGTGCCACTGATACTGAGTGTTTGCTGACAGCAGAGGATGGTGGGCACTCTTAATCTGGTAGTATACCTCATATTTATAGGCAGCTGAGTCATTTACTAGTAAGAGTCAAGGTTAGTCAACTAATGCAACCCTATGGGGGGCACAAGCCAGTGCAAACTGTAGGCGGGTCCCAAGCCCGGATAAATGCAGAGGGTTGCGTCAGGAAGGGCATCCGGCTTAAAACTTTGCCAAACAAAAATGAGCGTTCATCCAAAGAATTCCATACTGGTTTGGTCATGGCCCGGGTTAACAACGTCCGCCACCGGCACCATCAATCTGTAGGGTGACGGTGGAAATACAGCTACTCTGGGTCGAAGTCGAAGAAGAGGTGTAAAGCGGGTTATTTGGCAGAAAAAGAAGAGGAAAGTACAGAGCCTAGAACTGAATGTGGGGACTTCGAATGTTGGGACTATAACAGGAAAATCTTGAGAGTTGGTTGACATGATGATGAGGAGAAAGGTTGATATATTGTGTGTCCAGGAGACCAGGGGCCTCATGTACAAAAGGTGCGTACGCACAAAAATTTGGCATCCGTTCTTTTTTATGGCAAAGTTCAGATGTATCAAGAGTGACATGACCGTGGAAATGTGCGGTGCCTCACGCCAACTTCATGGCTGGCGTACGCACGTCTCTGCAGCTTTTGGTGCTTTGGCGACACTTAGAGGTAATGCTGGGAAACTGTTCTCATAAATCTGCACACCAGAGACACATGAATAATTAGCACTGATGAACAATTCATGCCTGGCAACATTTGATTTCAACAATGCAATTGAGGCTAGGCCTGAGAATTCATTGGTTGACCAGTGTATTTAATGAACCACTGATATTTGTGAGGACACCTATTCATTGATCGAGGTGATCATTTATGCCGCCTATTGCCCTAACAATCGCTTCATGACTCCACCACATGCACTGAAAATAAGAGTCCTTTGAATTTACTTTATTTGAACATGTACATCGGTTGCACATGATTAAAATGTATTTATATTGACATAATTTACCCCTCTTCTCCAAAAAAAAACATGATTTTTTTTTGTCAGTGTGCATGTCCTCTCCTGTGTATTAAAATAATAAATTGAGTCATCAAAAAGGAGTAAAAGTTTTTGATATCCTCTTTGATATGCTGATGTGCTTCTATTTGAATTCAAAAAGATTTACTACAAATACCACACATACAACATTTACGCATGAACTTTTATCTCACAGGGCTGAGTATAGGTTACTGTATGAACGCATTTGTTATGAGGTATAAAAATACATGGTATTAACCTTGTGGGGTGATCATAGTCAGTCACATGTCCTCCCTTCACCCCTGAGAGAGCAGCGTCACCCATGATCGCAGCGATTCTCTCCTCGAACGCGTTGGGGCCCTCCACGCCGGTTCTTCCGCCTTTTTGGCTACACTTTGGCGGTGGGCAGCTGTCCTCTGCTTCACATCCACCTTAATGTCTGAACACTTATTTTTTAGTTCAGCATGTGCGCGCTGTTCTGACTCCACAGCATTGACAGCCGCACACGCGTTGTCCCAGTCACTCCTCTTTCGTGTGTTGTTAACGCCGTAGGACAGCGTGCCAAATAGGATTTTCTTGCGTGCCTCCACTTCATTGAGCAACTTCACATTCAGAAAAATAATTTTTCTTCATTACCTTGCTCATTTTCATTTTTTTCTGATCATGCGGTGATCGGCATCTCAGGTGCAGCGTTCATTTAAATATGATTTGCATATTCAAATGTGGGCGTGGACAGGGAGGAGTCGGCTACTCCAGCATGTGCGCTCATTTCCACGTTGATTGGAATGTACGAAGGAAATGTGCTTGGTTTCATGAGTACGCAGAGTTTCATACATCTGAATATTTTTGTGCCTACGACGTTTTCTGGATATGAGCATACGTCATGTTTTAGGAGGAAATCCACGTCTTTGTACATGAGGCCCCAGGTGGAAAGGCAGTAAGGCTAGAAGTATAGGGGCAGGGTTTAAATTATTTTACCAAGGTGTAGATGGGAAGAGAAATGGAGTCGGGGTTATTTTAAAAGAAGAGTTGGCTAAGAATGTCTTGGAGGTGAAAAGAGTATCAGATCATGTGATGAGGCTGAAACTTGAAATTGAGGGTGTTATGTATAATGTGATTAGTGGCTATGCCCCACAGGTAGGATGAGACCTAGAGGTGAAAGAGAAATTCTGGAAGGAGCTAGACGAAGTAGTTTTGAGCATCTCAGACAGAGAGAGAGTCATGATTTGTGCAGATTATAATGGACATGTTGGTGAAGGAAATAGTGGTGATGAAGAAGTGATGGATAAGTACAGCATCCAGGAAAGGAACTTGAGGCACAGATGGTGGTAGACTTTGCAAAAAGGATGCAAATGGCTGTAGTGAACACTTTTTTCCAGAAGAGGCAGGAACATAGGGTGATGTAATCTGAACGGAGGTTACAGACTGTAAGGTAGTGGTAGTGGAGAGTGTGGCTAGACAGCATAGGATGGTGGTGTGTAAAATGACTGGTGGTGGGGAGGAAGATTAGGAAGACAAAGGCAGAGCAGAGAACCATGTGGTGTGCAGCCTTTCGGGAAGAGGTGAGACAGGCTCTCGGTGGACAGGAGGAGCTTCCAGAAGACTGGACCACTGCAGCCAAGGTGATCAGAGAGGCAGGCAGGAGAGTACTTGATGTATCTTCTGGCAGGAAAGGAGAGAAGGATACTTGGTGGTGGAACCTCACAGTACAGGAAATCATACAAGGAAAAAGGTTAGCTAAGAAGAAGTGGGACACTGAGAGGACCGAGGAGAGGCGAAAGGAATACATTGAGATGCGACATAGGGCAAAGGTAGAGATAGCAAAGGCCAAACAAGAGGCATATGATGACATGTATGCCAGGTTGAACACTAAAGAAGGAGAAAAGGGTCTGTACAGGTTGGCCAGACAGCGTTAGAGATGGGAAGAATGTGCAGCAGGTTAGGGTGATTAAGGATAGAGATGGGAATATGTTGACTGGTGCAGTAGTGTGCTAGATAGATGGAAAGAATACTTCAAGGAGTTGATGAATGAGGAAAATGAGAGAGAAGGGAGAGTAGAAGAGGCAAGTGTGGTGGACCAGGAAGTGGGAATGATTAGTAAGGGGGAAGTTAGAAAGGCATTAAAGAGGATGAAAAATGGAAGCCAAGGTTCGATGTTTTGGAGACAAAGTTAGAGAGAGCATACTTCAATGGTTTGGACACGTCCAGAGGAGAAATATTAAGTATATTGGTAGAAGGATGATGAGGATGGAGCTGCCAGGCAAGAGAGGTAGAGGAAGACCAAAGAGAAGGTTGATGGATGGCGTGAGGGAAGACATGAGGGCAGTTTGTGTTCGAGAGGAGGATGCAGGAGATAGGCTAACATGGAATGACGCGCTGTGGTGATCCCTAAATGGACAAGGCGAAAGGAAAAGAAAAGAAGTAGTCAAGGTTACTCAACTGAATTCAAAATTACATGATTCCATGGAGGGTAAGGGAGAGGATGTTGTGACGAAAGCACTAGAAATCAATGAACCTCCTAAGGGAGTGTGTTAAACTTTTCAGCATATGGGTATAGGTTGGATCCACTCATGCATGGTGAAATGCTGTGGTATCAGCACAAGCCATTATAAACAACAAGGGCTTTTGTTGAAGGCTGAGCTTTTGGGTAATCAAACATGATTAAAAGAGTGATGGTACAGGTGTGGACCTTTCCTCATCTTCAAGAACCCCAAAACAATTTAGTTGGGTGTGGTCCAACATTAATCAGGGCAACAGTAATGTGGTGCTCAGATTTGAATAAGGGGGGTTGGGGGGGTGAATATATGACAGAACTTGCACCTCACGGGATCGACTCCATAATCCAGTGGCAGTGACTAATTACATGCTCCAGGCTTTGTCAGTTTGTGAGAGATCTCACATTTTCTTCAGCCAGCAATCAGCTTCCAGGCACCTTCTTAATGGGCAAGGAGTTTTCTTGGCAATAATGGCCAGTACAAGTACCTTGAACACCGTAAGTAAAAGAATAAGAATAAAAATCTAAATCAACATTTTTGAAGTGGATGCTTTATTATCAATCAAAAGATGTGAAAGATAAAACGCTAAGAGCCCATGTGGTTAAAGAAAACAACTTTTATTGCTACTGAAAAAAAGAATAAGAAGCAGACCTGGGAATAAAGAGGAGCAATTTCAAAGGTGTATTGTATTACTGGAGTAGGTGCAAGAAAAGCATGTACTCACACGAATAAGTTTGAAGCCTCCTCTGGATAACTTCAGAAATAACAGCTAATTAGCTAATAAATAATAACTAATTTAAGATGGTTTCCCCATTTCCTACAGTTTTAGGTGGTCTTTGTTGGAGGGATTTACATGCTGAGACTTACTCTGAAGGTAGGAGGAAACCAAGATGATTCACAGCACTGAGGTTACTGTTTCTCTGGTGCAAAACATCATCAGGATTCAGGCAAAGCTTTTGCCTCCCCAGATTGACACCAGGGAGTTTCAAGGCTTCTCCCAATACATGCAGGGGAGATCTCTTTGAGGGGATGTTTGACTTTAGAAGACAGCAAAAACTAAGAAGAGGAACCAAGCAAATCATGCAATGAGAAACCATCGACTATTAATGGCATTGCATGCATTGCATCAAACTGATGATAACCTTACAACACAAACAATTCCTCTATTCAGCAGGCTAGTGTGAGACGTCAATGACTACAAGCAAACCTGAGTGGAACTTTCGACAGTTCAACTGCTCTGTATTCAGGTCCACACCCAGCATCTCATCGTGTCAACATCTAGAGAATTCATTGAAATGGGGCAGTCTTGCCCTCCACATCCTTCACATCCTCTGAGCCATCACAGCGGATATTTGATACTGGCACAACAAGATATCATCGAGGCTTTCCTTAAATTGTACAAAGTATTTTGTGCATAGAGTGTAAATCAGAAAATATGGCGGTGCTATGAAATGTCAAGCATACACTGTTTCATAACCTACTACAGCAAGTGTCTATTATTTCCATACATCCATTTTCCGTACCACTTATTATGTTCAGGGTCACAGGGTGATTGGAGTCTACCCAGCTGACAGGGTGGGGTACACCCTTGACTGATCACCTATCAATACCAGGGCAGAAAGACACAGAGAGATCAGACAATTCACAGTCATTGACAGAGAATCTAGAGTCTTCATTTAGCATATTTTTGGACTGCGGGACGATGTCTGAGTACCCAAACAAAGCCCAGGTAAGCACAGGGAGAAGATACAAAAGACAGAAAGGCCCAAGCAGATACAGATTGGACCCCATAACCTTTTTGCTGTGAGGTGACAGTGCAAACCATCCGCTATGTACTGACATTGGAATAGATGTTGACTCCCGCTCCCTCCCACTCCCACAGAGCTCGCTTCCACACCCTCTCAATCCCAAGTGTGAGAACAAAAAATCCCACCAAATCCTGCGTGATCCCAGTCCCGAACCAGAATTTTAAACAGTAGTCCCACAGCCACCCTAGCCCCAGCCCCCTGTTTTTTTTTTTACTACCAATCAATCCTACTCCATTTTTCTTCCTTGGTATAAAATATGCAGTACCAGCCTTGTCATCATAATACATACATTGAGGTAGGCCAGAAAAAAAAAAGTTTATTAACAAAAGCCCTATTCTTCCCTTAGTTTAGCAATGTATAGCTTGATGCTGAGGGGAAATGTTCAAATATCCATCCATCCATTTTCCGAACCGTTTATCCTCACTAGGGTCGCGGGCGTACTGGAGCCTATCCCGGTTACCTTTTGGCGAGAGGCGGGGTACACCCTGAACTGGTAGCCAGCCAATCGTAGGACACATGTATACAAACAACCATTTGCACTCACATTCACACCTACAGGCAATTTAGAGTCTTCAATTAATCTACCATGCACGTTTGTGGAATGTGGGAGGAAACCGGATTACCTGGAGAAAACCCACGCGGGCACATGGAGAAACTCTGCACAGGCGAGGCCTGATTTGAAACCGGGTCCTCAGAACTGTGAGGCAGATGTGCTAACCTGTCGACCACCATGGCACCATGTTCAAATATCGATTTGATTAAAAATAAAAAATAAACTGTAACTACATCATTGTTTCCACTCCCATCAATTCATGGTTTTCATTCCCGGTGCCTTTGTTTTCATAGTTCCTGCTCCCCGCCCGTGCCCAATCCCATGATTGATGGTGACATCCACTCCCATCCCGCGGGACCCACAAGACCCAGTAGGAATCCCAAAAAATGTCAGCCTCTACTACAGTGCCTTGAAAAAGTATTGGCCCATTTATATTTTTGCATAGTTTCCCCACTTTAATGTAAGATCATCAAACAATTGTAAATATGAGACAAATATAACCCTAGTGAACTTAAAATGCTGTTTTATTTTAAAATGGTGATTTCATTCATGAAGGACAAAAACTATTCAGTTACCTGGCCCTTTGTGAAAAAGTAATGGACCCTAAACTTAATAACTGGTTGGGCCATCCTCAGCAACAACAACTGAAATCAAGCGTTTTCTGTTACTAGCAATGAGTCTTTCACATCTCTGTGGAGATATTTGGGCCCACTCTTCCTTGCAGAATTGTTTGAATTCAGCAAAAATTGAGGGTTTTCGAGCATGAAAGGCCTTTTTTAAGGTCATGCCACTGCATTTCAATCTGATTTAAATCTGGACTTTGACTAGGCCACTCCAAAAACTTCACTTTGTGTTTTTTTAAGCCATTCAGAAGTTAACTTGCTGGTGTGTTTTGGATCGTTATCCTGCTGCAGAACCCAAATGCGCTTCAGCTTGAGGTCACAAACTGATGGCTGAACATTCTCCTTCAGGATTTTCTGTTAAAGAGCAGAATTCATGATTTCGTCAATCACAGCAAGTTGTCCAGGTCCAGAAGGTGAAAAAGCAACCCAAGACCATCACACTACCGTCATGTTTGACTGTTGGTACTCTGGGTTACACTTTTTCTGAAATGCTGTGCTACATTTACGCCAGATGTAACGAGACACACACCTTCCAAAAAGCTCAACTTTCATCTTGTCAATTCATATAATATAATCTCCAAAAAGTCAGCAGTGATTTTCACTTTGGAGCTCTGCTATGGATGCCATTTTTATCCAGTCTCTTACTCTGTTGTGTCATTAAAACTGACCTTAACTGAGGCAAGCGAGGCCTGCAGTTTTTTAGTAGTTGTTCTGAGTTCCTTTGTGAACTCCTGGATGAGTCATGGAGTAATCTTTGTCGGCCGGCCACTCCTGCAAAGGTTCACCACTGTTCCATGTTTTCTCCACATGAGGATAATGGATTCCCCTATGGTTCACTGGAATCCTAAAGCTTTAGAAATCCGTTTTGTAAACTTTTCCAGACTGACAGATGTCAATTACTTTATTTCTCGATTGTTCTGGTATTTCTTTGGATCGTGTCATTTTGTTGCAGCTTTTTTAGATCGTTTGCCCGACTTGATTTTGTCGGGACAGATTCTGTTTAAGTGATTTCTTGATTGAACAGGTCTGGAGGTAATCAGGCTTGGGTGTGATCAGTGAAAATTTAACAAAAATTGCGATTAGACACAATAAATTTGTCATTTAACAAGGGGGGTAATTACTTTTTCACACAGGAAAATGTAACTGAATAGTTTTTTTTCCTTAATAAATTAAATTACTATTTAAAAACAGCATTTGAAGCTCACTTGGGTTACATTTGTCTGATATTTATAATTAGTTAGATGATCTAAAACATTAAAGTGGGGAAACTATGCAAAAATATAAGAACTTGAGAAGGGGGCCAATACTTTTCCACAGTAATGTATGTGCAAGGGCTGGGCGATTATATGATCGAGATAGAAGATCTTGCTAAATTGCCTATCAATCTCGGTGATCAGCTACGTGTGTAGTTCCTCAATCGAACATAACGTGTGTGACAACAACAGCCAATCGGAGTCGTCGTTTTCCTGCTCCACTTCTGGTTGCCAGTTGAGGGAGTAAAACAGAAACCTCCTCGACTGACCCACCCCGTTGCAAAATAGAAACACCCCGTTTGACTCATCCGTTGTCACACGAAGCACGCCCGGCGCCGGCACCTCCATCACCCCGGGCAGCCACTCCGAGTTCCCAACCTTTGTTTATGCTGCGATTTGTCCAAAGCGACGTGGAGCAATGCTATTAACGAGCCCATGTGCAAGGTACAGTATGTCGCCGCCCTCAAAAACTGGCAACATTGTGTTTATTCATCTGAAGAAGTACCACCCAAGTGATTATGTGGAAAGCATAAAAATGTGACTGCAGTTTGCACAGCCTGTCACTCACTGCTGCAAGCACACGTAGCATTAGCAGTTAGCCACTGCTAGTGGTGAGCCCACCAGACCCAAGCAGCAATCAATTGTCTCAATATCCAGGTGGTTTGTAAAATGGCAAAATTAGTTAATCTGTATTATTATTAAAGATGATGCACATTTAAAAGTAGCAAAAATGTTAACAGGGTATTGAGGATCATCACTGGAGAATGAGAGAATTCGAAAATATCTCAAAGGTATTACACCAGAACACAATGAGCAATTTTGATTTGCTTTCGCGGGGCACATAAAATGATGTGGCGGGCCGATCTGGCCCCCAGGCCACCAGTCTGACACCTGTGGTATAGACGCTTAATATTTCTACAGTTGCTTTGTCCCGGTCTCCTGACATAGAGATTCACCTGAACCAGAAGGAAGTGCTTCTACCTGTTTTGCCAAATGCGAAAGTTGCTTGTGCATAAGCCCTATTGATCCCCAGAGCTGCTGCATATCTAGTATTTTCGATACAGTGGACTCCCAAAACAAGTTTCAGTGGTTGAACATCTCAGAATTCAAAACCAAATTAATCAGGTGAAATCATTAGCTTCTCCTTGTCTGCATTTCAATTTTCTTTCTTTTTTTCCATTTTGGAGGATTTTTTTGTCATGGGTGTGTCAAAGGTTTACTACATATTTTAAGGTTTCCTATGGACAATCATCGCCTGTTTTTGCAATTACACAGAAAGCCACTCTATAATGAAATCACTTAAACATTTATGTTAATATTATTTCAAATTCAAACAACTCATAGATTGAACAGCCTCCTATCGGATAGATGTTTGAGTGTGGAGCATCCATGATATCTTCAAAATGATTAAACTCAAGGCAATGTTTAGATTTTTTTCTTTACATCTCTAATAGTCAGTATGTGTTTTTAGGACCAAACCACACCCATAGCAAACAGTATTATACCATAAGGAAAGCTACCTGTGCAGCTGGCATGTCGCCCAAGTGATGGAAGGGGGTGAACTCGGGATTGAGGAGGGAGGGGGGAGACAGCGAGTCATGCAGACCACACAACCATTCTTGTGCCTCGTATTTAAAACTGCGACATCACACTGTGCCGTCCCCCAAATTGGCATAAAACACAGTTGCATTTTCTTGCATTCTATTACGTTACAAAGAAGAGTCTTATTAGTCTCTTAAACATATACACGCAGAGACGATGCTCGACATTGGTCTTAACTACCACGTCTAACGATGCA
This sequence comes from Phycodurus eques, assembly GCF_024500275.1. NCBI lineage: Eukaryota > Metazoa > Chordata > Actinopteri > Syngnathiformes > Syngnathidae > Phycodurus > Phycodurus eques. The sequence goes on along the minus strand of NC_084532.1, from coordinate 11,789,990 downwards.
GTGAGAAAGAATCACATGGAGTATGGCGTCGATCAATGTTGTTCAGTCCTCCGGAGAAAAGTAAACGTGTGTTAAAACTTCGGTGGTGCTAACGAGCCGAGCTAGCTTACACTTGTCGCGGGCTCAAGCGTCTTGTTAGCGGGCAGCGCAGTCGGCGCACCCCCAAAGAAAAAAACAGCACCCCATTGTGTCATTTCTTGGGGTGACAAAAGCCCTCTTTCGGGTGTTTACAAGCACTGGTTTGACGTAAAGGTGTGTGTCCAAGCTTTGCGGAACTCGGAGTGAGCACCGAAAAGTGAAGTTTTTGTTGTTGTTGTTGTTGTTGTTGTTTTTACCTGAGTAAAGCCGTGTCGCCTTGCCTGCTGACCACACTTTCCACGGAGGAATAGTCCACAGTTTGTCCCGCGGGCAAGCACGACGGTAGGAAGCAGCCCAGGCTGAGGAAGATCGCACATAGCCACTGACCAGAAACACGAGCATCCGACAGCGCAATCATAATGTCCGTCACAACTGGACGTGGTCGCCGCTCTTTCCCAAGTCTGCCTGAATGTAGGGCGAAAAGGAGGAGAAACCCTTTATTTCCACGCTCCACGCAGCAGGCTATGGACGAGCGTTGAGATGTCCCAGGCTCGTTCGATGCTGCGAGCTCACTGCGCGAGGAAGTGTACTCTCCAGTGGCTTGAACACCATCTAGCGAGGAAAGGCGGTTTAAAATGGGAGCAGAGCTAGAAGCAGACAACCCCCAGGCTCTGATCCTGTTGCCATGCGGCCGTTTCCCAGGCAACCCCGTTCCCAGTGGCTGGTGATGGAGCAGCGAGACCGCCAGGTATTGATACGACCCAGGAGCAATTAAAGATATCGACTGGAGAACCACCCCTATTATTTATTGCTATCAGAGAAAAAGAGAGGTGAGCCTTTGGTGGAAATGGAGTTGATACTGATGGTGATATACGTCACCGTCAGATATCACCATTATCTTGTTTTTAATATTTTTTTCCTGTTGAGGCTTTGTATTCCCCTCCTGTTTCTTTTTGTCTTTTACACAAATATATATGTGTGTGTAAGTATAAGACTCGTTATTAAGTACATATGGTTTTACTTGAAAATGTATTTTTGCACTCTTTCATTCACATGTGGTTTTGTATGACGAAAACAAAAATTGCCAATAAAGAAAAAAAAGTGGGAAAACTATGCAAAAATATAAGAATTTGAGAACGGAGGCAAAAAAATTCCCGGCACTGTATATACAGAGTCAGCCCAAAAAAAATGGCGGGTGGTGCATTTCGGACATGGGCCTTCACTCAGCAGCCAAATCTTGACCTCTTCTTTACTTAACTCCCTTGGCATCGGCCAGCATTCTTGAGTCATCAGACTACAAGACAAATGTAATCTTTCACGATTGCAGTATGTCAGTTTACTGCCATAAAATCTTGCCGTATCTTGGGCGGACAGTGGCAACACAACACAACATTTATTCTGATATCCTGTCTTTTACGATCACTGGGCATTATCTTGTCAGATCAAACACTGTCGAAGAGGCGGAACCAGAAAACGTGTCACAAGTAAACGCGACTGGATACACCGATTACCATGGTGACGATAACAACATTGGCTCACCCCAATGTATTGTGTTGGGGGGGAAGAACAAAAAGAGGAAAAGCGTGGTGTCGTCACCGGTGCTCGGGAGTAAGCTGTCCAGTCAAGAAGAGCTTGAGGTATGTTCACATACTTTTAATACAATACGGCTCGCAAGCAGGCAACAAAATGTTACGTAGCCTAGCAAGCTAGTGCTAGCACTAATGTTTGTATGTAAACAAGCCGGCGTTCTGTCGAATCATGCTCTAAAGGTAAACATTGGAGCGCTTGAATAAATGTTGACAACAGCGACCAAATATGTTGGCAACGGCAAGCACAGGAGGCGAAGCGCCAGTCACAATACGCAATCCTATTGGTCGACGTCAAGGTGCGCTGTCGGAGAGTTTTCGTTAATATGTCACACGGAAGATATCCAAAAAAATCAAACAAGCTTTTCATTTTGGTGTCGTATGGCTATCGTAGGGTCAAATCGTTGGTTCGTGGATTACGTCACACTACAGGAAGTTTTGTTGTTCCCAACAAAATATGTCGGGCCCCATCTGGAAAATCACCCGTGAAAGCTAATTGAGCCAATATTGGGGCTAAAATCCTGTAGTCTGATCCAGGCATTAGTTGTAAATGCAGGTCAGTGCTTTTGATAGGGCACCCACTGCATGCTTCTGATACACGCATAAGGAAAACTAACAAACAAATATTTGTTAGTTTTTATTTGATGTAAAATGTACATCAAATAAAAATGTATTACAAATGTATTATGACATCAGGCGGCATGGTGGGCGACTGGTTAGGGCGTCAGCCTCACAGTTCTGAGGACCCGGGTTCAATCCCCGGTCCCGCCTTTGTGGAGTTTGCATGTTCTCCCCGTGCCTGTGTGGGTTTTCTCTGGGCACTCCGTTTTCCTCCCACATCCCAAAAACATGCATTAATTGGAGACTCTACATTGCCCATAGGTGTGACTGCGAGTGCGACTGGTTGTTTGTTTGTATGTGCCCTGCGATTGGCTGGCAACCAGTTCAGGGTGTACCCCGCCTCCTGCCCAATGATAGCTGGGATAGGCTCCAGCACGCCTGGGACCCTAGTGAGGAGAAGCAGCTCAGAAAATGGATGGATGGATCACGACATCACGCGATTAATACAAGTTATCTTTGGTTTCTACAATTACAAAAGGTGCTCAAAGCGGTGGCCATTAGCTCCCAAACATTTACGTGTATGTCAAATTACACTGTAAAAGACAACACAACTTTTTATTTTATGGCAAAAAAATCCCAAAACAGTCATTTAAATTGGAAAAAACTTAAAAATATAAGTTATTGACACTTAAGTGAACAATTTTAGTTAGCACAACAAAACAAGCAAGTTGTTTGCTGTAAAACAACTGGCTGACTTGTTTTTACTTATATCTGTAGATTGGGGTTCAATACAATGGACAACGTTTCTATAAACTCTTATTCCTTGTTGTGAAATGCGGGAAAGACAACTTTACGAGTTGGCCCTTGGCACTTCAAGTCTCATTTTGGATGTGCTGCTGCCTTGAGCTGGAGTCCACGCAAGTACGTTTTCACCAAGCTTTCATTCAGATAGAATAATATGTGAATTGTATTCTTGCTGTTCGAGTGTTGTATAATACGTTGTACAATAATGGCGACCGAGACATTTTCAACATTTATACACAAACAGCTTCTCAGTCATTAGCGATTGGTATAGTGGCTAACTGATGCTCAGTTAGACGCAAGCTTAGGGCAAGTTACAGTACCATTCAAACATCCATCCATTTTCTGAGCCGCTTCTCCTCACAAGGGTCGCGGGCGTGCCGGAGCCTATCCCAGCTATCGTCAGGCAGGAGGCGGGGTACACCCTGAACTGGTTGCCAGCCAATCGCAGAGCACATACAAACAAACAACCATTCGTACTCACATTCACACCTACGGGCAATTTAGAGTTGTCAATTAACCTAGCATGCATGTTTTTGGGATGTGGGAGGAAGCCGCAGTGCCCGGAGAAAACCCACGCAGGCACAGGGAGAACATGCAAACTCCACACAGGGAGGCCCGGGAATTGAACCCCGGTCCTCAGAACTGTGAGGCAGACGCTCTAACCAGTCGTCCACCGTGCCGCCACACCATTCAAACAGGACGTTATTGTGGTATTTTATGTTTCAAATTCAAAACAGGTATATATTTTATTGTCTGCGTACATTCTCAGTCATCCAGGTCATGCACAAAATCAACCAAACATCAGTTGCACACAAAATCATTGTGTTAAAAGAACAAAAAAATAAATAATTTACTGGAAGTGAATGTGAATTTTGCTGTTGCCATTCTCCTTGGTAAGTGCCACTCTCATGTCAGAGGAACGGACGTTTTTGTGAAAATTCACAACAAAATCTGTTCCTTTTATGTTATTTCTACAATTCTCGAAAAGGATTCATAGGTAAGAATATATTATTTGGGCTCTTTTTTTTATTATTGGGTGCAGTGTCTGACGCCACAGCAATGCTACTCAACTCAAGTGGATTGTTGAAATGTAAAAGAGTTTCAAAAAACCAAAACATTTCAACTCGAGGCGCAGCGCCACAATGCGCCACCCACCTTGATGCAGCATTTCGTTTTGAACCGCATGAACACGGCATTCAAAATGTAGTCTAAAAAGGATTTTACGGGTACATGCACGCATGCGCATACAGTGTGTGTCGAGTCCTGCGTTGAACCCCAGCGATTGCCTCACCGAACCCCTGGGGTTTGATCGAACCCAGGTTAAGAATCACTGTTTTAGAATAATAGCTCATTCTGTTTACCCGTATTCTTTTTATAACCATGTCTTGCAGGTTGACCTGCCATTTGTGTGTTTGTTATTTTCCTATCTGTCAACACAAGGACACTGACCCATGAGGGGAGCAGACATAGGGGCATAATTGCGGGTATCCTGTGTTGGAGGAGGATGACCGTGCAGCTCCGAAAAGTGTTCTGATTGTTGCTGTTGTGGAAGAAGAGATTGCCCTTCAAGAGCTCTCTGACCTGTCAACTGCTTTTGTTCTTTAGGCTAATCTATGCTTTAATGCTTCAGTACCCTAAAGATCTCAGGTACACATTTGAAACTGTTGAGAAAGTTTTCATGGAACTTGCAGTATACAGTACAATTTAGCACAAGTTAACTGCTCGGACTGGGACAGTTGGGTCTCATTCGTTTCTTAATTTACTTCCCTGTTGGAGGGGATTTGATGCTGGTAAATTTTAAATAAAACGGTTTTGAATGTGTATGTTGCAGGTGTAATTAATTATAATTTAATTTCAAGTTCTTGTTTCTACATGATAAAAGTTGAGTTGCATTACCTATTGCAGTGTGTAATTTAAATTGCTCTAAAATTATTCTGTTATACTCACTTAACCAAATGAAAGTGGATTCTGTAAGATTTCAGCTATTACAATACATAATTATACATATAAGAAAAGAGGCAGTTGGAGTATAAAATTATAGGTTAGCACAATTTACAGGAGAGATTGTAGAAGTATGGATTAGAAGTTATTGCAGTGTAAAATTATAAATTAGCACAATTTACAGGAGCGTTATTGGTAGTATTTATTAAAAGTGATTACAATGTATAATTATAAATTAGCCCAATTTACAGGAGCATTAGTAAAAGTAAGGATTAAATGTTATCACAATTTAAAATGATAAATTAGGATAACTAATTGTTGAGTTGGGAAAAATCCAAATTCAGAGTTTTGCAAACAAAAGCAAAATATACAATCTTTCGTTTAATTTACCAGTTTAAAATGTTATCAAAGTTTGTTGCCTTGAATATTTAACATCACTCACCATTTCTTTTTTTACAATGTACTGCTTGGGTGACGTTGACGCTTGATACTGGCTAGGACAAAGAGGTGGAGTCAAGTACCCCGCACGTTCTCCTGATCTATACTGGCTAGGATGAAGAGGTGGAGTCAAGTACCCTGCACGTTCTGCTGATCTAACACCTGAGACAAGAAATCGAATATACATGTGCAGCATTCCCATTGGGCACTTTGGGCAACGTTACCCAAGCAGTAGTTTGGCGTACACATAAGTGTCTGGAAGCTAATGGCCACCGCTTTGAGCACCTCTTGTAATTGTAGAGGCCAAAGGTAACTTGCATTAATCTCGTGATGTCTGAATAAATTTGATAATAAAATATTGATGCACGTTTTCCTTTTCCTGATGTGTGTATACATTTTTGGGATGACTTTGTAGCCATATATTCACTCACACCCTGAACTGGTTGCCAGCCAAACGCAGGGCACATAGAAACAAACAACCATTCGCACTCACAGACATGCCTACGGGCAATTTAGAGTCTCCAATTAATGCATGTTTTTGGGACGTGGGAGGAAACCGGAGTGCCCGGAGAAAACCCACGCAGGCACGGGGAGAACATGCAAACTCCACACAGGCAGCGCCGGGGATTGAACCCGGGTCCTCAGAACTGTGAGGCTGACGCTGTAACCAGTCGTCCACCGTGCCGCTACTTGGTGCTACAATAAAACAAAATACAAAAACAAACATAACTATGTAGAGTTGAACTAATGAGTATTTTAAGCTTTTAATTGTGTTCTATTAAACAATTTTAAAGTGAAACATCACAGAATCACTGCAAAACACACAACACAACAAAATATAAATTAAAAATATGTAAAGCAAAAATTTAAAAAAATCTGCATCAGAACAGAACATCAGAATCATCTTTATTTGCCAAGTATGTCCAAAAAACACACAAGGAATTTGTCTCCGGTAGTTGGAGCCGCTCTAGTACGACAACAGACAGTCAATTGACAGAGAACCCTTTTGAGACATAAAGACATTGGGAAAAACAGTCACTGAGCAATAAAGGGTTGCTTGTTGTCTGGTAATGCCAGTACATTTGTATTTATTTTTTTTTACAATTGTGCAAAAGATGCAGAGTCCTCTAGCACTTAGAGCTGTTCGAATGACTAATATAGCAATAGTCCGGTGCAATGACCATTGTGCAAAGGGCGCCGAGACTTCAAGGACTGTATGCAGTTTAAAGTGACGAGTAGTGCGATAATCTGGGACAATGTTGATTGTGCAAATGCAGATACTCCTCAATCAGTGTGCAAATGGAGCAGATGCTACTCTGGCATGAGTGGCCAGTATTGGTTAACAACAGATATGCAAATAGTGCAGCGTGGCGGGACTACTACAGTGAGTGCACGAGTAATAACGAGTAATAGCGCATTCAGATAACCTCTCTAGTTAAGATTGGCATTGAGAAAACAAGTTGCTCAACTAAGAGGAGCTGATCCGGTTTCTTCTGTTGTACATTATTTTTTTGTCCCCTGTTTTGGAGAAGGTTCTCTCAGAAGGGACTGACATTGCTACAATGTGCAGCAGTTGCATTAGACACACTGGAACCTTCATTAATACCAGGTTCAAATGCTTGTCTTTTATTCTTCTCATTGCATGGATGGGTCCCCAAGTACGTTGTGCAGCCAGCACCAGAAGAATTTTTTTCCCCTGCAGACTGTACACTGGCTGTGTATTGTCAATAAAGTTGAAATGCGTCCAGATTTGGCTCATTTTCCTGCTATCACTCATTTTCGTAACTATTCCTTACCAGCACGTTGGTGTCTTCCTTCCCCGGTCTGTGTGCTGCTGTGTGTGCTCCCGCCCCTCCCCTCCTCTGCTCCGCTCCGCTCCGCTCAGTCAGAAAGAGAGAGACGGCGCCACACATACTGACCAATCACGTGCGGGCTCTCTTACGTGAACGACGAAAGTGGCTCCCAATCACGAGCCGCCTGTCCTCGTTCACTTCAAAGATCCGGATCTTCGAGCCGTTTCGTTCGCGACCGACTCATCACTATGTGACTATTGCGCACACGTACATCGCGATGACGGTGCTCAAACAACATATCGTGCAGCCCTACTTAAATGGTACTTGTCAGACAAAGTCAAGAGCTTAAAAAAAAAATAAATGTATCATCCAAAGAAGTTCAAGAACAAATGAGAAGCAAAGTGATTGACATCTGTCAGTCATCCCCTCTGTGGAACCAGGGAACCACAGTCAGAGCCGTGATCCACAAATAGAAAAAATGGGAACAGTGATAAACCTTCCCAGGTGTGGTCAGCCAACCAACTACTCCCAAGACTGTGACAACAACTCATCCAGACGGTCATGAAAGATCCCAGAATGGTTAGGTTACCATTTCACATAGATCTAGATATGTTGGGATTTTTTAACAACAATAAATAAAATCATCATTTACAAACTGCATTTCATATATACAGTGGGTACGGAAAGTTTTCAGACCCCTTAAATTTTTCACTCTATGTTATATTGCAGCCATTTGATAAAATCATTGAAATTAAATTTCACACAGACATAAGTATTCAGACCCTTTGCTGTGACACTCATATATTTAACTCGGGTGCTTTCTATTTCTTCGGATCATCCTTAAGATGGTTATACACCTTCATTGGAGTCCAGCTGTGTTTGATTATACGGATTGGACTTGATTAGGAAAGCCACACCCCTGTCTACATAAGATCTTACAGCTCACAGTGCATGTCAGAGCAAAATGAGAATCATGAGGTCAATGGAACTGCCTAAAGAGCTCAGAGACAGAATTGTGGCAAGGCACAAATCTGGCCAAGGTTACAAAATATCCATAATCCTGAAATGGAAGACATTTGGGACGACCAGAACCCTTCCTAGAGCTGGCCGTCCGGCCAAGCAATTGGGGGAGAAGAGCCTTGGTGAGAGAGGTAAAGAAGAACCCAAAGATCACTGTGGCTGAGCTCCAGAGATGCAGTCGGGAGATGGGAGAAAGTTCTAGAAAGTCAACCATCACTGCACCCTCCACCAGTCGGGGCTTTATGGCAGAGAAGCTTGACGGAAGCCGCTCCTCAGTGCAAGACACATGAAAGCCCGCATGGAGTTTGCTAACAAACACCTGAAGGACTCCAAGATGGTGAGAAATAAGATTCTCTGGTCTGATGAGACCAAGATAGAAATTGTTGGCCTCAAGTCTAAGTGGCATGTGTGGCGAAAACCAGGCACTGCTCATCACCTGTCCAATACAGTCCCAACAGTGAAGCATGGCGGTGGCAGCATCATGCTGTGGGGGTGTTTTCCAGCTGCAGGGACAGCGAGACTGGTTGCAATCGAAGAAAAGATGAATGCAGCCAAGTACAGGGATATCCTGGACGAAAACCTTGTTCAGAGTGCTCAGAACCTCAGACTGGGCCGAAGGTTCACCTTCAAAAAAGACAATGACCTTATGCACACAGCTAAAATACCGAAGGAGTGGCTTCAGAACAACTCCTTGACTGTTTTTGAATGGCCCAGTCAGAGCCCTGACTTAAACCCAATTGAGCATCTCTGGAAAGACCTGAAAAGGGCTGTCCACCAACATTCACCATCCAACCTGACTGGAGAGGTGCAGGGAGGAATGCCAGATGATCCCCAAATCTAGGTGTGAAAAACTTGTTGCATCATTACCAAAGAGACTCATGTCTGTATTATCTTAAAAGGGTGCTACTACTAAATACTGAGCAAAGGGTCTGAACACTTATGGCTGTGTGATATTTCGGTTGTTCTTCTTTCATAAATCTGCAAAAATTTCAACAATTCCGTTTCTGTCAATATGGGGTGCTGTGTGTACATTAATGTGGAAAAAGATTTACTTCAATGATTTTAGCAAATGGCTGCAATATAAAAAAGAGTGAAAAATGTAAGGGGGTCTGAATACTTTCCATACCCACTGTACTTGGGTTGTCATTGTGAGATAATGAAATGTGTTTGGTGATCTGAGGTTTGATAATATGCAAACATTTAAATCTGAATTCAGAAAGGGTGGCAAATGCGTACTTTTTCACGGTACTATAACTTGCATTGTATGTCTATTATTGTTCTTTTTTTTGAATTATTATTTTAATACCACTTTTTTTAGCCTGGTGCTTTGTCTGGTATAAGAGTGGCCAAAAAGACAAAGAAAAATCAACGCACATGCTAAGTTATTTATCCAATACTCCCTGAACTGTGGTCTCCCAAGATTGGCTATCGTTTAACAGCGGTCTTCAAAGTGCAGTACAATTTAAGAGGCATCAATCCATCCATTTTCTGTACCGCTTATCCTCACTCGGGTCGCGGGCGTGCTGGAGCCTATCCCAGCTATCTTTGGGCAGGTGGCGGGGTACACCCTGAACTGGTCGCCAGCCAATCGCAGAATTTAAGAGGCATACATATATATACTGAACAAAAATATAAACGCAACACTTTTGTATTTGCGCCCATTTTTTTTTTAACCGGACTCAAAGATCTATAACTTTTCCGACATGCACAAAAGGGCATTTCCCTCAAATATTGTTCACACACACACACACACACGTGGCTGAGCTCCAGAGATGCAGTCGATATATATATGCCAAAACCTTTATCCAATTTTGTATTCATTTATTCCTATTTATAAGTTCCATTGTGTTAATGTAATCTGGCTATATATATATATATATATATATATATATATATGTGTGTGTGTATATATATATATAAAAAAAAAAATAATCTAAAAAAAATCTAAATGTAAACACTCTACAAGATAATAAATACACCCCATATAAAAAAAAAAATACATCCCAATGGGGTTTGAAGTGATTCATAAAGGTATTTAAGTTTGCTTAAGTGAAAGCTCCCCTTTACACATTTATGCACACAGACACACACACTCTCACACACTAGGGACTTAGCAAAGTTTGTTTTACAGCAGTAGCCCCCTGCACTATGCTGCTGTAAGCCTTTCGACTTAGTCAACATAATTCCTTACAGGCTGAACAAGCGTAACCATGGAAATGACATACATTTCTCAGATGTGACATGTTGGCGTCAGGCCTATGAATTATCACAGATGACACATTATTTCGTGAGGAACAAGATCTGCCAAAACCAAAATGCCAAGTGGAGAAAGGCTGAACAATCAATCAAGTCAAAATCAAGAAATTGTAGGGATTTTCTAAAGATGTAATGATGTACCTTCATATTCTTCAAATGTAATTTCCTCGTTAGTTCATGCTTGAATAAACCGTTTTCTACTTTCACACAGCCACAGTCGTTTTATTTTCCCAAGGGGATCGATGTAGTCACATGGTATCTTAGAGTCACATGTCTCAGACCACAGAGACAAGATTGCAGGTATCAAACTGCACTTTTGGGAGCAGCTCTGGTGAAATTAGAGGGGGATATTTTGCTTTAGTTTTCATAGTATTGCATTACATTTGGCTTTCAATCAGGGAAGGGGTTTCATCCTGTAAATATCTGGCTGCGAAGCATTCTTTCTCTATTTTTGGTAATTATTTATCTGAGGACATCCATTGGTCATATTTGTTTCTATTTGGGGGCCTATGGTTAGACAGAGGCATACACTGGAAACTGTTTCCCAGAGGTTAAAAAGGACATTCACCATGTTGGAATTGAATCAACAAATAGTGTCAAGCAAACAGCACTGAAGACGAGGAGTGAAAAGTTCAGACTTACAAAAACACGATTCAAATTTGCATAAGTGACAGTGGCATCAACACAAATAAGAGACTTAACAGTGTATTCGGGGTTTGTGGGATGAGTGTTTTGAGGCAGTGGTATTTGTCATCGGTTGGTTGTTGGTAGAAATGTCAATTTTTCTTTATTTGTTCTGCTTTCCTTTTATCTTTTCAAATCAGCTAAACGCACCTCGCCATGCATGAAAGCTACAGAATAATTAAAATGACTCTGTATTGTTATGTGCTCTATTGAGACTATGGGGAAAGAGTCAGCCTTTAATATTCAACTCTGAGTAAGAAAAAGGAAATCAGATGATATAAACACCTTCGGTGCTCACAGTAACGGATACGTGTATATACTTTTGACACTTCGAAAAACAATCCTCTATTCAGAGGCAGAGTGAAATCAATACCTGTAATTTTCTCTCAGGTCAATGCTAAGCTGAAATGACCTCACAATGTTAAATCTGTAACAGTCAAGAACATATTGAAAGCAGAAGACAGTGTTTTTCTTTTTAAAGACTATTTGGGAAAGACTGTTTACATCTAAAAATGGTTAGAAACTGTCATACAGGCCATCTATTTACGCGATAACAGTTTCTGGAATCTCAAAACGCAAACATTTATAAACGAGCCTCAGGATGAGAGTTTTTAAAACAGTTGCATTATCATTTCTGTCTAAATTCTTCAACCAACACTTAATTCAAATGGAGGGCATATTAAGTGTTCAGTCTGGGCCTGCATTAAGCAAAAATCCAAACAATAATGGAGGAACGCAGCAGTCTTGCATCATTTGTGTTTACAATGCTTCTCCAGCAAAGTGTAACTTTACAGCGCTGAAGCTACTGTACTGAGTGAAATAATTATTACATTTTATGGACCAGTCACATATAGACCAACGGTCAACAGATGTGTGTGTGTGTGTGAGTGTGAGTGTGTGTGTGCGTGCGTGCGTGCGAGTGTGTGTGTGTGTGTTTGTGTGTGTGAAGGAAAGTAGTTGCATGTGTGCATGCGTGGAGTAGTGCCATCACCAAATATTTCCCCGGCATGCATATTGCAATGTTTCAGGGCTGTGTGAACAGGATAATTTTGTCAATGCTGTCTGTATGTGAAAACTGTATTTTTACAAGGTTGTTGTCATGTAAACCATTTTACCATTTAAACCATTATTTTTTTTTTTTTACCATATAAACCATTTTACCATTTTTTTCATGGCTGCAGATTGAAGAGTAACTGTTGGCATAATTGCATGCTAATAATGTAGCAAATAAGGAAGCACATGCTGCATTATTCTGCCTGATGAGCTATGAACACAATGCCCAAACAAAAATACTTTATTTCACTGTGTTTTGTTAAAGTATTTTTAATTTTAAAACAATGTCATATCTCCATCCATTTACCAACCATCCATCCATCCATTCATTTTCTATAGCGATTATCGTGTTCAGGGTCATGGGGAGCTGGAGCCTATCACATCTGACTTTGGGCGAAAGGTAGACTACACCCTGGACTGGACTGAACTCAACGCGACCTGCACCGAAGTGAAGCCAATGTACAACGACACCGGCATCAGTGACTTCACTGTGTGGTTAATATGACCAATTTAACATTGCACAGTGAAAGCTATTGTATTCTGAAGTACCTTAATGAATGAGCATTTCTTCATAATAGTGATTGAGCCTGCTATTATGATAATGGATGACATCCAGCAGAGAAATGTGCCAGTTGATCACAGCAAACACAACAGCTTGGTTAAATGGATCCCTGCAGCCCCATCTGTGGTGGAGTATATGTAAGGACCATTGATCTCAATTTCAAATGCTAAATTTTTACATGTGGATTAATATAACACTACAAGCACAAAAATCAATTCAAGATAATACTCCATTAACTACTTGCTTCTTATTGTTATTCTTTAGAAAGTAGGATGCTAACTAAAAAAAAAAAAAGGAGGGGGGGTGAGTTGTTTACCAGGGCCAGTGCCCCTGTAACACTGAGTCTGGACCTCCCCCCTCCCCCAGCCCCCTCCAAACTAAGATTATACTGTACTATTTATCATAAAAATTGTGATGGTGCCGACACAAAAGGTAGAACCAATGCTGTGGTTCTACTCGGATCTGCTGTATTATGTACAATGGGCTCAACAGACGGCAAGGTGTCTTTTACAATGCAAATTTCTATTAATGAAGCAAGGCAACAATGGCCCTTCTTGTCCACTCAGCAACACTTGGGCAACATAACGTAACGGAGCCACTAAGTCACACCTGCTGGTAATTAGATCTTAGGTGTATTTAAGGGTGGCTCATACAGGGGTATGGTGCCATTTTCTGTCGTTTTGCTTTACTGCCATACTCGAGTTTCGTGGCTTTGTTCCTGTCACGTCCTTTCTCACTGTTTCCAGTAGGTACTTAAGGTTTGAGTAAATACGACTGTGATTTTGTGTTTCTGTTATGTAAAGTAGTTTTGGTGTGTGAGAAGTACTAAAGTTGTTTTTGTGTTTTAAGTACTTCTGTGATTTTGAGTTTGGCCTTTTTGTATTGATAGTTTTTAGTAACTTTCTCCAGCGGTGGCTCTGTCCACCATTTTTTTTTTTTTGTTAGGATTTTTGTTATTCTTTGATTCTGCACTCTTCCATTTCCGTGACGACAGTGTGTTTTTTTTTTTTTTTTGTCTGTTAAATGTGTGGTGTTGAATAAAACTATGACTGTTTCAAACTATGACTTCTGCATGGCGGCCTAAGGCCATTCCTCACAATGTTCCCCGAGTATTTTAACAAACATTCAAACCTTAGTTGAGCCAGTACTTCTGTATGATTCAGAAACACGGAGCTTGACAAAATTTGAAAGCGGTCTGGATTGGTGTTACACCTGATTACTGAGAGCTGCCCTGAATATTAGCTGGAAAGACAAGGTACCAAAAAATAAATTGCACTAAGCTTTTCCCAAAGTCACCTCAAAACTGAGAGACTGCAGGTTGAGTCCTGCTGGCTACCTTCATCGGTACCAAGAGGAAGCAGCAAACTGAGTTCTACTCTGGCCAACAAAGCATGGATCATCAGGTCTTAAAAATCCCACAGAAAATGGCATCTCTAATGAATAATCACAGAGCCTAGAAATCTAACTAGGATTCTGTCTGCACTCATGATGATGGTGGACCCTGGTTGAAATGATGATGAATGTTCTCCTTACCCCAGAATAAAAATTGGCAAGTTCCTGTTGTCTTGCGTCTTTCACTGGGAACCAGGATGTAGCCTGCTAACATGGACAGACAACGATACTATTGTTTCCCTCTTTTTTTAATATGCTACAAAGGCTTAACCTAATCTTTGTTGTAAACCAGTGATCAACAAATGCATCTGGATGGACTGTGAATTATTAATAATGCAACCAAAGCAAACCATTGTAACGTACCATGATTTCCACCTAAGTTTACAGTTTTGAGAGCCTTTTCACAGCTTTTTATCAACAACTACTGGTCAAGCTATTGCACGCCACTGAGCGTGTTCCAGTGGAGATGCCTTTGTAAATTGGTACTGAAACACTCCAGAGGGGGCACATTCATTGCACAGAAATATGAGAAGGAATGACAATGGAAAAGCATATTGTTTCTTCATTGGGTCTTGGAGGAAGCAAGGCTGGTCACAGAATACGCACAATCCTCGTCACTGCATTTAACTGAAGCCTGTCACCTGGGCTTTAGAGAGCTTACACACGAACACCCTTTAATCAGTTTTAATTGAACTCTAGTTTTTCTCCCTTGGTGTGGTTCATTTGTACAACTGTAAACACAAATCACCTTAAGGGTCCGAGACCTCCTGCAAGAGCTGGTCTCGTTACTGTTCTAAACACACTGTACACACTGTTCGTATGTGATGTTAAAGCCATCCAAGCTTGGTCTACTACAACCTACACATCAATTTTCCCCTTAATATTAGCGATCGCATCAACAGATAACAGGATACACAGATACGATCACACTCTAAAATCATCATCAAATGTAAACTGATTAGACTGTTGCTATAACAGGCACAGGTTGAGCATGTTTGCATTTGTCACCTCCATAAACTCAACATTTGCTGCTTTTTTTGTGCGGATGTGTGATGGAAATATCCTTTCCCACACACAAACGAGGATAAACGAGGATGTGCTCAAGTCTTGCACTCGATATTTGGTGGTGTTGTAGCCTGCTTGATTGTCCAGATAATTATTCAAGTTAAGGACACTTGCATTTTGATTATTAGTACAGTTTCAAGGCGGCACAGTGGATGACTGGTTAAAGCGTCAGCCTCACAGTTCTGAGGACCGGGGTTCGATCCCCGGCCCCGCCTGTGTGGAGTTTGCATGTTCTCCCCGTGCCTGCCCGATTACAGCTGGGATAGGCTCCAGTGTGTACATTCTTGTGGCAAATAAGAGACATGAGCATGGTTTGTTGTGACGCATTTTGGTACTTTCATTTTTAACGTGTGGAAAAAAAATTAATACAATGGGTACATCGACATTGTTTACAGACCCATCCATCCATCCGTCCTTCCATTTTCTGAGCCGCTTCTCCTCACAAGGGTCGCGGGTGTGTTGGAGCCTATCCCAGCTATCATCGGGCAGGAGGCGGGGTACACCCTGAACTGGTTGCCAGCCAATCTGTTTACAGACCCGTCAATTGATTTGGAGCAGAGGAAGGGTTTGTTATATTGTGCTAACCTCATAGCTGCCACATAACTGAAAAACTTCACAGAACTGACACAATAGGTTTCAGTGAAGGTGCAGGGCGTCATGGACAAAATGAAAGTGGGAAATAAACTCCTCATCAGTTAGGAATATCCATCCATTGTCAACACCGCTTAGCCTGGTTCGGGTTGCGGCAGTTAGCAATATTCATGTTAAATTTCAGGATTAACCTAAAATGCATTACTATAACTTTTACGGGTTAACTTAATGAAACCTTGTTTGAACTTTTAAATGCACATGTCCAACTGTTCACTGTTTCAGTACGTTTTGCTAATTGTGGATGAAACACCTCTTGTAATATTTTCCTTCAATTGGTGTGACTTGTAAGAAGATCAGATCAGATTTTTGACCAATTTATAGGGTATAATTTATACCCTGGACCGGATATGCTTATAAAATGTAATAATGGACAGGCAATAATTGTAGCTGAACAGAACCACATGGGAATTAGCCTCAAACTCTATATTGCAAATTTAAGTACGTTGTCAGTCTTCAAATCAGTCTTCGTCAAATCTGCCTACATAGCCAAGGATCTGGGTTAAATCAGCCCATGTTTATTTTCTGAGCTCTTCTCGTCACATTTTTCAAGAAATCCTTAATTCAATCCAAACTCTGTGTCCCATTCACAGCCTCCCTGTGATTGACTTTGACAGGCAACCAGTCTGCTGGGATAGTTGCCAGCTTCTGCTGTAAACTTGGACACTATTAGAGGTGTATAAATTCATGGATTGATAGATGAGATAATTGTTCCATATTCACAGCAATAATTGATTTTAAATAACATCTGAAGAAGGCCGCTTTGGCCTGGTACACAGATCTTTCCACTCTTAAAATATTTTTCATCTCCTACAGACTGCACACACAGTTAAAAAATCGGCTATTTAACAGTTTTGGTCATCATGTGTGTGGTGTGCTCCATCAACACAACACAGTCAACACAACACACCACACACATAAAGATTCTGTTTCACAGTCGATCTGGAAATCTCACGTGATCACATGTGATCTAAGAAAAATTAAGAAGAAACATTTCCATACATGCGCTGATGTTTCCCAAGCGTTCCTGAAGGTTGCTGGAGCTGAGAGCCTTGTAAAATGGCAATGTCCTCAAAAAACAACTTGCTTTGGAAAATACTTCTTGCCGTCTGGGGAACCCACTTTTCTACAAAAAAAAAATGACATCGGGTGAAATATGTTTGTTTTCATTTACGTTCATTTCCGTGTTGGTCAGTCTTGTGTTACATCACCATTCTCTGAGTCATGACTCAGGAGAAGTCGGTGTTCTCCACACATATGAAGAGTTTTGGTCGTAAATATTGAACACATTCATTATTTAAGATTGTCAGCCCTGACCTGTTTCAGACCCTAAAATCAGGAGGAATTCAATCTTAACACACATTAAACCTAAGGACAATCTTATAGATAATCCTATAAGATATAAGATTGGCTGGCGTTTGAGGTGCATGGTCGGGAAGGGGCAGAATCGTCACAAAAAACTGGCCGATTGCTTTAGGCCAATGATCATATCAATATTGTACATAGTGTGCATTTCAGGTTTTTTTTGGTCTTTTTTCCTTTGCATTCTGGGGACTTAATTAGACTGAAACGGTCAAAGAACATCACAAGTAAATAAACCACACCAAAGGTCTCCATTTCCTCGTCAGAAATGTCACAATTTCCGTATTAATTTAGCTTTGAAAGGAGGTTGACCTGACTTTCTAGGAAATACAAAGCAAGAAAACATAATGCCTTACATAAACAATTCCATCATGTTCCAGTTCAACAATCCCCGCTTGTCCGAGTTAGACTAACGTATTACATTTCTCAACCTTTACTCGCTGTTGAGGTCTAGATGCACATTTATATCATAGATGCAGTGAACAAAACACAGATTGAATAAACTTCATATAATATGTAGCCCTGCAGCAGTGATTTGAATCATTTTCCTTTCTTTGTCTCAACTGCATGGCCCACAAAACCTACAGCATTCATGAGTCATCACGGATTTGTGCTTCCAGAGAGCACCTACCACATTTTAGCCACAGGAGAAAGAGAGTTCTCACGAGTCATTAATTACATCAAGCAAAATCTTTGTGTCCCAAAAGGGGCCATGAGCATGAACCTTCTGCACTGCCGGGCAAGTGAAATTAAAAAGCAAATCGAGGGGAGTCAAAGGTTCAGGTTATCACAAATCATGGTAATAATAGAAAGTGCTGAGATATGACTGACGTGTATAGATTATTGTTGAGTTTCTTGTTCATTCTAATTGCTTAAATGTGGAGCAGCTGTCTCGAACAGTTGAGTGGCCAGTTGGCAGAAGGCTGAGTGTTCTGCCGTGTTGCGAGTTCGCTTCAGGCTCTATGATAATGAGGCTCTGGGAGACGACACTAGATGAAATTGTCGATGAAACCTTCATAACAACAAATATTAAAACTTATTAGAACTTTTGTTACAATTGTTACAAAAGGCTAGAACAGTATTCAAATCAGCGTGTTTAAATACAATAATGAGATACATGTTTATAAATGTAGAATTTTTAAATCTAAGACAATCATTTTAGGGTCTCGCTAACCTTAACAGTTACATGGGGTTTTAAACAGTATATATTCAGGTGTCGTGTTTGCTAATAAGATGATCTTTAACTTGATTTATTTGCAGCATTTATGCCCAAAGTCGGTTTGCCTTTTCTCTGTTTATCCAAAGTCGTAAATCATTTTGAAGCTGTTATTATAGTAATTTTTTTGCCATTTGGAGACAGTAGATCAACCTGAAAATACACAATCATGGGTTCAACGTTATGGAGGGCCATATGTGCTCACAAATTAATCCTCATGTATAAGCATCTGGCAGATATACAGTTCGGTTTCATTTAAAATTTCTATTTTGGTCTCCACTGCCCCTCGAGAGTAACATCTGGCGGTTTAAATGCTGATATTTTACACAATAATGGTCTGTCTTCCTTTTGGTCCTAACAGGTTTGAGCACTGTTTCAGTGCTGTCTGTTCTGTCAGAAAACCACATGGATGAAAGTAAGACTCAGAAGAAGAAAAAAAAAATCCAAAATAAAAATGACTAATGAGCAAATAGTGACTGTAAACTTGTGTGATAAGTTTGGATGGTAAGTCTTCATTCTAGAAATTTATTCCAATGTTAATGCAGAAGTAGATTTGTTTGTATACTTGGAAAGTACATGTGCGAAGGATACTACCGTTTTCATTTTGTTCCTTTAGATCCAGAAGAACTTTGAGGATGAAAAGTTTCTCCTGTTAGCTGTCAAGTTTCTTGGCAATCCCGAACTGAATGAAACCATTTTTGAACTTCCCTGTGGTCGTCACCCTCAGAGTGTTCTTATTCTGTCAGCTTGTAGGCAACTTTCGACAGTTTTTCCAGAAAGGTGTATGCAACAAAAAAGCATTCATTAGTAGTTGCTATAGATTATCTGGCCAGCCAAGTACATTAGTATCATGCTCAATCAGGAGTCAAATAGTATTTGCATTGAGGATGTGCCTGATCCTGTATGAAAAAGTAATCATGATCTTTTTCAAGGTTGTGCAGAGACAAAAGCATGACATGCAATAAAATCTCTTGGTACACATCCGCTTTGTTTTTGGACTTGATTAAACAGTGGGCCAACACGATTTGTGCTGATGTTGCTGCAAATTTAGTGCACACGTGTCCGCTCGTGAGAAAAGTCACCGTCACAGTGAAACGAGCATTGCGGTGTAAGAAAAATAGTTCCACCGTATTGGAAGTGACTGATGTAGAAATCATTTATCTAAACATTTTATGGGACCAGTCTAATTCAGGGGTGGCCAAAGTGCAGGGGGCCCTTCCATTGTTTAATCAGACCCAACAAGCATTTACTAAGATTCACAATTTTCTTTTGCATTAATTCAGTCGATTTTCCTAAAAATGGGATGAAATGTATTTTGTTTTCATGTTATCTATTTTGTAATCATTTATATTATAATGGCAGCACGGTGGACGACTGGTTAGAGCGCCTGCCTCACAGTTCTGAGGACCGGGGTTCAATCCTCGCCACCGCCTGTATGGAGTTTGCATATTCTTCCCGTGCCTGCGTGGGTTTTCTCCGAGCACTCCGGTTTCCTCCCACATCCCAAAAACATGCATGGTAGGTTGATTGAAGACTCTAAATTGCCTGTAGGTGTGAGTGTGAATGGTTGTTGTTTGTTTCTATGTACCCTGCGATTGGTTGGCAACCAGTTCAGTTGCCGGAGAATATTATTTATTGTAAAATTAACCGCGGCATGGTTGACAACTGGTTAGAGCGTCAGCCTCACTGTTCTGAGGACCCGGGTTCAATCCCCGGCCCCGCCTGTGTGGAGTTTGCATGTTCTCCCCGTGCCTGCGTGGGTTTTCTCCGGGCACTGCGGTTTCCTCCCACATTCCAAAAATTAATTGGAGACTCTAAATTGCCTGTAGGCATGACTGTGAGTGCGAATGGTTGTTTGTTTCTATGTGCCCTGCGATTGGCTGGCAACCAGTTCCGGGTGTACCCCGCCTCCTACATGATGACAGCTGGGATAGGCTCCAGCACGCCCGCGACCCTAGTGAGGAGAAGCGGCTCAGAAAATGGATGGATGGAAAATGAATGCACTGAAACTCCACATTCACTCGCCCCTCAATTGCTTCTCTTTCCTTCACTGCCACAGAAGTGTTACTTGTTTATTTATTTTATTTTTTTACAGAATATACTGTATTTTCATATCACTAAATGCCACTTTAGCACCTCAAATTCCAAGTGGGGAAGTACGTAATTTGACATCCAATCAGTTTCCATGGTGAATCGACACATCAGGGCTCCATTGATGTCTTTTGGTTATGGTCGTGAACGAGCTTAGCTCAAGGTGAGCGTACAAATTCAGATCAGCTGTTCTGGATCTGAATGATCCCAGTTTTTGAGTTCAGGGAAAGTCAAGTCAGAACTCCTGATTAGATTCAGAGCATTTTGAACCTGCTTGCTGGAATACCCCCCTGGACAAGACACAAGTGGCTGAAGGGAGCTGATTGGTAGACACAAGGAACAAGGCTCATGAGAACAGATGGAAATGAAATCCAAACGAGCAGACAAGATGTGAACATGTGACACGGGAAAACTTGAAAAAACATGACAAACTGAATGTAATCAAAACCAATTCAACAAACACACAGATCTTGACACACAGAAGTCTGGGCTCTGAGAGCTTATTTATGCAGGTGTTCTGTTACATTCCTGCCGACTTTATCTGTATACTTTGACTCCCATAGTTCCTGTTGAGGCATTGTTCCCTGCTGTTTATTGTAATGAGCATAATATATATATTTTTTTGCATAAATTGTCTGAATGTCTCTTGTATGTAAAGTGTATAGTGCTCCTTTGTGCACTTGTTTTTCTCACAATAACCCAACCACAGGCAAAGCAATAGTGCCAGTTTGATTTTTTTTGATTGCGCAAGCTGACATTGCAACCCCACGCCTACCAGACAGTTTTTGTTGCATCTCGTAAATGTTTCTTCGCTTTGCCAGAATTTTAAACATTCAACTGATGTTTTTGCAAAAAAACAAAAAAAAAACAACTGTTATCTGTACAACTCACAATGAAATCAATAAAATGAATTGAATTGTGGCTTGTGTTCAACATAATATCAATATTCACACGCATATCTTTGGACTGGTTGTGGGCGGTGGGGCGGCGGTGACAGTGGCTATGAGTGCTCTGGCACCTGCTCCCTTTCCCCTTGATGCAGTCATCAAATCAAATAAATTTCCCTATTTAAAATTTTGTGATACACATTTCGGAGCTTGTGTTTAAGGCATGACCAATGGCGCACATACAAGCAGGTACATCGATGTACACCATGACGCCGGTCGTGGTGGCAGAGCCGCAGAGCAGATCTAATCTTCAAAAAACAAGTCATGTAAGTTGAGTCAAAATGTCACATGTTGATAAGGTAGTCGGTTAGGAGTGTAAAAAGTCCACCAACTGGGAGGCGTCTGACTCCGTGGTGTACTGGTACAGCCCTTTCAGATTACAAGTTTAGAACATTTTGATACGCTGTGTGTCATAAAGTGAAATTAAAGCCTTAAGCTCAGTCTGCAACCTACATACCTGACTTGGTAGCCACTGTATTTTATTGTAGAAGAAGAAACAAAAAAGCTTCCCTTATTTTCCGCTCACAATTTGTGCTCACTGCTTTGAACGTCCAGTCATGGGAAAAAAACTGATTAGACCACACTTGTTTTTTAAGCTTCTTGTTCATTTTTAATGACTGCTACAACTAAAGATGCATTTGTTTGGACAAATAAAATGATGGCTATAAAAATAGCTCATATTAGTTTAATTTAAGAGCTGATATCTCAGCGTTTTCCATGTTTTTCCAAATAATAAGTAAAAATCACTCTGAATACAATCAAGCTTAAGCATGTCAAATTGGACAAAGGATTATGGAATCAGCTATATTTTGTCATGTTCATTGTATTCTTCAGGTAATATAGTTTTAGTGGTACCAGGTATTAGAATGAACAAGAAATTCAAGACACAAGGGTGGTCTAATATTGTTTTTCACTGACTGTATTTGTGGAAGATGGTTGAGAAAACTGTACAGTATTTGGGAATTGCTTATCTCATGTCCTGATCAATGTTGTGATTTAAGGCTTTGGTGGGCCTCAGAGGATTTCAAATTGGGCCCAAGCACTCTTAAGTCTGGGAATGACTGCATGCTTAGTGTTTGATCGAAACATATCAGAAAATGGGCTAAAATGTTGATTAGAATTCCCAATTTAGCTGCTCTCCATTACTGTCTTGTTTTGTTTAAATCACAAAGATAATTTGTTTGCTTTTATGGAGGACTGAGTAAACCCGAAAGTATTTAGATTTGACTGAAAATTAGAGAATTATAACTTTTTAAAATTACATTTAAAAGTATTTCGAAACCTTTGCACTTCCTTTCCGTTTTGTGTGCAAGAAGCTTCCAGGCAAGACTGATGTTTTACTGATTTTAATTAATGAATTAATTTTTTGCCATTGGGCATTTAATAATCTTGCGACTTATTCTGCACTGTCATTATGTTGTATGGGTTTGTAAAGCTACTCGAGCCAAAAATAACAGCAACATTGTGTCACATTTAGCTTCAAAACGTATTTAAAAAACTAGTGTGAATTTTTGAGAGTCACTTTTCTTCACATTTAGGACAATATTTGTCAACACTATAGTTAAATTCAAAAATTAAATGTTACACCTAAATATCAAATCTAAATGTTAAATATTTATTTAACTGTTAAATATATATCCAAATATAAATGTAAGTGTTAAATATATATATATTCATTCATTCATCTTCCGTTCCGCTTATCCTCACTAGGGTTGCGGGCGTGCTGGAGCCTAAACCAGCTATCATCGGATGAAAGGCGGGGTACACACTGAACTGGTTGCCAGCCAATCGCAGGGCACATATATATATATATATATATATACACACATATACATATATATATATATACATATACATATACATATACATATATATATATATATATATATATATATATATATATATATATATACACATATATATGTATATAAATATATATATATCTGCCATCCTCTATGAACCAGGAAATATCCTACTAACTTCCCAAACAGAGCAACAATCAAACCAGAAATGACACACACCAACTGACACTGACACTTAGCAGTCAACCATGAAAATGCAAGTTCTCCATTACATTCTCTGCCACGTCTGTGTTTTCGCACAAACATGCAAGATTGCTCCAAATTAATAAGTGACCCGTAAAAAGTCGACACAATGATGAAAGAAAACATTTCACTTGGCACTTTTGATTTATTTCTTCGAAAAAAAAAGTACTTCATCAATGAAGCTTTCTTGAGCAGAAAAGCGTGGTTGGCAAACATAGGACACCCCAAAGAAAGAATTCCCATGCTTTATTGATTTCTGCTCTGAAGTAGCTCTGAATTGATATCAATAAACTCTGGAGTGCTCCTTCAATACAAAAATTCACCAACTGTTATATTTAATAATAGCGATGACATGGGGTGGTGGAACACTAACAAAATATTCTCCCTTCTTTTGTACGCTGGCTTTCTTTGTATGAGAATCTTTCATGTTGATCCTTGAGGAAGGATTAAGATTGCAAAACCTTGCAGCATTTGACACCTTTTAAGGAGAAAAAAAACAGTCATCTTGTTTAAATTGCACCTGGGAAGCTTTACTTATGACTTTTTTACTTTTTTGATCCTGTGTGATGAATGGTGACAATGCATCTTTTTTTATTCTGCAATATTCTTACTCCCCCCAGTGGCTAGGGTAATTCATTTTTTATTATATATAGACTGTAGTCTCACCCTAAAACAATGCTTAATCCTGAGTTACCATTCCAAAAACATTGTTTGTTGGAAATATCATATCGCACAATAAAACGCCTTAAAATGTCAGATGTAAATATAATTTCTCTAATTAAGCGAGTAAAACAGATTGGTTTGACCTTTGAAGGGATTCCAAACAAGAGCAACGGAAAATTGAGGCAAATAAAGCGACACCTCAACAATAATAGACTATTTTTACATAAAAAAAGACAATATATTAAACCCCTAGGGTGTAAATACAATTGATGTGATTATTACAGTGACAAATGGGAGCCATTGGAGTGCAGTGATTTAAATGAAAAATAAAAAATAAAATCATGCAGCATGTGTTGCTCTTTGGAAGTCGTCTTAGGTAACAAACTTGAATGATATTTATGCATATGCATATTTAAAAAGACAATTCATTGTGTGCAGGATTAACACTATGACTATGTAAATATATCACTGGTCTTCCTTTCGCCATCACTTGCACAATGCTGAATGCTGACCTTAACAAATGCATTCATGAGAATGAGAAAGTGTTCCTCGGTTAACAAAGTATGACCTTCACACCAAATGCAGGAAGTTAATTTTACATCTCATTGAGAGTTCTGATTTCGAGCTGTGCGGCTCTCCTGCAGCTGTCATGGAAAAGTGGAATCATTTAATCTGTCTGACCTTTTGCCACGAAAAATAGATTACCTACTGCACTCCAGGAGCACTCCCTACCCTTTCTCAATGTATTTCTGTTCGCATACCAACAAGGACATCAGGCTAGTTGTCCATCGTTAGAGAATTTCTCTTCTCCTGTTCTCTGTATGTGGTCGAACTCCAAAAGTTTGATTATTGGTCACATCTTGATGCTTGTTAACATCTGTTAATAATCTTGTAGAAAGCAGAACTGTACCTTTTTGGAGAAGGCTGACAACATTTTATAAATGACAGATACAGAAACTCAAATGGTGAAAAATTAATCCCCTATTGGCGCTTCAACCATGATCACATGTAATGTCAGCATATCATGAGAGCCATCAATGCACCACAGCAGACTCCATTTCAGATAGTATAAAAAGGATTAACTCTGTACGGGTTATGCTTTTTTCTTTGGCGTATTGCAATACTTATTCTGAGAGGAAGATGGTGGTCAGAGAAGAAGGTGAAAAGAATATTCACTTACCAAGAAGTAAGAAAACTCACATTCAAAGTGGAAAAGAATTGGGGCTCTATTTTATGACTCGCGCAAATCCAGTGCTGTCCTTCGTGTAACTCTGCAAGGAGGCGACCTAGACAAAGTTTTGATAATTTCGTGGACGGCGTCCCACCATTTTGAAGTGGGACGTCTGTGCTGGTCTGGTCGTTATCACAGCTGACTTCCATCCTGTCGAAACCGGTCTGTCATTCTCTTTAAAACCGGCGCAATAGCCTCGAATGGAGATGTCTCTATATGCGGAAGAATGCATGACTGGAGCATTGTCACTGCTCTTGGCCGATGTAGCCAATGTTGGTTTCTGACATGGGCAATATGGGCTACCGCCCAGGGCGGCATTCTGTGGCATTCCTCCTGTTCGATGCCAGCTGTTCACATATTTATGAATAAAATACATCTGATCCACTACACATGTCTGTAGCGCTCACACATCTGTCTGCTTGCACCCCGATCAAATAAACCAAAATTGCCTTTGATTAGCTGTGCCAAAAGTTAGACATGCTCGAAGCAAGTGTAAGTTTCATTCATTCAGTCACCAAATTTTCACATGCACCGGGCGGATGCCAAAGGACACACCCTTGTTGCGTTGGTAGGTCTATCTTGGCAAACACGCCAGTGAGCATCAAAATCATGATACGCCCGCATTTGTGCTCCGACGCACATTGCCCAGATTATGAAAATACAGCCCTTGATGCCCAAAATTAAGCCCTACTTTTGTTAGGAATCCAGAAATTTGATTTGTGTTCATTTAATCACGACAAGTTTTTAACTGATTCTACCTGTTTTTATTCAATCATGCAAAAACAGACGCACAGAAAATTTAATGACAACCGTTACCAGATAATAAACCTGAGGGTATGATTGAGTTAAGAGTTAAGATTGAAGATGCTCATTGATAGTGGAACTGCTATAGTCAAACAAGAACAAAATACAAACACTTGCAATCCATTTGATTTGAAAAAAAGTTTCGAAAAAAATGCCTCTCAAGTTCAACAAAAGTAGAGAGTCAAGATAAACAGCATGTGTGACATCATGTGAGATTTCAGTGTCTCGTGAAACTCCAGCTCAGTACGCATCTAAAGGATCGCCACAAGTGTGTTTTGCTTCTTCGTTCATCACCACAGAAGAGTACCAGTAACGGTAAAGACTATAATGCATTTGTGACTAGGGGTTTCCCGATCCGATCTTTGAGATTGGATATCTGTCCAATGCCAGCAAAAAAACGAGGATCAGACTGGATCTAAAATCTCTGATTTTACCACTCTTATACAAACCATTCCATGCCACTCTCCAGCACCTCTATCCAGCAACGCCCGGACGACACACAGATCTCATGTGATCACAACTACATGTTGCTAACGTGGTAACATAGTAGCAAGGAGTAGGAGATGCATGTTGATTGCTTAAAGTCGTTTTTTTGACAATCCAGTTGAAGTTCAATGTAAAACTAAACTCCGATCAAAAAAAGGATGGCACAGAGCTGTCAAATGTTCTGGAACATCCATATTTTGCTTTGGAAATCACTGAACGTTGACTTGTTACAGCTGTAACCCAGATTATTCCGGCTATTGGAAATTTTTTTTTAAAAATCCAGCGACTGACATTACTGATGCATTCACATTAAACAGCTGGTTGTTGCACACTTTTTTATGCCCCCCGGCTGCCAAGCCCTGGAGGCAAAAGTGTCCGGTGTCGACACCAGTGTTACAACAGTTACCTTGAAAAAGTAACTTAGTTACTTTACTGATTACTTGATTTCAAAAGTAACTAAGTTAGAAAAAAGTAAGTTTTAGTTACTTTCAGCAGCTGCCAAGTTTCAGGAATATCACTTATCCATAGTACAAAAAAGCTTAACTTAATCGTACCCATTATTTGGTAATTTACTCCACACAGGTTACAGAATGATTTCATCAACATGAACCAATAACTTCAATATTAGTGTAGTTGAAGCCACATTAATTGAGTAATTTAGTGTAGACTTGACATGCCAACACAGTACAGTAAGTACCTCAACATAAACAAGCACAGCATTATCAGTACACATCTCTAAAGACTCTTAACTGATAGGTAGGTAGATGCCGATTGTGGTCCATGAAGGCAACAACTGTGTGTGTGTGTGTGCATTTGTGCATGCATGTACGTAAAAGTGAAAGTAGGAGACACGCACACACAGAGACACACACACACACACACTCACACACACACACAGCATTGCTCCCACCGTCGTAATATTGAAGAGCGAGAAAAGGTGACAAGATGACACAACTGTTTCACTCAGCTGTGGGTGATTGACAGGGGGAGAAGCATTTAGTTACGTGACGTCAGCCGTGCAAGCGCGTTAAACGAGCTCACAGTCTGGACTACAGACGAAGTTGAAAGGTATGATTATTGCTACTATCAGATTGGACTGATATCGGTATCGGCAAAACTCAAGGCTGCAATATCAGTATCGGATCTGAAGTGAATAAGTTGGATCGGGACATCCCCATTACTGATGTGGCTGCTCAGTAAAATATGGCTATTTTGACAATAACTATAAAAGTAGAGGAACTCGTGATTAAGGTTTTATAATGGAGACAGTTTGAACCCGGAATGGATTAATTTCCCATGTGCTTATTCGGTTCTATATTCAAACAAATCAGTGGTCAGCAGAATTGTATTTGACTGCAGCACCAACATGTTTGATTGATTGGAAGGCCGACCTTGAGCTGACCAAAAACAAACAAAGCTACAGTATATTGTCCAGCCAATTGCCTTTAAATGCAGGGGTTCACAAGGTCAGTCGTTACAGTTTTCATCCATTCATCTATTTTCTACACCGGTTATCCTCACTAGGGTCGCGGGCGTGCTGGAGCCAATCCCAGCTGACTCTGGTCGTGAGGTGGGGTACACTCTCTGAACTGGTAGCCAGCCAATCGCAGGGCACATATAAACAAACAATCATTTGCCCTCACATTCACACCGATGGGCAATTTAGAGTCTTCAATTAACCTACCATGCATGTTTTTGAGATGTGGGAGGAAACCGGAGTATCTGGAGAAAACCCACGCAGGCACGGGGAGAACATGCAAACTCCACACAGGCGAGGCCAGATTTGAACCTGGGTCCTCAGAACTATGAGGCTGATGTGCTAACCAGTCATTCACCGTGCCGCCTCATTTCAGTTTTATTTCTCCTATATCACAAAACACATCTTTTACAGGCAATGTGTTGAACCATTTGGGTTATAGAAGTCTTCGGGCTATTTTGCTGCAAATCTGAATGGGGACAAGGACCAGGGAATACAACAACAACACATTTTCCAACTTGAAAGATCCATAGAATTTTGCTCCAGCGCTCTGCTCTGTGGCCACAAATGTACTTTTCATGTTGTTTTGACTCTGGCAAAGCTTGAGTTATTTTTTTATTTCCTCTCAGTTGACAGGCCCAGCAAGCCTCTGCGGGATGATGAGGATAGAGGTGAACATGTCAGTGTGAAATGAAATGCTCTCTAGCTCCGAAGGGAGGGCCCAGCACTGAGGCGCACCACTCAAGGAGAAATAACACAGCAGTGTACATGGATTTGTGAAGCAACACTAATATTTGACTGGGAGGTGAAATGGAGGCAGCACATTGGAGAAGACTGGCAAAATGTGTTTAAGTGTTGAGTAATTCTGTTAGACTGTGAGTGATTGAGAGGGACCACTAACCCCCAATCACTGATTGCGGATGTGGTGTGGGTTAATCTCTCAGGAGTGTGATTGAGGCATCCTGTGCGATCAAAGTTTTGTACACTGCTTAGTAAGGTCTGAATGAATGTCAAGCTCCATTAGGGATACATTAAGATCTAGTGACCTTGGTAACTGTTTGAAATCATGGCGCCCGCTGAGGTGACTATTAGGTGCCGTTTCCATCAGATAGACTGATGTCTTCCCCCGCTCTCCATGTGGAGGTTCAGACATTTTAATTTGTAGTTGCTGTAAAGATGTACCATTGCTTGTGCTTGTCTTCTGCTGTGTTGTGTGGACAGATGCATTTGCAGATGCAAAGGAAGTGTAGTAATAATAATAAAACAAATCAATTGATATACATATAATAGCTAATACAGGGCTTGAGACTCCAACGAAATTGGTCGGTGGTGACATTTTTTTTCCAGTTTGTGGGATTAAAAGTTGCATCTTGTCGCACGATAGGACAATGTCCAACTGGTTAGCACATCCACCTCACAGTTCTGAAGACCTGGGTAGAAAATAGATGACAAAATCTTGTTGCACTTCTTTTTATGCTTGAAAGTTACTGCAATCTAACCTCCTGCTTTCTCAAAAAGAGAGAGAGACTGATAGAGAGAGCGTCACCATCTCAATCATTGTTATCAATTCAATTTGAGTTGAAAGTGTTAAACTTGGTCAGAATGCTAGTTAAGTCCTCAGCCGAGATATAGCTCTGATTCATGGTGCAAGATTAAAAAAAAAAAGTTAAGAAACAATAAACGCTGCAGGAACAGACATTAGCTAACTGCACAGATTGTCTGCTTAATTCGTCTCTCTGTAAAGGTTTTAACAACTATGAAGATAGCAAATCTATCTATCTATCTATCTATCTATCTATCTATCTATCTATCTATCTATCTATCTATCTATCTATCTATCTATCTATCTATCTATCTATCTATCTATCTATCTATCTATCCTTAGAGTAACCCTAGTCCCAACCCTATTCATAACATAGACACATAAATATGCTGTATGTACAATTAAAAAGCCAAGACTCCTTGAAAGAGGACTGCATTGGAAATAAAGTGCAATAATTGCAGTAGTAATGATTTATCCATGTTCTGTTGGAGACTATGATTTTAAATAGGTAAATTGGTTTGTTTTGCTAGTAAGTACATTGCAAAATTGTGTGAACAATCATAAACAATATTCGTATATCGTGGTGGTATACTTATGCAATGGTTTTTAAATGTATGTCATCATATGGTTGTGGCCATGCTCAAAATTAAGTTTTTCCCAGGGGGAAGAGTTAGGAGCCCTCACTATAAAAACTGGCCCCTCTGAGTTGAACAAATGATCAAATATAAGTAAAGCCGTTGTTTGTTTGTTTTAAAACTAATTGACCTGTTTTGTGTGGCACGGTGGACGACTGGTTCGCACATCTGCCTCACAGTTCTGAGGACCTGGGTTCAAATCCGCCCTCGCCTGTATGGAGTTTGCATGTTCTCCCTGTGCCTGCATGGGTTTTCTCCGGGTGCTCCAGTTTCCTTCCACATCCCAAAAACATCCACAGTAAGTTTATTGAAGACTAAAACTGTCCGTAGGTGTGAATGTGAGTGTGAATGGTTGTTTGTTTATATGTGCCCTGCGATTGGCTGGCGCTCAGTTCAGGTTGTACCCCGCCTCTTTCCCGAAGATAGCTGGGATAGGCTCCAGCATGCCAATGTCTGCCAATGCTTGTTGCAGAGAAACTTCTTGTTCATGGTAAAATATTTTGCAATTATCATATCTCAAGTCACTGTCAATCTTTATTTCATACGAAACAATGGTATGCCATGGTCATGCTGTACCTCCTCAAAAATGATGCGATCAAATTATGTGCTGGTGCCTTTTGCAACAGCTAAAATGCAAACATACTTGCTAAGGAGGGCTCCCTATCCTGCCTCATGCAGGGCCTACAACAAACGCTGGCGCCTCATAAAAGATCTTTAATCACACTGATTTGTTATCTCACCCTTTGAAATCCGATTCTGGATTAAATCCTTTAATCTCTGTATCCTCTTGAGGCGTACTGCTCTGGTCAATAGGGAATTATCTCAGGTCACCCATAGTAGAATACACCTTTGTAAAATAAATGCCAAATGACCAACGTCTGACTCATTTTGTAATTTGTGATGAAATAAAGATGTTCCAAGTGGCAGCAAATATGATGTTTTTTATTATTTGCTAATGCCTGACTCACATTTCTTATGTCATTAGTATTCACGTGCAGACACGCACATTTATTACATAGACCATTTCCATGGAGACTCTAAATTGCGCTTAGGTGTGAATGTGTGTGCAAATGATTGTTTGTTTGTATGTGCCCTGCGATTGGCTGGTAACCAGTTCAGGGTGTACCCCGCCTCCTGCCCGATGATAGCTGGGATAGGCTCCATGCCGCCACATCCCTATATGTATATGGAAAATATATCTGCTAAAAGCCTCTGGTGACTGGAACTCGTGATTAATGATGGCCCATCGGGTCATCGCGGGGCTTTCAACAGTCAATCAAAATGCACATTAGCTTTGACACACAAAATTATAGTCTCCATTTAAGTGTTTGTAAATGAGAAGCAGAGAGGTCCGCGGCAACAGGGGTGCTGCCAAGCTGCACCGATACAATATATACAGTATATTGTGTTTTACTATTATGGTTACCTATATGGCGGCACGGTGGCCGACTGGTTAGAGCGTCAGCCTCACAGTTCTGAGGACCCGGGTTCAATCCCCGGCCCCGCCTGTGTGGAGTTTGCATGTTCTCCCCGTGCCTGCGTGGGTTTTCTCCGGGCACTCCGGTTTCCTCCCACATCCCAAAAACATGCATTAATTGGAGACTCTAAATTGCCTGTAGGTGTGAATGTGAGTGCGAATGGTTGTTTGTTTGTATGTGCCCTGCGATTGGCTGGCAACCAGTTCAGGGTGTAGCCCGCCTCCTGCCCGATGACAGCTGGGATAGGCTCCAGCACGCCCGCGACCCTTGTGAGGAGAAGCGGCTCAGAAAATAGATGGATGGAAATCCAGTGATACAGGAGTGAAGTGACCAGAGACAAAGGGAACCTCGGGGAGATCAATAAAAAGTCAGTACACAATGATGGATCTCCTAAAAAGTGGAACACGTCACTGCTGCCTCTCCTGACTGTGAGAGAGGCTGACGTGTGAAATCAAACACTCCATTTGTATCTTGTGCAGCTGCTGAGCACAAGCTTAGCTCCTTTCACCTTTTTCTAAATCAGCGGACGTTTGTTATGATTAATATCACATGGGACTACAATTTACTTTCGTTCTCCTGCAAAATGAAAAACTTCAGCTGTTTCTAGTCTGCAGTGTGTGTGTATGTGCGTGCTGTCAAAAGCTTTCATCATGGGTTCCGTATTCGGGGCAGCTTGGACCGATGCTGTCGTGTAAACCCGTGAATAGGTATAATTTATCCTCGCTGTATGATCCAAAGCGCTGCTATTTTTTCCACTCTGCTGTGATTTGACAGCAGAGTGGGCAGCAGCAGTGTGGAGGCACAAATGGGTACCAGAACAGAACCATGAACAATTTGAACTCTTCGGATCACTTACAGTACGTTTCGCAAAACAAAACATCACATACAAGATAATGTTGATACACTGGGACTTATAGATAGCCTTGAATGCCCCCGGAGTCATACAATTTGGAATTCACTGACATTTTCTGGAAAAATATTCCTAGAACGTTCAGCAAAACTTTGAATCAGAGACCTCAGTTCATGTTTCATATCAAATTATTAAAATATTATGTTTTGTTTCAAGCTGAGTGTATTTTAAAAAACTTAAACAAATTCATCGAGAGGAGCCAGATGAGGTGGCTCGGCATCTGGTTTGTATGTCCCTTGGTTGTCTCCCTGGTGAAGTGTTCTGGGAACTTCCCACTAGGAGGAGGCCTCAGGGATGATCCAGGACACGCTAGAGAGACTTCGTCTCTCGGCTGGCCTGGGAACACCTTGGGATCCCCGCTGAAGAGCTGGATGAAGTGGCTGGGGAGAGGGAAATATTGGCTTCTCTGCTGAGGCTGCTGCCCCCGCGACCTGACCTCAGATGAGCGTAAGAAAATGGATGGATGGATGGAGGCGGAACGGTGGACGACTGGTTAGCACATCTGCCTCACAGTTCTGAGGACCTGGGCTCCAAACCGGCCTCGCCTTTGTGGAGTTTGCATGTTCTCCCCGTGCCTGTGTGGGTTTTTGCCAGGTACTCCGGTTTCCTCCCACATCCCAAAAAAACACATGCATGGTAGGTGTTGCTGTTCATGAACAACCCGTTCAAACGAACCAATCTTTTGAAGTGAACGTACTGAATGGAATCACTTCATGAACAGTGTACCCCACCTCCTGCCCGAAGATAGCTGGGATAGGCTCCAGCACTCCCGCGACCCTTGTGAGGATAAGCGGCTTGGAAAATGGATGGATGGAACTGATGCCTTCCTTCCTTAGTTTAGTTGATCAGCTGCCAGGCTGTGGCACATAAGAAAGTTCCCCACAAACGACGGTGGCTAAGTGCACGCAGGAGCTGCCGATGAGGGTGCGAGACCCCTCCTCAGAAATGACTGATAAATAACATGAACATTTCTTCATGGGATTATGAAATTCGTATCGATCTATAATTACGTGTATCTACAGAATGCAAGGTAGGAAATAATAAGCAAGGTGTTTAAATGAATGCCTATTGCTACAGGTATGCATGTACAGACTGTTTACCAGCTGTGAACTGGCTCAGATTAAGACTAAGATAGTAAAATGTGAAGCACGTCCAAAAAAAAAAAAAGAAACTAAAGGAAAAAAATAGTTATAAGGTCATTAAACAACAAAAAAAGGTTGTATTCCTTTATTTGTACAGAAAATAAGTAAGTAACGAATAGGACGTATGTCTACATATGAACATATTTTCATCCAATGGGGTTGGTGGGCCATGAAAAATATGATCACCAAGCAACAACCTCTGGTGCTCATTTTAGAACCAGAACAAAATTGTTATGTTCACACCTGCCTATACTCACTGTACATTCAAACAGCACTACAAAATGGCAAACTCACTGTATAGCGTACAATATTGTGGATAGGGAGTGATTTACACCCTCTTTGTATTGTGTACAGGACCTACAGGACTGGAGTCAGATGATGACATTTGTATTGAATAACTCAGTATGGTCTCTCTCAAGCCAACAGGTTGAAGCAGAAGTCTGCCCCACATTTAATCTTGGCTTTGTTCAAGGTTTATTCCTGTCAGAGGAAAGTTGTTTATGTGCTATTCTGGTCAAGGTGCTCATGTACAGGTCATCTCTAATGTAAAAAAGGAGTGTCGTCCTCAACCTGCGCCTTCATAAAACTATCATTGCGAATTGGTGCGTTAAAAAAAATGAGGAAAAAGTATTTAAAAAGTAGATCCATTTTCAAAGCCAGATAGTTACAATCAGAACATTTTGAGTAAAATCCATGAATGTGAAATGCACGAGAAATGGAATGAGACAGAAATTGTACATTAATCTACATTAAATAGCACGGGGAGATAAATCACACTTAATGAATAAATGTCTTGGGGGAATGAAATATAATAGCAGGTTTCAGAAAGCCTTAGTGCATTCGAGGTGTGAGACATTTGTCACATTTAATGACAAAATACAGAAATGGTAAGTGGATTTTGCATTATCTCCTTCATTGTTCCTCCTATCAACTACCTTGTTGTGATGAAACGGTGCGTTCACTGTCTCTACTGATGATGTGTGCTCACATGGTGGCCTGACCCCCTGTCGAGCACTGCAATTTTTCACACGCACCCAACCAGTCAACCAGCAGAGGCGAGAGCTCGGTCAGGGAGGAGAAGATGGAGTATGCGACTCCTTCTCTGTCTCAGGGCGACAAGGCTTCTCCCTCCAAACCTTCACATTCTCCTCATGAGGTGATGAAGTGAAGGAATGAAGCATGAAAGGAGTAATGCTGCCAAGGCCAGTATGTTCCCCCGACATCACTTGCCACCTCGCAACCTTTTCGCTTCTCTGTACTTTCTAGGCGAGAACAGTAGAGAGAGAAATCTCAGGAGAATGAGGCAATTTCAGCTATGTTTCTGCAACACATTTATCAGTCATGGGTGGCGTGGACGCAGCCCAGGTGCTTGTTACGATTAGGCTTGAGCAACAGAGGTGAGGGAAGATTTGTGAAATCATTACCGCCATCCTACACTTCTGTCATTGTTAACTCCGTTTGGTGCTGCAATTGACAAATCCTTGAGCTTTACAGTCCAGACACAAAAAATGTGTTGTTCACCCAACCTCATGAATTCAACAAGAAAGAAAATGAAATATAAAACATAAGTGTCTTTCATTTCAACTGTTCAACCAAGTAAATGTTTCAGATTTTGATGATTCTTTGTCATGCAAAGAAATGCACAGAAGTCCTTTATACCCGAAGAATGTGCAATCACGCAGTGCAATACCATGCAGAGAGGGAGATGTTGTTTTATGACGAGAAATTAAAATCAGACAGGTTATTTAAGGAAACGTGCTGTGCCAAAATGGCCTTTTTCTTTCTATTTTACTGATTTGCTCTACAGTACAAAGGGTTGTTTAGTTTCTTACAACGTATCCTACTGAGAGAGATGGTATTTATATTCAAGACAAAGAAAAGCTGTCCAGGTTTAATTAGCAGAAACTCAGAATGAAATATTTTGCAAAGGCAGAATTTGGATGCAGCTAAGAGTAACACCACTGACACAGGGTTAAAGCCATCCATTTTTTTTTTTATCACTTATCTTGTGCAGGAGTACTTTTCCCGTTTGCTCCTTTTCCACTGCATGCGACCTACTGCCTCGGTTTAGCTCTAATCGCTATTGGCACTAGCTACCAGGGCCCCAAGCTTGCAATGTCAATACCATATAAGTGACAGATTGGTCATCGCTGCATCATTCCAATATTTGACGGTACAACAAAGTGACAAACTTGAATACACATGCCAACAACAGTTCACTCTTGCTGTATCTTATCTCTGGACACTGCAATCATAGCCTTCATTTTGATGCCATCTGCCCTCAGTCTCTTCTTCTTCTTCCTTACCCTGGCTAATAGTCACATATTGAGAAGTCAATACGGGAGATCTCCTCTCCGGAGAATAATGAAAATACCCTATGAAGTAGTTATAAAATTACCAAATCACATTTCTTGCCAAGATATATAAAGGTCTGAGATTTGGACACCTGTTGTTGATTAGTTTGTCTTGTGGAAATAATGACTTCCTGCCAACAGTTTAAATCTGTCCATCCAAACACTGGCAAGTTGTCTGTTTCACCTGCCAATAAACAGAATGCTGGCTTGACTCTAAGCTAATACATTAGATCAGACTTTTCCTTTACCACAAGGTAGGGAAAAAAAAGTGTTGTAATTTCAGCGTAACCCTCAAATGATCTTAAGTTGATCAGTAATGCTAATGCCATCTGAAACATAAATGTCAGTTGATTTTTTTCTTTTTTTTTTCTTCCCATCTCTCAATCACTTTTTGGCATGCATCCATTCGGGAACCAACCACAGTGGTATGGTATGGTGGAGAACCCTCATTGTTGAGTACCAGTGAGAATGAAACTGGAAGAAGACCTTTCAAACCAACAGAAAAATGATTCAAAGTCATTTGGGTTCCTTGTTCATGCATCAGCAACAAGTGTGCCTTATGGTGTGTTTCTCTTGCCATCACCGTCCCACTACACTGAATTGTACCGAAAATATGGCATAACCTGCAAAAATTGGGTGTCTGCAGGGCATCTGCAGGCTATGTTTAAATAGAGAATAAATAAGCTTCAAATGGAAGATGACATTCAGACCGTGATGCAAGTGCTCAGGCCAAGCGGCAGGCCCCGGAGCAGGATGGCACCAGAACTCAATTGGTATTCCTGCTCGAGCAGCACCTCATACACCCAGACCTCATAAATAATATGATAATGTTATATTTCTAGTGCTGCTGAGGTTAGCTGTATGGCAGGGGGAAACAAAGCACTGAGTTATGAGTGCGACCCAAAGTGAGCAGAGAGGATCGGGTCCACCCGGGAGGTGGGGGGGAATGTGTGCGCTCCACTAGTCAAAAGCCTGGCGAGCTGAGGAGTGTTGACTCGTTAAATCAAATTGTTTGCGTCAAGCTCAACATTGGCATTATCCGACTGGCTAAAGGGGAACCGTGCTTATGCAGGAAATCCACAAGGCTCAGGAGCTTTCCCAAAAACACGTTGGTGAGAGAATGCATCTTAAGCATTCTGTATGAAACGAAACCACTTAAGTCAGACTGTATTTTAAAGCAAACGTAGATTTGGTTGTAGGGCATATACAGTATAGCATACACAGGTATATCATATAGGTTCAGCGTCTGTTCTGAGATGCTGGTCAATCTCAAATTTGTTGCAGATTTGTTTCATTATACCTAAAGGATGTAATGGAAACAGAAATAAGCTGTAGCTTTAGCAGCACCAGCCGCTTCATCCAGCTCTTCCGGGGGGATCCCGAGGTGTTCCCAGGCCAGCTGGGAGACATAGTCTCTCCTGCCTGTTTTGGGTCATCCCCGGGGTCTCCTCCAAGTGGGATGTGACCAGAACACCTCACCAGGGAGGCGCCCAGGAGGCATCCTAATCAGATGTCCGAGCCACCTCATCTGGCTCTTCTCAATGTGGAGGAGCAGTGGCTCAACTCTGAGCCCCTCCCGGATGACCAAGCTTCTCACCCTATCTCTAAGGGAGAGCCTGGAGACCCTGTGGAGGAAACTCATTTCGGCCGCTTGTATCCGGGATCTTGTTCTTTCGGTCATGACCCACAGCTTGTGACCACAGGTGAAATTAGGAATCTAGATCGACCGGTAAACTGACAGCTTCGCCTTTCAGCTTAGCTCCTTCTTCCCCACAACGGACCGATACAAAGTCCGCATCACTGCAGATGCTGCACCAATCCGTCTGTCGATCTGCCGTTCCATTCTTCACTTGTAAACAAGACCCCAAGATACTTGAACTCCTACACTTGGGGGAGGATCTCATCCCTGACCCGGAGAGTGCACTCCACCCTTTTCCGACTGAGGACCATGGTCTCAGATTTGGAGGAGCTGATTTTCATACCAACCGCTGAGAGTTTGAGATCACGACTTGATGAAGCCAACAGAACTACATTGTCTGCAAGAAAAACAGAGATGCAATACCGAGGCCACCAAACCAGACCCCCTCTATGCCTTGGCTGCGCCTAAAGATTCTGTCCATAAAAGTTATGAACAGAATTGGTGACAAAGGGCAGCACCTCTGAATAGAGCCTTTAGGAACGCCGGGCGGATCTCATCCACCCCCTGGGGCCTTGCCACCGAGGTGGTTAAAAAGCTCCTCAACCCCAGAGATAGGAGAGCCTGCCTCAGAGATCCCAGACTCTGCTTCCTCCTAGGAAGGTGTGTTCAGAATCAGAGTCAGAATCAGAATCATCTTTATTTGCCAAGTATGTCCAAAACACACAAGGAATTTGTCTCCGGTAGTTGGAGCCGCTCTAGTACAACAGACAGTCAATTTACAGAACACTTTGGAGACATAAAGACATTGACAAAAAACAATTGTGCAAAAAGATGCAGATGCAGAGTCCTCTAATATTGCAATAGTCCGGTGCAATGACCATTGTGCAAAGGGCGCTGAGACTTCAAGGAGTGTATGCGGTTTAAAGTGACGAGTAGTGCGATAATCTGGGACAATGGTGGTTGTGCAAATGTTACAGATACTCCTCAATCAGTGTGCAAATGGAGCAGATGCTACTCTGGCATGAGTGGCCAGTATATGCAAATAGTGCAGCATGGCGAGACAACTACAGTGAGTGCACGAGTAATACATAATTGGCCCCACACAAATGTGACAACAAACTCAAGTAAAAAAAATTGGCAGCTTATTGTAATGGAATTATAGGTTAGGTGTTTAAGAAGTTGATCGCAAGAGGGAAGAAGCTGTTGGAATGTCTACTAGTTCTAGTTTGCATTGATCGGTAGCGCCTACCTGAGGGAAGGAGCTGGAAGAGCTGGTGACCGGGGTGCGGAGGGTCCGAGAGGATTTTGCACGCCCTTGGTGGAATTGAGGATGTCTTGGCGCTCAAACGGTGACTGCAACACTTGTTTTTGCTCCCATTTTTCATGAGCTGAACTCAAAGATCCAAGTCTTTTTTGTCAGACATCTAAACACCTAAGGCATGAAAAAGGTGACAAAAAAACCCCCCACAAAATTCTCTGCAGGGGCCTGGGGGGATCCCCTGGGCCCCCGCAGATATTTTTTTTTTAATATTTTAACATCAATTAAGCAATCTGGAAGACTCTGAAGAGTACAATAAGGCAAAATAAATGATTCTGATTCTGATTGAATGCCCGTGACCATCGATCCCTCAGGCGGCAATGAATCAAAAACCGACATCAATGTGTAAAGGATATCACCACATAGGCTCAGGAACACTTCAGAAAACCAATGTCAGTAAATACAGTTTGGCGCTACATCCATAAGTGCAACTCAAAAGCCAGCATCTGTGATGGTATGGGGCTGTGTTAGTGCCAATGGCATGGGTAACTTACACATCAGTGAAGGCACCATTAATGCTGAAAGGTAAATACAGGTTTTGGAAAAACATATGCTGCCATCCAAGCAACGTCTTTTTCATGGACACCCCTGCTTATTTCAGCAAGACAATGCCACACCACATTCTCCACCTGTTACAACAGCGTGGCTTCGTAGTAAAAGAGTGCGGGTACTAGACTGGCCTGCCTGCAGTCCAGACCTGTCTCCCATTGAAAATGTGTGGTGAATTATGAAGCGTAAAATACGACAACGGAGACCCCGGACTGTTGAACAGCTGAAGCTGTACATAAGTACACAGTGATATAATTAATAAGTACTGACTAAATAGTGAGTAACTTCTGATTTCTTTAACCACAGCATGAACATCAATAAAAAAAGAAAAAAGAAAATGTGAATGTGCAAATTCTGATGTTGTTGTGTGAGTGTGTATGCACAGTCAAAACTCTCAAAAAACATCTGCAATTTACAAGGTGTTTTCTCAAGTTAAAAGTGAGCTGAAATGTCCACGTTTAGGCAGACGGAGCCAGAAAAATACTACACGACATGAAAGCTGTTGTTTTTGTTCATCTGAATGTAAACATGAGTAGTGCGCCTTTGCCTTCATGGTAACGACGACCTTCCCAGCACGGACGCACGACGATCAGCGCGGCAGACTGATCTAGTGTTAATACCTATGTCCGGGAAGCAAAATGGCAGATGTTTTGTGAGGTCCTATGACTTTCTTGTGTCATTTGATTGGTGAACTAGACTTAAACATCACTCGCGCTTAAACTGGATTGGCGCAAACACCGCCCGATGCGGAAGTCAAAGTCGCAGTCTCGCGCGCTAAATAGTTGATAAATAAGCAATAATTGATCAATCAAATTAGCGACCGACATTTAGATCGTTGTAACGGAGTAAAAGTACCGTTACTTCTTAGCAGCAGAAGCGGCAGATTTTTTTTCATTTTTTTCTCCTGTGACTTACCCAAACCAGGTCCCGAGCGCACTGGCCGCATATTAGTCCGCTGCGGAGTAATATTCAAAATGATATCTGTGTGTGGTTGGTGAATGTGTGGAATGGATCTACCTGCCAGCGTTCAAAGAGTATGAAACAGCCTATGATGTCAGCGATGGCGACTCCCCGCCCCCCACCCTTCCAGGAAAAACTCATTAGATCTATACGATTCGCGTAAATGGCCTATATTGAGTTCAAAACGGCGAATTTCGCCGAAAGGCGACTGATTTGCATGTATGTTTTGTATATGCATAAAAAGCCTATTTCTGTATTGGCAGGAACTGGAAGACGCTGTCGTACACACCAATCCAATGCATCTTAAACATGCTCGATGAGTGACATGTCCAGTGAGTCTGCTGGCCATTTCAGCTTCCAATTGTGTACAGATCCTTGCAACATGCGTGCATAATCATGCTGCAACATGAGATGATGGTCGTGGAACACGTTCACTTCCATTTTCATATTTTCACCTCCAAGATCATCTGAGACCAGCCACCCGGACAGCTGCTGCAACAATCAGTTTGTGTAACCAAAGTATTTCTGCACAAACTGTGAGAAACCATCTCAGGGAAGCTCATCTGCATGCTTGTCGTCCTTATTTGGGTCTCGACCTGAGTGCAGCAAAAACAAGTCATCAGTCATCAGTATATAATGTTACTTAAAACACATTCACTGCCATTGATGACTTTAGAAGTCAAATATCCATGTTAACTGGGAAGGCTTGCAGTGAATGAGTTCAATCTAAAAACAAAACAAAAAGTGGAGCATAAAATACAGTAATGACTAACCAACGCGTTGAACACTGTGCGGGGTTAGAAACAGACTGGTTCACAACAGGAGCAGTTTAAACCAATCAGAACCAGGCAGGAAGAAGGCTCATTCCTTCGATAAAAATATTGAATTCATACTGATGGTTAGTATATTTGTGAAGCTACAAAAAGTAGTTGGACAGAAGAAAAACTGTCAAAAACACAATTATTTCTCTCAATAGAATCTGCGATTTTTGTTTTTCCTCAATTCTTGCCAGTGTTGTGCAGTATGGAAAGCAGAGTAAGTGTGAGTTGGGTTACATTTAAGTTGATTTCTGCCTGTGGTGAGGGTAACTCAAAAGTGCTTCATTGATTTATTCTGAGACTTCACCAATAGGGAAAGACTCAGGGACAACTTGTTCTTTTATGTCGGTAAAATGGAATGTAATTCGTGCCTGACTCAATATTGATGTCCTAGAAAAAATGCTCAGCAGAGTTCTTTCTACGTACATACTGTAATTGGTGTAACCATTAAAGTTACTTCTACCATTCCCAACTGGAATTATTTAAATTAGAGGCTGACTTTCTGTATGGTTGTTGATCACAGCCACCAAGCTTTTAAAACCACATTCATTTACACTCTTTTATAGATTAATCAGGCACTTCCACATTAAGCAATGCAGCACGACAAGAAAAGCACTAAGAGCACTGTTAGTGTTTAGTCTTTAATTAGGCTTTATTAACATAAATAACTGGCAATGTAAGTAATGTCAGATATAGCCATGTGGGCTGCGTAGCTTTTGATGTTGTAACAATTAAAAAAAAAGTTAATATATTCAAGCAGCCTGGTGATGTTTGTCATATTCAGTGTTCCAGTGGGTCACGTTTAACATACCGAAAAGTAATGAAAAAGATACATTTTTAAAACGTGTATAATTGCAGAGCCATTGTATTGATCCACTATACACCCATCTCCTGCCCTGACTGTCTGTTGAAGGCATCTAAGGATGCACCACTGTAAACTAAAGGCCTCTTTATACTCCCGCGGTCGCGCGGCCGACAACGCCCGCATTGCATCACGTGACCGACGAATTGGCCCGCGTGGGCCGCGCACATGACAAAATTTGTTGCTGCGCCTTGAATGCCGCGGAAATCATCTCTCGTGATTGGTCTGTTTTAGTCACATGCTGTGATGATGTAATCAGCGTTTCTCCCGGTTCGACACGTATCTACGCCGCCACCTTCTTGATCGATTTTGCAGCATAATAAAACATATCATCTGGTCATCTAGGTTCATTTGGTCTAGCAGACTCTGTTCCACGGTCACCATTGTTGTTGCTTTGTTCCTTGTTACGGAAAGGAAAGTAAAAACGGCCACAAAATGCATAGGAAACTCCACCCTGGGGCCTCCTAGCCAATACCAGCCGTAGCGACACCCCCGACTTGGAGGAGAACTGCAGCACACTTTCAAAACAGAGCACATGGGTTGCGCTCGAGTATAAAGGCAAACTGCGTGCGGGATAGCCGCAGTGACGTCAGTGCGGTCGCCGTCCGCGTGACTATAAAGAAGCCTTAAGGCTCTATTTACACTGTATGTGAAAGGGCCCAATTGCAGGTTACTGCCTATTTGATACTGAATAACACCTGAACTACCAACATACCATTTAGTTTAGTTAGTCTGGATGGACTCCCGCTACCTCTACCTCTAAACAACTGGCCAATGAATCCACTACCATAAATAGGGATCTATGCTTTTGCTTTACCACGGCTGTGTTTAGGTACGTACAATAGATGTGTCCAATAAGCCATTGGTCAGGGTATTTTCATGACGTCAGGCTCACTTGGAATGTCTGAGCTCTCCGTTTATGCTTTCGCCACTTTGTTGATATTGGTTCAAATCCAAGGCTTTATAATAATCTGATAATAATCTTCCCTACCACCCCCCCTCACCTCTTTGACATTACTGTAATTGATTTGGATTGGGCCAAATGGGAGCCCCAAGTGTAAATATAGTTTAAAAGACAAACAGAACAAGGATCTTCCTTGAAATAACAATGAAGTTGTTTGAAAAATAAAGAGGTTGTGTTTTTGTATTTATGCACTGTATGGTGTGGGTTGAAGCTGATGGCCAAAAAACAACATTCGCTTCTCTTGCAGAATGCATGCCAACATTTTTTGTGGTAGATGTAGCTCAGCCTTTGACACTCATCCAAACCACCCCGGGACGTACACCTAATGACTGCCCTACAATGTTGCTACACTACATATATAAGAATATGCAATCAATAATTGGCAGTTTAACAAAGATTTATATGGTTACCAGTACCGGTACTTTAAAACAAGCATGATAACATAATGTTTTATGTTTTTGTTTTTCACAAAAAGTTGCCTTGAGGGGAAATGTAATGTAAATTTTTGTATAGGTTAAGATGATGCATTAGAATATTAACCCATATCTAGAGTATATGACAGCACATGCTGATCAGTTATATAGATAGAATATAGATAAAATGTCAGTCTACCCATTTAAAAAAAATAAAGCACCTTATTTCTTCTCCACAAAATAACACTCAAATTAACAGCATTGTCGCCTCACAGCAAGACGGCGTCTTGTTTAAAGACTCTGTAAAGCAACAATAAATCTCTTGTAAATTTGACACACCACTGAGAAGTGTTATTCTAAACCCAATGATTAAAACAATGGCCAAGTATAAAAAAGGAGGCTTCAAAATCATGAAACATCAACCGGTCGTCTCTCCTCTCAAATGGTTTGGCATGCCTTCTGAATGCGCTCAATCCATGCTGTGGTCAACTGTTAACTGTCAATCAGAAACCACTACTGCACATAGTAGTACACGCACCATGAAATGATGGTAGCTTACACAATGTGAAAATCATGCTAGGAGACTCAACTTCAAAACTGAATAGTTAATAGTTTATCATAAAATAAAGACACAAGCGAGCTTGCACTATTCGGTGGGGACATAATGTGACTGCCGACTGGTCTCCCAACTACGTCACTGGGTAGCTGAAGTTCTTATATAGTGGGCGAGGGTTGACTCATGCTAGACACCCAAGTGTGTTACTTGGCACTGTTTTATTCACGTCCAAAATATTAC
This sequence comes from Phycodurus eques, assembly GCF_024500275.1. NCBI lineage: Eukaryota > Metazoa > Chordata > Actinopteri > Syngnathiformes > Syngnathidae > Phycodurus > Phycodurus eques. Next base: position 11,745,406 of record NC_084532.1, on the reverse strand, counting down.
TAAAACTGAAATGGTGAAAAACAGCTTCATGCTATATCTGCACAATTGAGTAATACATAATTCTGTCTTTGCATGTTGCATGCCTTTTCTTGAAAGGGGTGCCATGAAAATGAATTTTAAATAATGTCCGACATTCGTCTTCCTCTTTAACCCATTGCAAACATCACAAGACTATTTAGCTCACCCAATCGGAGGAGTGCACTCTGCAAGGCGATTTAGCTAAACCAATCAGAGGACGGAAAAATGCCAACGTCACTCTAAGCCAGCTAGGCCTTGTTTGATGAATCTGAAATCTGATTGGTAAAAAAAAAACAAAAAAAACGGCTATTTCTAATAATGTGTATGTGTCATGAACCTGCACTCCTGAGTCTGAAGGCCCTGGGCAGATTCCTTTGACAAGGCAACACATTGAAAGATTAAATCTGAAAAAAAAAAAAAAAAAAAAAAAAAAAAAACACAAATCTAACATACACACCACTGGAAGCTGAGCAGCCAAAAGAATGACTGACTATGAAATCAACCAGTTGATGGTGTACCCCGCCTCCTGCCCGATGATAGCTCGGATAGGCTCCAGCAGGCCCGCGACCCTAGTGAGGAGAAGCGGCTAAGAAAATGGATGGATGGATATTTCCTTTTAAGTTATACTTGTAGGGGCGGCACGGTGACACGGCGACTGGTTAGCACATCATCCGGCCTTCCTGTGTAGAGTTTGCATCTTTCGCCGGGTACTCGAGTTTCCGCCCCCCACATCCGTTTATTATTATTAAGTCACTTATTATTATTAAGTCACCCAAAAAAATGCACAGTAGATTCATTGAAGACTCGAAATTGTCCTTAGGCGTGAATGTGAGAGAATTGTTGTTGTTTATGTGACCTGCGATTGGCAGAGAATGGATGGGTGGATATACCTATATGTAGGTCAGTACTTCTGATAGTGTTGAGGTAAGCAGAGAATGCCCTGCAGGCTCTGACTGTACACCACTGGTATATATTTAGAAACAAATCTGGTTAGGGTTAGGGTTACTTCACTTTACAGGGACTGTAGTGTATGGCATAAAGCGGCAATGAAAACAGTGCAGGTTTTGTCTGCTTAGTGGTGTAAATAAGATTTTAAAACACTACAGGGACTTGAAGTCAGCCAGCCAATTTGAGCCTATCTGTGTCATCTGCTTATCTGCGTTTGGTTCAAGAACTCTGGCTTCCTCCTGCAGTCCCAAAACCAGCATGTTACATTTATCAGAAACTCTAAATCATCATTCTACATGAATGTGAATGAGAATAACGAGAGACGGTTTACACCATGAGGTCAATTGAGATTGACTTCTGCTACCTGGTATAAGATAAGGCTGGGAAAAAAGAGCTCACTTGAGCACCAATGCTTTTTATCCAACCACATTCCTTATAGTTGCTGCTTAGCTACTGAACCCAAAAAAATTGCAATATGTACTGTCAAAGCTTGGTTCACATACGAACTTGTTCGCGAACTCAATATTCCAATCAAATGCTTCAGTTTCCGAACACAACATCCAATTGGAACAGTCCGTTGTGCTTTATCTCACACAGTATAAAATTGTTTGCCCCATGCGTTATGTGTTTTAGATCCAGGGATGTTTTAATTTCCTCTTCTCTAATATAGCCCTCAGTATGGTTCCCAAGAAAGTGAAAAGTTCAAGTGATAGTGCTATTAGTAGTATTGGTGGGGGGAAAAAAGGCAAAAATAACTAAATATGACAGTGCCGTTTATGTTTCTGATCTTGCTATGCTGTTTGGTTTGGCAAACTCGAACATTTGCACCATTCTTTATTCTAAGAACAAAAAGGCAATAAGGCAGCTGATGTGGATAAAGGACTGACTGTGACTAACTAATAAAAACAAGGCAAACAACTTGGTTCTGGGGTTGGAACAGATTAATTCTATTTCCATTCATTTAAATGGGAAAAATTAATTTGGCTCATGACATTTCCATGAACTGCGTCTCTGAAGGAATTAAGGTCATGAACCGAGGGTTGACTTTACTCTATAAAGTACATACAGTGGAATGAGTTACTGTATATAATTAAACATCTTTCTGTAAAGGTGTTTCAAACTCTTCTTCCATGTACCCCCTTTTACGTTTGAGCACCTGCCCCTCCCAAGGTTTCTACATGCCCCTGTTATACAGCAATTACCAAACCCAATAAATCCCCTTTGGCAAAATCCTCTCAGAAGTCATACATTTAACGTATTTAATGTCACCTCTTTTACTGTAGAGGAAAACCTAATGATTGGCAAAGTAGTGATTGTGCTCCTGTGAGAATTTTGTGAGGCTGTGAAGCATGACGAGGCTTTGCCATGCTGAATTCACTCAACATTGGTCACATTGCTGGGCGCTCTGCTCTCAATCCAGGTCAGTGCAGGGTGCACTTGACTTGAACGGACTGCAACATCTTCACTGAAGGAAGAGTGAAGAAAGTCCTTGTAAAACCGGAGAAAACGTGATGTCGCAGGGCACACAAAGAAATAGATGTGTGACTGACAAGCCTCAGGAGGATATTGCACTGAAACAGATTTCCACCCCCTGCTTGAGAGTGCCTTGTCGAAGATACAGCAAGACCTGCTATGCTTAAATACATACAAACCCTTTCCAAAAAAATGAAAAGGTTTATTTATTCCCATAATTCAATTCAAAAGGTAAAACCTTCATAGAGTATAGATTCAGAGCCCACAATTCAAACAATTTCAAGTATTTATTTGTTTATTTTTACATCCATTTTACTTCCAGCTCATAAAACCCACAGAATCAGGAATTCAAAAAATTAGAATACGGTGAAGAAATCACCATTCGCTTCTCAGTTTTTGTAGAAAAAAATAAAGAAATTAGGGTCACATTAAAACAATCAAAATATGGTACTTTAAAAACGATATGTTAATCTTCAATACTTGGTTCGGAATCCCTTTGCGTTAATCACTGCCTCAATGCGCCGTGGCATTGAGACAATCATCCTGTGGCAATACCTGGGAGTTATGGAAGCCCAGATTTTCTTGATGCTTGCTGTCAGTTCTTCTTTGTTCTTGGGTCTGGTGCCCCTCATTTTCCTTTTGATAATACCCCATAGATTCTCAATGGGGTTTCGAGCCGGTGAGTTGGCTGGCCAGTCAAGCACTGTGATGGCATAGGCATCAAACCAGGTTTTGGGGCTTCTGACGGTATGGGCAGGGGCCAGATCCTGCTGCAAGATTAAATCTGCATCTCCATACAGATCCTCAGCAGAAGGAATCACAAAGTCCTCTAGTAGACTGTTGCGGTGACTTTAGATTTAAGAAAGCAGTTTACCAACACCTGCACTGGACATTGCACCCCAAATCCTGACTGATATATGATTGATATTTCACACTTTATCTAAAGCAGCCTGGGTTCTGTTCTTCACCCATCTTCCTCCACAGCCTTGGATCTTGATTCCCGAATGAAAGGCACACTTTACTTTCATCAGAAAAGAGGACCTCGGACCACTGGCCAAGAGTCTAGTCCTTTTTCTCCTTGACCCAGTTGAGACCCTTCCTACGTTGGCTCCGGCTCAGAAGTGGCTTGACCCGAGGAAGCTGACAGTTGTAGCCCATCTCCCAGATGCGTCTCAATGTGGTGGTTTTTGACTCTGTGACTCCCGCCTCCTTCCACTCTTTCTGGATCTCAGATAGATTCTTGAATCTTATCTGCGTGACAATCCGCTGAAGCCCAGGGTCATCTCTTTTGCTGGTGCATCTTCTCCTGCCACGTTTTGTCCGTTCACTAGACTTTCCATTGCTATGCTTGGACACAGCACTCTGTGAACAGCCAGCCTCCTTAGCTATGAGCCTTTGTGGTTTACCCATCCTATGGAGGGTATCAATGATGGTTTATCTATAATCTATAATTATATAACTATAATCTATAATCTATTAAAGTTTAAGGTTTTGAATGGAATTATGGAAATAAATCAACTTTTCCATGATATTCAAACTTTTTTAAAAAGGTATGTTGACACACATACTGTACATAATGGCCCTTGGCATTAGGGCAATGGGCAATTTTTCTTCATCTGTAATATGAATTACAATATGTAATTACATTTTTAATACTGAGCAATGATGGCAGCATGTAGATGAGACGTTCTAGATTTGACTCTCCTCTGGCCTTGCTGTGTGGAGTTTGCATGTTTCCCCCAACCCTGTACTTGAATGAATTTTCTCTGTCTACTACCTCTTATGTTCCAAAAACCGTGCATTTTTGGTTAATTTAAGACTCTTGAATGCCCACAGATGTGCGAGTGTGAATGGATATCCATCAAGTATATGCCATGTGACTAGCTGGCAATAAGACCAGAGGTGTATCATACCAAGCATATGCTGCATGAGTGTAGTTTCTTTATAGAGCGGTTTTGCCAACGACTAGCCTGACATGCATAGGACATTTCCAGTCATTTTTACACATTTGTATGATTGCGAATGGTTTTGTTTATTAGTGTTCGCAAAGTACAGAAGATAACGTTATGGTTTTTACACGGTTGTCATGTAAATATACCCCAACAATTGCCATGACAATTATATCTATTGAGCAGCTCTGATTGAATCGTATGACTTCTGCGTGGCTACCACAGTTACCACAGACACTGTACAAGACCAATAAATCTGATCTGTGTTATTTTCTGTAAAGCTAGAATTAAATTGATTTTTGTTTCTGGAACATAGTAAATAAAGCACTAGTACTCCAGATTTTTTTTGGTATGCATCATACTGAAGTGGATGGTTTGTGATCATTTTGTTTATATTAAAAAAGTCTGCACTCAGACAGACACAGGTGGTCTTCAAAGCACTTGTCAAGCCATTTTAACCTCAACATCTCTGCATGTGACCCTAAAACCTCACCTTTGCATGTGGTGCTCTGTGCCACTCTGGGTATTTATATTTTCCTCCTGTGGGCTGGAGGAGCAGCGCCGTGACATGGCAGATGGAAAGAATGGTGGGAGGCTTTGGACAGGGGCACAGGGAAATGTTTCAGCCCTTTTCCAATCCCTTTATGTTTAAAATTGAAAATAATCACAATAATGAAGCAATATCATCTGAATATTAACGCCTGGAGTAAGAGCGCTCAATGAAGGATGTTTAACAGCTTATGAGACGTACACTACATCAGTGGACCCCAACCCCCGGTCTGTGGACGGGTATCGGTCTGTGAGGCATTTGTTACCTGGCCGGATAGAAGGAATGACCAATTTCTATCCAGTAATTTTCATTGTATTGCATTTTTGCGTATCAAAAGTGTTTTAATTTGAAAAATGACGCTTATGGCAGTGGCCAAGCTCAAAGAACGAATCATTTCATAAACTGATTCACTTCATTTACATTCACTGAAAAGGTTCATTCTTCTGAACGAAACGTTCACAAATGTAACAACTCTAGACTGCACGTCGGTAACCTGATACATTAGTAAAAATAAGTCTGCAAACTCGCAAAAATGAGGAAAAAAATAAACGTCTTTGGAGAGCTTCTTTTCAAAAGGAAAAAAGCCACCTGAGGAGCCAGAAGAAGAGCCTATGACCTCAAAGAAAAAGAAAGCTTATTTCATCAGTTATGCGTTATGGTAAGTTGTATTTTTCATGCATTTAACTTTTATTTTTAAGCCGGTCTTGTTAATTTATTTTTGCTGTCTATATATGCCACATCTGGACAGCCGGTCTGTGAAAAAAATGCCTACTCTAAACCGGTCCGTGGTGCAAAAAAAGGTTGGGGACCACTGCACTACAGTGGGTACGGAAAGTTTTCAGACATACGGAAAGTGGAAGACGCTTGGGACGATCAGAACCCTTCCTAGAGCTGGCCGTCTGCTGGCCGTCTGGCCAAATTGAGCAATTGGGGGAGAAGAGCCTTGGTGAGAGAGGTAAATAAGAACCCAAAGATCACTGTGACTGAGATCCAGAGATGCAGTCGGGAGATGGGAAAAACATCTAGATAGTCAACCATCACTGCAACCTTCCACCAGTCGGGGCTTTATGGCAGAGTGGCCCAACGGAAGCCTCTCCTCAGTGCAAGACACATGAAAGCACGCATGGAATTTGCTAAAAAAAAAAAAAAGAAAAAGAAAAAACACCTGAAGGACTCCAAGATGGTGAGAAATAAGATTGTCTGGTCTGATGAGACCAAGATAGAAATTGTTGGCCTGAATTCTAAGTGGCATGTGTGGAGAAAACCAGGCACTGCTCATCACCTGTCCAATACAGTCCCAACAGTGAAGCATAGTGGTGGCAGCATCATGCTTTGGGGGTGTTTTTCAGCTGCAGGGACAGGGAGACTGGTTGCAATCGAAGAAATGATGTCGAAGAAATTGATGAATGAGGGCAAGTACATGGATATCCTGGATCAAAACCTTCTCCAGAGTGCTCAGGACCTCAGACTAGGCCAAAGGTTCACCTTCAAAAAAGACAATGACCCTAAGCACACAGCTAAAATACGGAAGGAGTGGCTTCAGAACAACTCCGTGTTTTTGAATGGCCCAGACAGAGCCCTGATTTACACCCAATTGAGCATTTCTGGAAAGACCTGAAAATGGCTGCCCACCAACGTTCACCATCCAACCTGACACAACTGGAGATGATCTGCAAGGAGGAATGGCAGATGATCCCCAAATCCAGGTGTGAAAAACATGTGGCATCACTCCCAAAAAAGACTCATGCCTGTATTAGCTCAAAAGGGTGCTTCTACAAAATACTGAGCAAAGGGTCTGAACACTGTATTTTCAGGACCATAAGGTGCACTTAAAAGTCTTAAATTTTCTCCAAAATGGATGGGACGCCTTATAGTGCGACGAGCCTTCTATGTGCACCGAGAATGTTGTTGTGTCTCCTCGCACATCTGTGCAGAATCAGGGTCATGCTAGTAATGACCAGTGGAATCAACTTTTTATTGTGAGGCCTCAGGCAGCAATGTGTAATAATTTGACCTTAAAATAATAGCTTCAAAACCATTTTGATAGTACACTGGCTTGTAAAGGAGAATAGAACCTCATTACCACAGCAACCTCTGACTCTTCTACTGTAAGGGTCTGGAGAAAAGTGGAGATGCCAGGATACACGTTAACGTTGTGTTGCCACTAGTGTCTGAGCTGACATTACAGTTCGTATTTATGCGCAGTACTTGACAATGAAGAGATAACACTGATAAGTTTTGTGACTGACTTTTTTCACACAATGCATCAAAAATAAGAGTGAATGCACAGATCTCCGTGAAGACCAAATGATCCTCAACAGGTCTGCATGAAAACTGTTGTACAAGGCAATAATGTTTCAGTCTAACCCTGGTGAAGCTCCATTAGATGGTTCTCGATGGAGACTGCACCACTTGACCCCAAATCAAGTAGTCTTAAAATGATAATAAAATGAAATAAATTGTTTTCGCACCATGTTTGGCAAAATGGTGCACATGCACTTGTTGGCATTACACTTCAACAATAGAATGTCCTCTGAAGGCAAAAAAAGTATGCTCTATTGTCACACAGCTATATTAATTGAATTCATGTGACACTATTTCATTATCATATGGTTGTTGCTCTCTAAATCAATAGATTAGATTTTAAAGTGCTGCCCATGGTGAAAGCCTGCTTCCCTCCTTTGTTTTCTCCCCTCTTTTATTTTATTTAACCCACAAGCAGTTCTTCATGCATTGCATGAAACTCTGAAATGGCCTGAAATAATCACATTTCTCTGCCCCCTCCAAGCTATTCCCTCTATGAAATCGGTTCACATCTTAAAGGTTGCACAGAAATTTCCATGTTGCGTCATAATGGAAAATAATCAGATCAAAGCAAGGAACTCTTTAAAATGAGCCTCTACAGACTGGTCGAGAGTATTTATTTGGAAAAAAGATGACAAGAGACAAAAAATGAGGTCTGCAGCTATGGAACTCACATTTTGAATAGATGTGAATTTTCACAGTCTGAAAATAAATGGTCAAATGGTTTCTTGACCTCAGCTTTACTATCACCTGAAGGGAAAGGAGTTGAACAGCAGTGCAAAGCCTCGGACAACAAGAGCTGCTCAGGCTTTTAAATGTGAATCTTTTCTAAGCAACTGGCGAGTCCTAAATGGAATTTATCTTTTGGCTTCAACTTTGTAATCTTTTTACTGCCTCGTGAATTAATATTTTAACGTTGTGGAGTCTCGTTTTTATCAAGCTGCCTCTACAAAGAGGTCAGCTCTTCAAGAAAACACATTTTAAATTCATGCGCAAGTACTTTTACACAAAGGAATGAAAATTATCTCCATACTAGAGAAAATACATTTTAACAAAAACTATTAGAAGCCCCAATGCATGCATAATCTATCTAATCAATTTTTCGATTTCTCCAGCCTTATTTTACCTTTTGCAGCCACAAAGTCAAGATCATTAAAGAATAAAAACCTGAATACAGGTTTTGTTAGACACGAGACATGCTGCTCACAGAAGTTTCACAGCTGGTGGGCTAGCCTTTGAGCTGTTTTATGCAAAGTAATACAGTACATATGTGACTGAGAAATGTCTCAAAATGCGTGATAATTGCTTGTGTTGTCATGAATTTTGCAGGATTGCGTACAAAAAAATATGTACAGACAGAACAGAGTTCATTGCATCTGTCAGCCATTTTGAGAGCCTGTGCCCATGCAGGATTTGCAACTATGCGTGAATTAATCTTGTACTCTCATTTTGCTGGGAAGTATACCAGCTGAATGTAATAGTCACTTGGTTTTGCATGATTTCCTACTCATTTCAGTTGGCGTCAGTATCCCTGTGTGAGCTCTATACGAATGTGCCAACACTTGAAGTACCATGGTTGAAACATTTTAAGTAGGGTTCGAGAAAATTCTCATTATTGGATAAAAAAACTGGGCTTTTAACCTACAGGACGTATGCGGACACATTAATTTGATTAGCAGACCAAGACACGTCATTTCTTGCAGGCCAGATAGGAATAAGTTGATCTACATGCACAAATCTTAACTCTGACAAAGAGTACAGCAAATGCGGCATTGCCGGTCTTCCAACTTCCAGACAAAATAGTGTGTTGTTTGGAAGAGTAAAATTGTTGTACGAAATATTTTTGGTGGGCCTGTGACCATTTTCACAAAAACGTTCTGAAAATGGATAACAACAGTTTTTTGGCCAATTCGGCGACATAGAATTTTAGATCCTGAAATATTTTAAATGAGTCTCAAAATATACATTTTTGACAAAGATAGCATAACCATTTCAGTTTTGTATGTTGAAAAGATAGTTGTGTGCATGTGTATTCCATGTATGCCTGAGTGAGTATATACAATGGAAACTGTATGGGAGAAACAACACTGCATTTGTGCTTATGCTTCTCTAGCAATACATTTACTGCATTATTCAATGGGGGCAGAGGGTTTCATCCTGGCATACCTATTCCAGTTTTTAGTCATTTATTTTATTTTATATTTCTTATTTTATCGAAGGCAGAAAGACTGTGACTGTGTTTTGAAAACACTGAATGATTCATGTAAGGAATCATGGAACTAAAAAGTAAATACAAGGAAAATCAAAGCAGCATTTCAATTGGCTAGCGGTGTACCCCACCTCTCACCGAGTCAGAGTCAGACCGGATTTGCTCCATCTCACCCGTGACCCGAATGAGGACAAGCGGTCTTGATTTCGAAAACAGATGGTTATGCGTGTCAACGTTTGAAATGCAGCACAATTCCTTTATTGGTTTGTGAAATCTCATCCTTTAATTCCATTGTTGAGGCTATGAAACTTTAACAGCAATAGTTTGCTACACATTTACTGTTTATAAAAGAAGCAAAGTCAAAGAAAGCTCTTCTTCCCAGTATTCCCAGCAGATTGTCCACAGACTCCTGTTTAAAAAGATCCATCTGTTCAGTCTTTAGGGCCATCGGACTGAACTCAGCAACTGCAGACAGACGCTGGGAGCTTAGAAGTAAAGTAGATGATAATAACACAAGAGATCAAATGGAATTAAATATGAGTTTATTCCAACATCAAGTACAATAAATTAAGCGAATACACAATGTCTTGATTCAAAGACATGCAGGAGGCTTTTGTAAATGTTCAGCCTTGGGAAGTACAATGGTTCAGTGCTTTGGACTGGTCTCATTACAGAAGGAAGGTTCTTATTGAACAGGATCGGCTCTTTAGAAAATTGATAGATCAGGTTTCAGTGACTCTCTGATTGTCAGACAACAAGAAGTCATGATTCACCAACTTTATGCTTTCTTTGGCATTAACTAATAGATGGCTGTGATCCTTTGGGCTGGTACTAATCCATGCTCTCAATTTCTACGTGCTCCATGTTGTCCCCAAACAAGGTTGGTCTTTGTTCTGATTGAAGTCTGGCAAACAGCTCAAGTACTGCCCTTTATGAAATAGTTTGTATTGACCGCTTCCCATATGGATTGGTGAAACAAATATGTTACACACAGCATTATAAATTACTGCCTCAAAATGATCAACAACGGCTATCAACACTACTTTTGCTCAGCATCAATGTTTTACCAACATTTTTGCTTGGTCTGGTACTGTGATGAATTCATGTTTTTATTTTTATCTTATTGTTTTTAATTTCGGTCTGTTGGATTTTTCATTCTATACCAGTCCGCACACCCTCACTAGTAAACACACATGACAACTAGAATCACACACACAAATTTGGATCAGCACCAAATTGTGCACCTTCATAGATACCTACCTCTGATATATGCCACAGTTTGATTACTGAGAATAATACATTTTTCACCAAATATTTAGGTGATATCTCATAATGACCAAATAAGTGAAAAGTCCTGGATTCACACATACTGTATACTTTAGGTACAGTATATGAATTTAATCCACTGCCCCGCAGTTTTGTGGAACATTGTTTAGTTACATGCAGTGCATGTGATTGAGTTACATGCAGTGCATGTGAACTGGGCCTTCACAGAAAAGTGTGGAGAGAAAATATAGTCAATATGTAGGTCCATGTAACTGTACTGATTGGTGCAGCATGCTTGTTTTTGTCTTTTTAAGGGTGTTTATTGATTGATAAGGTAGTGATTACAAGTTACAAAATGTATCAGGAATAGTGTGTTAATCAGTTTGTCAGACTATGCGTGAGAAGGTGCTGCCACAGTTGGGTTGTCAAACAAAGTGTTGATTTGCTGTGACTTGAATCACTGGGAAGAGACATGAAAGCAGATCTATAGAGAAACATGTCAAAACCCACCTCGCTGGTCTTTGAGTGTGTCTAAAAATGTTTGCTAGCTGCAAAATAGAAACGTGCTCAATTAGTGAATGTGTTGACATGCTAATTTAGGACGACATTCCTCATTAAGAGTGTATCCAATTTTGTTGACGCATTGTCACGACAAAAGAAAAGCGCTTTGAAGCACGGATGCTCTATCAAAACAGTAAGGAAATATACATACAGGATAATAAAACAGGCGGCACGGTGGACGACTGGTTAGAGCATCTGCCTCACAGTTCTGAGGACCGGGGTTCAATCCCCGGCCCCGCCTGTGTGGAGTTTGCATGTTCTCCCGTGCCTGCGTGGGTTTTATCCGGCCACTCCGGTTTCCTCCCACATCCCAAAAACATGCCTGGTAGGTTAATTGAAGTCTCTAAATTGCCCCTAGGTGTGAATGTGAGTGCGGATGGTTGTTTGTTTATATGTGCCCTGCGATTGGCTGGCAACCAATCCAGGGTGTACACGGCCTCCTGCCCGAAGATAGCTGGGATAGGCTCCAGCGCTCCTGCGACCCTTGTGAGGATAAGCGGTTCAGAAAATGGATGGATGGATGGATGGATGGATAATAAACCAATTTAATTCAAATGCAGAAGGAGAAAGCAAATACAAGTAGTGATGCCATTCATGTAATCATGTTTGTCAAACCCAGTCTAAGTTGACTGGAAATGGTGACTTAATGTTGCACTGTGTTAAAAAAAAAAGTCACATTCTGTGAGCCTTTGTACTGTAAGTCAGAGATACAATTTCTTTGTGACAGCAAAGGAACGAACACTCCCTGCTTTGAGGTGGCAAGACTGCTGAGTCTTTTCATGAAGCTTCATCAGGGAGATTCACTCTCTGAGGCGGGCTTGGTTGCCCAGCAACGGGCAGCAGGGTAGCTCTGGCTATCACTTAAGGCAAGAGAGTTTACTTGTCTCGACGTGGCAGAAACGTTGGTAAGTTACAAAGAATGTGCTCGATCTGAACCTGCTGTTATATGTCCAGAAACGTCTCGAGTGTGTCTCAACTGGACTCAATAAAAATGACATAAGCTTCAGGCAGCTTGATAGAATAGTCGTTAACATTTGTGCTCCACATTTCTGGGGTTCAGGGTTTGCATGGGTTTTCTATGCTTTCCTCACCCATTTCAAAATTATGCATGTTAGTTTAATTGAAGACTCTATGGGCTCTTTTTTCGTAGACAGTGCATCTGCGGTGGGGTGCAAATCCAAGCAGATACTGATTTTTGTGCAAGCACGAGGCTAGCTGCGTGTTTGCCAATTTGGCCGATTTGTGTTCCGGTGCAGCAAAGGTACAGAGGGAGGTAAAAGTATGTGAACTCTTTTCTTAAATTTCTGCAGAAAAGGGTCATCAAATATATCCATCCATCCATTTCCAACACCGCTTATCCTGGTTAGGGTCACGGGGCGCTAGAGCCGATACTAACTGACTTCAGGCGAAAGGCGGACTACACCCTGAACTGGTCGCCAGTCAGTCACAGGGCACATAGAGACACAGACAACCATTCGTACTCACATTCACACCGTCACTGAGTGGGAACTGAACCCACGCTGCCCGCACCAAAGTCAGGCGAGTGTACCACTACACCATCAGTGACTTTCATCAAATATAGTCTGATCTTCATCTAAATCCAGAGGTGGGTAGTAACGCGTTACATTTACTCAAGTAACATTATCAATAAACTGTACTTGTCAGAGTACTTTAAATGCACCATACTTTTTACTTTTACTTGAGTATTTATGTTAAGAAGGATCGATACTTTTACTCTGTTACAATCTCTGTTACAATGATCGAGATGCCGGTCGCTATTTTTATTTATCCATTCTTGTGTGTGCGCGTCTATCTTTAGACTTCGTCTCTGACTTCCGCATTGGGTGCCTGTTGCGCCAATCCAACGTGATCACTAATGTCATTTGATTCTAATTCACCAATCAGACGAGAAGACGAGTTCAATTGACCTTTGGTTTCATCTGTCCACCGAATACTTAGCCAGTAGTGCTGTGGAACATCCAAGAGCTCTTTAGCATACTCCACTGTGGGGCAGCCCACCACTCCGGGATCTGCTAGGGTGTGCTGGTCTACAAAATTACCAACATCGGTCTAACCTGCCCCTGGTGCACAGCTGCTCCACCCGCCATGCTGGATTTACACCGGCCGTGAAAATAAAGCCCAAAATGTGAGTGTTAGTTTGTTGAAATGTTCCCTGCAATTTGCTGATGACCAGTCCAGAGTGTACACCACCTTTTGCCCAAAATCAGCTGGGATTAACTCCAGCTAACCCACAACCCTAATGAGGACAAGCCTTATAAAAAATGGATGAATATGCTAAACTTCTTAAAATGGATTATAGATTAGGGGAAGAGAGAAAGGAGAAATGAAGATAATTTTTTGTGAGGGACAGCATAAAAGCTAACCTACGCAGTTTTTCAGTTCATGAACATTTGATGGGAGGGCGAAGAGAGATTTTTGCCTCGATCATCCCGTCACTCAAAGGAATGGGAGTCAATTTAAGTAAATTTGCAGGGCAATGGGTTTGCAGGGGTTTGTACCACGACACTCACCACATTTGATAAGTACTCGTAACCTGGTGAAAGTTCATGTATTAAGGGTTCCAGAGGCAAACCCACCCAAACTTGGTTTGCTATCTGTAGCGAAAATAATTGCTTGAGCCCAGTTTCCTATTATAGGTAATTAATACGGTACTCAGGAAAAAGAAAAAAAAAATGTAATTACTTCCCACAGGTACAAACGTCCTACTCATTAGTGTTATCTGAGCTTGAAATCTCTCCATTAGTTACTGATATGCTTAGGAGTCAAAAGAATAGTGTACTTTTCATCTCTGGTGCTCTTGGGTAAACTGTTGTGGTGTGTGCAAAAGAAAGCAAGCACTCGTCTTGGAACAGTTGGTTTCCATTAATATAGTGTAAATCTGTTTTTTTTGTGAAAGTCTCGATTGTGACATAAAGTGTTGCCCTTAGAACTCTGAGCTTCACTGATCAACCGACTCTGAATTTGACCTAAAATTACAAGGAAAATAAAACAAGAATTAGGCTAAAAGAGACTTACCTACTTTGCTTCATCACCTTTTTTTTTTGGTTAATCAAACATTTAGTCTTTGTTTTTGTGTGTGTACAGTTTCCCCTCTCTATTCAGGGGGATAGGGCCATAGTCTTGTTGTGAAGAGTGAAGATCTCCCCGCCATTGTGCAATGGTGATTATTGTTGAAGTGATTCTCTAGCTTGCGGACTTTACCTGCAAAATATTTGCTGACTAATAAAATGGAAGATGTATCGTTTAAAATAAAGTACTTCACAGATTCTACCCATGGAAAGAGTTTCTATAATGATTCAAAAAAGACATAGATATTAACACTGGCTTGCAAGGGAGGGGAGTGGGGAAGGGGACAGTGGCATCCGAGCATCCACCCCCCACGTTGACGAATGAATTTCGCTAGGGAAAGACGTCATCCGAGGCAGTGAAATTTCCATCCATACAGTCACATGACAACTTTGTCGGTACAACTACAGTACATCCATCCACAGGGAGGGCCAATCACTGAGTTAAGGGGGCACTTTTTATTTTAGTCATTATCAGTTAGTTGAACTTGGACAAGTAAGTATGGGTACAGTATTAATAAGGTCTAGGAAGAATCATCCATTTTGTAGAGATGTGTTTGAAGCCAGCATGAGTCAGGGTGACAGATGTTGTGTCGTACATGAGTTTTCTGCCACTTTACACAGCAGTACTTAATGGAGCTTCTCTATTAATTTCAAGCACTGGATTAAGCGACAAACCTTCACTACACTAAAGTGTCGCCTGTCCTCTTCTCTGCGGCTCTCGGTTGTCTTTTCCATGCGTCTCAAGCACACTTGTGCCAAAGTGATGATAAAACTTTCACGCATTGAGCCTTTTTCGGGCATTGAAATGGGCAAAAGCCCACAACAAGCTTTGCCCACAGTGACATTCAGAATGATTGTGTTTCTGTTGGTGTCAGCAGGCAATATAAGAGAAGTCTCCTGAATGCACTGCCTCAGCCGTATACTATGTGGATCAACTTAAAAGGCCCGTATTTCAGAGTCAGCAGAAAGCCTGAAAATACAGTGTATACCAAAATGTATACCACCCAACAGCTCAGACTATTGTATGATGCGGTATATGAACATGCAGCATACAAATTGTTCAACAAATTAAGGTTCCAATAACATTATGATCTTAAATGGAAGTGTCTTTTGAATGGCATTTAAGAAAGAAAAACTTTAAGAAAGCGAACAAGTTTCTTTTCAATTGTCATAACACAGCTGTATGATGATATTTTTTATAAAATTATAGGTTTTCTTTTGCATGATTCTACACATAACGGCAACAATACTCCAGATTCAGAACAGACACGTTTGGGATGCAGCACTTGCTTCAGTTGACAGTTTGCCATCAACACTGCAAGGACATGCAGTACATGCAAACGGTGATAGTGACACATTTTTGCTGTAGATATTCCTGTAACCACTGAGATGTGGTTTATTTACCACATTACGTACACGGTGCAAATTCTGCATCAGACCTACAAGCCACCAGTCATGCAGCTAATCTCTAATTACCCTGCCTCTTGCTTACCAGTGTACAGTATATATATATGCAGTGTTGATTTCAAAACAAAAAGCTCACCCAGACCCACCACACCTCATAAAATGCGTTTTTCATTCAAACAAAAATTATATATATATATATATATATATATATATATATATATATATATATATATATCACTATTATTTTTTGTTTTTACACATGGGAAGAACAATGCTCTCTAGAGTTTTGTTGCTGTGTATGCTTGCATGTTGTGCTGAGTTAAGTGTGTGTCCAAACATCAGTAGCCACTCTTCAGCGTGAGCAATCTTGATAAACGGTGCGGTTGCCATGGCGACGGAATTTCACAGGGGAGGTTCAGCGGCCCTCTTTTGAGGGTGATACTGAGTCTTAAAAGTACTTTTCTTGGCCAGGAGACTTAAAACGACTTTGTTGTCATTTCAAAAAGCTTTGATTTGACACTGTTTCTGCAGGAGAAAGACTGAACGTTATCCTTGATACCAATTTGGTGTTTGAAAAGCTCATGACTAAACAGTTTAAACAGAACGTTTACTATTATTTTATCATGAAAAGAGAAAAGTATCCTGAAATACTTTCAGTACAAGGGACTGCAATGTAATTATTATGTGGTGGTTATATAGCATGGTGCCATGACTGACACATGCTGAGCACACTCTAAGGTTTTACATCATCATCATCAGTCAGCGTCATGACACTCATTTTGTTGTGGGGTGTGTGAATTTCTGGGTCAAGTGTAACAGAAGCATTCCAGTGATCCGAGCAAGAGGACATCCATTTTTCACAAGCAGTATAAAAAAAAATAAAAAAAAAGTGGGGGCACTGACACACAACATGTTATACGTCACTGCTAGGATGAACAGTGCCCCCTCATGGTCATATGATTACATACATCCTTTGTGTAATTCCATTTGACAGAGGGATACAATAGATTGACTCATGCAATGAGTTTAACTCAATGAGAATGTGTTGCTTCCATGGAAATATGTTTTACAGCAAAGAGTCCTAGACAAGGTGACTTGCTGCACAAACAAGCATTGAATACATTTTTATGTGGAGAGTATGTTTTTATTGTGAATACTGCAACAAATGCCATTGCCTTTATTTGTTCAAAGGCATCTTTGTAATGATTTTACTTGTATTTTATGTCAAGTGGAGTTTATAAGAAAATAATTATGGAGAAATTTTAAGAACCGAGGCAGAATGGGCTGAACAAGTCACGTAGCCCACCAGAACATAAACACACCCTCACACACAAACACACACACACACACACACACACACACACACACACACGCACACACCGGAATGACTAGTAACTCAAAAATGGCATCTTCACTTCACTCGAGATCTTTAATATTACAGAGACAACTCATTCACAGCATGTGTTGAGACTACACTTTAATTCATCGGACAAGACGTTTACATGTGTAAGTTGGTGCTGCTGCTTTGGTTAGCAATAAATGGAAACTGGGCTGAGCAGTTAGCTATTTAGTGTCTGTGTGTGATTCCAGTTGATGCAGGGATTTCATTGCAGGCAGCGCGGGTTCAGTTCCCACTCGGTGACGATGTGATTGTAAGTGTGAATGGTCATCTGTCTCTATACATTAGGCATTATGAATGACTGGCGACCAGTCCAGGGTGTTGTCAGCTGTGATAGGCTCCAGTTCCCTACATCCCTTAACAGGATAAGCAGTATAGATAATTGGGTGGATGGAAGTAAAAATGTGACTTTATTTGAGGGAGAAGTTTGTCATAATGCGCCAAAGGAATAAATGGGTTTGTTATTGTATGGTGGCAATTTGATAAAGATACCTTGAAAGTTAACACTCAATTCACTGAACACGAACACGTACACTAACAATAGCACTAACACTCATTCATTACGTTTTGTAGTGTGAGTAAAAAAATGGGCATAAAAGCACTATAACATGTAGTCCAGTGGAGAGATAGCAACCATATTTTACCTGCTTCTCAATAACAGCTTCTTGCATGGTGTCATATTTTGAGCTGCAGGAAGTGTTGACAATCATGTCCATATTTCCCCTGAAAATCATCTGATGCTTTTCTCACATCAACAGAAGCAATTATGTGAGATCTTTTCATGGCCCACCGCTATATGGATCGTTCACTACTGCACTCAACTGCCAAGCGTTGTTTTTCATTTGATATTTTGTGTCCCCTCTTTCACATTTGCTAGAGAGTTAAGGGCCAGAACATGCATTTATCTTTCCCCACAGCGTCAATATATGCTGCACAGTCCTCTCTGTGAACTGCACACTGGTGCCAGGCATATTTTCATGTCTGGTAAATACTGTCCTCTAGTGCTCAAAACAAACACACATTGGTTTTTGCTGCCAAAGAGGAATATAGTACATAATGTGATTGTTATTTATGACTAGTTACGACTACACTGAACAAAAACACACATGCAAGTCCTCCATTTTCACAAACTTAAAATGTTCACACTGTTGTCACTGTTGACGTATTTGGTCAGGTGTCAGAATAAAACCAGGTACTCTACACACATTCACACCATTGGTCCAGATGTGAGCATTTCCCCCCCCCCCTCCTGCGATCAAAGTCAGCAAACACCCAATTGTTGGATATCTCTGAAAGATTATTCTGTGGTGTATTACTGATCTGCTCAGAAAAAATTCAGGAAAGACAATCTTCAATGTTAAACCTGTTAAAGTTTTTACAATTGCAAATCCTTGTTTGCGTTCATCACCGAGTTCGGCTGAGCCACGGACTCCTTGATTGTGAAGTGCAATGGAACTAAGTCAACTAGGAAGAGACCTGCAATAGAGCAGCAACTGGTTGTGTTAAATGGACACTGTTTCGGAATTCCTCTCCCATCTACCGTTGAAATTGTGAATTAGATCCAAAGGAATAGTGCACTCTCGTGCCTCAGTTTTTCAAACACATATTGCAACAACAGTAGCTGTCGCGTATCAAAAAATCTCGACGATGTCATCTGATACTTCATGGAGTGTTCACTCAGGTGAAGAGTAGAGTGATTTCATAAACAAAACTGCATTGCCATTGTATATCAAAAAACTTTTAAGGTGTCATCCGATACTTCACGCAGTGTTCACTCAGGCAAAGAGGTTCATGATTTCATAAATATTACAAACTGCGTTGCATCGTTAGTGTGTTTGTATAGGCCCCAAAAAAAAAAAAGTTACCGTGTAGAAGCCAGCTAGCATGTAGCTACAATTTGATAACGAACAAAAACAAATGTTACCAAAGTGCTCACGTCTAAACCACACTATGATCCTCAGAAGTATGACATAGTAGTAGTATATTATCCATTTAAAACTGAAAGGGAATAGTAGTTATTTCCCGGGGCGCTAGCAAAGATCGACAGATAAATGTCAATTCATACTCTGGTCGGACGATTGGCCAGAGTAGGAACATTTGTCGGATAACTGGCTAATACGGGACAGTTGGCCCTGCTGTGTTATGCTGCCTGTGAATGAAAAAAGTTAGCTTTGAGATAATTTAGGCAGTTCCTAAACATACTTGTTGAGGAAAAAGCTGGCAATTTCAGTATCCCTTTGAAAATATTATTCTCTTATGAGGTCCTTCCAATCTGGGGAAGGCTAGCCCAATGTTTATCCTCTTTTGCATGCTCTGCTGCTTAAATTGCCTTTTTCGCTTTCTTGTCGATGGCCCAACGTTCTCCTTTTCATATTCATGGTCATTACGCTGCTGCAGAAGTGCAGATTTGCCGGGGTATGGTTTTAACATAATCTTCTCCTCCGGTGTCTCAATCGCTGCGCTGAATCGCAGGGAACTGCGTAGTTATTCTGCATCGGTACGGCAACTGTATTTTCAAGATGGCAGACTGTCATTGCCCTGCCCCTACCACGTCACCACTCTTAAGTATAGATAAATCTAAAATTCTTCCCTTACAAGAATGTATCAGATTATTAGCAGAGGTCATAATACACCACATGATAACACATATATAAACCCAGACATCTAACTATTCCCCCCTTTGATTTTCAAGAGGGTAATCACCGGCCGCTGCAAGTACTCGCCATAGTTAATGTTCGCCCCTAAGATGCTGATTATCTGATTCAAGCAGCTCGCAACCAGGCATGTGCACGTGTAGCCACTAGGTGGTAATCAAGCACCACCCCTTTCCCCCTGAACCAAAAAAGTGCCTTTTTTATTATAGCCCATTTTTGTCTTCATTCATTAAAAGAAAAAGGACACTTTCTGTTGTCAACTTTACCCAAAGTGTTTTGAAATCTGACCAGCCTTTATCTGAGTCCTTGGGAGGATTTTAGATCGGATAACGCCTTGCCACTGGCCCCCCTCCTTCTCCGCCCAAAAAACCAATCATTTGAACAGGGGTGTGGTTAGTTTTTATCCACTGTAGCCTCTCTTCACCTCCTTTGTTAATAGTTGTATTTTTGACTTTGTTGATTGTGTTAACATAAGTAAATAGGTCAGTTAAGTACGTACTACTGTACTTACTTACATACTTAATTGTATGAATAATTATTGCAATGCATGCCCTTTTTTTTGGCTAGACCTCCTGTCTGTGCACATGCCTGCTTGTGACAAAAGTGTCTTATTCGTCAAACTTCATCAACCAATCAGAGAATGGAAAAACGCTGACATTAATGAATTTGAAATATTTTTGTTTATTAAAAAAAGTCCCATTGCTGGTATAGTTTAAGTTACATTGGCTAGCACGACTGATTCCGAAGGTCCCGGGTAGATTAGATTGACATGGCACCACATGTAATCTGATTGGACAAAAAACTATCTAATGTCCACATATAGTACTGTAAGCAGTTCAGCCAATATAAATGCTACAAAATACATAGAATAAAATGTTTGGAATTAATTCACCCAATTGTATGCAACAAGTATTAGAATTTAGGGTTAAAATGTAGGCCTATGCTTCTGATAATGTTTAGGCCAGCAGAGAAGGCCTTGCTGGCCCTGACCATTACCACTGGATATATTTGATCAATGTGTTCGCACTGCAGTCACATGGGCGGATATCCCATTCATATCCGATTGTTATCCCATTTGGAAGAGGCCTGATTCTGATCTGAGGCTATCCCCTTCCATGCATTTTTAAAAATCTAAATTAGGAAATTTGGGACTCAAAAAAAGTTAATAAAATAAAACATGATTGTGTCACTTGAACCATGCAGTGTAAATCCATCCTTAACGACCTTAGTCTTCTCATTAAACAAACACACAGCAGTACAATTGGACGACTACAGTATATCTGCAGCTATTGCTTTATTGTTAGCTCCCCTCTGATGGCTATATATGCTGGCTAATGAAGCTCATCACCATCTCTCAATGAGCAGCAAAGTCGGTGGGAAGTGTTGATTGCGCCTCCTTTGAACAACCTGTTCGGTCATTCACGGTCATGTTTTCTTCCCAGCTGAATTCACTCAGCTAAAGAGCATGTGAGCGCCAAGGTCAGTCCGCGTGGAGACAACAGGAGGGTACGTGGATCTTAATATTGACAAACCACATTTGAATTCAGACAGTCAAACATCTCTTGATAGCTCACAGCATATTAGAGATTTAAATGAAACATAATGACATTAGAATTGAGCTCATCCCACAATGTCTACTTTCTACAGCTGAACACCATCTGGCTAAATCAATGCAGGCAGGAGATGTGGTGCACATACGTATTGAGGACACCCAGTCCTTGTTTAAAAGGAGGCACTAATTATCACCAGCAATGACAGATACAATTTGTTGTTATGGCTAGTTGAGATTTAGCCCTATTATTTTTGTAGAAAAAGGCGGTGAATCCCACAGAATTGTAAGATATACGCATAAAACTTAATTATCAATTATGCAAAGCTTTCATTGTAAAGGTCCGTCAATATGTTCTGAGGAAGGTTTCTTTGGACTGTGTGATAAGCGTTTATACAAATACATATATATTATAATATTTGCATTGCTGATGCTTAAAATAAAAAACATAAAATGCAGCCCTAATCAATTTGATGAAATTTGGTTGAAGTGACTATCAAGACATGACAAAGTACCACAAACTGATGCCCAGAAACCCACAGCAAGTCTGCCGTTTTGATTTGAAGACACCTTGTTGGCCATTTCCAATTCTAGGGGTCCTTCAAAAACAAACTGCTACTTACGAATTTGATGGATTGCTACCAAGTCTGAACCATATTAACTGGACAGATGGGACAGACTCTCTAAATTGTATCGTTTTTGAGTTATTGTCATACAATGGCGCACCAATGTTTAATGATTGTACATGCAAAAAAAAAAAAAAAAAAAAACTCTCATAAAGCATGTCCAAAGGTTCAGATTTTAGTCACACCTGTTATGTATGATGAAAGTCCCATACTGCAGAGATACACACGTAGTCAAATTGTACTCTTTCACTAGGGTTTACCCGATGACATTCAAATTTCTACATAGTATCTAAGACAAATGGATGACCTTAAACATTCTTTTGAGTTTACGCAATTAATGTGGGCGGAGCATAGAAGGGAATATACGACTTTTTCTTTGAGTATTAAATTATCATTACAGCACTGAAAGTGCCCTACTGTCACCCAAGCATTACAGGGTAGGAATATGAATGATTTGGCAGAAAATGTATCCTTCAATTCCATGTTTATTTCCATGTTTAACTCAATGAAAGTGTTTTTTTGATATTGCAAGAAATGTTATTTCCAAACCGTGTATAAATCAATTAATTGAATGAGTATGATAGCTCACTTTTTATTTGGCATTTGAAGTCCTGTAGAAATCTATTTATTTGTCGGTGAAAATTTACAGTAAAAAGCAAATGCAGGGCCAAATATGTAATGATAATGATGACGATATTATAAATGTATATTTCAAAAATATAAATAGAATCGGTCTCTTTTAAGGAGTTATTAAAGTGTTACTAGAGAGGGATATTAAGTAAAACGGTACAATACATTTAAATTCAAACATTAAAATAAAGGGTTCTGTCATAAAATGTTCTATTATGTTCCTTTTTAATTATAGCCAGTTAATGTTTTTTTTTTTTCAAGAGTGGAGACAAGGTTAAAGGATAAATAATAAGTTGTTTTCCCAAAGGTCACATCGCCCTACATCAATAGCATGCATGGTGACACTGTATTGTGGCATCAGCAAACAGTACTGGTGGGTCATCAAACAGAACAGATCATCCAGACCTTGTAAATAGCCATACCTTCCAGTAGGAACCCTATTTGCTGATTTCTAATATTGTGTCATTCCAACAGGATGTTGAAAGCACAAGAAGGTCCAGAGACAATTTGCTCTCCACTTCTCATCTATTTGTAAAATAAAAAGATTCCATGGAAACTATTGCATTTTAAACAAAAGACTGAACTTGGGTATTATCTTTTTCATTTGGACTGTATATTGGACATGCACAAACTGAACATGATGGTTGCAGCATATGTTAATTATGTGAAATATTTAGCTGAAATTGGTGATTGAATCAGATTGAAATGTATTTCGTCATTCCACTGTGATGAGCATCAGAGGCTTTGGGACATAGAACAGGAATGTTCCTCCAGAGATGGTTGGTCAAATATTAACATGCTGTTAAACCAATAAATCAGGACCTTTTATAAATTATTTCCAAAACGGTGACATTTTACGGATTACTGATGCATCATTCCTGAAGCTCCCTTTTATTACAGTGGTGAGAATTTGGTAGTTGCGTCTTTACAATCAAAAGGAGGGATCACTTCCATTTGGAATGCTGCTTTTCTCGCTCTCTGCAAGGGAAACAATGGCATATTTTTCAAAGCTCTGTTCATGAAACAGCAAACAAATAATTTCATTAGGTTAGCCTGTTGCTCACTTGGCATTATGCGTATCCATGGCTCTACATTGTTGTGTTTCTGGTGCTGTATTCGAATTCCTGAAGACTGTTACGTGGCAGAGGAACTGGAATAGACTGGCGGTACACTGTATACTAATGAAAATACAGAGAAATGACACATCTGTGTAAATACTTCAGTTTAACACGGTGGAAGAATGTTCAAGGTTTGTTTAAGAGTGAGTTTTTTCAAGCGCACCTCTGGGATTTGAAACCTCACATCGATGCTGTCTGCCGAGGCAACTACAACTGAAGCAGAAACTTCCTGCATTGGATTTCTCTCGTACTGCTGGTTGAAGCCAAGAAGGAAAGCCATGCCTGGGATATAGGTCTTAATACTGGGAAGGGTAAAGAGCGCCTTTTACTAACCGGTCAGTTTGAGAAATGGGATCTATGAGAAACAAAATTTTGTGATAAAGTCAAAAGTCCCATTCTCTTTCGCTTGTGTTCTCACCCTCTGAAAAACTCTGTCATGGTTTCCGGAATTCTGGTCCAGTGGACTTTGGCCCTTAGCGTTGGCTTGGAACCAGGCAGACGTGCAGTATTGGCTCTCAATGACATTTCAAAGGACTGACATTCAGCTCCCCATCTGAGGTCTGCCTGGATCAAACAAGGGACGTCAGCCAAGTTTGACACATGACACTTGGCTGTGGCAGCATCATGTCATATGCCAAATACCAACATAAAACACATTATGGTGACTTTAACCTCTGTACAATGCTAATTCCTAATTTGAGAATTGTGCTGACAACTAATCGAGTTCCTGTCCAGTATCCACGTTATTATCTGGGTTATGTATACCTGCACAACAATCAAAAGCAATTTTAACAATTAAACGTTCAGCAAGAACGACTTTATCGAGTCAATATATCTATTTTTTCGACATCATTATATTCCTACAACTATGCAAAATGGTGGTTAAATATGATTGCATACATGTGTTAGATGCTAGATTTCCTCATGAAATGGGTCTACAATGGGAAGATTTGTGTTCTCCACTTGGAATCGTCTTTGCTGGCAGCTGCTCAAGGACTAAAGTCCTATTCTGTTTTTGTATCAGTTTTATCTTAGAATGTGGTTGCACTGCCTTTTTTTTTTTTGAACATTTTTTTTAACATTCATCTCTGTGGGTGCATGATAAGACTCAGTAATGGTGTGTGTCTGAATATCTGTCTGATCTGTCTGTCTAAAGCTATGTGTGCCCTATGATTGACTGGCAACCAGTCCAGTGTGTATTATGTCTTTCACCAAACGCGAGCTGGGATAGCTTTAGCTAAATGGATGGATGGGTGATAGTTGTCTTTGAATGGTGTGTTTAAGGTCTACCTTTGCTTCTGTGCGGCCATCCAGCACCGTGTCCATACACATTTTCCAATTGGTATTGTCTCCCATCTGAGACACAATGAGTTGGGTGTTCTTAAGGTTGGTCTTGGGTGTGTAGTACACAACTGTTTCATAACCTTCAGGCTTACTATTCCCGCTCACTGCAAGAGCTCTGATGTTGAAAATAGCTACAGGTGTTGAGTTGAAGACCTGTGGAATCATAAACCATAATGTTTTTTTTTTGTGTGTGTCTGTTTATCCAAGCCATAACCATGATGTGCAGGGTATTGATCAAGTGTGGAATTCAGCTGAATGGGAATTTGAGGTATCATGGATAATGAGGCAAGACAGATTCGTTACTCATTTAAATTCCTTATCATGTACACTAAGATCAATTTTGGGTGACTGTAAGTGGGTCATGTGCTTTCTGTTTCCATTACCATGTCAGGAGAGCTCAGATTAAGTTCTGTTTCACTTGATTCTGAATCTGAGGAGAGTTGCATTCGCAATGAGGATTCCTGTAAACAATCTAGCAGCATTTTAATTTGAATGGCTGAAATGATTAATGTAGCATGAAGTTACCAGGCTGGCTAGAGACCTTGGAGAGCCTCCCTAGAGTTTCAAGGAGTTCTTGGGTGCTGGTTGGATATTGGCTTGGACCGGCAGTGACCTCAAATCGGATCTTGTCAACAGCTTTGTTTGGCTGGACTTGAAGAAGTGCGTTACATCGTTAGATTCATTGGAACATAGTTTTTAGTGTGGTATGATGTAATGTTTGTTGAGTTGTGGAGCTTACCTGGGACTGCTTTAAGTGCCACGTTGGTGTATCCCAGGAAGTAGTACAAGGGGTACTCCTCGTGGTAATATGCTCGTCTCAACTCGGATTCAAAACAGAAAACCGCTCCATAAATATTAATCTCAGTGCACATTTTGGTCCTTGGATGCCAGTTGTTGGGCTTCTGCATCTGTTTGAGCACAACAATGTTAGCATTTCATGTTTTTAATGTTTAATTAATTCTCCCAATTGAGTTGATTATACCTCTTCATTTTCAGACTGCACAACTGTCGGATCCTTTCGGACTATTTCGTCATTAGAGTCAATAGCTCTGGGCATCATTGGGGTCATTTTAGGCAAATTGGGCGCTTCAGTGTTCCTGGAGACTGCATATACATTGGAGCTATTGGTCGGAAAAAGAACATGACAAATGTTCATTCTATTTTTATTCTTGATTTTCCTATAACCTGACTCAATCACTTATTTATTGTCCTGTTGGTTGCACATAGTCACCCATCTAGACAACATTAGTGATGGAAATTCTGGCTATAGTGAGAAAGATCCTTTGGTTTCACTTTTCACTTCACAAAAATGCTTTTCATATCATGCCAGTTTTGGCTTTTATACACACCGTACTTAAACTTCTAACATTTTACTTAAATTGAACTACTCAAATGTTGGAAAAAAACCAATTTGTAACGGGCTTGAATGAGCCAAATCATTTGCAACCACCAGCTGTGGCACGACGTTAGTGCCAAAGACCGTGTGCAACACAACATGTACACACACCATGGCCTGTTGAATGGCCACCAAACAAACAATTCATCAGTGAGATACCTTGAATTCCAGCATGGAAGTTATTTAGCTAATTAGCTTGTTGATGCCACTTTGGACTAGCTCGATGATGTTGTGGTCATTGCTCCCCAAAGTCCTTGTGAAAAACATTCTGACTGCCTACAGTTGTAACAAAATATGTTTGTTTGTAAATCTCTATGGCGTGGCAAGGCCTGTTTTAGTGGTTTTCTTTCTTCACAGTGTTGTTTCTAACAGGCAGATTTGGCCATAGCATTACAAAGGAAGCCCCAAACGGAGCTTACTCAAGGGAATTGTACGGCCTCACTGCTATTGGGGCTTTTTGGGGTTTCGGTGAAGTGTAAACACATATATTCATATATCTGTACCGAGTGTCGAAATTAAATACAATGATTTTACAAAACACGTACATGCTCAGTCAGAACAAAAGATCGGTTAAGACATAGCACTTAATTTTTTTATTTCCTTTTTGATTCTTGACCATAAATCCCCAAATCGTACCTGACGGTGATGAGGTCAACTTCCTTTTTGCTCAAAGGGATGTCAAGTTCAAATTTCTTTTCTCTGATGTTAACCTTGCCTGATAACTTCCATGGGATTGAATATGGTATTTTGCTTTTAAACTCAACACCACTCTGGAAAAGCTCAGTGTTGATACCATAGGACAGCCAAATATCCTTTGTGCAACTGTAAAAAAGGAGTTTCATTCAGTAAAGGAAATGGGAAGGATTTTTATGAGTATTGTTGACCATGTTATTTACCCAACAAAGCCATCAGTCTCCAGCAAAATTTCTGAGGTCAAGAGTTGTCCAAGACGGTCAGTCAGTGGTGGATTTATTGTAGCTTTTGCTGAAAAACAAAACAGAAACAAATCAACGCCAACGATGTCAACAAAGTTTGATGCTCAAAATTTTGCTTTCAATTAAATCCCCGGGTTTTCATTAAATGGAGTTTTAAAAAGACTTGATTGTCACCATTCACAGTTATGCCACTAAGACTGTGATAATATTTGCTGATCTCCAGTGGTAAGCCAAGAGTGGTAGCGACGAAGTAGCGAGTCTCAAAGATTAAGAAGGACTTTGTTCGATGCCATGAAATTCCCTTCTGTAAATTCTCAATGACGGTCCAGATAGGGTTGTCTTTGCCTGCAGAAGGACCGACAGCCTACAAATACGAATTAAATAGTTTTAGTACAGTGGGATTATTTTTGCGCTGTATTTTGTGCTTTCTCTTCTCACGTTGATGATATTGCGAATAAACTCTCTGTTGATATCTGCAAAGAACCACTCTTGTCCAGAAGTGCGAGAATAGAAATGAAGAAGAGGTTTGTCACCGGCCCGAGTTTCCAAGTTATGAAGCTGAAAAATCATTAAATATAAATATAAATATTTGTCAGAGAAGCAATTTAAATTTACACGTTAAAATTAAAAGTATAAATAGTCTCCCAACTTGATGATAAATGGCCTGGAAGTCACTGAAATCTCCCTTAAATTCCGACATGATGGAGCCAAAGATGTCATTGATTCCGTCAGCACGTATACCCATCTTGAAAAGAAAAACAGTTGTTTATCATTCATGATCGCTGACTTGTGTCTTCAATTAATATTTAAATTGCATTTCAATATACTGTACCTCCACAAGCTGCAGAATTCTACCGATAAAATACAATTTTCCTTTCATCATAATTTCAGTGGGGATGATTTCTGTTGCATTTCTTAGCATGAAGAACTCTGAAGCTGTGCCAAGGAGTAAATCATCTGCATTGGGAAAATAGATGTGGCATATGAAGTCTTAAACGCAAATATTGTACTGTATTGCTGTGTGTGAATGTACCATTGAACCAGTCCAAGCGCATTGCTTTGCTAAAGCGATAGGTGAGGCGACCAAATTTTGGGGCAAGGATTTTCACTGCTACGTTACAGGCAGTAGACCTTTTGAAGACACACACAAAAAATAAAAAATAAAATAAAATTAAATGTCATAACCTTGATTTTTATTCAGTAAACTCACAGGAATTGATTGTCGGGAGTTCTGGATCTGGCCATGCTTCTCAAGTAGGAGTACGCAAAACTAACAACATGAAGGTCCTTCTCCTCCAGCAGATGTGCAGTCACAGTGGACACCAGCGCCATCGGTGGCTTTGTGTCAAATAAGATCATGAAGGCCAACATGCGTAACTCAGCAGGAAGGTCCTTTTGCAAGTAAAGACTCATAGTGATGTCTTGGACCTGAAAAGTACAATATTATCATGATAAAGACCTTTTAGAGTCGGGGCGAAAGGCTTTGTTGACAAAAGTAAATGACAAAATTGCAAAAGCTTACAATTTGTTAAGAATTTAACAGGACACATATATTCTAGTAATATTGATATCTATCTGCCATTTCAGAGCCTTAAACATGCCATTGTCCTCTGTGTCTTATATTCTTACACTGTGGGGGTCTCGTGCAGAAATGAGTCTCAAGGACTGGACAGCAGCACTCAGCACACGAGGAGGAAGCTCCACCGGGTTGGCGGACACTCCAGGGAGGAAGCGCATGATGGTTTTAATGCTGCCTGTATGACCCGCGTTGCCCAGAGCTTTCAGAGCCAAAACCATGTCTTGCTCATTGTTATTCTTCAGACTGTCCATAGCGAAGTCCAGTAGTGGCTAGGTAAAGGAAATACATCTTTAAAATACTCATTATCGTAGTTTTACGTCTTACAGTGTATACATATAGTAGTGTTTCAATGTGTAGAACATTTGCAGCGGCACAATAAGCCCGTAGGTGATGATTATTGTTTTTCTGATTTACAGGGGGCAATCACTTCCTTGTCAAAAAGAATACCTTGACCAAGAAACAGATACCTGGACATATTACGGTATACTCTCAACAAACATTATTAATTATTATTATTCATTAGAAGAGGTGTTTGAACATTCAGTTTTGCCAGTCTGGGAGTAGACTTTGGGTGTGTAGGTGAATTGATTAAAACTAGACAACAATTTCATATTTAAAGTATATGTTATCCAAAATTCCAATGCAATGCAAAATGCATCTGTAGGATTGTTTCAGTACCTGAACAACAGACACTGGACAAGGTGTGTAATAGGCACAGTGCTTGTACACCAGAGAGCCATAAGAAAGTGCCACAGTATGCCACACTAAGATGTTAGCTCTACTGTAGGTTAGGTTCAGGAACATCTAAGAAAAAAAAGGCAAGAACATCGTCATGGACTACAAGGGTTGTCTTCGTTCTAAGAGCTTTCTGCCACATTTGTCCTATCCTCACTTTAGCCATTTCAACCAGCTCAGGAATAGCGTCTAGATGGTTGAAGGCCACCAAGAGCGTTTGGAACGCCTCTGATGCAGTTATGTCTCCATCCTGGAACCTCATTTGGAGGAACTTAAGGATTCTGGCATCATTGAGTTCCACAATCGTGTCCAAAAACCAACGTCTAATGAGGGCAAAGTCAGAGGAAATTGATTAAGCATTTCTAATCTTTCATGACAAAGATGATCCTTAAAACTAATTAAAATAAATTGTGTTGAGAGATAAAGGTCAGGGGGTGTTTTTAATAAAATCTAAAATGTCAATGGCTTCCTTCGTTTTAATGGAAAGCTTAACTTTTCTGCAATCAAACCTAGCATGATCATGTATCTTTAATCAGACAAATTGTCAGTCTGAAGACATTTTGAACTCAATGAGGATTAACATTACAGTAATTACTCAATCCGCTAAAGTGATCTGATTTTGACAAAATGGAGTCACTTGAAGAGACACTTGAAGACACCCTCAAAGCATAGTGATAAATTACCTTCCTACTACCTTGTCATTTTGACATGGCAAAAAATATACCAATATGTAATTTACAAGTTCAATTAGTTTCTTTCTTGCTATATGACTTTCAGATAGTCCACCTGTGCTCATCATTGGCAGCAAACTGCTTCCACATAACTTCTAATCCTTCGTACGGCACCAATCGCAGGAGTTGATACAACTTCATCACATCCTCAGTTGTTTCACTGTCAATTTGGAAGTTATTGACTTGAGCCAAATGTTTGATCAACTCAACAGCCTGCAGAGAGAAGAAATATTTTATTGTCGTGTTCCTTTCCAGTATTCATGGAGTATCACATGGGTCTTTCTTGGAAAAATACTATGAATGAAAATGAAATGAAATGCCGTGGCTAACTTATTTCTACACTGGTTATTTATATTTCCACTGTATTTACGTTTGATTTAATTTCATTAAATATTTGAATCATTACCTTTGATACTGCATCCTCCAGGTTCTGCATGACAATGGGAATATGTGCTCCGGCTTTGGCAAATTTGTAAATAATGTTGCCTCTGTTTGTCAACGGCCCAAATGTAACAGCAGAAGGTGTGTCTCTCACATCCAGCAGCACTATCTCCTTCCTGCAGGATGAATGGTTTAAGCTAGCCAGCATTGCGAGCAAGGTTCACTTTGAACAAAATGTAATATCTAGCATGTCATACGTTGCTTTCATCTTGAAACTTCCCCCCTTCACATTGAAAGGACTGAAGTGTTGCTGCTCCAAGCCATGAGCCCTGGAAATGAGGCCTCCTTCAACTGTTGGTTTGATTGAGTAAACGTATCTCATGGTTGTAACAATAGAATCCCCTCTCTGGAACGGAAGAGACAACAAATAAAATGTTGTGTGTATGTTGTGTAATACAAACATTTTTCAGCAATTTTAGTAAAAGAATGAAACGAAAGAAGTTAGTAGAAAAATAGAAAAAATTCTGCAGTACTTATTTTGGAACAAAACACAACATTCTTTACCCCTACTCTAAAGTCAACTGGTCCTGTTTTCGCGACCGGTGTCAATTTCGCATGGCAGACGGCGCAACTGTGTGCCATGGGTGGGTTAGATGGGTGTTGGAAATTTCGTAAACCAGTGCAGCCCGGCGGACCCGACAGTGCGGGCTATGCAACTGTGGGTGTGTTTACAGCCAATGTCATTTGCCGCCAATCAAAGTGGATGCGTAATTGCAGCAATCCGTGAGTGACGGTTGCATTGTCACTGCTCTGGCCTGTATAGCAACAGACAATGAGCCTCCTTCACTAATAAATGCATAGGAATGTTCTTACTCTGCACAGTAAGTTGAGCGTATACGCAAATACCCAATCTGCATAAGCCATGCCCCTAATTTTCTTGAAGAGGACATCCATTTGACGAATCTCAGCCAATGCGTGAAGGTTGAAAGTTGTTAGAGGTGGCCCCAAAACGTTCATTACTTTCTTAATCCATCCATCCATTTTCCAAGCCGCTTATCCTCACAAGGGTCGCGGCGGTGCTGGAGCCTAGCTCAGCTGTCATCGGGCAGGAGGCGGGGTACACCCTGAACTGGTTGCCAGCCAATCGCAGGGCACGGAGAAACAAACAACCATTCGCACTCACATTCCCACCTACGGGCAATTTAGAGTCTTCAATCAACTACTTTCTTAATCTTTAACCTATTTTCAAAAGGGTCATATCATCAGAAAGCTTTGTTAAATACAGAAATTTACCATACACTATATAATAATTATGTTAATCATTTTTCATGAAATCCAAAGTGAAAATTAGAAAATGCTGCACACAAAACATACATAGAAAAAATTAATTAAGAGCCGAGAATGAACAACGTTGTTAAAATAGATTGGGATAAATATAGCACAACAAAAAAAGCACTTGTAGTTGAAATAAGTCATGATATTAGCATTGGAAGCGACAGAAAATATTTAAGCCATGCCGCTCGAAGTTACGTCAAAAGCAAGCCAGTGGTCACGTGTGTGCCTCTGATGCTTCTGATGGTTGTTTGTCAACTCTAAATTTCGGGAAAGGTTGTTCGAGATTTGTAGCGTGCATGTGTACTTGAGCCATAAGAAAACTCTGAAGCCTTGGATTGATGCAAGTGGTTCGATGACATTTCCAGTTGCGCGATCAAAGCATGAAATTGCGCAATCTGCTCGTTGTGTGACAACTGCCAACACACAAGACAGCGGCAGATACACACACACACACACACACACACACGCACATATTGTAGATCCATACAGTGTTGCACCTGAACGTGTTCAATGAACCAAAGTTCATGCGCGAACGTGAACTGAACTGATATCATTACTACCTGATGAATGTTATTGAGAACGCACTCCTTCTGTTGCCTGTGAACGATTTTTGAACTACAGTTAATTTTCATTCCAGAGTGCCACGTTTTGTTAGGGACGTCCAGGGCGAAACCCGACTGAAAACTCTAAATACGAGCCTTCATACTGTATGTTGGGAGATAAAAGCCGTATTTGGAAACCGCCTTTCATGTTTACATTCGGCAGGCACGTCGCAGTAGCTTGAGTGCAAATGGGAGTGAATACGATCTTTGGTTGTTTTGTAATGCAATATATCATTGTAAAAATGGATTACCAGAAAAATAATTATTTGTATCAGAATGCTCTGGTTTAAGCACGGTAAGAGCAAACTTTCATACGATGGAATTTATTTTGGTTTGTAGATAAGATAAAAACATGTTAATATTGACCGCCAGAGTTGAAATGCAAAGTTATAATTTTCCTTTCACCATTGTTCCTGTCATACTGTGTTGCATGTTTTTGTTTGCGCATAAAGTACAAAAGTCTTTGTTTTTGTGTTTGTTTGTTTTTTTTGGTATAATTCCTCCTCTCAAAAAGATAATTCAACCAAAAACTTTTTCCTCAAGTTTTTCAGATTGTAAGGTGAAAGCTGCAGCTGGCTACTAGTGTGGACTGAATGGGTGGCAACATGGGAAAATGAAATGACAGTATTTTGAGGGGAATAGCCCATCAGCAATATATTGGGGGGGGGGGGAATAACTATGAAGGAGCTCATTTTTGGAACGTTGAACTTAAGTAGTTCAACATTTTGCATTATGAACTATGAATTGAATTAAATATTTTTTTGGAACGGTGACCTCAACTTTAAATTAGTTCCCAACACTGCATACATACATACATTCATACAAGTTTAAAGTAATAAGAAGTGTCCTTTCACAGTTATTTGTAACATTAGTCAACTCATTAGCAAATATCCAATTTATTCATGTTAAAATTATTCTTATTGTTTTTAGGAATGACTGTCGTATCAATACATTGTGGATCTTGCGTATAAGATGTGTGTTTCACATTTTTTTCAAAAGCTGATCATTATTTGTGCATATACGTATGGCCTGAGGAGGTTCTAAATTTGTTCGCAGAGTACGCACATATTCAAGTATGAACATATTGATGAATCACAGATTTTTGCGTTAAATGTGTGAACACATGATTTAAGCACAAATGTGTGCATAGGCACTGTTCGTGAATGAGGCCCAATGGTATTCTAAATACAGAATGAGCTTGTGATAAATATTAAATATGTCGACGGACCTCAGTATCTGTCTACCTGATGTTATTAGGACTCTGACTCATGTTCTTGGCAAGACTCGCCCTGCTGGATTATGATTGACTGCAGGACACGCGTCACTGCACTATGATTGGCTGCTGCATTCTGGAAGGATGCTCCCAGATGGTGCTCCCAGATGGGAAAATATATGATTTCACTGTGGCAGTGTTATTATGAGTCCCGCTAACCCCAACGCACCCTAACCCATCCTAACCCAAACTAACCCCAACCCTAGTGCTAACCCTAACCATAAAAAACTTGATTGTTTTTATTTTGTACAAATGTGATACATAATTGGAACGATCATTTCACTACATCAGCGTAGCCTACCCTTCCGCATGTAGCAACCAATCATAGTGCAGTGGGGCGTGTCCTACCTAAAACAGGAGTGGAACTCATAATAATGCGTCTGGCTGTGCCCCAATCAAATTCACCGAAATCGTGTTAGACCAGCGGTCTACCATGCGTACATTTAGACTGACTCTCTGCCACCAAATTGTCACTCCACTGGGAGTATCTCCAAGGACACACACTCGCCGTGCCAGAGTGGCAAGCTTGCCACAGGTCTGGCAACTTGGCAAACACGCGCAGCGACTTTGCACGAAATTCGGAATCTGCCGGCATTTGTGCCACGCCGCAAATGTGCAGTCCACGAAAATAGAGCCCGACATGTCCAAACCCACAAGTTGATCTAGCCCTACACAATATGCTGTAATGCTAACATTTTTTTTCAACATTTTTGTTTGGTTGATATTAATGTTATGTTATTATTACTACAATAATATATAATTACATCTTTGCATTACTATACCTATTTATTGAATGGCTGGGTGTTTTCAAGTGGTTCTACTGCCTTATTGTTTATATTATTATTATTATTACTTTTATTACCCACCGGAGTTACCAAATGTGATTCCTTTCCGTACAATTTCCCATTAAATGTTTGTTCAGTCGTGTCAGCTGAACAGACCTTTTTGGAAATATCGTCAAACACAGCAGTGGCCATTCCTCTGTAGCGTTCTGCTTTCTCCCTGCAGTTCGTGACATCCACGACCTGAGTTATCGTCATGTCCCTTGTTTCCTTGTTTTCTTCAATGGCATAGTTACTCTGGCACATGCCATGAATGCCAGCCTAAAAATAAATTCATATATTTTAACAACACTTCGTGCGACTAATGGACATCGAATATAAAAGAGATTGTGTATTCTCACCTCCTCAAGTTCATAGAATCTTTGTGTGGTCTTGACAGTGATGTGGAAGAAGCTGAGTATGCCTCTAATGATGTTGACAACAGTGTCAGATACCTCAGCAGAGGCGTGGATGTTGCCCACATGCCCACCGGCAAAGTCAAACATGAAGGGTTTGACGAGCTGGGCCGAGATGCGCTGGCTGAGTTTCGGGGCAGCGATGAAGCTGTCTTTCCCTGCGAAGCCGTTAAACTCCTCGAAGGCCAAATCTGAAATCTGTAATCCAGAGAAGACGATACTACCGTAAGACTACTGACATTTTCCATGAACATGACAGGTGAAAACACAATTGAGAGTTTTGCTTATGGTTTACATCAGGTTATGTGTTCCAAACTACGAGTTGAAACCCCAAATGGATCAGTGTTCACTTTTAATTAGGGTTCAATCTTATTGAGACGGATTGTTGCCTGTGGACTGCAGTCAATAGACACAGAGTTACCAAACAACTGATCCATAACAGTGGGGCACCAACCGCCCAAAGCTACAACACCACAAAACTACAGTACTTTGTCATACTCACTACTGTGCTTTTGTAACAGCAATGCACAAGAACACAAAGTTTAACACTCTATGGGATTCAATAGGAAACTTCCTTTGTAGAAAAATTCAATCTATCCTTCATTTCAATCATACATTTGAAAAAAAAAAACACACACACACACACACATGACAGATTCAATTAAGAATGCAAAAAATAGGTACTAAGTGCAAGAAGTGGGCAGCACACTCTTCTAATGGTTAGCACGTCTGCCACGCAGTTCTGAGGTTTGAGGTTTCAAAATCATGCATTTTAGCTCAAGTGAAGATTCTAAATTGTCCATAGTTTTGAAAATGAGTGTGCATAGTAGTTTGTCTACAGGTGCACTGTGTTTGGTAGGCGACCGGTTAGCTGGGATTGGCTTCAGCCCAATCTTATGTTTTTGTCACATCCACATGACTTTACTTCTTAAATTATTACCTCACCTGAAGGAGGAAGGTCTGCGCAGACACGCCGACAATCTTGACCTTGCAGATTAGTTTGGCCCCAGATTCAGCCAGGTTTGGTATGCCCAGTCCAAAATTGGCCAGTCCTTCATATCTGTATTCGTAGGTTTTCTTGGAGTTTAGCCTGAACTCTGGAATTAGTTTTCAAAAGTATACATGGAAAATATTTCATTACCATACTAAAAGAAAACGTGTTCAGTCCGGCATGTGGCGTACTGTATGTTCAAATACTCACCATATCGGACACTTTGACATGCTACAAAGATTTTAATATTAAGAAGACAGTGTTAGCATGAGGACTTGACTGGCAAGCATCATGTATGAAACATTTATTTGGAAGTACATACATTATTATTATTGTTATATAAGACAACTTACTGGTCAGGGCCACAAGGCAGCAGAAGATGAGCCCTCTCATGGTCAACGTGGGTACAAGCAAACACTTCACATCACTCCCTTAAATAACTGATTGTGTTTGATGAGGGAACGTGGTTGTGTTGACCTTTGTGGGCAGGTCATCTGCGGATTTTAGCCAGTCAACATCAATGTAATGTCAACAGTGACTTGGCTGCAACACAGTCGCACTGACATTGTCAGAATGACATGACAGAGACAAGTAACCATCAACGACTGCAGGTGGAAGATAACTGTTCTTACAGCAAAAACTACACACTGACAATCTTACATAGTGAAATCCTTCAAAAAATATGTATTATTGTTACAGTTTGCAGTGGTGTACAACTGCACTACACATTACTAAAAGATGTTTCTAAGATCGTGACATTGTTTGCTCATGGCCGAGTCCTGTTATAGGCCTTCGCTTTAATTCACATATATGAGACACACTACTACTCAGAAAGAGTTTGGGATGTTCGACTCTCGGGCCGACGAACCTAAAATTCAACATAACCTTTACAGGTGAACTAAATTTGACCTTGTATAAACTTCCAACTGTTCAATGTTTCAGTACTTGTTGCTCAACTTGTTCTCTAACAAGGAGCTGAATGCCATGGAAAGTCAACATTTTCACCTCCCCAAATTATCATAGTATGTAAACAGTGGATCTAAAAAGTCTACACACCCCTGTTCAAATACCAGGTATTGTGATATAAAATAATGAGACCAAGATACATTATTTCAAAACTTTTTTCTACCTTTAATGTTATATGTTACCGCTACTCAATTGAAAAACATATTGAAATCTTTTAAGGTGAAAGAAAAAGTAAAAATCATTGCATAAATATGCACACCCTCAAACTAATACTTTGTTGCAGCCCCTTTGGCTTTTATTACAGCAGTTCTGGGGTAAAAGTCTATCAGTGTTGAGATCAGATCATGTTAATTTGTCTATATGTGCCCTGCGATTGGCTGATGACCAGTCCTGGGTGTACCCTGCCCCTTGCCCAAAGTCAGACGCGATATTCTCCCGCTAATCCGCAACCCTGGTGAAAATAAGTAATATAGAAAATGGATGGATGGACATACAGTCTTAACGGACATATTTTGTACATCCTTATTAACAAAAGCTAGTATGCACATGCTGTGATATTTAGTCATTAATAAAAAAAAGAATTTAGCCAATTATTTAATCTTTCTTTTTCCGAACTCTTTATGCAGTCCATACAGACATAATGATTAGTTAAGGGATCCCCCCCGGCCCCCAACAGTTGAATTTGTTTGTCAGATGGGTTGCATACATAATAACAAGGCTAATTATTATTTTTTTTGTTTAAATCATGTACGATGCATTTCCTGCGATAGTCTCCAGCATGCCCACGACCCTCGTAAGGATAAGCGCTACGGATAAATGGATGAATGATTTTCATTCATCATTTAGAATTAATGACCACCACATTGAAATGCACATGCAACACTAGCAGTTGTCTTGATAATGAGGACTACGGTTTATCTGTGCAAGATTCATCAAGTTAATCTAGAGCACATCTTGCAGTCGTTGTAAGTGAAACGCTAACGTAATTAAGTTTAACTTAAATATTCATAAGGTTGGCAGGCTGTAAACATGGAGTGACTCTTCGTCTTCTGTCATTACCTCCAGCTGCAGTTACTCAGTAGAGTGCTGCCATCTAGTGACATAATGTAGATACAGGTGAAACATATTGGGAAATCATTCCCACGTTCATTCATTATAGAAAACAAACCCTTGCGCATTGTAATAAATTAATGACATTATTATACAATTATGACAGCGTAATGTATTGATCTAGTTAATTGCAACTCGGTGCAAAAAAGGAACAGAATTATATGAAGTTTGTATGATCCACTACTAATAGAAATTGGCAAAGGAAGACAAACTGCTGGGGAATATTTTTTTTTGACACACAGTCACAATCTAATTGCTTGAATATTGATCTGATTGTTATCAAAATGACTAGACATTTGTCACAAAGTAGCTGAAGGACAGATAGAAATGTTCGCCTTTGAGGGTTCATTTTATCCACTAGAGGGAGCCATTGACTACGTTTCTCCCTGAAAGCGCACTTAACAGTAGTTGAGAGCATTTCAGCACACAATAAATGGAGATTGGCGAAGCAGGATTTTTTGCTTAATTTATTTTCATTATTAAATTAACATTGAGACATAAAGAAGGTCAAGGTCAAGTGCAAGTCTGTTATGTTATTTAGAGTACAACAGGTATTAAATTAAAGCAGAAAATTATATGTAAAAGTATGTTGATTGTTGAGTTACTCTGAGAAGAAATGGTTTTGTGAAAGGACATTGTCCATTACATGCATTGGAACCGAAACAAACAAAACATAAACAGACACAATGTATAGATTAAGATATTTTAAAATGACTGTTCACTTAACATCAGTAATATGGAATAGTAGATATTGGCATCTTAAATTCATCTCAGGCATTCAAAACAACATGGCACATTTTTGAAAAGCCTGTAGTACTCCTCTTGAATCTGAAAAAAAACAAAAACAAAAAAACAATAACAACAAAAAACAATTACACAATTGTCAGTCATATTTCACCTATACACGAGGAGTGGCAAAATCATAAAAATATTTGTACAGCAATGCAAACTACCACAATAATAAACATATTTGTAAATTAAATACTTTGTCAGTTTTCAATTTTACAGGAGACTCATTCATATCTACCTTCTCTCTCTCTCTCTTTCTCTATCTATCTATCTCTATCTCTCTAATTCATTCATCAATGATATTTTTAATTGGCTGGAAAAAGTAGGTGGTTCTGGGTGTATTTAGAACCTCCTTTTAAGTCACCATATATAGTTCATGGGCCATAAAGAGTTTCTATATTTTGAACATTATCCCCAAAAGTTTGTATTATCACCCTTCGATCGGAAAGCTGTCTGAAGATTGTAAATATGATAAGTCAGTAAGGGAGATAATCATTAAAATGCTTACTTTGAATTGCTAAAAAAGAAAAAAAAATAAGAGGCACATTTTATCGAAAACATGGTTGCTGTCAACATGCAGCAAGTTTTTTTCAAGTTAAGATTAAATCATCCCCAACTGTTGAGAATTGTATTAGTTGAACAAACATATTCTGTTGGGGATTGAAAAGAAAGTGGCAAAATATTCTAAGAAGTTGCTTTGAGAATTTCTTTGAAGCATTTTTCCTTATTTTACAGAAAGTCCCAAATCTTTCTCAACACATGCATATCCAACAATATTCCAAATTAAGGTTTGATTAGAATGTTCTAGAATAGATTATGCTAGAATTCACCAGGCTCATTTTGAATTGTGCAAAAGAATGATTCCTTAAAATTGGGCCATAAGATTAAAGGGTAGGGGTAATATTTTAAAAAGTTAAAAAACAACAGCAACAAAAACGAATTTTGTATATCTCAGCTGCCGGTCCAGTTTGTGGGCTTATAGGGATAGAGTACTTTTGGTTAAATTTCTGCTTGAAGTGTTTCAATAGGCTTTCATAGTCTGTGCGTGTTACACAAATGGAAGTTGAATGAATCCATGTGACAACATCACCTTTCGGGAGAGCACACAGAGGAAGATGAAGATGAACATGCCCTGGAAGGCGTTGGTGATGGTGAACAGATACGCGGTGAGCGTGCTCTCGTAGAGGATGTGCAGCACTCCGAAGGCCCAGGTGGCGCCTAGCACAAAGAGCAGCGCTACGGCTCCACGGGCGCACGACCTGACCAGCCACAACCGACACGATCACGCTTGATTGCTATTTGACACATTGTGACAACAACACCTGTGACGGACAACACAAGCCTAGCCAAGTATTATTAATCGCACCTGATGTTCTCATAGTGGCTTATTTCAGGCTTCTTCAACACTGTGTGTCGGTAGACTTTGTAGATGATCACTCCAAAAGCCAGCAGATTCACCTGAGTGGAGATCAAAACAATCACATCGCAATTTCTGCTTCCTTGCTACTTGCTTGGATAACTTACCAGGATGATCAAACAGGCGGGTCCAATGAAGCTCCATATGAAGTGGTTCTCTGTGCTCAGCCAACACCTAAAATACAAAAGCAAGATGTCCCACTGAGGAATCTTGATCAATTGAATTTTGCCTGCCTTTTATCATTGAAACCTCGGCTTCTATCTCTCCTGATCTGAATCAATAGAGCCTTCTTTGGTCAGCACTCAACCCTTCCGCCCCAAATGCAAATATACAGTACATGCACTTCTTCAGAAAGAAATATGTTCTGTATAGCCTAAAAGTCCATTTAGAAATAATCAACAACAGACATGCATTTACTGTATCTTTCTTTTTTATTATTTTTTTTTGCCACTAATTAATTTCAATTAATTATTTTAAATCAGGCTATCTACTGTAACCATCTTCTACTTTCTGTCCCAACCAGCCATGTATTTTTTCCCTAGAGAAAAAAAAAAGAGTGTCATTTGAATTTTAGTGAAGGTCTTTGTGCAAACATTTACCTTTGCACTTTCTTCTTTGTTATGTGCGTCATCAAATAAAATAATAAAATATACATGCTCACATTTTATCAGTGCCATAATACTTGGAACCCAGCGTCGCTGAGATGGCCACGACCACTGCCGGGCTTCCATAACCAAAGATGTAAAAGTTACGGTGCAGGAAGCCTTTGTTGTAGATGACGCCAACCACTATTAAGTACAGATGGATGCCCTCGATGCACATCCAGGCAAAGGCCGCCAGGAAGAAATAGTGCAGCAGCCCTGCAATAACTGAGCAAAAGAGCTGCCAGGAAACAAAGAGAGAGAGAGGG
This sequence comes from Phycodurus eques, assembly GCF_024500275.1. Lineage (NCBI taxonomy): Eukaryota > Metazoa > Chordata > Actinopteri > Syngnathiformes > Syngnathidae > Phycodurus > Phycodurus eques. The sequence goes on along the minus strand of NC_084532.1, from coordinate 11,703,925 downwards.
AGAATATTTCATCTGAAAGTCCATTTGAATGACCTGAAAAACATAAAAGTGTTGCTAAATTTTGATTTTCATGTTATCCCACACATTTCCTGCACTACAACCAAGTGACCATAAAACTTTAATTATACCGCTGCATAACGAGACAATAAAAATGACAAATACAAATTTCAAAAAGAAATGAGGTCAATTTAATATCTGCAAAACTCTGTTTTGCACACAGAGTTGAATATGAGACTCAATATTGAATGGCGTGTTAAATCATGACTTAAAGGAAATAACATCATTGCTCTCATTGCAAACACCCTACGGAGGGACATTAGCATGTTTATTTTTTATTCCTTCCTTGACTTTATTTCAACCTTTAAAAAGTCCCCTTGTGAGTTCACCCCCAGTAACTAATGTGTATGAAGTGTTCAAATATAATAATCAGTGAAACCCCTGAGACCGATCATAATCCTTCACAGGATGCTGCTCGACCACTGATTTGTTCAGAACCGTAAACGTTTTTGTCTCCATCAGAAATCATTGAAATGATTTCACACGAATCATCATAAATGTACTCTTTCCTGCCTAATGTCATATATATGTTTAAAAAGAAATTATTTTGAATTTGGTGTGTTGGTTAAGCGGATCTTGAATTATCTGAGGCTTTGGTCGATTATTATTTTTTCCAATTAAGGGATCAAAGAAATATAAATATATATTAATTATAAGTAAATACAAATGAGCGGAAAACCAAGGTGTGTCACATCGCACGCACATTTTATAGTATTTTTAATTGTCACACAGATGTAGCAATGTAAAACATGGCAGAAGATTAACTTTGATAATAAAATATGTATGCTGACAAAATATTACAACACTGCTTGAGTCACTTTATGAATGTTAGTCTTAATTCAAGTAACCCTTGGACAGAGGTGAGTAGAGTAGCGACACAATGTACTCAAATAAGACTTACGTAGATTAATATGACTCAGGTAAAAGTACAAAGTAACCCTCCAAATAATTACTTGAGCAAGAGCAACTAAGTACTTGGTAAAAAAAACCCCAAAAAAACCAACTCAGTTATTGAGTAGCTGGAAACCTCCAATTCATCTTTTTTTTTAAACGCATGAACGTCAACCAGACAAATATATAAAACAGGAAGGAACACTATCACTTTCAAACAATGCTTAATGAAATAATAAATTCAAGTATATTGAGCAATAAGAAATGTTCTTTGAATTAACTTTCTTTCTTTGCATGCGTAAAACAGCACAATAGGGTTAACAGGCAGAGATTCTTTTCTTTTTATTATACAGTATGCAATTCGATTATACTGAACTTTGACAGGTGGATTCAGTTGTATTTATCAGCAAGGCTGACATCTGTTTCATCATTTAAAATCACTTGACTTCTGCTAACCTATAACTTTATCTTCAGTGCGGTGCAGGAATTGCGAATTGCTTCTCTCCCTGCTTCTTCTGAATGTGTCTCTTTCTACAGAGAAGAACAGAAAACTCTAATTGGATGTGAGTGTTTTGGACGAACTGCATTTTGCATTCACGTGCTGTGGTTGACCTGCTTGTATTATTTTCACAGAGCAATACATTTTGCAAATGTAGACCAAGACTGCCTCTTTTATGTTTCTCAGATTCCAGGTGGAGTTCTTGTAGGCTGAAATGCTGGCATTTTTAGGAAGACACAGATGATAGCTATTGTTGTTGTTGTTGTTTTTTTTTTGTCCATCTATCCATATGTGCAGTACCTCTTATCCTCACTCAGGTCAAGAGTGAGCTGGAGCCTTTCTGTAAGGTAACTATAGATTTCTGCCATGTTACTAAACTTTGCTTCGGTGTGGGGCCGCGGAGACTGTGTGCGGTCATGTGACTGCCTGGCTCAATTTGATTGGTGGAGTGAAACGTCACAAGTAGTAACTTTGGTTTGGTGAAACAGAGTCATGTGACACAAGTGTCTCTGACAAACCAAAAATAAATCGCACAAGTACCGTAATTTCTCGTGCATAAAACGCACCCATGTATAATCCGCACACCCAATGTTTACCTAAAAATTCTGGAAAACCCTTCTACCTATGTATAATGCATTTTTACAATGCATGATTTTGCTCCTACCCATATGATCAAAACATGAAGTATTTTTTCAAATAATTATTCTGAAGTTAAGCACTTTATTTGAAAATGTAATACTTTTTTTTTATTTCGTGCTCTTATTTTAAAATTCACAGCCTTACTTTTATTTAGTAAATGAGAAAACACACAGTTGTGCTCATATGTTCGATTACCCAGGCAGAATTTGTAAGATGGGTACAATTCTTTAAGGAAAACATGCAGAGCCAGGCGAAACACATTTAATTTTATTTTAATGAGATTCAAATTAAACTGTCAAGCATTTCAGAAAAGCATTATCATTAAAAAAAAACATAACCATAAAGAAATGAATGATGGTTGTTGTTTAGTCATATTTTTAAAAAAGAACAATACATCACAAATTCTGCCAGGGTATGTAAACGTATGAGCACAACTGTACATACAGTATATGCAGTCATACGTACCCATGTCATATTGGAATGAAAGTGTAGGCTACACCTTTTTCATAACCTCTTGGTGGCGGCATATTAGAATGAAAGTGTACACTTTTTTCATAACCTCTAGGTGGCGGTGACATTGGAATGAAAGTGTACAGCATATATGTCAAACTCAGGGCTGGGGGCCAAATTTGGCCCACAATGTAATTATATTTGGCCCGCAAGACCATATCAAATGTGTATTAGAGCTGGCCCGCTAGTATATAGCAAATGAGCCACTAATATTACAAATCCCAGAATGCTTTGCTAGTGTGTTGGCCCATCAGTCTAGACCGGCGAGCGCCCCTTCCCTTTCTGTTGCAGTCGTTAGGAACTATGCTACCAGTCTCCTTGAGCAAATTTATACTTCCCCTTCCCAAAAATGGCCAAACGAAGGATGGAAAACGGTTAACTTCCAAGACAGGTGGGAGGCAGATTGTCTGTTCATTAAAGTAAGAGACAGACCTGTTTGTCGAGTGCGGAGCAACAAGGCTGTAACAAAGAATATAACATAATTGAATTAATATATATATTTTTTAATGCCCTTTATCAACTCCAAGGCAGGGACTGTTAATAGTTTGAAGTTTGGATTTTTATTGAAGGACATTCTTACTTCTTGGGGTTGTTTTGTTGTTGGGCTTAGAAAAAAGATTTACATAAAAAAGAAAGGTAGTTGGAGATAGATAAATAGAAGATGGAGAGACGGAAGAATTAACGTTATCTATTTAAATACAAAACAACAGACAAATACCACTGATTTCGTTTATCGCAAATGTAATTTCTCGTGTTTATAATATTAAAGTTGGTTTATTGCAGATGCAGTGTTTAAGCAAAATTGAAGTTTGTTGTCATATGATAAACTTTAATGCTACATTTCTGGAGAGAAGGGAAACATTCACATCGCAGTGATTTTTCATTAAATATGAGTTTGGCCCACGACGTTGTCCCAGTTTTTAACTATGGCCCACCGTGAATTTGAGTTAGACCCCCCTGGTGTACAGCTTTTTCATAACCTCTCGATGGCGGCATGCATTTATAAAATGTGAGTTTTTTTTCATTTTCCCCTATACCTATGTATAATGCGAACTATTGACTTTTGACAGTTTTCCGGGGGAAAAAAATGCGCATTTTACACGAGAAATTACGGTAATAGTACATACTGTGCCTGTAAATACAAACACAAGCAGGATGAAGCTCAATGTAAAAATGTGAGTAAAAATACAATTTCTTTCAACATTTTCTGCGACTTTAAAGGGCTATTCAGAACTATCCAATCAGCAGTTGTTCAACTCCTGAGGTTTCACTGTACAGTACTGAGTTTTAGAACAGAGCTTCCCAACAGAGTCAATGACTGTATAGTCGCTTATTCACCTGACAGAACAGCGTTTGTCCAATTTCCACTCAGACGGTGTGATTGTGAGAGTGAGAATGTGCTGAATGTCTCTTGATGGGCCCAGTGATAGATTGATTGGCGACCAGTGATAGATATATTGGCGACCAGTCCGGAGTGCAGCGTGGATTCCCAAAATGTAGCGGGTGCACGGCACAGTGTGCGTGAGTGCCCTCCATTAGATGCACAAGATTGAGAGTGTAATGACAGTCTGTTATTATAATTATGAAGTGTGACTTTGTTTCGCAAAATGAAATGGTTGAAAATATTTTCCTCTACAATATTTTAATACAAACAATTTAATTATGAAACATAACAAGCATCCAAAATGCACCTCAGCTACTGTCACACTGCCTGCCGAAAAAACAGCAATTGAGCTGTGTGCGCCTACATTGTAATAGCTATTTCTTTATTTTTTCCATCTTCTATTTTGATCTTGTTTGCATAATTGCATACATTTAAATCACCTTTTTGTTACTATTTCTAGTGGGGTTGCCATCTATGCCAGGTTACTGGAGGGTGCGTGGTTTAAAAGGTTAAGGAAAGGCTGCTGTTAGTGAACAAAGTGAGTTGTTCGTCGTCACCTTGTGCGAATTCATGTTGATCCCCACCAGGAAGATAAACTCAGCCATAAATAGACTGCAGCACAGGTTCTTGTGAATGGTGGTCCTGGTGCTCTGGATCCCGCTGAAGAACCAGAAGGTGAAAATGCACATGGACAGACAGATGAGGGAAATGATCATCCCCAGCTGGGTGATGCGGGTCAGGACGGTTCGATGGGCGACGAACTGACAAGCAAAGAGAAAAAAAATGTGTGTTCACTGTTTGATTTGTGTTTTCTCTTTTAATACAAAAGTCTTCTTCAGAAGAATCAGAAGGGAACAATCATTTTGTATTAAAGGTGAAACAACCAAGAATGAACTGCTGTGGATAATATGCTGTTGTATTAACCAGCGTTACAGTGCTCCAACAATTACCAAATCCCAAAACTGATATTTTGAGTACAACGTACTATGGACATGAGATTTTATAATAAACAGATGAAACCTTACATTGGCTCGCCCCGAGGACATGAGGATCGCAAAGTGTGTCAGGTGGTTACAGGTGCACGTGGTTGCATTGCTGTCGACGTGCACGGTCTTGCAGCCGTGCGTGGCCCAGTGACCCTGCATGCTGTCGTTTGTGTACTCCCAGAAGGCGCACTTGGTCACGTCGGCTTTAAGGTCGACGGGCTTTGGGGGAGTAAAGGAAACAAAAGATTTCAGTTAGATGGAGCGCTGTATTAAATTTGGAACACAATTCTTCACAACCAACAGTAGAGAGGGGGGGGGACGACAACAACAAAAACGAATTCATCTAAATGTCAACGAGATGCAATTGCAATTTGTAGCATCAGTTTGCCCATATTAAATGTCACAAACTACATGTTAAATCATCAACCGTCAACAAAAAGAATATTCATGTATGTTTTGGGAAGAAATAAATGAACTACCTTAAAGTTTGTTAGTCTCAGAATCTTCACCTTACGTGACTCTGTGCCTAATTGTAAGGTCGGGAGCCAAATGGGTACCAGTCAGTTTTTAATTTTGTAGTCAATTGTCTGAGTTAAAGAAAGTTATTGATTCCAAAGCAAGTATACTCATTTTGGATTTGAATTAAAATTGGATTCAAATTCATATGTGTTACCACATTCTATTGCTGTACCTTTGGTCTTAAGCTGAAACGTTTTAGCAAACCTTGTACTTTTATACATTACGGTGCACTACATTCAGCCAGATGTTTGGTGCTCACTAGATTCTACAATGTCGTATAGTATAAGAAATAGACTGAAAGAAAAACATTCAATAAAACAATTTATTAATTAAAAATTATGAAACTAGCGTTGTAATTACAAGAATAAAGCCATAATATTACAAGAAGTGGAACTACTAAGAGAACAATGTCCTAATGTCATGAGCCACAAAAGCTGTCATTTTTATGACAATAAAGCAGGGATATCACGAGACTTAAGTTGGAATGTTATGAGAAAATTTCCTGGTGAGATAAAATGTGGTCATCTACAACCATGCATTTCGATTTTCTATAAAATGAGAACATTTTTAGAATAAAAAACGGCCCCTTTTAATCTTTTTTTGTCTTTTCAGTATAGCTCTAATACTTCTTCATAAGAGCCAATATGTTACTTAGGAAACTAGTGTAATTGACACAACAGAAGGAAGTCTCACAGTAGTTATGATGTTTATTGATGTTTTGGAGCCAATATTTCAAACTGAATAAAACTCAACTGGGAAGCAATGTGTTAGTAAGGTATAGTGTGCAAAGATGCTTACTGCAGCAGAATGACCAGATATTAAGGGGAACTCCCTCCCAAAAGGTCCTGCACTGCAAATTTGCAGCAGCAGCAAATTGAATGAAAGACAGCATGCCCATTCATCTTTACCTCAAGGTGCCTCAGAGTGAAGATGACATGGTCAAGCTGGTAGACGTCAGCAGGTTTGACGGCGGCTGCCACCACTTGGGAGTTGACAGTGATTTCCCCCGTTTCTGCATAGCGCGAGTAGTCGGTGACACCCGGGTCGATGCTCGGCTTCAGGATGTCTCCCATGCTGTCATATCGCACAAACACCACTGACACGCTCTCTGATGGACAACACAAGTTGAGCAAACGAATGGCAACGGTCAAACCTCATTCTTTGCTGACCGACAAGGAGTGTAAAATTTCATGATACTGAGATTTGTAAGGTTGCAACATGTTCTATATATTTTTTGTCCGCTATCATTATTTATTGACTACATCTTTCAATATTATATTAACAACATACAGAGACGCATATTTTATTGATTATCTCATCGATCCAGGTTGTGGTCTGTAACTCGTGTTGGATTCATAGTTGTCCGTGGAGCACAGGTCATATTACAAATGTGGTGTATTTATAACATGTCTTGACATCTCAATCTAGTGTAGTGTAGTCAACATAGTGGAGTGTGGTCAGTCTACTTTGTCTAGAAAATTTGTCATGACAACACATCTACACATATTTGAGGCACGAAAATCTATTCGCTTAAAGCCTCTGATGGCTGGAATATATCAGGTCATCGTGAGGGCTAGCCAGCAGCTAGTTCACGAGCTAACAGGCTTCTGGGGCTTCTCTTAGCCGGCATATGGGCAGAGGGCTTTTCCACGGCCTCACCTCCTGGCTTGGGAACACTGGGGTGTTCTGTAATTTGTGGCATCCAGAGAAGAAGCATTTTTGTGGTGTAGGCATAACTAGCTAGACAAATGCATGTTGTCGTGGTAGAAATGGGCCGAGTAACAATACCTAAGTAACTCGCAATTGCACCAGATAACCACTGATGCAAAATAAGCCACTTGAAGTTCTTGTATAGTGGGGGAGGGGCAACTAATGACAAATGCAGAAGTCCGTCATTGGGTGCTGTTTTAGCCACGCTCCCAAAAAAATCAGGACATCTTGAAATGGTGAAAAATCTATGCGCTCTATTTTTGTAGATGGCGTTTCTGTGGCGAGTCACAAATGCCGTCGTATCCTGATTTTTGTGCAAGCACAAGTCTCACTGCATGTGGTTGCGAATTTGAAAGACTGTTCTGCGCCAAGTTAGGCATTCGGTGAGGCAGAGGGAATGTCCTTTGAGATGTGCCTGGGGAAGTGACAATTTGGTGGCAGAAAGTTAATCTAAACTGATGCCTGCTTAGACCACATCTAAGTCCTGGTGCAGAATAGACCACTGCCGCAGGCAGACAGATACCGAGCTCCATGGACATACATTACGCTGCCAAAAGTATTCACTCACCAGCCTTGACTCTCATATGATTTTAAGTGATATCCCATTCGAAATCCATATGGTTTAATGTGATATTGGTATACCCTTTGCAGCTGTAACAGCTTCAACTCTTGCGGGAAGGCTTTTCAACAAGGTTTCGGAGTGGCTTTTGCCCTTTCTTCCAGGAGCATATTTATGAGGTCGCACACTGATGTGGTACGAGAAGGCCTGGCTCACTGTCCACTCAAAATCATCCCAAAGGTGTTCTATCGGGTTGAGGGCAGGACTCCAGTTTCAGTTCATCCATACCAAATTATTAGTCTTTATGGACCTAGCTTTGTGCACCGGTGCACAGACATGTTGGGACAGGAATGGGTAAGCTGTAAACTGTTTGTCTGCCCAAAACCTCTTGGTATGATGAAGCAATCAGAGTTCCTTTGACTGGAGGCTAATATTTTGGACATTTCCAACTTTGTGGGAACAGTTTAGAGATGGCCCCTTCCTGTTCAAACATTATTGTGCATCGGTGCACAAATCAAGGTTTATAAAGACATGGATGAGAGAGTTTCATGTGGATGAACTTCTCATCCAACACCAGTGTGTAACCTCACAAATGCGCTTCTGCAAAAATGGTCATAAATTCCCATAAATACACGCCTAAACCGGCGGCACGGTGGCCGACTGGTTAGAGTGTCAGCGTCACAGTTCTGAGGACCCGGGTTCAATCCCCGGCCCCGCCTGTGTGGAGTTTGCATGTTCTCCCCGTGCCTGCGTGGGTTTTCTCCGGGCACTCCGGTTTCCTCCCACATCCCAAAAACATGCATTAATTCGAGACTCTAAATTGCCCGTAGGCATGACTGTGAGTGCGCATGGTTGTTTGTTTCTATGTGCCCCGCAATTGGCTGGCAACCAGTTCAGGGTGTACCCCGCCTCCTGCCCGATGACAGCTGGGATAGGCTCCAGCACGCCCGCAACCCTAGTGAGGAGAAGCGGCTCAGAAAATGGATGGATGGATGGATGGACACTCCTAAACCTTGTGGAAAACCTTCCGAGAAGAGTTTAAGCTGTTATAACTGCGTGTGCGTATAACTGAGCGTGGACCGATGTCATATTAAACCCTATAGATTAAAGAATGGGATGTCACTTAAATTCATATTTGAGTCAAGGCAGGTGAGAAAATAGTTTTGGCAATGTAGTGTATTTCGGTCTTCAGTGGTTATTACGAGCTCAGCCTGTATTTAATAGGAGTACCTGCTCACATTGTCTAAGGCCACACCAGCCAAGAGCAGTGGCTAATGCTCCACTCAAGCAAGGATTGATGCCATTACGCATTGTTCTTTAACGCACAGAGAATGGTACCATGTCTTCGTCAAAACTGTCAGTTGCGGCACATTTAAAGGGAATGAGAGGAGCCCCCTTGATTGGCAGCGACTGAACTCGGCTGTAAACCCTCTCACAGTGTCGTAGCCTGCCCACTCTCAGATACTGCGCTCGTCTACACACTTACCAACACTGTCTTAATTTAGCTGACATTATTGGACCCAGATTGTTCTGTTGAACCACTGGTCCATGCAGCTAAACAGTATCTTAAACCACTCGAAGATGCCTGGTGATACACATTGTGGTCGTTTATGGATTCCATGCGTTTCTGGTTTTCCCCTGCCTCTTCATTCTTTATCTACTTAGAAATTTTGCTTCCAATTTTGTGGAAACAGTTAGGGGAAGTCCTTTTCTGTTCACATTGTGCAAAGCTTGCTTGCTTGTCATGGAAGATCTGACAGGCTTGAACTAAACTCTTACTAACTTACTAACTTACTAATATTTCGACATCAAGTGCAGTTGCAGGCATGTTACAATAGAAACTGCTAAACTAGCATTTTCTGTCATTTAACTGAGGTTAGACTCACCATTACAAAACTCCCCTGGTCTCATCTTTGGAGTGAGAGTCATGCGGTCCCCTCCCATGGTAGACGACAACGTGGCTTTTTTCTGACTGGCATCGAAAGTGAACAGTCTAATTTCTGTGGAAGAGGTTTGAGACAGTAATAATGATGACTGAATGTGAACACTACTCAAAGTGTAACTAATGACCTTACCCATTTGTGTATCTTTAATTTGAAGCTCATTGGGAGTCTGGAGGCTGTTAGCCAAAGTGAGAGCACTTTCTTCAACAGTATCCAGCAGCTTGGTGACGGTTCGTTCCCGGCGCTCCTCTTTAATCCTGCTCCATGCCACCAGCTCATCCTTCTCCACCAAGTTGTTTACAGCTTTAACTAATTTCTGTGGACAAGAGCATTTTTCACGTCTTATTCCTCCAACAATTTGTGCACATGCTTCCACAAATGCTGCAAGATAAGAGATGTCATGGTCACAACAGTGAGTGAGAAGAATGAAACAAGTGAGTGAGGATTACTGTGAGAGTTGAGTGGACAACAGCCAGTTTGACTGGCTGATTCTTTCCTCCTGTAGCCAGCAATGACGTGGACCGGCTCAAGGCCTCGACATACGCAATCACTTCCACCGAGGTCAGATCCCCAGATGACTGCTGAGCAATTTCATTCAGTAAGCTTAGGGGCTCAGTCAGGTTGCTCATCTAAAAGGGCAACAAAAAAGCAGATAACATTCCATTCAGCGGGACAATTTCTTTTGACTGGAGAAAATAGAAACAGAAGAACTAAGAGAGAAATCTGTGTGGGTTGTTTTTATTAAATTGGTTTCTACCGCTTCACCTTCAGCTGATGAGATCCAATGTAAGACTTGTATCAAAAACAAGGATAGTAAAGCTGAGTTTTGGTTTGTTATGCCAGAGAGGTAATAACCATTGTTATTATTGTGGTCCTGATTTGCTGTAATGTCACCTCAAACTGAAAGATGTTGCTAATATATACCCATCTTGTGTAGCTAAATCATGTCATCAAATATCAAAATAACAAACAATGTTAAAGCACAATTAAGTGGTACCTTGATGTTCGAACACCCCCAAAATTTTACAATTTGAACCAAAGTTTTTTTTGGCAAATATGCCCCATTGGTCAAACAACTGTTTGGAGTCAGTATAGACCTCATTTCAGCCAGCATAAAGCATTAATGCTGCACACACGTGTTTAGCCACTTCCTTTGTCGTTTTGTGACACTTTGTTTGAAAGGATGACAATGGTAAAGAAGAAGAAGGATAACCACCGGAAGTGAATAAAGGGCACTCATATTCTGAGCACAAAAGACTCCAACAACAACAGTGTTGTAGTGCCGTGATAATAATTGGCAGTAGCCAAGACGTGATGTGTTGGTTCAGTTACTGGTGAGAGGATAGGTGGCTGTGGAGGTTTTGACCAGCTTGTTCAACAGAATTCTAGCGGGTGAGAAGATGCCTGAGGAATGGAGGAAAAGTGTGTTAGTGCCCAATTTTAAGAACAACGGTGATTTACAGAGCTGTGGGAACTATAGAGGAATGAAGTTGATGAGCAACACAATGAAGTTATGGGAAAGAGTAGTGGAGGGTAGACTCAGAACAGAAGTGATTATTTGCGAGCAACAGTATGGTTTCATGTCTAGAAAGAGTACCAGATATGCATTATTTGCCTTGAGGGTGTTGATGGAGAAGTACAGAGAATGCCAGAAGGAGCTACAATGTGTCTTTGTAGATGTAGAGAAAGCCTATGACAGAGTACCCAGAGAGGAACTGTGGAACAGCATGCGGAAGTCTGGAGTGGCAGAGAAGTATGTTAGAATAGTACAGGGCATGTATGACGGCAGCAGAACAGTGATGAGGTGTGCTATAGGTGTGACAGAGGAGTTTTAAGGTGGAGGTGGGACTGCATCAGGGATCAGCCCTAAGTTCCTTCCTGTTTGCAATGGTGATGGATAGGCTGACAGATGAGGATAGACTGGAATCTCCGTGGACCATGATGTTTGCAGATGACATTGTTATCTGCAGTGAAAGCAGGGAGCAGGTGGAGGAACAGTTAGAAAGATGGAGGCATGCACTGGAAAGCAGAGGAATGAAAATTAGCCGAAGTAAGACAGAATATATGTGCATGACTGAGAGGGGTGGTGGGGAAGAGTGAGGCTTCAGGGAGAAGAGATAGCAAGGGTGGAGGACTTTAAATACTTGGGGTCAACAGTCCAGAGCAATGGTGAGTGTGGTCAGGAAGTGAAGAAACGGGTCCAAGCAGGTTGGAACGGGTGGAGGAAGGTGTCAGGTGTATTATGAGACAGAAGAGTCTCTGCTAGGATGAAGGGCAACATTTATAAAACAGTGGTGAGGCCAGCCATGATGTACGGATTAAAGACTAGTGGCACTGAAGAGACAACAGGAAGCAGAGTTGGAGGTGGCAGAAATGAAGATGTTGAGGTTCGCTCTCGGAGTGACCAGGTTGGATAAAATTAGAAATGATCTCATCAGAGGGACGACCAAGGTTAGATGTTTTGACGACAAAGTTAGAGAGAGGAGACTTCAATGGTTTGGACACGTCCAGAGGAGAGATAGTGAGTAAGTCAAGCGGAGCGCTCATCAAAGTCACACAACAACATTTACAGATTTTGGAACTCAGTGCACACATAAGGTGCGCTGCATTATAAGGCGCGCCGTCCATTTTGGAGATATTTTCATAGTTTTAAGTGCGCCTCATGGCGCACTTAAAACTGCTTTCAGATGTGTGGAGTGAATGAAACAAATTAAAATACAAAATTTGAGAGGGTGTTTTACTGTATTTAACAGTAATATTACACTGGCTAACCACTGCATAAAAATTTATGAAAATTAATAATGCTAATATGTTACTTAAAACAGCACCTGTACAGTTAATAAAAGTGCATTCAGGAAGAAATTTTTTTTTTTTCTCAGATGGAAATATTTGTTTTGAAAGTCAGGACAGATTGTGGTTGAACTTTAAGGTACCGCATTATTTAACATTTTATTCATCCTTTTGTCCTTTTGCGATTTTCATTGACTCAACTTTGTCTTGAGTGGCTACAGTAGTAATACAAGCAGTGGGTATCGTGAAAGGACAGTAGATTACTATTCCAGCATTACTTTATGATGTTATTACTATTGGTTCCATTATTGCTTTAGCAATCTGTGGCAGGTATAGTGAGTTTGGTTTAGAAGGAGGGCTTTATGACAGGAGGGTTGAAGGTTTGAATCCTGGTGCAGACAATCGATATCGCAACTGTCATGTTCCTGCGCAAGGTGCTAGTGCGCAAGTCACTGTCTTTTTTTTTCTTGAGAAGACACAGTTGTCAAAGTGCTCATGGGGATTGGTTGGGTCGGGTGATTAGACACCATACAAATAAAATTTTATTGAACCATTATCTTTTTAAAGGCAGGTTATTCGATCTAGCTCTTGCATTAGATCTAATTAGATTGTGCAGGTGTACCTAATGAAGTGTATAGTCTGAGTCATTTGCAACTACAGAACATTCCAATGCACTCTGACATTGTTAGTTTTTGCTTGTGGACATTGCAAATGAGATCTCCAAATTTTCGATCTAGCTATTGCAGTGTGACATCCTCGTGGTCACTTGCATCAAAAATGTAGTTTCATGTTTATCTAGTCTTTCTCATGTCATTGTGAGGAGGGCGTACTCACATATTCAAGTGTTCTATTAACAGTCTGTGTGATGCACCCAATGTTGTCATGGCAATGTTTTTGGGGATTATCTGAAAAACAACAATTACCAAAATCAGATGGACAGACCTCCACTAAAAGCATAGCATAAAGATCGTTTGCAGAGACTTTGTAATGTGGGTTGCAGGCAACATTTGCAAATGTGAAAGTGAGCATACATCTAAATATCAGCGAATGTGGTGAGTGTGCATGTGTATTCTTCCTTCTTAAACTGACCTTTACATCTTCCACCTCGTTCTGGATGAAAGTGCTTAGTGCCAGAAGTTGGGATGTAATCACGCTGACAAGTGCAATAGAAAGATCCGTTGGTATTATGGCAGTGTGAGTTCGGTCCGCAGGCCTGTCTTGCCTCACATTCATCAATGTCTGAATAATGCACACAAAAACCTTAACTTCATTTTAAATCAAACACAATGTGATTAAAGGAGATTCTGCACATAGAGAAGAGTCCAGCACAAAACATTGTAATGACACATCATACAATTTAAGCATTGTAATTGAAAACTTGATATCATTTGAGATATCTTAAGAAATAATATCTTTTAAGGTGGGCTACATGTTTCTATTACATGTGTGGGCTGAGAACTACTGAGTGTATATTGCACGATTGTAATGAAGGTGTTGCTGTTCTTGCTTCATATTGAGCCAAACCTTTCAAGTGAATTCTCAGAGCAGCAGATGGGGAGGAAGCGAAAGGCCCGGGGAAGAAGCACCTCCGACGTGTTTATCCTCCATAGTTCAGTGAATGACAAAACAGTTTGCTCATTCACACACAGTTCCAGCAGCTAACGCCTAACAGCTGTTCGGTCCAACTGCTTTCACACGCTTTGAGAAAGTAAATCAGTAATTTGCAAATACATTACCATAAGGATACAAAGGAAGTCACAAATAACAACATCAGTTAAAGTGAATAACACTTTAATTAATGCTGTGGCTAATTTTCGGAATTACCATTTAGGGTGGTAATTACCTTAATCCTAAATTTCTATGACATTTTTTAAGTCAATCAATTATTTGAACTATGTTAATCATAACTAAAAACTACTCTGGTTCAAGGACACAGGGTAATTTTCTAACATGCACTAATATTCTTTCTTGCACATCAACTACATGACAGGAAAAGAGCACACTCTCTGACTGCATGTGCACCTCAAAAGTCAAATAATAACTGGCAATGCAGCACTTGATAGTTTCAGTCCATATGAAAAGAAGCGCAAACAATAAATAACTGACATAGTTACGTATTGCAGAGCTTCGACCACTCAGTGATGCTTAGATTTAATAACACCGTGCACCAACTAGTCGGCTCTAACAAATCCGCTGCAGAAATCATACTGCAATACCTTTGGGGAAAAGCTGAGTTCATTTTTTTTCAATTTTCAAATTATACAACTTTGGGATTCATAGGACATGAATGCCTTGTTGTTTCTTTGGCAACTTGGACAGATGGGTACACACAGCAGGGAAATGACAGGGAAACTTGGCAGTAACCCAGTCAAAGCGACAAAATGACAAATATGCTAAAACACTAAGGACCTGGTTTGCTAACATCCCATATAGCGAGTGCTAAATTGTTCCCTCTCATGGGTTTTGCACACTACTAAGATTGCGATCTTTTACTAAGATCCCAAATAATAATCTGAAAATACTCACAAGTTACTCTTTACATGAGTACTTATCTACCCTTAAGTAAATTTTTGGATGACTACTTTTTACTTTTACTTTAGTCAAGTAACAGTACTCCTTCTTGAGTACAATATTTGGCTACTCTTTGTAGAGAGATTGTACACGCTGTTGACAGCATCAAGTGTGACTGATCTTCAAGATCTTGATTTTTTTTTCATGTGATTTGAAGTGCTGCTCATCATGCAGACTGAAATACTTGCTTCTTCTTCTTCATTTTCCGTACCGCTTATCCTCACTAGGGTCGTGGCCATGCTGGACCCTGTCCCAGCTGACTCTAGGCGAGAGGCGGGGTATACCCTGAACTGGCTGCCAGCCAATCGCAGGGCACATATAAACAAACAACCATTCGCAGTCACATTCACACTTACTGGCAATTTACAGTCTTCAACTAACCTACCATGCATGTTTTTGGGATGTGGGAGGAAACTGGAGTACCCGGAGAAAACCCACGCAGACACGGGTGAACATGCAAACTCCACACAGACGAGGCCGGATTTGAACCCGGGTCCTCAGAACTGTGAGGCGGATGTGCTAACCAGTCGACTGCCGTGCCGCCTGAAATACTTGCATATGATTGAAATACATTTTTTATAATTGACCATTACCTATGCATTCGGTGCCATCATTCGTCTGGAACACGGCCTTTCCAGTTGAAGAGTATCCAGGCAAACACGTACAGTAGTAACTGCCGATTGTGTTGGTGCAGTTGCCTTTGTTGCCGCAAATGTTCGTCACATTCTGGCATTCATTGTCATCTGTGGCAAGAAGAGAAGGGCACTATTGTTACCTGGGAAAACACCTCTTCATGATTTGACAGTTAATCACTTGGCCTGACAACTGGCTGGTGACAAAAGACAACAAAAAACAACATAGTACTAATTTGATGTTTCAAGAAAAGCTTCATTTTTCATTAATGTAGACTGATTTTGAATATGTCTATAGACCAATTCACAATGTTTGTAAACAACAGGCATAAGGATACCTCCGGATGGCAGAAAATGAGTGACAACCGCTAACCTGAAGAGAACCAGCTGGTAGAGAGAGAGATTATGTAGTAGAGTAGTAAAGAGAGTCAAAAACATTGTTCATAATCTAAAACAATGCCAAAAAGTAGTTGGGTTTGGGGTTTCGCAACCAGATATACCCACCTGAAATGATTTCATCATTACCCCTTGTTTAGTTTGAGTAAATGCCTAGCTGAGGAGAGTACAGCGTGCGCTGTCCAGTTCACTGTCAAAAGAACACGTCTTTAATCCGAGCAACAGAAAACTCAAGCTCAAGCGATCAGATAGTAAATCAATCAATCACCAAAGGTACCACTCAATGGTAGGCTGGGCTAATTTACAAATAATGGTAATACTAGTAGTTTATCTCCTGAATTAGTCAGTCACTCAGTTATCACATTAATCTGAATTTTTAACATGTCTATTTTTTATGAAATTACTTGTTGAAATGTAAATTATGTCTCCCTTCCATGCAATTTACCTTCAGAGCATATTTTTTTCGACTGACATCTCACATATTCAAACTATAGGAGTTGAGAAGAACCCTTCATTTACCAC
This sequence comes from Phycodurus eques, assembly GCF_024500275.1. Lineage (NCBI taxonomy): Eukaryota > Metazoa > Chordata > Actinopteri > Syngnathiformes > Syngnathidae > Phycodurus > Phycodurus eques. Next base: position 11,687,317 of record NC_084532.1, on the reverse strand, counting down.
CCCACAAGAAGCAAATAATTCATTCAAGCCATTTAAAAAGTATTCTCCATTGCTCTACTTTAATGAAATGACATGGAAGGGTTTGATTTCGCGTGGTGCCATCAGAGAACACTTTGGCTTTTGCCACCTTGAAGAACATCTGACGTCATGGTGACATGTCCTATCCAGTTAACTTTGTGCTATTATTTTGTGACTGTTAGGAGACAAGCATTCTTCATTTCTTTCTTTTGGCATTTGGCTCTGGTATGCGTGATGAATTTGCTCTTTCCAGTTCATATTGTTGTTGTTGCTCTAAAGAACGCACACCATTTTAATCTGAATCATGTCTGCCTCACAAGCACAGGAAATAAAATTTATCAAATTGGTTGGATACTATGTAAATTTAGGATTCACTCAGTTGTAAACAAAACAGTTTTTGTTTTGGCTCGGAGGCACCTTCATAGGAATACAGTTTGTAATTACATGCAACGTCTTTTTTCTGCAAGCTTTTGGGGTTGTGTGTTTAATCCTACTTTAAATACTAAATTAATCCTACTTTAATTTAACAGCCAATCTCTGACTGGAATAATTCAGTTCATGCTGATGTGACCTGTCTATGCCCACGCAGTTTACTGGAACTGACCTGGTATGAATTTCCACTGTTGTTTTCATGTGTCTATGTATGACAAATATTGTGCCTTTCCGCTCATCTGTACTTTGTGCACAAAGGTTGTCCAAGAGGGGATATCCTGCCTTCTCATGAGAGGTGACTAGGATTCAAAAGGGAAATACCTCGCAGCATGCACAGGATGCTTTAGCAGTCGCTCCTACAAAAGCATCATGCCTGAATGCTCACTTTCATGTTTCATCTGGGGCATCATCAAAGTAAAAACATGCATTTATTCTGTTTACATAACAAAAAACAGCAAGCAGGTTTCAGTTGTAAGAGACGGAACGTTTTTTCAACCCTTGTCGTGTCAAAATCATCTGCCAGTTTTTATGGCGGAAAGCTGAATTTACAGTACTGTGGTCTTAGGCCTCCATTAGATGTATTATAGTAGCAACACCATAACGGTCATGTGTAGCTACAATATCCATTAAATAGAGTCCAAACCTCGGCACGGTGGCCGACTGGTTAGAGCGTCAGCCTCACAGTTCTGAGGACCCGGGTTCAATCCTCGGCCCCGCCTGTGTGGAGTTTGCATGTTCTCCCCCGTGCCTGCGTGGGTTTTCTCCGGGCACAGTTATATATATACATACGTATATATATATATCCATCAATGTTCTGTACCGCTTATCCTCATGTGGGTCGCGGGCGTGCTGGAGCCTATCCCAGCTGTCTTCGGGTGAGGAGTGGGGTACACCCTGAACTGGTCGCCAGCCAATTGCAGGGCACATACAGACAAACAACCATTCACACTCACATTCACACTTACGGGCAATTTAGAGTCTTCAATCAACTTACCACGCACGTTTCTGGGATTTGGGAGGAAATCGGAGTACCCAGAGAAAACCCATGCAGGCACGGTGAGAACATGCAAACTCCACATAGGCCGGACCGAGATTGGTACCCTGGTCCTCAGAACTGCGTGGCAGACGTGCTAACCAGTCGTTCCACGCGCCTATATATATATATATATATATATATAAGTGCCGTGAGATTTTGTAATTGTACAATATGTTCCTTGGCTCCATAAAGGTTGGAAATCACTGCTCTCGTCAGGTCATGTATTCTAATCAGTGAGGTCAAACAAATATTATAACATAACAGAAATAATGGGTGCTAACTTACTGTTATTAAATTACTTTATTGTAATTCAATTACTTCACCCACACCAAAACTTGAGACCATGATTCGACAGAACATCAGCATGTTTACGCACAACCGTTAGTGCTAGCACTAGCTTGATCGGCTACATAAACAAACGTCCTCTCCTGAGCACCGGTGACCACCAACACACGTTTTTCCCCATTTTGTTCTTATAATACAGTCGGCGACATCCACTCTTGTTGTCGTCACCACGGTAACGAGTGTATCCGATCGCATTTGAGTTGACAAGCGAAAGCCCAGTAATCGTAAAAGACGGGATGCGGTGGTATCGGAATACAACCCCAATTCCAATGAAGTTGGAAACATAAATAAAAACAGAATACAATGATTTGGAAATCATGTTCAACCTATATTTAATTGAATACAAAACAAAGACAAGATATTTAAACGCCATTGCTAAGGACATTTGATCCAAACTGCATTTATTTTTTGTTTATTTGTTTTGTTTTTTTATTGTTTGGGCTTGACTGACTCAAAGTTCTCTTAGTTTAATTTACAAATGAGCAAATTCCATGCAACTCTTCATGTTTTCCTTGGCTGAAAAGAGAGGGATTTTTGGGGTGTGAAAAGGAGTCAGTGACATTACAGAAAGAGACTGGACATTTTCTTGATGATTACTAGGCACCTTGCACTGAGATCAATGGGGTAAATTCCCAATTTAGGACCCTGTTAAGTTGAGTTACTTTCAGTTTCTTACTGTATGGAAAATGAAACGCAGGGGTTGGTGAAGCTCCTGTAACTGGTTGACTGCTTGTGTAATGCCAGCATTTATCGTGATATGAATGAGACTATGTTTTCTTTGGAAACTGTACACTAGTCTATGTTGTTAATGTTCGAACGTCTTGCTGTGCTATAATATGTAATAATTAACAACAGGGCTGCTTGGATTTTTACATTTCCACTTATTTTGCTAATTTCTTCTTGGCATTTTTGTTTTATTTACTATTGGACTGGAATTGGTATGTTGCAAAAACATCCAATAGTGAAGTTGTTGTTTGTCTAGTACAGTAATCACCTCCCTATTTACAGTTCATTATTAGTTACTTGTCGTTGGGTTAGTTTAAGGTTAGCTGCACAGTAATTCGTGACGAAATTACTGCTTTGTGGAACCTGTAAAGTCGAACATCAAACTACAAGTTACTGTATGTAAAGGAGGAAGACTTTCGTTCAAAGCAGTAACAAAAAAAGGTTGACCAGCAAAGGTGACAAAGGTGGACCTGAGAGAGTCCACTGTATTTAACTTCAGTATTGTTGGATAAAATGGCAACTCGCTTGTGGTTGTGGATTGTCTCCAAAAATTTAAAATGGGCTTTTGTGGAACATTAACCTCTTTCCGCTCATCTGATACCATATTTTAGAGGTTCCACTAAGACGTATGAAAAATAAAATTAGTTACTTATTATTAGTGTTTTAATCATCAGAGAACCTACCAGTGAGTTCGTAAATATGGTATTCACACAACAGTCTTAAAATGTCCTTAAAACATATACAGAAGACTCTTTCAGCATTAGAACTACTCTAGTCATTGACCATATGAGTACGTTTGTGCATTGATATTTACCATTGCAAAATGTTGTCCCATCTCCAGTATATCCATGGTGGCAAAAGCAAGCCTCGTTCGAGTCGTTCAAAGCCTTGCATGTTGCAAGTTTGTGGCAAGATTTACAAATGTCAGAGAGTCGGCAGGGGTCCATCACACTGGAGAGCCATGCTGCACGGACACAAACACAAAACATTTGAAAATATTGTTTTGCTGTATACGTTTTCATAGCTGGGTTTGTTAGAAACCTAAAGATGAGGTTTTAGGAGCATTAGTGGTGTCGCATATATTTCCTGGAGTAAATAGGTTTAGTAGAGTCTTGTAGTGATGGTAATATATTTGTTAATGTTAACATTTATCCCCATTAAAACACGTAAAGTTTGTTTAATTCACATACCTGTTAAGAGTATTAGTTTCATTGGTGACCAGAGCGAAGACTCCATAATTGCACTGGTTCTGAACTTGGCTTTTTGCAGGCTTTGTGTAGTGGGCTGGCTTCTGACATCAGCCATTTCCTTGCATCACTTTTCCTGTTTCCCTAAACCTGGCCCTTCCTGTCTTGATCTTTAATCTGCTTCTTGCAAAAAAGTGAAGCAGCACAATCCCTCGGCCACCGAATACTCACTACAAAGTGCTTGTTCATGTTATCACACATACCATATATAATGTTTAGTAGCATTTGTGTTTGTACTTCTAGTCTTCCTGTGGTTCACGTTGCCCTTTGGAAAGCCTCTGTTGCCATTGCTCCCATTGTCCAATGAGATTGGACAATGGGAGCAAATCAGACTATAGCTGGAGTGTAGGATGACCTCCTCCCTTCCGCAGCTAACTTTACATAACTCCACTATTGCCATCTTCAACAAAACGGGCCTGGGTAACTTAGTGTCTTGTCATCTTGCTGTGTTTTAATGATTTGGTGAAGTTTAAGATGCCCTGACTAATTACTGTAAATTATGTCTGCTGATATTTTCATACAATAGAACAATATGCAACAATTTCATGTAATTTAATGGAATTTTCAATAAATTATGACAGAGAAATATGTCAATGTTTTTTTTCTTCATTCTTTTCACATTCACAATATTACCTCAAATATTAGAGTTTAATTTTACAGGCAATACATTAAAAAGGTCTTCAGCAGACGCTTGTTCCACATTTCTGTGTACGTTAATGCTAATTGAGTCCACATGTGAATAGAGCAGGTTATTGTCTGGAGAGTCCCCAGTCACTGCCACCAAACCCGAACAATCCAAACATCTGCAGGTGAAGAAGAAAGGTCACTTCCGCACAGATGCCAACAGAAAAGAGCATGAGTGTTATGGTGGAAAATACAATTTCCCCCAACATGCAGCCACACGTGTTGCTCATTTGGCGGCCAATTGTTGCATTTGTCCTGCCATTTATTCAGTCGAGTTCAAAATAAGAGCTCAACTGTTATGTTAAAAAAAATCTCCCATAACTTCTCGGTCATTTATGTTCCAATATTTTATTACGTCATTGCTGTTGCATGATTAAAATAAGATTAGTGTCAACTCGTGGAAAACCTAATGGCTCGAAATAGAAACAAAACAACAAACTGGTATGTACTGTAGGCCTATTTGCTCTGATGAAAACATCAGAATATATCGCCTTTTTTCCCCCAATCACTCCTCACGTGAAACCTGGAGAACTCCTAGAAATCATTTTTGATTTGGTGACTGAACTTCCCCAGACAGATTTCTTGACAAACTTATCCTGCGAGAAATATTCTGAGTATAATTGTGGTTTTCCTGGACTTTTTAGTAGAAAACATTCCTACTTAGAAACAAATAATACAACGGAACCAGGTGTGAATATACTGATCTTTTTTTAAGGTAAGACATTTTTTGCTCCCTCAAAGCTTCAACCGTCCATTCCTATCCATCCAGCCTATGAATATTAATGCTCCAAATTGTTGTTTCAAGGCATCATTTACTTGGAGGAAGTTAGGAAATAGGTGAAATTAAATGTGAACTCAGTTAGGACAAGTAGCCATTCTGGTGTAACCGAGGTCTTTATATCCCCGACTTTTCGCTTACAAACAAATTCATTGATGAATATTCTCCATTGGAGAACTTCTTTGTTGACTTTATTGCAATCTGTGGAGGCGGTTTGAATTGCTTAGGCAAGGCGTAGAGTTTGCTGAGAGCTGAGCAGCTGCTGTGAATGACACTGTTGGAATTGCTCAGCATTACTGTCCTGGGAAAGAGCTCGGTGAAAAATACATCTGAATGTCTCGCTCTGACTTTCTCTTAAAACCGTAAGGAAGGAAGTGGTGTTGACTCAAACAAACCTGGACTGATTGCACAATTTCACTCTGCTTTTCCCCATCTCGGGAGTCCTCACATTGATTGAGAAGGTCTTAAAAGTTCTCATGGGAACTTTATTTGCTTCATCGTTTGCATTGTAAAAAAAAAAAAAAAAAAGGACACCTGAGAGGAGTGTGGAGACTTTGCTTTACCCTCCAATTGATATGGAAATTCTGATTCCGAAATGGTAGAATTTTGCATAGATTTGACACATGGGGTGTTCTTTAACCTATTTAGGCAGTATTGAGAGTTGAAATGCAATGCTCACTGGCTAATCTGTTTTGATACTTGGCACACATGATGTCGGCCTTATGGTCCGCCTGATGGGAGGACTGCTGGGCCACAGATGGCCACAACTCTCTTTCATAAACTGGAAGCTCTTTATTATTCCAACACCCAAGGTTGAAAGTGAGCATACTTTGTATTCCCTACTCCTGCAAGCTCCTGTGTAAGTAGAAGCCCCTCCCAGTTTTTCTGTTCATTTGCACTTTGACAAGCTATTTGGATGAACAGACCCTATAAACTGCTTCTTATTGGAAAGAGACCAAATATAGAAAGGGATCTATGTATGGTGTAGTATAAGCAATCTATTCAACCACTCAAATTATCCCACCATCCATTTTCTATAGTCCTCATCATCATTAGGGTTGCGGGTGACTTTGGGCCTATCCTAGTTCACTTGATGCACAGTACTAGACTAGTCGCCAGCCAATCACAGGGAAACTGCTCAATTAACATCTCCATAGGCTGTCTAAAGTACCACTGGTTGGCCTTAATAAATGCTGGTTGGAGTTCAGTACTGACTTCATCAGTACAATGCATTGCTTATTCACATCAAATCAGATTTTTGTGATTGACTTCAGCTGTTCATGCAATGTCAGATTTAGTAGTGTATTTAATAAATATGAACTCACTATACAAGTTAAGGCATAATGGCAGTGGTTAGCACCTCACAGTACGAGGATCCGGGTTTGAATCTCCATTGGAAACATGCATGGAGTTTGCATGTTCTCCCCATGGTTAGGTAGGTTTTCTCCCACATTCAAAAAAACCCCCACACTTTTTAAGTCCATAGCAGACTAAATTGTTCAGAGGTGTAAAAGTAAGTGTGAATGGCTGTTTGTCTATGCAATAAATTTGGCTACATTTGAACTTTTTAGCAACGTAATCCTTGCCCCAATTGACTGCCGACCATTCCGGGGTTTACCCTGCCTCTCACCCAGTGTTGATAGGCTGGTCAGGGATTGAACCCCGGACCTCAGAACTGTGAGGCAGACAAGTCGTCCACCATGCCGCCTGGAAAAATCTAAATAACTAAATTAAAAAAGTCCCCAAATACAGATTCAAAGTAACAGAGAAACAAAAGACTCACTACAACAGGAAACATGACAAAGCAGAAACAACAACAATGATCCAACAAAGATTGAAAGAAACCAGGGAACTAAACACAAGCAAACTGACCAGACAACGAGACACACCTGGACAAGACACAAGTGGCTGGAGGGAGCTGATTGGGTGACACAAGGTCGAGGGATGACGAGAACAGGTGGAGATGAAAACCAAACAAGCAGAGCGAGTCATCTAAAACACAGATCATGACAATATTGAAGGTGCGAGATATTAGTTCTGACTCTATGTGATTTTTATATGTTCACTGATATCTTTACATGATTTGATACAGTACATATATTATTTCTTCCTTCAAATAAAGCATAGAAGCCCAATATTTGTTGGTTTCAAAACATCCAAATTTACACAATTGTGTGCAAACACAAACAAACTCCTCCCTTAAAAGAATACAAAAGTTGGTCCCTCTTAGTATATACTGACTGTAATTTGAAAGACAGTAGTTTCTCCAAAGTTAGGATGCAACTTAAAAATACATTTCCTTAACACTTGACTGCTTCACAAAAGCATTTGTCCCGACCAGGATTGAACACAGTTGAATGATCCTATCCATATTCCTGAGTTCTTTGCTCGTCATTTTTTCCTCCACACTCTTGGCGAGGGAGCCACAAGTGTTACTGATTGGGGCTTTTTTTTTTCTACCACCGACTTCTTGTTAGTTTAGCTACTGGAACAAAATGGCACTGTGGACAGAGCTTGTGATCCCTCACGTATACTTTGCATCCTATTCTAAGAGGTAGCGACAATGCCAGTTTTCAAAAGAGTAGAACATAAGATCCAGTTTTATTGGTTGAAATAGAATATTACATAGGGTAATATGCATACAGGATATACGAGGATGTACAAGGGCAGCAGAACAGTGGCGAGGTGTGCTGTAGGTGTTACAGAGGAATTTAAGGTGGAGGATGGACTGCATCAGGGCTCAGCCCTAAGCCCCTTCCTGTTTGCAGTGGTGATGGATAGGCTGACAGATGAGGTTAGACTGGAATCCCCATGGACCATGATGTTTGCAGATGACATTGTGATCTGCAGTGAAAGTAGGGAGCAGGTGGAGGAACACTTAGAAAGATGGAGGCATGCACTGGAAAGGAGAGGAATGAAGATTAGTCAAAGTAAGACAGAATATATGTGCATGAATGAGAGGAGTGGAGGGTGAAGAGTGAGGCTTCAGGGAGAAAAGATAGCAAGGGTGGAGGACTTCAAATACTTGGGGTCAACAGTCCAGAGCAATGGTGAGTGTGGTAAGGAAGTGAAGAAACGGGTCCAAGCAGGTTGGAAAGGGTGGAGGAAGGTGTCAGGTGTGTTATGTGACAGAAGAGACTCTGCTTGGATGAAGGGCAAAGTTTATAAGACTGTGGTGAGGCCAGCCATGATGTACGGATTACAGAGAGGGGCTCTGAAGAGACAACAGGAAGCAGAGCTGGAGGTGGCGGAAATGAAGATGTTGAGGTTCGCTCTCAGGAGTGACCAGGTTGGATAAAATCAGAAATGAGCTCATCAGAGGGACAGCCAAGGTTAGATGTTTTGGAGACAAAGTTAGAGAGAGCAGACTTTGATGGATTGGACACTTCCAGAGAAGAGAGAGTGAGTACATTGGTAGAAGGATGATGTGGATGGAGCTGCCAGGCAAGAGAGCTAGAGGATGACCAAAGAGAAGGTTGATGGATGTCGTGAGGGAAGACATGAGGGCAGTTGGAGTTAGAGAGGAGGATGCAGGAGATAGGCTTACATGGAATGAAGATGACACGCTGTGACGACCCCTATCGGGACAAGCTGAAAGGAAAAGAAGAAGAAGAAGAGTGTTATGCATTACTCTATGTAAGTTATTTTTTTTTTTTGTCCTGTTTGGCTGTTAGGTCAAGCACAATGGAGGACCTGTATCGCTTTTATGCCGGAACAGTTTTATCGTGTAACAGTGGCGTTTTTAAGCTGCCGCTGTGGTTTCTTTGTATTATAATTGATGTTTATTGAGAATCAGACTCGATCAGTCGAACAAAACAAAGTTTCTAGAGGGGAGAGAGAAACGAAGACAAAAGACAACGTACTAATTGTAATTAGGATGAGAAAAGTAAATCATTACATATCTACAACAATGAAACATTAGATCGAGTGTTGTATGGGGCTGTAGTGCTGCACCCTTTGAGGGAAGGACAGGACAAGATAGAACAGGACAAGGACAGGAGAAGAAGCATGCAGCACAAGGGTCGTTAACCCGGCTGTACAACTGAAGTGTGGTGGGATTGACTATGTAAATTATAAAAGTCTATAGGACGAGAGTGTGAGTGAGGGGATACACAAGCAATTTGCATATTCATGAGTTATTTGTCGCAATAAGTGAGTGGCCCAACACCCAGCGAAAGAGTCCGAGGGGTGTGCGCCTGCGGACACATGCAAGTGAATTGACACCATTTTGCATGCACAAAGACTGACAAAAGTGTCCTGTAATTGCTGTGCCTGCACCGTGGAGGCTGAGGACCCCAGCCAATCAATCGAGGGGCGGGAGTGGGCCCAGGGAGAGTAGCTCGGCGGACGGAACAAGTCCCACACCGAGGGACCCAATGTCACCCCCCCAGCCAACCTCCTGTTACTATGACCCCCGGTCAATCTAACTAGTGAGCCGGGGTGGGGGGGCTGCCAGGCACTTCTGCCTAACAGCCAAGAACCATAACTGGAGAGGATCTGCAAGTAGGAATGGCAGAGGATCCCCAAATCCAGGTGTGAAAAACTTGTTGCATCATTCCCAAAAAGACTCTGTATTAGCTCAAAAGGGTGCTTCTTCTAAATACTGAGCAAAGGGTCTGAATACCTGATGGCTGTGTGATATTTCAGCTTTTCTTTTTTAAATCATAAATCTGCAAATATTTCAACAATTCCGTTTTTTTCTGTCAATATGGGGTGCTGTGTGTCCATTAATGAGGGGAAAAATTAACTTAAATGATTTCAGCAAATGGCTGCAATATAACAAAGAGTGAAAAAAAAGCGTCTGAATGCTTTCCGTAACCACCGTATATATGTAATAGATTTTTTTGTTCTGCTGCTATTTTTTCTAATGTAATATATTATATGATGAGATTTAACCAGTGACTGATGTTAATACAGTAGCTTTTTGGTTTTCCAGTTTAATAGAATTGTTTTCTTTGCCGTAGCTAATGCGACAAGTAATGATTGTGAATATTTATTAGGGAGGTCGATAATGCTCAAGTCGCCAAGTATGCACAATCTTGGGGAAAGTGGAATCCTGAAATTCAAAATATAAGAGAGTTTTTGTGTAACCGAAGACCAAAAGCATTGAATTGGTGCGCATTCCCATTTAGCATGAAAATAGGTGTCTGGGGTATTTTTGGTGCATTGCACGCATATATTAGATGTAGCGAAGCCCATTTTATGCATAGTGTCCTGAGTGAAGTGTGTTCTATGGAGCACTTTATATTGTATAAGCTGTAAATTTGTGTTTTTTTGGTCATTCTAAACGTATTGTTACATATCTGTATCCAGTAGTTAAGGTCAGCGGACATGGAAAGGTCTTTTTCCCATTTAGTGATTGGTCAGTGCATTGATTTAGTGGATGAAATTAATTTACAAACTTTTGAGAGATTTCTTTTACTTGGCGGAAGAGCTTCACTATTTGCTTGACAAACTCCGGCAGTTCGAGGGTGCTCTGGAGTGTTGGTATTCTTTTTTTTATTGCTGCTTTTAATTTATTGTATTGAAGAAAGTTTCCGCCTGTTATTTGGAATTCTTGGAAAAATTCATCACGTGTCCTAAAAACATTATCATTCAATACTTGTTGTAGGTGGTCAATTCCATGTTGTTCCCACGTGTTATGTAACTCTATGTAAGTTAACCTGTAGCATCATTTGCGAAATAATTATTTTCATTTATTGACTGCATGTAGCATACACCACACACACTGAAATACTTTATTAAGTGCACACAAAAACAAGAACAAATATCATATATACCATTTAATACTTTATATTTGTTATTTGTTAGTATTTAAGGTGACTGGCAACATCTGAATTGTTTAACAATGTAATCCTTACATAAGATCTCACATGCCTGTGATTGTGCTTTGAAAATAATTATTTGTGATGATGTTAAAAACTGCATTGATGTATGACGCATGATGTGTTCTAACCTTTGGTGAGATTGATTTATGCAAACTTAAAGGTGAAGCCACCGGCACTGTGTACGCCACCTCCCCGTGAGGCCGATTCTGAATTTATAAAATTTCGAGAAGTTTGATAATGCAATTTGGAGTGGCCTTTTATCGGTTAAGTCACCTGCAGCGCGCCCTGAAAAGTGAATAAAGAACTGTAATAGAAAAGGGATGTGAGGTGGGCTCCCTGCTTATAAAATCATTAACAGCAGTGTGTCTTTTCTCATAAAGGAGCTCATTTCTTCTGAGGAAGAAATATTATGAAAGTGTAGGGAGCAATTCAAATTTTTTTTTTTCCGTTAGCAGCTACCTCAGAACATTTACAACACAGGTTAACAGCTGTAAGTATACATCAGCCGTGGGAACTAATGTGGTTGGTTTTAAAATCCCTGACTTCTGTGTGACTCGAATCCTGTTCTATCTACCTTTTTAATAAGCTGGCGTGACCATTCTATTCTATAAGTCATTTATTTACAGTATTCAATACACTGGAACCTCAAAGTCGAACATAGCAGTGGTAAGACGTCAGAGCCAGCAAGACCTTCTCTGATGACCTTAACAATATCAGAGGCACTCACCTACATTCACAATCTAAAATCTCATATTTGTTCCATGAAATTTTAGTAATTTATTCCCAAAAGTCTCGTCTCTTCATTTGATAGTGTTTCTCTTGGTTGCACTGTTTCCAGTACATCTTCATTCCATATACTTTTTTTGTCCAATCAGATGATCTGCCCAGGGCAAGCCAAATTCGACGAACGAAACAAGTCCGTAGTGAGTGGCATAAAATAATACATTTAATAATCTGTATCTCTGCTGAGTATGATGTGTCTTATTTAAATGTTTTATGTTTTTGGCATGTTATTTGGGTGGTCGGGGAAGTCCCCTACTGAAGGCATCGATATCAAATGCATGACCCACCATTACATACAAGATTAGAGACACTATAATATCAAATTAATCCATCTATCCATCCATTTTCTACCGCTTATCTGAGGTCTGGTCGCGGGGGCAGTAGCTTTAGCAGGACTTCCCTCTCCCCAGCCACTTCATTCATCTCTTCCGGGGGGATCCCGAGGCGTTCCCAGGTCAGCCGAAGGATGTAGTCTCTCCAGCGTGTCCTGGGTCGTCCCTGGGGTCTCCTCCCGGTGTGACGACCTCACCAGGGACAATAAAATAAATTAAAATAAAGAAAAACTAGCCACCCTTTGAAGACACCAGATTGACATTTAATGGAGCTGGAACAGGACAATGTTGCTGCTAATTTATAGATATTGCCGTGTCGTATAGTGACTGATGAACTCTGTGAAAATAATTTTTCGATGTGATTCATATTTCATTTATTGTACTTAGCAACCAGACCCTTTCCCGTGTTTTAATTATGTCTTTTTCTGGTGATACGGGTGTTATTACACTTCTCCTCTTTGCCATCTTTCACAAAAAAAGCAAAACACATTTGTCGAGTCGATCCTTTAGGCTCACGAGAAGGAGTCTGCCAAGAATTGTTGATGTCACGTGTGATGATTACTTCAAGTCTTTTTTGACTTTTGGTACATATGTGTTTTGGATGGACAATTGTGGTTGAAACTCAAATTGTTCCACTTTCAGGGCATTCATCATTCGAGGTTTCACTTATTTGTATAATTCTATAATCCCCTAAAATCTTGTTCAATGCAAGGAGGGAGGCTTTGAGACACAGGGGGTGGTAGGAGGATAAATCGCGCACCCCTGCCTTGGTCCCATGCTGATGGCTATTGTGTGGGTCATATCATAATAATAATACTGCAGCGAGGTCAAATCCTCTGGTTTCTTCCACAAAACTCCTGTTGTTCTCAGCATGACTTGGGCCATGTACAGCAGGAGGTAGAAAACCCTGTCTAATCCCTTCAATGCTTTTCCAAATATCTATATTTCTTCACTTATTACTGCAGCAGGAGTTATTATGGCAGTCTTGTGGGGTGTTTTTCATTGACCGTATAATTTGTTTTCGCTGCCACAGACATTGAGAACTAAAAAATATTGCTGTCAAGTTGGTTCCTTGCACTTGTTTCTGTTTTGCTGTTACATTTTAATAATGAATCTCTGCTTTGCAAAATAGAATTTGGATTAACAATATGACCCATGAAAGGATTAATGTGTTTTTCTGACTAAAACTATTCTGGACTCCTGACATGACAGTGTAGCATTGTTTTTGCCATTTATTGCATTATAGTGTTCATATAATACATTGGCAACAGTGGAAATTATATGTATGTTATTTACTGCACACTGACAATGAATGAATTATGAATACATTATGTCAAATTTGATTTCCCATGTCTCTTCATTCAAAACAAGGAAAAAATGTTTTACACACTGTCATCTGCTTATTATGACGTCTAGTGCAGCCGAGCCTTCAATACCTCCTGTGTATACTGTATGCTCCTGTTCATTAGTGCAATGTATATGTGCGTATAGAGGCTATGCATTAATTACTATAGTGCCATTTTTAACATGTTTCAATTAAACATTTTCATTTTTTTCGATTTGCTTCTGTGTAGCCAAATTTATATCATCTTCCTTCCTTTTTTTCACCAAGACTGAGGTGAGCTGCTGTTAAGTCCCCAGCCATAATGTCAAAAAATAAATATATCTTTGCTTATACAGTTCTGGACTAGATTGTGCCATGATACCACATGAGTTAGGGTACAATTACATAAAACAATCTTAGAACAAGATTATTTTTTTGCTTTTATTAAAAAAATAAAATTAAAAAAATAAAAAAGACAACCAAATGTCCAAATGATTCTTGTTCACACTGACCAATGAAAATAAAATGCATTCTTGACCCATAAATGGCAATGTTCCTTCGTAAATAAACACTCCGGGCTTGTCCTCACAGGTTTCATCTGAAATGGAGTCTTTTCTTGGTTCCAAACAAAAACACAGCAACGAAACAACAGTTTTGATCCATTTTCAGTTTAGAATGGTGTATTGAAAGGTTGAACGGTTTCCACCGCCCCCTCCGTGAAAAGAATTGTCTTCACTTTGACTTTTCAGAAGAAAGCTTTGTCTGCTGTTTTTTCCCCCTCTTTCAGCCATGTCAGGGACTGTCCTGGAGCGGACATCCAATCTGCCCTGCTGACATCGAAGATAGCTTTTACTGGTCTTTTTTTAAGAGAGGGATCCACAAACCGCGGCACGGTGGCTGACTGGTTATAGCATCAGCCTCACAGTTCTGAGGACCCGGGTCCAATCCCCGCGGGGCCCCGCCTGTGTGGAGTTTGCATGTTCTCCCCGTGCCTGCGTGGGCTTTCTCCGGGCACTCCGGTTTCCTCCCACATCCCAAAAACATGCATTAATTGGAGACTCTAAATTGCCCGTAGGCGTGAATGTGAGTGTGAATGGTTGTTTGTTTGTATGTGCCCTGCGATTGGCTGGCAACCAGTTCAGGGTGTACCCCGCCTCCTGCCCGATGACAGCTGGGATAGGCTCCAGCACGCCCGCGACCCTAGTGAGGAGAAGCGGCTCAGAAAATGGATGGATGGATGGATGGATGGATGGATGGATCCACAAACCACTGACAGTAGCCATTAATGGGACTTCTTTTACACTGGGGAAAACAACAACAACCTAAACCTTCCAACAGGGTTCCCACAGACATAATTGTATGTCAGAAACAGCCATGCTAGCTCCTGAGCCATGCTGTTAACCAAGGTTTTGTTAATATTTTACACATATCGTCACGGTTTTCAAGATGCAAATTAATGTTGAATTAGATTTTTGTTTGAGGAAAGTAGCAGAATGTTATGATAAATTTGGAAGTGTGCTTTGAACAGCAACTGTGTTGCGTTAAACACTTGCTTTTGCAGATTGGGGGAAACAGATGTACAGTAAGCTACATGCTCACTAAGGAGTCTTTCCACTCAAAGGTCATTCAGGATAAGAAAGGAAGAGAGGGAACACCTAGTCGCTTTTTGAAAGACTAAATGTTGCACGGAACTAGACCACTGGGAGACTCAAATGACTCAAAGGGCTATATCGGCGTGCACTTGTGGTGGACGTTATTTATTTATTCATTTGAAGCCTGTCTACTGACACATCTGAGTGGTCTAATTGCTGCGAATTGACACCGGTTACTCTCCGTAATGGGATCTTGGGAGTCTTTCCTGACCGCAGTTCATTCAGCTGCCCCTTGTTGCATCTTAACTGCCCTTAAAATGTCTGATTGCAGCACAGGAACTGAGTGTGCATTGCGGGCGGAGACAGGATTATCAGTCTTTGTTGTATGACTGTCTATTATCCTGACCTCTATTCACATTAGGCCTTTAAGAGTGTCGCTTGCAGCCGCACGGCCATCGAGCCCATCTCCGTCAAAAAACAAGTGAACCAAAGATCTCGCCCTGTCCCAGCACACTTTACGACTCCAACACCAGGAAACAAGACACCACGGAGGTAAGGCTATTTAATCCCTATTGCAAGAGATAAAATGGAGGTCTTTATTGTTAAAACTAGAAAATAGTTTTTTTTCCCTCCACGTTTTTCGCTATAAGTCGCAAGGATTGGCATTTCTATTACGGTTTAAGGCCCAACACACCAAACTATGGTTGGCTGTCGTGGCCTAAATAATTTCTTCTTTTTCTGTGCTGTTGTAGTCTCGTACTCTTGATAAAGTTGAGCTCTTAAAAGCACTACAATCCTGAATAATCGCTTGGAAAATTAATAAAAATTATTATTATTATTATTAGTAGTAGTAGTAGTAGTGGTATTCACACTAATATAATAATAAAATGGACATGTTCGTTAAAACCTATTTAATTCTATATTAATGACAATGGACAAATATAAAATGATTCAAGGGATTCCTTTTGCTTTTGATGTGGAATCCATGTGTAACAATACATCCTAAATCACAACTAATTAATTTTGAATGTTTATTTTCATGGTGAATGGATTTGGCCACGTACGTGCTCTATGTAGCTTACTTGAGAAGGTAAATATACCAGAATACCAAATGTATTAAGTGCTTAGGCAGTACACTTTGATTATTAAGTCCGACCTCAAAACAAAAATATATATATAAAAGAGGAATTTCCATCTTCCTTTGACTATAGTCAAACTCAGATCTAGTCAAGTTTAGGCAATTGAGGGATTTGAAATAAACACTTAGAAAAAGAATATGCTAACAGATTTAAAAAAATATGTTCATTTGTACATTCGGTAAGTGTCATATCATAAGACACAATTTTATATCAAATACAAAACAGTAGTGAATGTCGCAATTCTCAAGACATATACTGTATCATATCATTTAATTTTCAAATAAAAGTAAACTAATTTTTACCTTTATTTTTGTATTACTTATTTTAAAAAAACATAATGCTTACATTGAAATATGCTCATTACAGCAGTTGAGATTAAGTCATATTTAATGGATAAAGAAATAAAACATTGCATTTTGGAAACTATTTTTCGTTCGACTCATTGCAGTAATTGGAATGCATTGCAGAAAATGCATTCCAGAAAAGGATGCTGTTCATGCTATTGACAAATACAAACTACTCCAGTTTCCTTGAGAATACATTGTTCATGTCA